>NC_085084.1:28865688-29509748 GCF_963662255.1 Cinclus cinclus | reverse complement strand
AAAATGTAGTTTGATTACATTACCTCTTTTATCTCATCTTTAGCTTGCTGTAATTTATCAGGTTTGTTGGCAAGTTGGAGCTTTGCTTCAGCTTCACGTTTTTTTTGTAAAGTGACCTGAGCATCTTGCCACTTCTGCCAGCATTTCATTCGATGGTCAAACACACCCTATGAGAATAGACAAACTTATTAAACAGCTGGACTTGTTAGACCTATCTAAATTCCCAGTAGGAAAAAATTATTCTAGGATAAAGCTGGAACAAGTAGTATACTCAAAGAAACCTTAGCGTGTCTACTACATACTGCATTTCACTTGACATCATGCTTGCACAGTTCAGTACCTTCCACAAACAACAGGCTATTCAAGAACCCTTTTCAGAGCAGACACTTCAGTGCTCCAAATCATTTTATGCCCCTCATTTTATCAAAACACTACTAAAACAACCATTATGAAGTGCTCTATTATGCACAGAATTTTCTAAACGCAGATACTAGCAAACTGTTCATGCATATGGATTACGTGCATTTCCAGCAACATGTTTATGTTAGCAACGGACTAAAGCAGCAGAAGTAAAGTACACATATCAAAAAAAAAAAAAAAAAAGAGAGAGAGAGGAAAAAGAAAAAAGAAGTAAAAAAATATATGTATTTCCAACAACCTGGCAAGTTCAAAGGTGTTTCTGGACAGAATTCACAGATACCTGTTCTCATGTCTACATCTAATCATGCTGTGCAGCATAGCTTACACTTAAATTAAATATTTTCTTTAATGAGATGCAGATCCACAAATTGCACTTTTTTTCTTATTTTAAGACAGTACTGGCTATCTACAAAATATAGAATACCAAATTATGTTCTTCCACATTTATGTATGCTTACTGTAACAGTAAGTAATCTGAAATAAACAGGTGCAGTATGCTTAGACACAGTAGAGTACAGTATCCCCAAATACTGTATACAATCAGTATTGGTCAAAGCAGGTTCCCATTTTGTCTGGATCTTACCACTCTATTCACATTTTCAATCACAGCCATTTTTAACATTGGAGTAACTCATGAATGCTTTCACTTTACCCTGCTAGAACATCAGGGAAGATGTTAATCATGTTTTACATGAGCAAATGCACACATTCATTTACCCTTTTAAGATGAAGAATATGATTTAAACACTAAATCAGTACTTTTCCTGGTAGTACTCACTTTTACTGCAGCAATCAGACGAATGTAATCACCAAGCAGTTCTGAGAACACATAGAAATCAGCAAAAGCTTGCTCTTGATGCAACTGATCTATCTTCTCCTCAACTTCTGCAAGCTGAGACAAAGCTCTAGATAGAGCAGTGTGGTCCTCCGAGTTACCTAACATGGCAGCACTTTTAGCAAAGGCAGCAGTGTTGGCTGAAAGCTCTGAAACA
Organism: Cinclus cinclus; assembly: GCF_963662255.1. Taxonomy (NCBI): domain Eukaryota; kingdom Metazoa; phylum Chordata; class Aves; order Passeriformes; family Cinclidae; genus Cinclus; species Cinclus cinclus. The sequence goes on along the minus strand of NC_085084.1, from coordinate 29,508,336 downwards.
CAGGAGTATGTTCAGCAAGACTGTGTTAATTTGTTAAATTACTCTGCAGCATAAATCAGTGGAGCAGAGGTTTAACTTCACCAACTGAAACGAAGCTAAAGATCACAGTGAGATATACAAGGGCATCACAATGAAACCACATTTAGGAGAAAGACTCCTGTGCAAAGAAAGTCTACCAGTAAATGCTTTGTTTGCTAAGTCTGTTAATGTCATGCTTAGTCTGTCCAGCAAAATAAACGAAAAAAAAAGTCATTTCGGTATTATCCAACTGCCTACTTCAGAGAAAATGCAAACCCACAGAACAAAAGGCAAATTACCTACAGAACAAATTTTCAGAACAATTTTAACAGAAGATTTTTTCCATTTAGTTGAGTGTGGAAAAAATCCAACCCTTTCACAAAATCATCATCTCTGAATGGAATTTATTTCTGTTGGGCTGTTTTATTGACTATAAATAACTTTTATGAGTGCATACTGTAATGTATTGTCACATTCTGATATGCCTAAAAAAACCCCAACCAAACCTCACATATCAGCATCTGAGAATGTGAAGTTTTGAGTTTATTTATTAACAAATACTGGTGCAACGGACTCCAATCCCATGTAAGTAATCCTGTACAAAGTTTAGTTCCACGAAGGACCTTTGAACAAATGTTTGGTCCAAATTACTTCAGGTTAGTATGCAACTTTGCCAGTCCTGCAGGAGTGATTGCAGAAGGAAGCTGTCTTCAGATATTTAAAGCCTTTACAATTTAAACACAACTCTAAGAAAAAAATCCAATGAACCAACACTTCTTCAAATCTATAAAGCGTCAAATCAACCACAAATAAAGATTTCCATTTTGTATTACTTCTAAAATACTCCTTTGCCTTGAGGATAGGTGGCTAAAGATATTTTAACTGCAGAGAGTAATTCTTTATTAGAATTATGAGAAAGCAACTTACAACATTTTCATGAACTTTTGGAAATGCTCAGAGGTGACACCATATTTTAACATCATACAATATCATCAGAAAGCACACTCAAGGTCTTTCTTGAGCTACAAATTCAAAATTGTGGCTTTTCTAGGGTTTTGTTTGGTTTGGTTTTTATTATATTTGGTTTTTTAAAATAATCTGATAGAAATAATCTCTGACAAAAAGCAGCACAGGTTATTACGATATAAACTTACAGGTTTTGCTTATATCTTAAATAAACAAGTAAAAAGCTGATATTCTGTGACTACCTATTTTCCCAGGAAAGTTTACCTTAACAGTAGCTTGAGGGTATGTCATTATGCAGACTAAATTAAGAATAAGAAATTCCTGTGTAAGCAGTTAAACTCAGATAAGAGAGCAATACTGAACCAGAAAGTGTTTAAATGAATCTATGCAGCCACCTCTTGTTCAGAAAGAAATTACTCTTGACATGAGACCTAAAGATAAATTTATGGATGTTTACTGTAGCAGAATCACTTGCTATGTGTGATAATGACACTGTGCAAAGGAAAAAAAATATGCCACATAATTATAATGACTCTAGGAATGACAGATACTCTGGTTGAATGGAAAATTAAAGACAGGTATACAAAAATACTAGAGCAGTTTAAAATAAAAGATACAGTTAGAAAACTTTTGCACTAAAATACATTGTATAACTATTTTAGTTAAGAGTTCTGACATGCTGAGCTCTTGTTTCATCACCATTTCCTACCTCTCATGTAAAAGTAAAGTTACCTTTTCTGTGGCAGACTAATGCTTCAACACTGGAATGAAGCTTCCTAAGTTGCTGATCCAGATTCTCAAACTGCTGCTGTTTTTCTTCAAACCACTGACAAAAGATGAAAGAGTCAAGCATTACAAATTAGATTACCAACATTTCTGGTTCTAAAGAAGCAAATTATCCAGGTACTTCCAGGGTGGTCAACTGATGCAGCTAAGAATTCATGCCAATAAGGAAATTAATAACCCATTTTCTACTTCTACAGCTTTAAAATGCAATTGTTGAGGCTCATTAATTCATCTCATTATTCAAGCCGAAAAATCAGCTCTTACTGCATCCGATTCATTCATCTTGATTGTCATTTTGTTGACAGCGTCGGCAGCCTTGTTCACCATCCTCAATATTCCTGCTCCACTCAGAGCCTGGGTGTTAACTGCTCTCGGCAGCTAGAATTGAATGACAAATAAGGGCAAAGAGACTGGTTAAAAGGATGGAGGTTTAACTGGGCACAAGGGGGAAAGAAAAGGATATAGTGCTTTCTTTACTCCTATGTGTTTCAATATAGTGGAATCTAATTTCTCAAATTTACTACTTCTACATTCTCAAGAGGAAAACTTAAAAATATAGACTATTTACTTTTCTTCTACATCTTTACATTTAAATGGAACAAACAAACCACTTGTCCAAAGCTGTTATGAACTAGCCAAATGTCCTAAATGGCCACTTATATGCTACAATAAACAAACAGCCACTACAGGAACAGAAAAGCTTAGATTTATAACAAATTAGACAAAGAAAATTTGGTTACATGTTTAATTGTAATGCAAACCATGCACTGCATGCTAATAATAAAATATTGATGACTTTTTGCTTTTCAATATAAGGCTATAAGTGTATCTCAAGTACCAAGAGAACATGTTATCTGCATAGGTACTGAGAAACCCTCAGAATTAAATTAACAAACTTTAAATTTAATTGATATTATTGTTCAGGCTAGACTGAATATGGTATACAAGGTGGCCCCTATGTCAGACCGTTTACCCTTCATATGATGTTTTGTCAGTCAGCAGCATTGACAAACCCATTGTAAGTTATCTATTGATGCTGTTGTCAGTAGGGAGGCCTCTGTGACTTATTAGTATAAGTAAGATACTGACATTAGCCAAAACACAGTTCAGTATTAGAGTGAAACCACTACGCACATTTATAAAGAGATACTATGTATCTCTAACAATATATTTAATATTGTGAAATGTACTGGATTAATAGTAAACATAACTGAAATCCTTTTTCACAAAATACCTAGCCAGGCCAGCAGCACTGCCAGCATTTCCACTTTATCCTACCAATATACCTCAAGCTGAACTCCTAGAGGCAAGAGAGCTGCTTCCAAGTCAGTTTAATTTTAGATCTTACTTAACAACCAGTAACATCAGAACTGAAAAGACCAACTCACTTGAGAAGTCACTGTACAGTAAATAGCTTTTTGTCACTACCAATGTAAGTTTTACCAGAGTCTGAGGCACACCATTACCTAAGTAGCCTCTGCCATTCTAGCCCATGAAGGGTATGGTCCAATTGGATTTCAGATTAATTTAGGGGATTGGGTCTCAATAGAAATATATTTGAACATATTGTTTGGTAGGTTACCATATCTAGAAATAAATAAGAGAAGGTAAAGGAACAAGTACCTCAGAACTTTCCAAGAATTGTCTTAAATCTGGATCCTGTAGCAAAGTTGGGTGCTTTACTGTTCGCTGCAGATACCTATGATTTTAAAAATTAAAATATCAAGTAACAGAACAGAACATACTGACTGTGCAGATTTAATGTGCAAACTGACTGAACATAATGCAGTGCCAGACACTCCACACCACAGTATTACATTATAAAGGTTGGGTAGTGTTTTACAACACAGTTTGTTTACACCAGAAACTCCTTAAGGTGGGGCCCACCATATCTGTATGTTGCACAGCAGTAAAACAACACATTTCTTATTTTAAACAGCTGAGTGAAGACATACTCCTTTATTAACCAGTTTATGCCAGAAAAAAAATGAGCTTGTTTTTTGCACAGTACAGTAGACAGGTAATTTTTGTTACAGGTAATTCTGGCTGATTTATTTTAGAATTATAGGAAATCTTGGATAAGCAAGTTGATTATGGTCTAGGTATAAACTATTTGTATGCTGGACATACTACAGTCTTCAATCTCCATTTACTTCTAAAAGACTCATACATACAAGTAAAATTCAATGCAACTCTTTCCTCTTTTTTTTCTGTCCTTCTGTTTAGACCTCAAGTGTAATTTTTTATCCACCCTCCATTAGGTACGACCACCAGATCCTCATCTGTTTTTTCCTGAAGAAGGTAAGGATTGCAGTAAAACTATTTTACATATTAGATTGCTCAACTCTTCTTCCTTGTTCTATACTCTGTATGAAGTACAAGTTAAGGTTAACATGGCAGTATAGCAGGAATAGGACCTTGCCCTGACAAAGATACTTGAACAGTATCAGCTGCCTATCAGTGCTGGGTGACAGAGATCCAATATCTCATGCCAAAATTCAGCAAGTCACATCAATGTCATCAATGCACATCATCAGAAGCCCATTTTACTTTCCTGTGACTGAAGGTCTCTTCACCCACCTTCCTGTCCAACAGCTGGTTTGCTATAGAACTAATACATTGCTGAAAGTGTCTTAATTCCTTCAACCCAAAAGATCTACAGAAGCTGGTAATAGTAGTTTTACTTAGCGAACCTCTGCAATCTTTATTTTAAGGCTGAAACAAGTTAGCTATAGCCATTTTTATGAATAGGGCTACTCTTCCTGTTATTAGTGGGAATTACTCAATTTCTACACAAAAGACAGCTGTATACATCTCCAGAATTCATTTAACTACAGATCACCAGGGTTGTAATTACAGAACCTATACAGTATACTACAAGTAATTCTGCGCCTAGATAAATATCAGCTAGATGCACACATTACCTTTCTAGAGCTGCTCTTCTTTTCTCTACAAATTCAGTAGATGAAGAATCTTCTTTGCCTACTTTAACCTTGGTCATGCCTTGAAGGAAACAGCACCATATTGATTTTATTTTATCACAGATAAATCATTAACATAACTGATGTGATTAGAATATAAGCCTCACCTAAGTTTGCATATTTAAATAAAATTATAGTGAAAAACACTACATAGGAACATAAAAAAAATCAACTGCATGCTGCATCGTTTTGTGGAAGTAGCTCTGTGAAATACTCAATTTCCTGTTATACTAATTGTGACTAACAGGAAGTAAAACTAGGTTAATTCGAATTTATGAAAATAATCTAAATGCTGATCAGTCTTAGTAGCAACTCATGTCCAGAAAAAGAAAACAGTTACCCATATAAAGCAGAATGCAAAAATGTCCTCAGTTTATAAGCCTATTCACTGGTATGCTTATTACCATTATTTTCATTCTACTATATTTTTTCTTCTAAGTTCTAAAACTAATAGCTTTTAAATTAACTAATGCAATATAACAAGTACTGAAAATTCTGAACTGAACTGCATGGAGAATAACATCAGCAGAATAAAATGTATGCAGCTTTACAGTATTTCCTCTGACAAGAGTGGCAACCAGTTACTGATGTATCATGGCATGGGAAATAGATTCAATCTCAGCAACAGAGGAACTCTATTATAACGGAGAGACTGAAGTCACTATTTTTCATGCTAAAGCTCTAAACTCAGAGTTTAGCAACCCGAATTCCACCAAAAACACCACGAAATACTGGACAACAATAATTATTCTTATTTCCTAAAAAAACCGGAAAGGTATTTTATTATACAGTCCAGACGTCTGATTTCTAGCTGTAGTATATTTCTTATCTGTTCCCTTTGTGTTTCTTCAGCTAAAAGTTTTGGGATCTGACTATGTACTCACTAATCTGTCAGGTCAACAGTTCCCTAAGTTCCTCACCCATTCTCCCTTCTGGATTTAGAGGTCTCACACAGTAACACCTGGAGGAGACAAGCTGCAAAGCCTTACAGGAACAAGAAGGAACCCTTAACCTCACAGAGAAGCCTTAGTTTTTCCCTCCTCTTCAACATGATGAAAATAAATCTGCTAAAGATTTTTTTTCCAAAAGTATTCTATTACATTACAGCATAATGTAACTAAATACATACATTTGTCAGTAAAATTGAGTGTCTTCAAATACAAGGATTAAAGTATTCAAGGGAAGTTGAGGCAGTTCACATCCTCGTCTTTTTATACTGCAGTATTACTACACAATGATATTTTACTGCAGCAAGAAGGAAATCCTGGCTAAATACAAAAGAGCCTTCTTAGCTGAACTTTGAACACAAATTCATAGGAAAAACAAAATAAACAAACAAATGACCCATAAGAGGAATTCCTACCCTGTAATAATGCAAGTTATTTCTAAATATCTTGCCAGATTTCTTTCTCTGCTAATATAAGCCTATTTAAATGGAAGTACTAAGACTGTTTCTGTAGACCAAGCACTCTTCTAACCCTTCACAGAAAAAGATCCATGACATAATAGATTATTTTCTTTAAAAATGAAAATGTGATTTTCATATGCACTTACGTAAGTAGTGAGGTGCCTCAATGAATGTCCAATTCCACTTCACAACTGACTCATTTTTATCCTTTTGTTCCACAGTCAGTAATTGATGGACTTGAATTTGTAGTTAAGATCTAAAATTTCAGCCTCTACCTCTCACCATAATGAAACTGGAGCTTATAACTCCAGGTGTTACCAACAGTGTAACAGAATGAACAGACCGGCAACTACTTTTCTACAACACACACTGCATACCACTGAATTTATCACATTATGTATTAAGACTTTAAACATAAACATGCATAATGCAAAGACTATGTCACCTTACTTTCAGGTGTTTTGTCAGCTCTCTGCTTTAAGATGCATTATTTCAAAACAGACTAGAATAAATTCCTTCGTTTCTCCAGAACTGGAAACATACTGACTACATGCTCTTGAACAGAACTAAGCAACACCTGTGAAGTTCAACTTCAAAGAGGGAGTTTCACGCTCTTTTAAAAATATTCTCCAGAGTCTGAGTTTTCTCAGCCTACCTGTAGCTTAAAATCTCTACACAAGGCTTTGAAGCACCAGCCAGTACTTGCTTTCACTGCACTCCCACCGTTTTAATGTCTTCCAGGTATATCAATTTTTATGCTGGTTTTGTTCAAGCGGCAGCTGAAATCCAGCTGAATTTGACTGTGATACAAGCACTACATTTTCACATAAATGCACACCATCATAAATGCCATAATGTTGTATCATCCAAAGGACATGATCAGAAGCCTCATTCCATTTCCATAAGCCCTGTCAGCATTTGGAATTTACTTTTACTTACTTTTTTGTTATAGGAAAAACTGATTATTACAGAATTTCCTGTAGCTTTCAAGAACTAACAAAAATTCAGGTCAAATTTTCAGTCTCTCAAGCTTAAAAACACAGTGCTTTTCCACAGAAGTAAAATCATGAATTTTCCAAGCCTCCTGCTGCCTACATCTACTCAGTCTACATCTACTCCCACTTAAATGAAAATCTGCTGCTCTGATTATCTTTGCAGACTAAACTGCTGAAAATAAGTCCTGCCATTGTCCACATAACAAACAACATTCTGGATTCAAACCACTTATTTATATCAGTAAAACAAAAGTCTTTAACAGGCTTTACTGTTTTAAATATTTACCTATTTTGAAAGAACTTCTCCTACTTAGAAATCACTAAACTGAAGTTGTTTTAGCACACTAGGCATTCAAGTCAAAAGTTGTTTTTTGCATTAAGACCATGCCAAACTTCTGAGAGGGTTTGCATTCACCATGATCAAAAGAAACAAAGAGAAGTATCAGATATCTGGAGTATGTATGAAGCTCTATATATTGCAGGGAATTCATAACAGCTCAACTTAAAAATATCCTTTATTTTAACATCCTTGTTTTGATAGACTTATCACCCCTTGAAGGGAAAGAATCATAGATAAGAAACACAAGGTCATGCATTAAGAGACACCCTTTTCATTATCAACACCAGTCAGAGTTAGGAAGAGGCCATTACATATCTTTCCAATTTAATATGAACTTTCTGAAAATACAGAACACAAAGACTGTTTGTACCACCTGAGAAGAAGCAAGCAGTATTTATGCAGAAGAGTAATTTGTGTTCAGTACTTAAGTGTCACCTTATTGGAACTGCACTTACCTACAATACTTTTTTCTGGAGCTGGAGGCACAATATAACCAATATGCATGTATTTTGTTGCTAATTTGCTGTGCAGGCCAAGAAAATCACTGAATCTTCTTTTAACAGAGAATTCATTTTTGTGGAATATTGAAAGTGATGTCTTAAAAAAAATAGAAATGTTGTGAATTACTGATCCATCTCAACTATAATACAAAGTATTCAGAAATTTTTGTTGCACTTCCTACCTTTGTTGTTACTCTGTATGCCATATAAGCATTCATGCCATCTCCTGTAAGAAAATTGAAATACTTATCCCAGGCCAAGATAGTGTAATCCTGCCATACACTTTTTAGACCAAAATGTACATTAAATAGATTTCCATTTAGATGCTAAAAATTGCCAAATGAAAACTAAAGCGGAAATCATGCTAAAACCTAAGAATAGTCTTCAATTGACTGTCTTCAATTAAGACAGTCTACCATCTGAATTTCTATGGTCAAGGAACTTACCAACTTTCTCTGGGTCTGATACATTGATTTCTATATCAAACAAATCTCCATTTGCTTCCTCTTCAATCTAGGAAAAGGATATACCACATTTAACGAGGTAAGAGACATCCACACTATGTACAGGTACAAGTATAAGGATATAGAGGAAGGAAAAGAAAAAGTCAGTATGATTGTATTTATGAAACATTTCCAGTCTTCAATGTTAATATACTTTCTAACACTGACTGTGGTTACAACCAAAGTTCTTGTGGTGAACTTGGCAGTGCTAAGTTAACAGTTGGACTCAATGATCCTAAAAGTCTGTTCCAAACTAAATGATCCTGTGATTTCAGTTTTAAGCCTTACTGCTAAAGCTTTCAGTACAGCAGACTTAGGGGTCTGTTCACTGTATCACCTACAATGCCAGCAGACACTGTGGTTCATAACCACTCTCATTTGCAATGTTTCTGTGCGTCTCTAATCGAAGGACAGACATTCCTTTTCATTTAACAATATCTGTAGCAGAAGAGCTTTGGAAGGCAAAAGCAACAGATAAATTTTCTGATACTTGTCTGAGTTCTAGTCTTCCAGAATTTCATAATCTTTTATGTACTATACCTAAGTTTGATAAAAAGAGAGATCTTAAGACATGCCATGGCAGAAGGGACAGTACCAGGGCTGAAGGGGGCAAAATCAGAATCAACCATCATGTGGTTTCTGGGGAAGTAGGCATCATTGAGTCACAAGTAGGTCTGGTTTGCAAAGTCACTGTCTAGTAAGATAACTCCCTAGAATGAATGGCATTCAGCAATGTCTACCCTTTGACTGGAACACCAAAGGTAAGTAGCAACATTAAGACTACAATTATGCTCAGCTCTTTGTTAGCATGCAGGATAATGCTAAAAAAATAGGAACAGCTTCAGAAATACAAGCTGACGCTAAGATGCTAGTTAGAATTATTTTACATTAATAACATCTCTCATGTATCAAGTTCACAGCTTACTTCTGCACACACTTTTAAAATATCTATTCTGAAGGAAGAGAACTTATTCCTAACACTACCTAACTCAAATACAATCACCTTGGTAGTGAATTCTTGCAGTTTTTTCATGAGTCACATTCACACTAAACGTCTTTTGCAAAACAAACAGCAAGGTTTAATGCCATGCGTCAACATTTAGGAACTGGCATTTGAGAACAAGGTAAAATCTAAAATTCCAAATGAAACATTTCCATAGTTTCGAAGTTTACAGCATACCTCTTCTCTGGATCTATCAAAAATCACTGGGGCTGTTAAACTTTTCGATTCCATTCTGGGAGCCATTAATGTAGTAGGTGTTACAGGAGTGACTGCAGGAGTAGGTTCTGGTGAAAGTATTGGGTCCCTCTCCGGACTGTCCAATGAAACTTCTTCAGTTGCTTCTAGATAAACATTTTGAGTTAGCAACAAATTTCCTGAGCACCACAGATAGATATGCATCATAAAGACAACAAACACACATGCTAATGAATGATGATAAAATAAATAGCGCCCATTTGTTCAGGATAATTTTTTTCAATACATAGCTAAAAACAGATATGACATTTGGGCTTATAGTGCAGAATAGGTTAAATTAAGATCAATACTGCCTCCTCTTTTTTTGTGTATACTGCTCAGTAAAGAGTCTTTTAAAAGTAGTCACAAGCCACAAATCATTTATTTCTGTATGATATATTGTGAACACTAATTACTTTTTTTTTTACCATGGAAGCAACTCTTTTTCATCACCTGTTTAGAACTCTGAACAGCTGATTTAGTCATACAGGCTGCTCCACAAATCTCACTGATTTGGACCACTGGCAAACCACACATTTCCTGGGTATGCAGAAGTCCTTTTCCCTAGCTTAAATAAATTGCAATGCTGCGTTCTCACTAGAGACGCATTTTCAAGAATTCCAGTTTATTAAAAGATAACATGGACCCCAGAACAGTAATTTGATACCAAAACTGACTTTGCAATAGACCTCAAGTCCTTTCACAAACTAGACTTCTGTGGGTAAAAAGGCACTAAACCAAAGCAGACACTCGTTCTAACTTGAGGCTAACAAAGTTTGCTGTCATCATTGTATTTTGGAGCACATCACAGAATTGTTGAATTTGGAAAGGACTTTTGAAATCATCTAATCTAACCTCTCTGCTCAAGCAGAGCTCTAACTAGAGCAGGCTAAACTGGACCACACCCAGATGAATTTTGAGCATCTCCAATGAGGAAAATCCATCTCTTCCTTGGATAACCTGTGCCAGTGCTTGACCACTCTCACCAACAACAAAAAAAGCCCCAAAGCCAGCATCACCCTCTCACCCCCACCAAAGACAAACAAACAAAAATCTAGGACTTGTCTTATCTGGTTTTCAGTGTGTAGGCATTGCCTCCTGCTCTGTCAGTGGGCATTACTGAGAAGTCAGGCTCCCTTTTCTCCATTCCCTACCATACAGTATTTATACGCACTACAGGATCCTCCACACCCCAAGCCCCTACTCCAGGATGAACAGAACTAGTTTTCTCAATCTTATCTCTTATGCCATACCCTTTATGGCCCCAGTCATTTTCATGGCCTCAGTCATTTTCATGGCTCTGCACTGGAATCACTCCCATCTGTCCACGTCTCCCTTGTATTGGATAGCTCAGACCTGGACTCAGCACTCCAGCTGTGGCTTCAGCGGGGCTGAGCCAAGGGGAATGATCAATTCCTCCAGTCTGCTGGCATTGCTTTTCCTAATTTCATATTACAGATTTTCATAGCATTTTCAAACTAAAGTTAAAACCAAGCACCTCAATATATTCTCCATTGTTAATATGAACAAAGAATGCACAGCCTTTAATTGAAAATAATTATTTTCATAGCATTGCTTCATTCTTACTGCTAAATCTTAAAGAACATAAGCATCGGCTAATGCTTCCTCTTCTCAAATGCCACAAGAAGGACACTGCATCTTAAATCAATAAGGAATTTTAACTCAAAACCTAAGATTAGGTGGGAAATCATGCTGAAGCAGCTGCAAAAGAGCATTTAAATTGGCAGAAGAGCAATATTTCAACAAGAGGCAATTCTCTCCTTTGGTGGCTAACAGCATTCAACATATATGTTATACAAATGAATATATCACAAAAACATTTCTCAGAAAAATATGCACATACATATGCAACACAGTATACTACACACATGATGAAATGTAAAATATAAAATATTTATGAAATAAAGCATTGCACTTCAGTGCTTCCTTTCGTCCAGTTTCCTTTTTTACTAGCTGTATTCCAGCACATTCAGGAAACAAACCATTAACCACCACTACATACTTTTCTGTACCTTCAAATATTAGACAGGTTTAAAAAACAAGTTGCCTAACAATTCAAAGCACACATTTCTCACTTTCATTAGCTGAGAACACAAACCTCTTATTGTAAAGTATAACCTCATGAAAAAACTGTGAATTTCATGTAAGAAAGCAGCGCTGCTATAAGATGAAATGGAAGCAAACTTCTTCCTCAGGACTCCTCTTTTTCAGACTTGAATCCATATACCCATTAGTATCATAAAGTCATCTAAGCTGTGCATCAAATTAATTCCAAGCAGGATTGGCAAATTTTTAAAGCTGCTGTCTGGCATTTTTTTATTTTCCTGAAGGAACTTACCCAGAGGAAATAACATTTGTTTGTTTGATAGCAATAAGACAGTTATTTTAGGAAAAAATGAGAATTTTCGCCATTCTCCCTCTTGTTATCTCCCACTGCAGATTTGGCATGCCTCCAGACATTATGCAAATCTAGAAGCTTGACGTGAAAAAGATATGGAAGAGGATGATGGTACTGAGTTGGGAGCCTGGTGATGGGACAGGGAGAAAGTTATAACACTCTTTTGTTTAAAACAAAAAATATTCAAGGATTTTGAAAGGAAAAAGAAGCCTTGGCTTTATATAAAACAGCAGGCTCTTACATCTAGCTATTTTTTCCCCTCAGAAAAGCACCCTTCAAGTAGTACATGAGCTGAAGATCTATTTCTCACAAAATAGGTTTCTTCTGATGAACTGTAGCATTTATGCTTCTTACATATATCCCTTTACTTTGACGAATCAGATGACATGGTCTGATTAAAAAGTTTTATTGATAATTCTTCTGCTTGTTTTTCAGGTGAGCATTTTTCCCCATGTAAACATTAATTTGGTAGGCTTCACAGTAGAAACTACGGCACTTCCAGAAACATTTGCTATTAATTTTAGATCTTCACCTGAAAACTTAGCATTAAGTTGTGGTTTTGTGGTGTAGTTTATTGTTGGCTTTGGGTTTGAGAGGTTTTGTGTGCTTGTGTGGGTTTTGTTTGGTTTGAAAATATTCAGTGTCATAATTACCATGAAAATTGTAATCTACATGTCTTCTTTTCCAGGATAGTCCTCAAGAGCTTAAGTTCTCATTAAAGTGGCAAGCAACTACTCTGTACAACTTTTGGGAGGAGAACATCGAGACCCAACACTTAATATCAGCTACGGGAGTTACCAGAACGTATTAAGAGCTCCCACCAATCTAACAGCATATACTGTTACATATAAAAACATACCTTACAATCCATAAACAGTCTTTGTTAGGGATAACTGTCAAGTTACTTAGCTCCAAAAGAACATGAAGATACGCCATTCTGCTGTAGGAAACAACTATATATGCTTAATTAATATTCTACAGCCAACCACAACGTTTCTATCAAAAATCAAGCACAGGCCTTAATCTCAGCATTACACAGATCTTGTTTCTTTATTTTTCACCAGCAGTTTTTGTGAAATATCATCTTAGAAAATGCAAGTTTGCAATTCCTCACTAGCAGCTCACTTCAGCCACAAGTTATTTTTACTAGTCACACTTCCAAATGTCAGACCTTTAACATTCTGACATAGCTTGAATGATTAAATTGGCTTATTATTTTTGAAAGTTTGCCCATGTGAACATATAAATTTTGAAGTAAACTTAAGCAGAAGCTGTTATGCAGAACAGAGGACAAGCTATTAAAAAAGGCTTCTTTGTGCAGAGCAATATTTCAGAGACTTATCTAAACTGACTGTAAGAACTACTATACCCAAGTCATAACCCATGACCCTTATTGTTTTATCAGAAGTACCAAGCATAACCTGAATGAGAACAGAAATAATTTTAACACAACAGTCAGACACTAATATGACCACCTTCTGACTTCAAAGGTGTAGATTCACATGCTTTCATGCATTTATTTCTTGCAAAATAACTGAACAAAGAGATTCTAAAAAGCAGCAAGACATCTGCACAAATTCTTCAAACTCTTCATATCAGACACATTACATGACAACAACCCGACAGACACCATCAGCTATAAGCTTTTCTGTTCAGATGGGCCTGAAGAACATATCTTGTCTGGATCAGAGAATTATCACCTCCTTTTCTGTCTCAAATACCAAGGAAAAAAACGTAAAGGGGAAAAAAAAAACCTACAAAAGTAAACAACACAAAACCCCACCAAACAAAACAAAACAAAAAAAAAAAAAAAAAAAAGAAAAAAAATGAAAACAAACATCACCCCAGCATGCAACACAGTGACTTTTCCTCAGGATACTGTAACTAGACACTTCCATAACATGATCCATTCCCAAACACATTTCAGAGCTGAAAAAACAAAGTAGCAGTAATCTTTTACCCAAGAGAAGAGACAAAAAATTACAGTCTTCCACTTTTTTGAAGAAGGTGACAGAACAGTGACAAAACTTCACAGATGAGTTCACCATGTCTTGCTCTTCTAAGAGCACCAGAGGCAGAAGGCACAGATAGCTATGCCCTTCAAGGGCAATCCATGGTGTATTTGTGCAGTTATACACTGATCTTTGGGTTAACATTTTGGAAGACTAGTTCAATATCTAGCTCTTCATTGTACAATACCAGGTTACTGACAACCAAATTTTAAGATATATTTTCAAATTTCTCAAGATACATCTAGTATTGCCTCATTTGAAGCAAAGACCATTACGGTCTCCGCATGTTAGAGCTCTGTGAGGTAAGATAAAGTAATTCTTCTGGCCAAATAATTAACATTGTGACCTTTATTTTTATTCTAAGGGTGAAAGTTTTTAACTGGATTTAGCAAGACAGAACCAAGAACCACAACAAAACAGCAAAATTTACTTGTCTCCAGTGGCAATCAGGAAAACAAATTTCTCACATTTTTGAAACCCTGTTTTAAAAGTTCAAGGTAATGAATATCTATATTGTACATATTATTCTGTAGCTGCCACAGAAACATAATAGCAAAGAGGTTTTAAGCATAACCAAAAAAGCCTAAAACATTTCCCAGGTTATGTCCTCCATTAAAGCAGTGGAGAAAATCTGTACTGCTTCACCACCTTTTCCATGATGTTGCAATGTGAGATGGAAGAACGGAAAATTTTTTTTAAGTCTACAATAAGTAGAGAAGCATATCATCACATTTTTTACAAGTCTGAAAAACTATTAATTACTTCTGACCCTGAAGAATGGCAATCTCTGCCTTCAGGAGCCACAACCATGATTTCCTTTATTTTAAAGTGTCTACTAATTAAATTTGAAGGAACAACAGAAATTACAAAGCTATGGAGCTTCATTTCCTTTCCTTTCCACTAAAGTGCTCCTATAAGCTGTGCCAAGTTAAGACTCTTTGGAAATTCAACATGCCAAAGAAAAACCCTCACTTTTAAATTAAATTCTGCTTTCCTAGAAAACCAGACTTGTGCAATCATGCTGGAAGCAAGAAATTAGGAATCTCATCTTGCCTTTCTCAGGCTGTTTCTATACTATCCAGCAAAATAGTCCTAAGAAAGAAAAAAATAGTTATATTTGTGAGTTCAAAGTACTGGAACACAAATTCAACACAGTTTTTCAGAATGTATGTTTTGAGAATGACAGTGACACAAACACAGAAATTCCTGACTTGGGTTCAACTGCATTATACAGACTTCTTGCTTAGAACAGGAAACTGTGAAAAACATATTTTATCTCATGCTTCACAAATCACATTTGTTTTTTCCTCAATTTTAGACTATTAGACTCACTCTGTACTGTATATTGAACTTTAAAAGATCAGTCTCAGCTGAGGTAGATATGCAGTGTTAGATGCCTTCCATTCAGTGCTGCAAGCATTTAAGAGAATTTCCTACATGGCAAAACCCAAACTCATTAAATCAATTCCATGTGTTATTCTCACAGCATTCATTTCAGTTGAAACAATGTGGCTGCAAACACTTGTTCCTTCTGTCTGACTCCCCTCAGTACTTCAGTTTTCCTTTTCTTAATATTATCCAAAGGAGAATTGGCTTTCTTAAAATAAACACTCCAGATGGCTCTATGGTTATAAAAAGCTGGCTTTATATACTGAAGCTAAATAACCAAATTACTAACTAGTTCTAGGAAACTTGATTGCTAAAGCATTTACAATCTTTGTAAGTCAAAAAACAAACAAAAAAACCCCTCCCCTCCCCCCCCCAAAAAACAAACAAAAACACCAACCAACCAAAAAAAAAAGGTAAGATTACCTCTATCCTTTACTCCTTTTTTCTCTTAAAGCATTTTCAGAGTGGTACTAAACTAGTCAATACATTCGAACAGTGTCATGAACAAACAAGTTCAAATACTTAGAAAAACAAATTATGGAAGTTCAGAACAAATGTTCTAAATGTTATAAAGTTTGTTTTGGAATGATTACATCATGTAATCAATGAAGATGAGATGCCTGTACTCAAAGCAGACTGTCAGATAACTCAATATGAAGTAACAGGGAGAATTATAGTATTGAGACGTAACATTCAGAACCATCTTATGCACATAATATATTCCAAATATTACACCTCCTTTCTTGAATAGTTGATGTTCCGACAATTGTAATTGACAGCAACAATAACCAATATTAGGATAGCTGAAAACTGAAAACCGAAATAGCAACTGATTTATGAAGCTTTAGAAGCATTCAGTCTATTAACAGCTCACTTATCAGAGCTTTCACATCTCTTTCTAAAGCATGCAGTACTGACAACTGTCAGAGACACAACCATGCACCAGTGAAATTACAGGACTGGCCCCCTGTGCCAGTTTTCTGGCATTAAAACAGGACTATTAAGAAAGAAATACCTGCAATACAATCTAAATTCTCTCTCTCTTTATAACTGGAGAAAAGATTGGATTATGCATTATTATTAAGTAGAAAACAAGAAAGTAACTTAAGTAATGCATTTCCACACAAACAGATTTGAACATTTTGAATCACAAAATGATAAAGTCTGTTCTTACTGTCAGCAGAACATGGTAGTGACCAGCTCAATAGTCCCACACTACACACTGACTGTAAACACCACTGAGAAACTTATAAACAAACTTAACTAACAACAACTTTTCACAAGAAAAAACCTGTACAACACTGTCAAACTACTTAAAAGGTTTCAATCCTCCCTCTCAGAAAAGCACATTTCTTTCAGTCAAGGGTGAAGGGGTTTGTACAGGCACACCAGAAGAAAATGGTCATTACCAGCAAAGAGGTCTTCTCTGTCACCATCCAACATGATTTCTGCTGGCTTTGGACCATTGGAGTTTGTGCTGAGGTCTTCTGCAGGAAGACTTGCTGGCTCTGGAGATGAAGGACTTGACTGTTTTAAAAAAAAAGTTAAATAATTAGAAGATAAGCAGTTGCCATGTGTCCGTACATAAGAATGATTGCAACATTCTTTCATTGCAAAGAAGCAAAAGAAGATGTACAGCAAGGAAACCCTGTCAGCTATTTCTATTTTCCATTCCTAGCACAGCAACAATGAATAAAAACATGAGCTAGTCAACAGTCCTTTTAATTTCTTCATTTGAGAGAAAAAACAGTAAAGAGTTTCTTCTGGTTTAATTAATATGAAACAAAAGCTGCTACAAAATTATCTAGAATAAGTTTATTGGCAATGCCAAATGCAATTTGATTATTAGGTTCCTCCTGGAAAGGCTCGGATTTAAATCTGGATTTGCACACAGCCAAAAATCAATAAAGAAATCTCCAAGATACTCTTTTGTTCTATGATTGAAAAGATTTTGCCATCCAAATAATTCAAGGCTGCTTGGAGCTGCAAGAAATTTTGATACCTTTGCAACAGGATTACTGCCACAGAGGATCACATGGTACTGTATATGGAAGTTGGGCTTCCAGAGATAATTTTTTTAAAATTGAAGACTAGAACTTGCCCTGTTGAAGACACTCAGGAAAACCAAAGCAATATTGAAACTGGGCCACCAAATGAACAGCTTTCTTACAAAATAAAAACACACATAATTCAAGATCAGTGCTTCAGTTAGAAAAATCTTTCTTGAAAAGATACCAACTGCATTTACTGTTGCAATACCAGCAAATTTGCAAAACTCACTTCTCAAAACTTCATCCAGGATAGCTAGCTACGGAGTTTTCAACAACAGTGTATTTATTCATGGATGCATGCAAGTATTAAAAAGATACTAGATGTTTAAGGCTACACTTCAAAGAACACTGTAAACTAGACAAGATTTTTAAAAAATACTGAAAAATAATGCAAAGTCACTGAAAGTCTGTCCAGATTGTATTTTCACAAGAAAGTAACTTAAGTAATGCATTTCCACACAAACGGATTTGAACATTTTGAATCACAAAATGATAAAGTCTGTTCTTACTGTCAGCAGAACATGGTAGTGACCAGCTCAATAGTCCCACACTACACACTGACTGTACACACCACTGAGAAACTTATAAACAAACTTAACTAACAACAACTTTTCACAAGAAAAAACCTGTACAACACTGTCAAACTACTTAAAAGGTTTCAATCCTCCCTCTCAGAAAAGCACATTTCTTTCAGTCAAGGGTGAAGGGGTTTGTACAGGCACACCAGAAGAAAATGGTCATTACCAGCAACGAGGTCTTTTACAAATACAGCACACGCAAGAGTCCTAGCAGAGAGGCCTTCTTTATAACTGGTTTTCATCCTTCTTCCCCCCACTTTATGTACAGAGCAGGATGTCAAATGGTCCGGAATATCCCTTGGGGTCACCTGTCCAGCTGTGTCTCCTCCTAACCTCCCAGACACCCCCAACTCCCTCACCAGTGTGGCAGCATGAACAGCAGCAAAGGTCTTGGCTCTGTGTGAGCCCTGCTCAGCAATACCAAAAACATGTTGTATTATCCAGCCCTGTGTTCAGCACAAATCCAAAACAGTCTCATGCTAGCCACTGCAAAGAAAATGAACTCCACCCCAGCCAAAAATCAGCAGAACAACATTTTGTTTGCAACAACAAACTGATCCACTAAAATGACAGAAGAGATCACATCTCCTTCCTTTTGTGAAAAGCAGCCACTCTCTGAAAAATCCACATACAACATGGGGAAGCCAGAAACAAACCAAAGTGATGAACAGCAAAAGGAGCAGTCTCTCAAACTCCTTACTGGATACTGCCCTAGAGTCTGCAAAGAACAACAAAGAAGAGAAACTTGTAAGGAACCAATCCATTAGTCACATGAACACTTCTCATCTCGTATGAAACAAAATGCCAAAATGACCCCACAGTAAACAGAGTGCTCTGGGGTAATAAAGGTATATCTCGTCCATTCTGTGAAGTATCATAAGGAGATAAAACTTTTAAATTGTATTACAAGACTTGCAATAATTTAGATTAAATGAGCTAAGAAATGCAAGAAAACCACAGCACTTGATATGCCTCAGTATTTTACAACTCACAGTCTATATGCATTACACAGAATAGCCAAAGACTTTAAGCAATTTCACAATTCGGAAGTAGAATGTTTCAGAAGAAATCATCTGTCTAGTGTTACGTAGACATGCAAGTTCAAAACCTCGTATTCCAACTACAACAGAAGAGCATGGAAATACTTGATTTCTCAGTGCTTGAGGTTCAAGAAGTTTAAAGTTTCACCAGCAAAAGCAGTTCTTCACTGCATCATAGGTACTCATTCCAAACCAGTTTCACTGCTAGTCAGCTTTGAACAGCCATCCATTAACATTCTGATAGACTGGAATTTTAGGTCACAGGGAATCCCACACTGTCACAGATGCAGAAAGCACATAGGTTTGTGCTTGTCAAGTCATTGCTATAAAAAACAGCTCTAATACAGACAGTCACAGGGAAGAAAAGTCTTTCTGAACCCTTGCAGCACATCAGCAAGAGCTTTCTAAGAGTGATACACTTAATTATGCTCTTCCTTAAAGAATGATGGAAAAGAGCCCTTGGAGAATGCTTACACCTTCAAGCTACTCCCTCAGTCTACCTTCTCAGTTTTACTAGAAGTAGCTATTTTAGTTTCTAGTGGTCATTTTTGACTATACCTGGCTTCTAATCACACAAGTATTCTATCAGACACAAAATTCACTTTGAACAACTAAATCTGATCAACTCATGGCAAATATCTGCATGCCTAAAGTTACAAGTTAACCCAAGGTCATTACAGAGCTATTCCCACTTTAAAGAGACAGATTGCTCTAAGAATGGCTATAAATACATGTCACCAAGTCTCCTTCTGGCACTGAGCCAGGAAAGATCCTGCCCAATGGCACAGTTAAAGAAAGCCAATATTTCTACACTGGATACCAAGACTCACAGCTGTAGTTAGTAGAACAGTCACAGGCAGCTTTCACCTAATTCCAATGAGAATATTTGCAAATGACAAGGACTCAAACAGACCTTATAAGCACCTCAGAAAGCTGAAGAGCAAAGCTCACCGGAGGAGGATATCTCATATCTTGTAAAACCCTGCTCAGCAAAGCTATGGCAAAGGAGGACAGAGGATATACGGAGTTACAACATTTGCCTAAGTCACCATTACACTTCCCTCTTCCAGGAGAGGCTAAGTACAGGCCTGCCCATGGAAGAAGTGAATAAATTAATTATATTGCTTGCATATGCAACTTTTACTCTACCCATTAAATTCTCTTCACCTCTGTCCACTGCTCTTCTCATTTTTACCCTTCCAACTCTTCTCTCCCATGCCAGGGGTAGTCAAGAATGCCAGATGGAAATAAAATTCAACAAAATGACAGGCAAATAAGGTCCCTACTGACCTATTAATCTTTCTCTGTCTCTTTGGTCCTTTTAAACAGCTGTATTCTCAGACAAGATGAATTAAGAATGGGATGAAATATATTCACTAAAAGTTGTGACTTTACAAGAAAAGGACAATATGTAGAAACATCTTAAAAATTATTCATGGTCTGAACACCGCATCAGCTTTTTTAAGAGTTTTGCAATGAAGCCTAGTTTCTTCTCTTCAAAATGGATACAGTCCTCAGGGAACTACAAAAACCCTGCACAGCCGTTATGTATCAAAAACTGGGTCAATAATTTGTGATAACCTGATTATTTCACACAGCCAGTGGGTAAGAAAGAGCTATCCAGCCTCTCAAAAACCAAAAAAAGTACCCGTGCATGCAAACAATATATTAAGCTGTTTCAGTTACAGTCTTCTATGGATGAGAGCTAAAAGACAGGACCTCAACATTGCTTTTTTATCTCTACAAAATACAGCTAAAATCGGCGATGAAAATGGTTGTCAAAGGAGTTAGTAGTTAGTGCAGTGAAAATCTCTGTATCAGACATGAAATGGAGATGAGACTAATAAAACCTCATGGCCCAGACAAATAGCATAGCTGTTTAGAAACTTTAAACTTACTTGATGCCAAGGGTTCACAAAATGTCACAAACACAGCCATTTCCTGAAATGTACACAGCTGTGAAATTTCTGAACCAGTCCTGAGCTGAAGGTTTAGCGAAGTCTCCAATAACCAAGATACTCAATGGCCAGGACATCCAGGTATGCAGGACAGTCAGGATCCTTACTCATTTTACTTGAAAATGAGTTTCTGGTAAGATGCCCATGGGCCCATTCCAATTTACAATGTCAATAACAAGCTCAATTTTCTGTTTTTTTTATTGTTCATTACATCTGGAGGCAATAACCAAGTATTTTACAGCTATGACTTATGAAGAAACAAGAACAAGATCTTGCATTTTTTGCTGGCTGAAATTATAGCTCTAGACATTTGGACATCCTCCTTTCTCTTAACAGTAGGGTACCCCCTAAACTAGTTCTGCTTGCGTGAGCCCCTCCTAGCTTCCTTCAGTCAGAACACAGAAGGCTGACAGAAGGTGGCCATCACAGTATTCTAGTTGCTCAGGTTAATCCAGCTCATTGTCTGAAACAGGGTTACAGGAGCTCACAAATCACAGCATGGGAGGAGAGAATAGACTCAATGGCAGGACAGTGTCATTTGCAGCAGAAAGGAAGCAGCCACATTGGAATGAATTTCCACATACCTCCATTACAGCCTGGATTTAACATCAAGCAATGAGACACACATTTTCAGTGGAATTACACCAATTAATCTTGGATACAGATTAATCTTGGATACTTAGCTTTCTGCAAAGGTACAGTACAGTACTGAAGGACTTAGTGCTTTCCTCTCTGATATTCCAATGGGAGCTTTACTGCTTCCTCAGTAATGGCCACTGTTAAACTGAATGGATATCATTAAAGCCATCTGGACTTCTGTGACTATCTAGTGTTTTGCTTCGTGTGCAAAAACCAAATGGATATTGCAGATCTTTGACATAAACTGATCAACTGGCAATGAGATTATTACACACACTGCCCTAAATGACAGTCCTTAATAAATTACCACATCAACTGCTTACTGATTATATTCAAGTTCCTCCATGTATTTCTCCATTAAGAAAAGAAACCACCAACAAACAAGAGTATGGTCATATAAATACTGTTTGAATGAGTAGGTGGCAGCCTAAATTCCTATGTTCACATGGCACCTTCACAAAAGACAGACTGGCAATACAGAGCTAAATGACAAGTTTAGCCAAAATGAAATAAGAAATGGTGCAACATATAAAAAAGGAAGGTGACAGAGACACAGACTGGTGCATGGAGAAGGAAGAAGGCATAAATGGTGAAAAGAGAGTAAATGTGAACAGACCATTTTTCAGAAAATTTAACATTTATCTTACACATATGTCACCAAATTTGACTTTTATACAGTTGTTTGTGGACCCTTCTAATGGGAGCATAGGACACATACAGCAAATTAGCAGTTTGTTGATTAAACTTATAATAGGGAGTGATTCTTCTCATAATGCACAGCTGAATTCCACAACTTGCTGTGCAAATCATGATGGACACTTTAAAAAAGAAAAAACAAAGTACACAACAACAAACAAAAAACCAAAACCAACCAACCAAAAAAACCCAGAAAAACAAAACCAACAAACAAACAAAAAAAAAAAAAAAAAAAAAAAACCACAAAAAAAAATAAAACCAGGCAACACCAAAAACCAACCAAAAACCACCAAAATCCATGCACCTGAAATTTTATCAAGCAGAGAAGTCTAACTAGGCCTTAGCACTGAGCTACAAAAACCTGATGCCTAGAAGAGCACTGCAGATGCCAACCAGCAAATATAGGTAATAACCAGCAATATTATTCACATGGAACTCACCACTGATTATCACTGTAAATGCAATTTTGGCTTAAACCATTTACATGATTCATCCTGGCTATTTTCACTAATGAAAGCTACTCTGGTAGCTAAAGGGAAACCTCTCTGTAACCTTGAATGTAGGAGAGGCAGTTGTTCAGACTCACAATACAGTTGGCACAATGAAAACAAAATAATCAATCATTCTCATTCTACTATTCATAGGCACTGTGGATACCTGACAATAAAATGAGCATCCCATCAGCTCCGACAAGTTGCTGGCCAAACTGGTGCCCAGTTCACTGGTGTCCTAAGATCTCATTCTCTGCCACATAGCAAAGTTTCAAGTCCTAAAATGTGTTTCCACTGCAGCCCAGAAATCCAAGGTCTTACACATCAGTGAGATCTTTCCAATGTTTCATTTTCTACAACTGAGAGAGCTCAGTTCAAGACATTAACTTTTTTACAACATGCACAGAGAAAGCGAAAACTCCATCTTCTTTTTTTCTTCACATTAGAGAATTCAACTTGGAATAAACAATATTCTCCATCTGAAGCCACTGAAGTAACTAAGCCTCTCTGTATTTAAATGTTACATATTTGCCATTCCTAATATACAATGAATGTATATTTTGTCAAAAGCAACTTAGCCTGTGCTTTCCAGATGAAGACTTTGTTAATACTGAAGCTAATTGAAAGATGTACTAGAAACCATACGGTTTACAGCTTTTCCACTGCACAATCTCATTATATGCAGGAAAAGCACAGCACACATTTTGTGAACTGCACAGAGAATGAAAGCAAGATAAAATAGGAAGGGATTGAAATTAATCATGTTAAAAGCAAATGGACAGCACCAAGATAAACCAGTTGGGAACGCTTTCAAAGTACCAAAGCCCTCACGTAAGTTGGGTTTGGACCTCAGTGTCTCTTGCCACAACACTCTCACTTCTAGTATCAGCAAACAAATACATTATTAACTACAAAAAGCATGACATCATTCTGTTGCTACCATGCAACTCCCACTGCCATTTATAATCAGTTCATCCATTAATATTTACCATATTAAAGTAACACTCAATACAAAAGTTTAATTAAGTCATGAGACTTAATTCCTCTCTGGACTATGGTACTCTCTACACTGAATCCATCAATTTATGTTCAAGCTAGTAAGAAGTCCAAAGTCAATTTTCATGACCTCTTCCTTCCAAATTTGCAAGAAAATCACAAGACTAAGGCACTGCCCTAAATGCTGATGTCAGAAAAAGCTTACTGACACAGCTTTTAAAAGCTTCTCTTTCAGCAAAGCGGCTTCCCCTTTCTATCTGAGACGCTATCCCAAACAGACCCTGTACATAAACAAAGCAGCAAAGTGGAATTGTCAGCCAAAGTAACCGATACAAAGCCCATTTCTTTGCTAGTGTTTGCAGTTAGGGGAGTTTCAGTAACTTTTTTATCTCATGGTAACTGATTTGGACACTAAATCTATCTTATCACCTGCAGCTTTAGTTCCAGACTATATCAATAAAAACATTGTTTGTGTTACACTGCAGTCTTTCTCAGTACAGTGAAAAAGCCTTCAGTAATGCACACTGTGTCACACAGAGATGCACAGAAGTCTACTCATGCAATTCTTGTCAACTGCACATTCACATAATTTCTTATTCCTTCAGTTCATTTTTTCATAGATTTTTTTTTACCAATGTACAATTATGCATCTATAAAAAGAAAGAAAAAAAAAGTGGCTTGAGAAAAGGCAAGTGACTTTAAAATGCATTTTAAAGCCTCTTTGTATACTGCAGGGTTTTTTTGTTAGAGAGAGACAACAAGAGCAAAATCAAAGAAACACACACCAATCATATTTCTGTAAAGGTCAGGGACAGAAAACTCTTCAGGAAAAGAGGAACAGAACAATTTTCTTTCTCAATGGGCATCTGTGTACAGGAAGAAAAGTTCTTCCATAAGATACTGGCAAGACACGTAGGTGGAACGTGACCAAAAAGGCTCCCACTATAAGGAATGAACACATAAGCATGTCCCCTCGTGCCTCTTTCCCAGGAGGTCCCAGCAGTCGCCGCAGCCCAGCACTGCGTCGGC
The DNA here is from genome assembly GCF_963662255.1 of Cinclus cinclus. Classification (NCBI taxonomy): domain Eukaryota; kingdom Metazoa; phylum Chordata; class Aves; order Passeriformes; family Cinclidae; genus Cinclus; species Cinclus cinclus. The sequence goes on along the minus strand of NC_085084.1, from coordinate 29,483,304 downwards.
CCCCTTGGAGGAAACCTCAGAGACAAATAAGTTTTTGCAAGATTTGCAACCTGAAATGGAGTGAAGCCTCGGAAAGAGGCCAAACAAAGAAAATGGGTCGTTATTAATCCACTTAAAGTCTAAGGCTGACACCCACAGACATATACCACAGCGAAACTGGAAAGATGTAAACTGAGACTATTTCCCCGGCAGCACAAGGAGAGGACAAGAGAAAGGAAAACGACTGTACTTGGAAAAAAGAGTTTTGAGCTACTCTTGGCAGAGAAGCCCCCCCGCCCTCCGCGAGGGAAGCACCGAGGAGCCGAAGCGGAGGTGGGCGGTGGGGCTGCGGCCGGAGGCCAGGTCGGCAGGGGCAGCGGCGGGGCGGGGGCCCGGGCAGGAGCGGAGTACGGACGGCCTGACGGGGGAGGGGAGGGTACGGAGGGGAGGGCCCGCAGAGCCTGCAGCGGAGGGCGAGCTCTCCTCACCTCCAGGGTGGACACGGTGCTGGTGAAGAGGTCCTCGCCGTCCTCCAGCTCCTCGAGGTCGGCGGGCCGCGTCTCGCCCATCGGCGGCGGCTCCCGCTCCGCCGCCATCTTCCCCTCCGGCCCGGCCCCCGCGCTCACGTGACCGCCCACCGCCCCGCCGGCACGTGACCGCGGCGGCCGGGCCGGGCTCGGGTGGGGGAGGGGGGTCCGCTCCCCCTCGGCCTGCCTTGTCCACGGCCCCTTGTGAAACCCCTGCTATAGCCACGGCCCCTGGTGAAACCCCTGCTATAGCCACGACCTTTCCCAAAACCCTGCCTCATCCACGGCCCCTTGTGAAACCCCTGCCTTGTCCACGGCCCCTTGTGAAACCCCTGCTATAGCCACGGCCTTTCCCAAAACCCTGCCTCATCCACGGCCCCTTGTGAAACCCCTGCTATAGCCACGGCCCCTGGTGAAACCCCTGCTATAGCCATGGCCTTTCCCAAAACCCTGCCTCATCCATGGCCCCTTGTGAAACCCCTGCCTCATCCATGGCCCCTTGTGAAACCCCTGTTGTATCCACGGCCCTTCCCAAATCCCTTCCCACCCTTGCCTTGCATGATGCACAGCCCTTCTCAAACCCCTTCCACATCCCCTGCCACATCCCCAGCCCCTTCCCCAACTCCATCCTCAACCCCTTACCCTTTCCAAGAAGAGGTAAAGAGCAGAATTCCCTAAGTTACCTTGCTTGTTTTTTTGTCACTCGTTAAGAAAGGTACTGGAGGAGTTTATCTTATTTGATTAGAAGTAGCATTGTAATTATAGTTAGGCTAAGGGATCTCTGACCACAGAAATCTATTATAGGGGTTTTTTTGTGTCAAAGGGGTCAAGAAATAACTCAAAGATAGCTACAGGACCTGGATTTTGAATTAATTGATGTTCAAGGCTGAAAAACTGGATTAGTAAATCTGTGTGGAAAAAAAACAAATTAGAGAAAAGTAATCAAGGAAATAAATTGGAAAACAATTTTAAAACTTAAAAAAAATAAAAAACAATGTTGCAGGAAAATTTAGAATTACTGCAAAAAGTCTATCACATATGAGATTGTGATATGTTACTGCAAAAAGCAAAACCCCAGTTTGAAGCCAAGCCTCATCCTGTCAGTGTGGCTATTAATATGTATTTCATTTCACAAATATGTAAGAGCTGTCAACTTTACCTCATGCTACTAAGTGAAAATCTGAGAGAAGAGGAAGCTACCCAGTACCCTACTGGAAACTGCAGCCACCCCTTCCTTTGCAGCCACCTCTGTAATGCTGTCTGAGATGGATATAAATTAAGCTGCACAGCTGCTGAACAGTAGAACTACCAGTGCTAAGTTTACATGTGGAACTTGTGTATATGCCATGTGGCTGCTTTAATTACCTGGTTATGCAATAAGATTCCACAGAAGCCCTGTTCCCAAGGAGCATTTACTACACAGTTACAATTTTTTCCTTGTTTCCTAACAGCTCCCTACTTCATTTATTATATGCAGTCTCAAGTCTACACTCAAGACACGAAGATTTGTCTTCCCAGTTCCATTTCTCTGAGGTCTGTCACAGGCACTGATGAACTTTATCTTCAGGGTATGATGCCCATTACACAGGAACTGAGCAGAGATGGAAAAAATTAAACCTAAACTGTTTACTGATTTGGATGTTCCAACAGATATCAGTAGGACTTGGGGTTTTTTTGCTAGAATATCTAATATTCCCACACTTTTGTCCCCTAGGCAGGAAGCCACAGTATCACAGCACTAGCCTTACCCCCACCCATTTTTAGGAGTAGGCTTTTATTTCCTTCCTTCTCTATTGTGTCACTTTCTTTCCCTTTGTTGGCCATTGTCAGGTCCCAAACTTTCTTGATTATCCTTGGGAGCCATTGAAAACCCTCCAAAAATGGTAATTTCTGGTTTTGGCCCACCAGACAGTAGTTCCTCCAAATGAGTACATCTGGTTATGAAACTGTCATTGTGCTACTCCTGCTTCTGCCCCCAGCATCTGTGGGCTCTGCAAGCTTTTGTAGTGCAGCACTTAAGATGGCATATGGAAATTAAAAATTTATTATGCATAAACACTCTTGGGATCTTTTACACAATAAAAAGCTTCCTTTTTTCCTGCAGAATCAGGTTTCACTCAGAAGTATAATCTCCTTGATTTTAAATTTCTTTTGAAATGAACAGTACAACAGTATTATGGCTCCATATAATTTCCCTGGTTCAGGTCACAAGAGGTGCTTATGCCTCGAAATAGTAACAAGAAGTTATCTGGGTTTAGGTACTATACCATGTACTACCTTCTGCCCATCTGTCAAAAAAATTATTAAGTTAGATGCAAAATAAAGATGGATATGCTCTAAGCAATGTGAATCGAAGTTTACAATCAAATACGTCAGATTTTCAGAGAGTCTTATCTTACTGACTTTGTTTTAGGATTGCACTTAGAGCCACAGTCACTGTAATACTGTGTTATTTTAGTCACTGAAATATCAATGAAACTGAAAGAAAATCATGACTCATGACTTAGAAGTAGCTGTTTTGGAAGAGAGAGTGATAGTGAATTATACAAGTTCAAAGTCAGCCTGCATGATTTGGATCTGGAGGGAACACAGGAGATTACCTATTCTGTTTGCTGGAAAATGTTTGTCAAATCTTTCCTTCCACAACCCCAGTGATGAAGACCCCAAAATTTCTGCAGACAAACTGCTTTAATGCTTTTCTCTCTAGGATCAGAAAAGAATTTCCATCACTATTCTACCAGTCAAACAACCTCATATGAACTATGATTTTGCAGCAGCATGATACTAGCCTTGTTCAATTTGTGACCATATTTAGGACAGATATTGGCCTCATTTGGTATCTAGGAAGGCATTATTCAGACTGGATATAATGTCTCCCTATTGAATTTTGTATTTCTTTTTACCAACATTTACACCAGTTTTTTTTTTTTTATGATTTTGAATTCCTTGGCTAAGCTACAGCTGTTTCGTGTCACTTATAAATACAGTATGCATTCTCCACTTCTGGTGAGAGTATTAAATTGTATCAGGTCTTATAGTAGATCACTTCATTCATCTTTCATTCAGTTCATCCTTCCGTGAAGACTATAATCACCAAAAAATAGCTTTTGCCTTTGTTTGCTACACTGGTTTTGTACCTACTTTAAATAGATAAATATATTGTTTCATTAGCTTTTTTATGAAACAGTCATGAAAGATAGTGTTCAAGAAATAGCAAAAGAATTTTTCCTTGCTAAGAGCTATTTCAAGAAAATGGGTAAATACGGTAGGGGAGCAACAACCACCAGAGTGCTTAGAATTAGAAGAAATACATTTGTTGCGTTTTTATATTTTCATTTATAAAATATGTAAAAAGGAATACTGTACTCTTGTATAGTGACTGCCCTTGCTCACAGCAGTAAAGACTTTTAGTGAGTAGGCTTTCCTAAGAAAAATTACAAAGCACAACTATTTATCAAATCCGTCCATTTGGTTCTTGTGCCCACTCATCCTTTCAGACAAATAAACTTTAGCCTTCAGATCATGATAACTAACTGTTCTTTTATTCTCTCTTTCCATTTGAGTATTTAATTACATATCTTATAAAAATAACTTTTTCTGTCACCTTCTTTTTTTCCAGTGAGTGGTCAGTGTTCTCATATATTGCAGAAAAATCTTTTTAATATATGTGAAAGAAACCAGTTCTCTTATCAGTTGGATGCTTCATTTGCCTTTGGAGTAGTAGCAGGTCCTGCCCTCTAACAAATACTGGAATGGGAATTTCTGTTCCCTAGTTCTTCTAATATTCCAGTTCCCTTAAATATAGAGCACTGCTAGCATTAGCTGAGCATGTTTAGCCTGTTAAAATAGTAAGATGTAGAAGTACTTTTTTTTTTTGCAGATTCATAAGCACTAACAGCAGGTGAGAATAAACAAAAAATTTTGGTTATTGTGATGTACACTCACCTGCTATTTAGATTTTCCTCCACTGTTTATGATTTACAAGAGGGAGAGATGTCTTCCAGTAAAGCTTTGATTTTATTTTGCACTACTAACCTTAGTTAATCCAGACCATTGCAACTGGATGAAAGACACAGTAGCATCTGAGATCCTGATTTGCTTTTGGCTTCAGAAACAATCTCCCTGACAACTGTCTGTCAAATCTCATGGGTTGTGTTCTGATACAGGAGTCATGCTGGAAACAAATATCAGGATGTTGTTAGCAGGTGGCAAACCTGATACATCCCTTGCCAAAGTAGAAGATGTGTTTAAAAAGACCTAGAATGGATGGAGGTGGGGCAGTACTTGGAAAAAGCATCCTATGCACTTGCCTGGAGTTAACACTTCTTCAGTCATCTGCTTTTGTCCACAGAGAGAGGTAGTCTTAATCACATTAAAGGGAACTAAGGGTTCCTAAGTGACAAGTAATTATGTGGTATTCTGAGCTGGAAGAGACCCACAAGGATCACCAAGTGCAACTCCTAAGTAAATGGCCTGTAAATGGCCTTGAACCCCCAACTTGGTCTTATTAGCACCATGCTCTGATCAACTGTTAATCTCCCTGACCTAGTATTTTCAGTTACAGCCCAGTTAAATTTTTGTACCATGTAATTTTAAACCTGTGGTGTGTGACTAAGTAAATTTCATACATTTCTCTAACTATAGCCTGTCCATAACTGTCTTGACCTGCTTTCCAGTTTACAGAGAATGTAGCAAAATCATGTAAGGTATGCATCTTGTCCCATGTAAGGCATGATGATTTGCAGCATTTTATTAATCAGTTTTAATTCATTTTATCAGTGATAAATTGTTGCAAGGTTTTTTATGTCAAATCACTGAAGTCAACAGACATTTTTTATCATTCTCTGACTTGCTAGGACTTTCAGTTAGATACAAGAACTTTAGAAGCTATCAATCTTTTCAAAGATTCATGTACAATCTTAGCTGTTGTCCAAATGATATTTGTATCAATTAATTCCAGTGGGTATTCTTTGACACCCTTTTTTTAGAGCTATCTGTTCATATTTATGTTGTGAGTTGCCTTAATTCTTTTGTCCAAAACTGGATGACACAATTAAAAGAACAATGAGGAAAGGAGGCTGGACCTTCCATACAGTGTCAGAGACAAGTCAGTACACAGTATCAGTTGGTACTATCCCTGGGTGGAACATCAAAAGTTACCTTTGGAAAGTTACAGTAGAGGTTTCATGTAAGGGAGGCCTTGATATGAGCAATTTTTCTTGATCTTTGGAATTTTTTTTTAATGAATTCTGTATTTCTTGAACTGTAGAACATTTTGTTTTCCTCAGATGGAAGACACGGTCAAAGGTGATCCTTTTTTCTACAGCTAGTTTCTGGTACTACATTGCCTCAATACCTCCTAACTCTTTATCTCTACTTCAACAATGGTGAATATAACATTACCATTCAATTTCATCTAATTTTTCCAGAGAAATTTTAATCTAGTGATAACTTTGAGGTCAGAACCATAATGAAAACAGTTTCAAGGGGAAAAAAAACCAAATCAAACCAAAACCACCAACAACGAACAAACCAACGATTAATTTCCAAGTGTCTATTTGTAGAAAAATTTTTGTAAAAATCACCTGCTGAAAGCATGTGCTTTGTAAAAAAATTCCTATAACCAGGTCTTCATCTCATTGTATCTCTATCAGCCAGCAGTACTATCTCCATCTAGTGTAGGCCTTACTAAGATGAGAGTTTAAAATATTTTGTGTTATCACTTGATAGATGAAGAAAGTCTAGATTGTCTTTCTCGTTCAAAATGTTACGATTCCTGAGCTGATCTTAGTTTAGACGATTTGAGGAAGGAGTAGGGTGGAATGTGAATGAAGTAGAAACTTTTTGCATATTTTTTTTTCCATTGGACAGTCATGGAAGAAGCATAAGGGTAGAGGAGGTGGCAGCATGGAAGAAAATGGAAGTGATATGCAGCAAAAAACAGTGTAATAACCACTCTAGCTCACCACTGTAAACCTTGGGACAACTGTATTTTCCCACCAAGTCTGCAGCCTGTGGGAAGGAAGCTTATTTCCCTGCCTGCTTGGCACAAAGCAGAAACTGTGATGATCATATACACCAGTCTACTCCTGTGCTCTGGAATGGCAGTAATGGGGGCCTTGATCCATCACAAGGTGACCAAGAGTTTTCAGATGTTGCCATTGGAATATATGCAAGTTTTATTGATCATAGTATTTTTCTAAAAGCATACTCAAAATGTTAAACTATAGTGCTGGTTAATTCATTCATTCATAAAATGTGTGTAGAAGGCAAGGGTGGCATTGCAACTATACTTTTGGGATATATAAGAAACAATATTTGTTATTGATATTCCAGACACTGGACACAACCTATTTTGTATGTTTGCATGACTGTGAAGTCATTGCTAGGGAGTTGCCAAGAGGGCCTCCAAAGAGATTGTGGAAGGTCAGAGTTTTTGGCTTCCAGCTGTTCCCTTGTACAAAATGAGGGAGTTGTTGCACCTGGTCCTATATAGGTCTTTAGTGCTTTTAAATAGTTTGTCCCTCTCAGCTAGCTGAGTGCGGCTGATTTGAGGTAATTCACCTAGATTTTAAAGCAGAAAGTAAAAGAATGGAAATCTGCTCTCTGAAACCACAGTTAGAATTTTAAGAACATGCATATCCAAGACTTCCTTCCAAAATCCTGCATTTCAGTTCTCCCTTAGATTTTTCATACGCATTTTGGATACAGTTCACATCAAATAACTTTAGCTGGCTAAAAGGCAGAAATCTAATGAAAGCTATTCTACTTAATTTGGACTCTGGCAGGAGATAATAAAAATTAATAGATGATTTCTCAGACATCCTTTCCACCTTTAACTCTTATGCTAGGAGCAATTTAATGGTGAGTGCCTATTTCCATTGCCAAGAAAGGAATTTTATACTTAGGTAGATGCTTGACTTTAGACCAACTGTGATTAGGTGAGAAAATCTCATTCTGCAAAACATATGCACATATCCTAAATTATAAACTCCCTAAGTTAATGAGCCTTAATCTTAAATGTATCTTTCTGGCTGATTATAGTATTTATCATAATAAAAATTATAAAGTGACTACAAAATTAACCTGAGATGAAGTACTATTAATAATACTCAGTCCAAAATTGGCCTGAGAAAAAATTTCTTTCCTCCCTCCAGACACAATGGCTCATGTCTGCTGCTGCTTTTAAAAAACCCAGAGCCCTAAAATAAAAGAAAACAAAAAAACACTCCACTTACAAATATCTCTCAAAATGTTTGCATTTGCATGGATTATGAGAGCTAGGCTCCAGAAAGATTTGTTTCAAATATCTCCAGTCATTTTTTTTTCAGACTATAGCCTCCAATACACAGATTTTTTTTTTCTTCTACTTTGTGGACATACAAGATAAAGGCTTGTGCGGACAATTTTTCATTGAAAATTGCACAGTGGATATGCATGAACCAGAATTTGCTTTATTTCAAATTTCACAGCCTAAATGCAGCTGTAATTTGCATAATTTACAATTTTGCTGTAAACTGAATTGGGGCATCTGTCTACATTATAGCCAAACCAGGCAAAAGATAAGTAGGAAAAATGGAAAACTTCTAATATAATTGATTTCCACCAAAACCCACTGTCTCTGTCTGTTATAACAATTAGTTTATTAATTTAATGTTGATTATGCCGTTCCTATCGAGGAATAGGCAAGCTGGCAAAGCAACAATGCAAAAAAATCTGGTACTGTTGCTGCTAGAGTTGATACAATATCTAATATATATATTTACTTTTCTTTTAGATATTTTAAGTCATGTTAAGCAAAAATCTGGGTTTACAACATAATTTTCCTTTGACAAATTTTATTTCACTGGGCTCTGGCTAATTTTATCCTCTGGAGGCATAAATTTGGGATTTGAAAAACCTATTTCCTTCAAGCTTGTAATTCAAGTGATAACAGATGCTCAGGACAGACTAAGAGAAAAAAAAAAGATTAATCTCTCAAGAGTGTTGAGACAGTAATCAACATAGTTTCTAAAAAAGTTAATAAAGACCTTTTCAAATTTCATCATAAGGAAACAATTTCAAGAACTCAGTCTTGTCATAAGATGGGAGGAATCTGTTGATGAAGAGATGGGAACTTAAGTAACAAACCATTGAATTAAATCTTAGAAGGGATTTTTTTAAATGCTTGACCTGTATAAACTACAAATTTAGCTGCAGATAAGGCATGTAGCTTTCTAGTCATCTATATATCTATTTTACATTGCATCCTAGAATATATTTTGCCTTATTTTAGTGTTGCATATATCAAAAAGTAGGGCATCAAGCATCTCATTTAAATAACAGAGGTTATAAATAAGATTTGCCAGTAAGATAATTAATGAAATCACTGAATTGTCTTAGGAATAATTTCTGTGTAAACTGAAAGTGATACTAATAGCATTCAGCATGAGTATTCCAAAGTAGCACAGATTGGGATTGTTTTAACTTCAACCCTTAAAAAAACCAGCACCACCATAAGGAAGCTCATTGCATCTTAAGTTTATTTTCCCTTTCAGATAAAAACAGAAAGTAGAGATTACCTTTTTTAAGCATGATATTGAATTTATTTTAATGTAAGTATCATCATTTTTATGTTCCCCATTTAGTTAGGAGATACACACCTTCAAAGAGGAATTCTAATTTACTCTAGATCGCTCCCCGCCCTTGTACCTCTTTTAAATGACCATACAGGAAATTTATAGAAAGTCTTACTTTACCTTTGGTCCTTTCCTTGGGTAACTGAGGTAGATGTTTGCTGTGACACAAGCTTTTTTTTTTTTTTTTAGCCTTAATCTTAAATATTTTACAAAAATATGCATATCCACATGGAAAAAACCACTATAAATCAATACATAGAGAGTGTAAGGGTGTGGAGGTAAATATATATCACTGCATATGGATAGAATATTTATATATAGTGTAAGGTCTATATTTGTGGTATAGAGACTATATATATTATCATTTGAGTATTATATCAAATATCTATATACTATACTATACTATACCATACCATATCTATATATCTATATATACTCTTTTGGTGTACAAAATATAATTATGTCTATCCATGTACATCTATCGCTGTGTGTAAAATATATATATATACTAGTCAAAAGAGAAACAAGCATAAATATCTGAGAAAAATAAAAATTTTTAATTCAAACAAAAAATGCTTTTCCTGGAGACCACTAAGTTCTCTTCCTGTCATTGCTAGTGTACTGGCAGAATAATATAAAGATAATGGACTGATGTCTCAGTTCCTCCTTTTTTCTGCAATTCTAAGGTTAAAATGGAAGAAGGAAGAGCAGCCTCCCACTTCCTTCCTGATTCTAGGAATATAGATCAGAAACAGCTGACATACCAATTTCTCCGGAACAACAAACACAACCAGTCCATGAAACTAATTATTTTAATACATTTTAAATTCTTGAAGATTTTGAATACTTTCTTCTAAGAAACATATGCACATTCCTCTTCACAGACCAGCAGAGTTTCTGCAAAATAAGGCTGTTTTGAAGCCTTTTTTCTCCAAGAGATGTTGAGATATGTGCTGTCACAAAGCTTCTTCCCCAGCTGCTCACCTGGGAGTTGTCTCTGCCTCAGTGGACCTGCCTGCTGTGCCAGTGGGACTGATTGCTGTTGAAAGCCATCAGATGGAAAACCAAACAAATGAGATCCACACACTGGGAATCACTTGGTGGCAACCAGCTGTTCAAGGTATGGGTTGTAAGCTGTTCCTGCTCTGGGCAGATGTGTCACCTGGCTCAGTTTATGTCTGGCTGAGTTTCTTTTGTGTTAGCAGAGGATGCGCTTGTGCTCTTTTTTTTATTGCCCTCTACTATGGGAGGTTATTGCTTGACTGAACCACACAACTGAGAGGCATAGTCAGAAATCATTTTGGCACACCAGGCAGGATCCAGCTGGGTTTGCACTCCAAAAAGCCTGACTTATTTTGTCTCATGTGGTCTGACAACTCCCACTTGTGCTTGGTGAGAGACACAGGACTAGCAGTATCATATAGTTCTTGTATAGTCATAAGTAATGAATAGCACATGTGAGTAGAAGTGAAGAAAACATGATGGTTTTGGAACACTTGTTAAGAATCAAGATTCGTGTTTAGAGAATATTTACTATGTCTTGACTAATGATTGAACTATTTCCCAGTTGCAGTACCTTTAGATCTTTAAAAATTAAATAGATAAGTCTCAGTACTCAAATCTGGATCTAGACATAGTAGTTGAAATTTTCAGGAAGGCTTAGACATTCATGTGGTGTAGTGCCACCAGCAATCCCAATTTAAATACTTATAAAATTAATTAGTCTTCAAGTTTAAAAATATAAATGGTCTGGTTGTTGAAATTTGGAAGATTTACCCTATATTTGTTTTGGAGAATGAATTTTTTAGTGGTTGGGATAAGACCATAAGACCATAGCTTTATTTGTTGTTCAGAACAGAGATCAGAGATCAGGCTGTTCCTCTGATCCTACATTTGGCTAAGTTTTCCTGGTAGCAGAATTAGAAAGGCAATGTGTACAACTCTGATTTGCACAGACATGCAGTGACGTCGGTTTCATGTTTTTTTATCTAAAAATTTACTTTGCCTACCCAAGGTCCTCCAGGTACCTGTTTTCTAGTGTCATCAGAAGGATTGGATGTGCATGCCTGTGTGGATTGAGCTTTAGTTTCTTTGACTTTTACCTAAACACTCCAGAGACTTCATAAAAGTGCATACTGACATGCTGGCAGTAGGAACCTGCTGGGAAGGAGCCTGCCTCCATCAAGGTAAAAATCCACTTGGGGCCCTCAGTGCAGCAGAAGTCAAAACCAGAGTAAGCAGTGCCTTTTCTATGCTGTCTGGAGAAGAAATATCCTATCTCCTGCACAGAAAAGAGGGCTGGTTAGATGGAGCAGAAGAGGATGAAGCACAGTCCATGCAGCCACAGGAGGTGGTACGCCCCCTCAGGAGAGGGTGCTGGTTTCTGTGCGTTGGTCATACAGGAAGAGACTTCAGGACAGTCTGTGTGGTCCTCACCACCACTGCTGTCCCTGACAGCACATCTGGAAGGTACTATTTTCTTCATTTTGTGATACTGGTATGTGTCCCAGCATTTACTGTCATCCATCCAGTGCATGTGCCAGGGTGACTTCTGTGCTTCTATTCATCAAGGAAGGGCTGAAAAAGCAGTGCTGGCACATACTTCTCTTGCAGCAGGCTGCTGCTGTCTCATGGCTTGTCCAGAGGCAACACTGTCCGTAGAAATGGTGTTGACTGGGAGCACTGGAAGGAATACAGGTGCACTTCTGGCACCAATGCTTTTGCACAGGTGTTCAGGCAGCAGGAGCCTGTGAAGAGAGATGTTTGCAGTGCTCTGCAACCTGATACTGGTTGTCAGGTCTGGACACTAACTGTTCACGCAGAAAAGGTGAGGAAGGCTGAGCATCTCACAAGACCTGGATCCTACCCCTGCTCAGCACTCGCTCCTGTCTAGGTTTCAAGAAATGTTTCACCAAGGCCCCTTCCATCCTCTCACTGGGCACAGATGAGTGCCTTTAAAGCTGCCATTGAGAACACAGAGAGGTGTATAAAGATATTATTATTTGCTTAGTTTTTGCATATACAGTGTGGGATTCAGGGTAGGATTTAAAACTATGTAGTATATCTTTCTATATGAAGTAAATAAGCTAAACAATGCTGAGCTAAGATCATTATCAGTGTAACCTGTTTAAATATTACATGGGATAAATTCCTTCAATTTATTTTAGAGGCTTATACATTTTTACTTAAGTCTTTTAAGCAGCGGAAGTTATAGTCATCTCTGATGTTCTGATAGAATACTTAAATTCTGACATTGTGCTACTTATTAGATCCAAGTATCAGAATATTCAAATAAAATCAAATGAAAAATACTAGTGGATTTGTAATTATGATTTCAGAATGATGAGAATGCATTATGGGTTTTCTGGTTTAGAGAGTAAATGTTGTTTCGAAGTTACTTCATTTAAGGGATCCACCCTGGACATAAACCATCAACATTAGGAAATTCCCATACTATGTTTTAACAGAGTATAAAAAAAATGAAGAAAATGCTATTTTGGACTAGTTAACTTTTTGTTCTATTATAACAGCTCTAAGCTATTGCCAACGATATATTTCTTTTTGCTAAGTCTGTATGTTGACATGGAACCTATTATTTTAAATGAGAATGTTACTTCTGGAAAAATTCATTGGTCTCAGTCAAAGGACTTTATATTATTCTTTGTCAAAGAAAAAAATGTGATCGCTTTCATTTTTATCAGACATTTATGTCAAAGCTGGAATAAGCAGCAGGTTCCTTCATTAATTCAGTAATTTAATGCTTTTCTAACCGAGGTGTTTACACTACTCTTGGTAACAGAGTTTATATTCAGAACATACTTCAAGGTTGCCACTCATGTTATTATATTTTGTATTCTCAGACTTTCTTGTAAAATCTCTGGTCTGAAACTGTGAAATCAGGGCAAATATAGTCCTATATATGGCACTAGGTAGACTCCCTCTGGTGGTAAATTCCAACATGAATTGTACCAGGATTACCATTTCTCTATATTGATCAAGTAGCTGCGCTTGCAGAGAACTATATGCACTAAAACTTACTGTGAAAGTAATGTGAATGGAGCCTGTAATTGTCCTTCTTTACAAAGTGGGTAGCAAAAGTCACAAAGGTGTACTACAGAAAAACATAATAAAATCTGTGCAGCCCTTAGACATATAAAAGATACTTCTCACATTGTCCATCCAAGAAGGTAAGGAATATATGAATGAAAAAAGGAGTAAAAATAACCTGCAATATTGAAAATACAAATCTACTGAATGGAAGCCATTGCATGTCACTTAACCAAAACTCTGAATAGTTTCTGTCTTTAAAAAAAACCAAACTTTTATAGCTTTGAGTATTTACCATAATATGCATTTTCAAAGACACAACTGTTTCCCAGAAAAGCTATCTGAAACTGGTGGGAAGTTGTCATCCCATCCATCTACCACATCAGAGAGTCAACAAGTCGTATCAAAAAGGAATAGTCAATGCTTCACAGCTAAAAAAAACCAAGATAATACAAAGTTGATAGCATAGGTCTTAGACAGTCCTTCAAATGTGATTTAGTTGATGAAACAGGTTCAGGCTTAATAATTTTGCACTTACTCTACAGATGAACAAAAATCTGAGAAAGGATTAAAGTCTTAAAGAACTTGAAAATTGTCTGCTAGAATTTTTTAAAAAATATCAGTCAGAAAAAAAGAAATGAAACACACAAATACAAAACAAGAACTAACCTGTAGGAAAACGAAGTATTATCTGCACTTTCATTACGGGTTTATTAACAGCAGCATTTTACATAAAGCATGAGAAACAGATTTTTATTTTATATTACTTAATGTTTAGGCCCCAGGCCCAGAATATTGTGTATCCGCAGAGGACAGCAAAAAAAAAAATACATTAACTAAAAGTACTTCAAGGAACAGCAACAAAAAGAATAAAAAATTAAATTACATAATCTCTCAGGAAAAACTGAGGAAGCCATGAAAGATGTGATACTAATCTAATATAGGAGAAGTTTTAAAAATGGTGTAAAGAAAAGTGATGGTGAGCAATCTTGCATTTCCCTCACAAAGTCGCAGTAAGTAAAGTTTTATTTTCATATTGGAAAGTTTTGGGCAGATAATAAGAATACTTCCTAATATGTGCAGTGTTGATGAAATGTGAACCAACTCTTTCAAGAGAAACTGTATAGTCTTTTGGATATGTTGTTCATGAGGGAAATTAAAGCATATGCACATGTGTATATGTGTGGCCTGACAATAGTGTGCAGATTGGGGTGCTTCATTCTTGGTGGCAAGGTGCCATGTCTTAATGCTAGACCTACACAGCTTCTGCAGGGTATGCTCAGTTTTAGACTGTAGCTCTAAATGCAAGAGCAAGCACTGATTTCTCTCATTATGTTGGAGATACCCACATTTTATGGATTGTTGAAAAGTGTTTATCAAGAGGCACAGAATTAAACTGTCATTTTTTTCTTGCCTCAGAGTTTTCATGAGAAAGGTGACTGTTTGGTAATGCTTGTTGTAAAAGTTACTCGTTGTGTTTGGCATGTGCTGCCACTTATTGGTACCAGGCAGTCTGGATCTGTTGTTTTTCCTCCTTCATCCACACTCCACATTTTTTTTAAATTTTATTTATATCTGAAAAAGAAGCCACAGAGAATTTTTTAAAAGTGAGGCATCCAACAGAAATAAATGTTCCAGTTCACATGAAGCAAATAGTAATCCTGAAACATAAACCAAAATCACTTAGATCATTCTGTCACAATATAAATCCTGCATAGTATTTTCTTAAGAATCCTTTAAAGAATGATCTTGTCTCTCACATTTGTTCAACATGATCAGTTACTTTTTCAAGTTAGGTATCTGCCTCTGATAACATTCTGTCTTATCATGAGATTGTAGAAGATGGAGCTGGAATGGACCTCAAAAAAATTCTGGTTCATCACACTGCCTTATGTTCATCTGTGTCCTATCTGACAATATGCACAGATCAATTTTTAAAACTTACAACTTTTTAAAAATTGTGGTTATTGAAGAAGACTGATATGAAAATTAAAATGTAGAGGGAAGAGTCCTTAACAGCACCTTGGACAACATGGTGATCTTCCTTGCCTGTCTTCCAACATTTCTTTCTGTTGAATGTATATTTTGTTTTCCATTTACTCCTTATGCTATTTTACAGATTATTTTTCTATAATTGCTGTTTTCTATCTTCTGTCTTTCCTTTGTCCTTATTTTCTCTTATTTTCACAGATGGTGGTACATAGAGAAGTCAGTGAAATGATTTGCTATAGACGAGCCATCAGAAGTACATTATCTTTTTATTGAAGAAAATGGAAATGCAATAAGCACAGAAATTATGCTAGTAGTTGTTTATAATAATCTTGAGACATTCCCAGTCCATTTTTCCCTACTCTGAATTTATGCTGTGGTCTGGACATGCTGCATAAGTACACAATGATTATCCAGGGCTGCATCCAAGCAGTTCATTTCCTCCCTCACTTCTTTGGCAGCTGCTTGTGGTTTCCTCTGGACATCAGATTCCTTTCTCTACCCTTTCAGGATGAATCTGATGCCAGTAGCATGACTGAAAGCCAGGCCAAAAGCAATGGCTGACCTCCTACCCGTGTACTTACAGGAATCTAATGTGTTGGAAAAAAAATCTAGGGAAAAATCCAGCCTGTTTCTTGGAAGGTTCTTATACACAATATAAACTTGAAGGTAAGAAATAACTCTGCAAAACAGAATAGTTTGTAAAATTATTGAAAAATGCCTGGAGAATAGAATCACACCATTCTACACTCTATTATGATACAGTACAGGCTACCCATCATTTATCAGAGCTGTTTAGTTATATAAATTTGGAATTTAATAATATAAACTTTTGCAGAGTTTTTTGCAATCAATTTCCAACCTCCTTTGTGATTTGTATTCCCTCCTTTCTTCCTTTCTTTCAGTAACTGTTGCTATATCTGTATTGTTCTGTGGCCAGTCCACTGTCATGTTTGGGGTCAGCTGGAAAAACCAGTAACATCTCTGCTACAGCTGGACTGGTGTCCATTCAAGTGCTTCTCTGGAATGGATACAAAAAAGAATTGAAAAAGTTAAAGTCTGTTGAATTTCTGTATGCCTGATAGCAAAGATCCCTTTGCCCTGAAAATAGGGAAGAAAATAGATCTTAATGCATATGCAGTGTCTTGTAATACGATATTTTCTTGTATAAATGGAATAACTGTGTTGCTTTGCAGTTGTTGGTGTTGACTGAGCAGTTTTTTGCGTGTGGACTGTCCATGTCAGTGTCGAATCTGGGAAACATCCACAGAATATTGGGAGTTATGCAAGGTACATTTCTTTTCTGTAGCAAGAAAAATGAGCTGCAGCAACAGGAAACTCCAATAGTACCAGCAAGGAAACACATGGATCCTTGAAGATGACAAATTGAAAAAAAAATTGTATTCACATTATTAAAAAATTCACAGGAATTCAATTTATATGCAGGGCTTCCATGTGTTTCAGAGCTGTTCGTCAGCTTTGATGCTGGAAAAGGATTCTTACTAGCTTTTTATGTCTTCACATACATTCCAGTATACATTCCAGAGGGTCTACTACAAATGAGCTGAAACAGAGATGAAGAGAATTGCTGGAGTCTAAGGCTTCACTAATGAAACTGATAAGCTGGTTCACCAGAAAGCAGCTAGAAATTTAATTTTTAGTGGATTTTTCTCTAAGAAGCACACTAAGTGTTGACATGGACTGTACTTCAGGACATTTACAACAACAGTACCTGTGAATTTACTTTGTTCATAATCAAGTTCAGTTCGGAGATCAGCTCTATCATTTTCTCATTTGCTGCCATGGTAAAGTATATAAAACTGGTACATTTTATGTTGTGCAAATAGTAAAAATCTCAAAGACTTCCTTAATTGATGGCCTAAAAGTTATTAAGAGAACTCTTATATTATAATTTCCAGAAAAACAGGAAGTACAAAAGCTAAAATTTAGGTTTCACGATTTTCCCCAGCCATACTACGTCAATTTGAATTTGTTTTTCCAGATTCTTGAGCTTGGTATCAATTCACATGACTTTGCATGGTTTATAAAAGTACTACAGAGGTGAATATTTTGCTTTTGTTTTATTTATGAGGAAAAATTCTTTGGCTGCATTTTGCACTATGAAATATTTTTACCTCAAAACAAGAGATCAGGCAAGCACATGTAAAACATATTGATGCTCTATAAAAAACAAAGAGAAAAGAGTAACAAATGGAGAGGATCTGATTAGACAAAATGAAACAATGTGTGGTTTTCCTGGGAAAAGAATAGTGAGCACTGTCTGTATATTAATTAGGAGAATTAAAGGAAAAAAAATACAGTGTATCTGGAACAAAGGGGTATTAGCCACAGGAGTACTTAGAGCCTACTAAATGAATACACATTCTGATCCTCAGCAACTATGTGCATTAGGAGTTAGTGACTTCCTGCAAGTAAGCCCATTAACAAAATAAATCCATATTTAGTACATACAGCATATCAATTTGATAAGAACAGATCTCTTACCTGTCCCATCTATGCAATGTTTGCTATGGATTAAAAAGAAAGGCAGTGCATAGGCTGGTTTATGGCACATGGCTTGAAAGCAGCACATTTGTCATGTCACTAGATGGTCACCTGCCAAAATTTGCCCACATCTTCTTATCTGCTTATGTGTCAACAATATACTTATCCCAGTTGTCTAGAGTTCAACGAAATCAGTCAAGTTTCCAGGGAGTATGGCAAAGTTTGTATGCTATGAGATGACTGAAAGGGAATTTGGGTGCAGTGAAAGGAGGTGAATGTATACTTTTAAACTTTATAAAACACTCAAGCTTTCAAGCCTTTTAATGTCAACAAAATACCCTAATTACTTAAACAAAAGGAGCTGCAGATAAGGTAAGAACTTAGACACTGGGTAGCATCTAAAACATGGAGCTGCTTAACAAGGTTAATATTTTTTATATGTGCTCCCTCTTGCTCTACATAAATATCTTAACATCATAATGTTGTTTGTCACAAAACTAATGAACCTGTTAAAACTCTGAAAACCATGTGATACATGAAACTGTACAGACATATTTAATAAAGCCTGTGCATTCCAGTAATGAGAAACTCTGATGCACTAAGATGTTCCCAAAATGCTATCTGAAAAAACCTCAACATTTTTTTTGCCAGACCAGGCTGATAAATGCAATTATGCATCATACAAGGACAAACACTATTTGGAGCGGCTCTGGGAAATGTCCTGGTGGTCTCCCCTTCCACTCTGGGCAAGCACAGGCAAGGTTGGCAAGGTCAGCAAGGTCCCTGTGGTGTCTGGAGACCACCGACACGCTGGATAGTGCTCTGGACAGATTCAGCAGGGAACAGTAGAGTTGGGTCAGTGTAAGCACCTGCACTCTATCTGACCTGCTAACTTCTGAAGAGGAATTTCTCCTAATTGGTCTCTATAAAGAAAACTAATGCTAGGCAGGGGGGAAAAAAAGCACATATTGGTCAGATAGTGGGTAAGAACCTCAGTCTGACCCAGCTGTGTCTTGTCTGTGACAAAGAAAACTGAAATGAATTGCAAGGTCATTGCACCCTGCCTGTATCAGACTATCTTTCATTCTCAATAAATGATGTGTGATTACAGTAAGCAGCTACCTTTGAGGGAGTATATTTTGGCAAAGCCTCTGCCCTCTCTCTTCAGCACTGGTACTATGGCTTTGTGCCATGGTATCCTCCTACCTGTCAAAATATTTCAGTTTGAATTCACTGACTGCTACCAAGTGAGGAGTAAGTCTGGCGTAAAGGCAGCCACTGCTAGAATGCTTACAGTGGTGAAGTTACTGGGCAGAGAGGTTGCTCCAATCATATTCACAGGGATCATTCTGATATCTTTAGAACATCCTTCTCAAACACAGAGAGTTGTGGTTTAGGAACTAGCAGGTTATTTTGTCTAGGTCTCTGGTTTATGGAGAATACAGCCAAATGATTGTCTCATTTATTTATTTTTCCATTTTTCCCACTCCAGAATGACTTCATCAAGGTGTGGACGGCTTTATTTTCATTTGTTTTAGTTATTTTTTTTTTTATTTTGGGATTGCTTTTTTGTTTGTTTATTTGTTTTCTTGTTTTTGTTTTGTTTTTTTTTAATGGGGGATGATTTTGTTATGTTTTGGTTTAGGTTTTTTGTACCTAAGGGTTGATTTTTCTCATTGCTTTCCCTCAGAAGCTCAACACTTGAATTTGTTTCTTTTATGGGTAGAATAAACTGAAGACAGATTTTGTTTGCTTCCCTTTACTAAACTTTCCTTGTTAAAAATGACTGATGATTGTTTATCCTTTCTTTTGTGCTTTCAAGAGATATCAAATCCCATGCTTTGAGAAAGGACTGTAGAAGGGGTCATGGATTCATCATCATTCATCATGCACTTCATTGTGCATGTGTGTGCCTGCACTACAAACGGAGACTTCAGATAAATTCGTCTCTTTGCAGTGAGCTGTAATTAGAATTCTGACTGGCTGAAAAGTGACTATTCATTACACTGCAAAACTACAGAGCCTGATTAACTTTTACTGGAAGCTTTTCAAAAACACCATTTGCACTTTCTGGCATTCACTGAATAATAACGGCATAGTGCAATAGCTTCGTAATATTTTGTAACGCAGTAGAAAATATGAGCCCATGTCATCCACTGGGAGCCCACTGGGTTAGGTCATGTATAAACACCATTTGTTTTGGCTCCATTTAAAGATCAAGTTAGTAAGACTAAGCCTGAGAGAACATGTGTCCTATACAGTCTTTATTTTTTCACCCCAGTGCAAACAGCTTCCTAAAGGCACAGACAGAGTGCCCCAGTATAAGCAGCATCTGGCAGCACAGAGTCAGTGGAGTAACTCTGGTGCTGGTCCCTCTCTGGCTGATGGCACACAAGGATGCACACTGTTTGTGCCCACAATCTTTGGCTAACATGTCCATCCCTTAGATATGCTAAAAGCTGAATCAGCTGAATCAGCCTCAAAAGATATCAGAAGAAAAGACAGTTAAGTGCCTGATCCAAATAGCCAAAATATAGGGGAGGCTTTAATGAGACTACCAGTTCCTTTGAAGCACAAAGGTGTTCTCAGACACAGCCAAGGATTTAGAACTGAATATTTAGTCCTTGAAATAACATGGGTAGCCTTCCAAGCTTGTTCCATATATAGCACATGCAAATTTCTATTCCCTTGCCTGCGAACATTTTAAAGCAGGAATTCTTTTAGGTCAAACAAATTACTTGGCAGCCTTTAATTTTAGGTGTATTTCGCTCTGTAACAACATCAAATTCTTACCCTTTAAGCTGGAATACGCTGTTCTTTCAGGAGTTGTCAGTTTTTCTTTAAAACTGGAATAAAATCAAGGTATTTCAACTTTTAAAGAATAAAATAAAATTGCATGCCTGCTGCTAAAGAAAAAAAAGAATATTGAAGTGTTTTTTCTTACCATCTTTCATACCGAAGCCTAAAAATGTAGAAAATGTATATCCTGATTAGGAATGTCTTCGAAATTCCAGAAACAGCTTTTAATGCTCAGACAAGGTTCTATTTTGATCAATAAGGTTATCATGCTTAACAATTCTGTGTATACATGAAACACAGCTGCTAGGGACTATTATTTCATTCTGTTTTCTAGTGGTCCTTGTTTGTGTACATTAAATACACACATTGAATGAGTTTTGAATCACTAAAATCAATACGGGGAAGTTTTGTTTCTCAACAGGTTCTTGTTCACTAGCTCTTACTTGTGTTTGTATGTGAATTAATGAAGTGATGTAAAGTATAAATCAGAATATTTAGCAGAATGGAAGATGGAGAGTGGTGCTACAATACCTCAAACAAAGACGCAGGTTCAATTAAGTCTGGTCTTTCTCCCTTTACCTTTTTCTCTTTACCCCTTTTTTGGCCAGGAATTCTCTATACTGCAGCACTGGCCCCTTGATGCCATCCAGAGGTTCTTTGATGTCACAAAGTCCTTTAGAATAACAGATTTTTAATGTTTCCATTACTGTTTTAATTTTTCATTTGTACCAGGCTTACTGTACCATTTTGTTAGCCTCTTCCATTTGTTCATCTTGCCTATTGTTTTTGGTCCTGAACTGAAAATGTCTAAAGGCAGTGGATGTCCTTCTGTGGTGTAGTCATCAAGGACCAGAAGAACTGTGAGTTGTTCCCTGTGACTGAGCACCAAAAATACTAAAATATATCTATATGGAAGATTTGCTGTGACCCATATGGACAATACCTGACTGTTACAGAAGCTGCTGTCAGAAGGACTGCTACATGGAGGGAATGACTCATTCCATCCTGAAAAATCTTAAAAGAATAATCAAAACTAATCTGCCACCAACTTTAAGACCTGAAAAAAAGGAGCTTGAAACTGAAAGATAACTAACATAGATGGTGTGATTTCTACTGGAGGAGAAGAACTTACCATGCTATATTTGCACTTCGATTGAGTGTTAAGATTGAAACAGTTTAATAATGGAAATAAAATGCAATATAATACATTGGTATTACTACTAATTGGTATTACTACTAATGATAGTAGCAGTACTATTAATAAAGGAATGAGAGAGAAAGAGGAATAAAACTCAAGAGAAAGAAGTGATGCACAATACAATGCTCACCATCTGCTGACAGATGCCCAGACTTTCTGAGCCATAGAATCACAGAATCAGCAAGATTGGAAAAGACCTTTGAGATCATTAACTCCAACCTCTGACCTAACACCCCCTTATCTACTAACAATGGCACTGAGTGCCACATCCAGTCTTTTTTTAACACCTCCAGGGACTGCGACTTTACCACTTCCCAAGGCAGCCCATTCCCTTGCTTAACCATGCTTTCTGTAGAGAATTGTTTTCTAATGTCTAGCCTAAATTTCTCCTGGCACAGCTTAAGACTGTGGAGTTTAAGATCAGCAGCTCCTGGTCAATTCCCTCCAGTTTAAATACTAGACAAAATATTCTATGATAGGGAATATCCTTCTGGCCAGCTCATATTCGGTGTTCTGGTTATGCTCCCTCCCAGCTTCTTAGCTCAGTGCCAAAGCAGGGGACACTAAATAGTCCTTAATTTAGGGTAATCACTATTTACCAATGGCTAAAACCTTATTAACACTCTTCTCATACTAAATCCAAAACAGAGCGCTGTACATACAGCTACTAGGAAGAAAATTAACTCAATCCCAGCCAAAACAAGGACACACTCCTTGGTGATGAAACGCACACACATGCCTCCCAGATGACTGAGTGACCTTTAAAGAACTGCCTGTTTTAGGTTCTCATCAAATCTGTTTATGATTAAAAGATTACAAAACTCACTCAAGTAGAAAATTCAGTATTAAAGATGCCAGAAATGGAGCAAGTGATTCCTCAAATACTACTGATGTAAGGAATCGCTATTTCACTGACTAATTCTTGTCACAGAAGAATAGCAATTAGGTCTAAATTTTATTCATAGATGACAGAGATGGGGGGAATTAAAACATCTTTATTTCCTGTTTTATAGTAGGAGAACCAAAATCTAGAAGTTCAAAGTTCAGTATCTTTACTGGCTTTCCACTGATCCTAATCAGAATGAGTTCCTCATTCATAATTTTGATGGTTTTAGAGACCTGCTCTGTAGCTGGACTTCACACATGGCATCATATAACATTACTTTGTGCCAACACTGCAGTGTAGGTAGCACTCATTCCTGTCCCTCAAGGACAGCACCAGCTGTGCAGCTGCAACACAGACTGAAGCACAGTCCCTAGAGATATGCTTAGATGAAAAATCACTGTATTTGTCAGTGGTTTAAACACCCTCACACTGAAGCAGAGTCCTGACACTAAGACAGTTCAGGGAGAGCTCAGGAAGCCCTTTTTGCCACTGCTGAGCTGCCAGGTGCCTGTGCAAAGGATTGCAGCCTGCTGGAGTTGCAGCCCCAACCTGTTTGCACTCTCACAGAACTGTAGGCTCAGTTTCGCAAACAAATCTTAGCCTCTCTTTGGACAGCTTTATTACATCTTAACTACAGCTTGCACACATGCAATATGTGTTAAATACTAGACCATGCTGACTGATCAGCTGTAGCCTTAGCAGATTAAGTAACCAATGTTACCTTAAATAAACTTCCTATGTCATGGAGTTGGTACTGCTGTTTAAAATTATCAGTGAATATGCCCTTCTTACTACTGTTTAATTCAGCAGCCGCAGAGAAATCTTTTCACATTCAGTGAGAAGTATTATATAGACTTCACCAAATAGAAAATTGAATCAATTCACTCCATAGTTGATGGAATCTTTTTCATTTTTTGGTATGTTTTATTGTGTATCAAATTGTCCTCATCTTATAAACATAAATACAAATTGTGAGGAAGCACATAGAGAATGAAATGCTTTGGGGTAGCTCACAAAATATGACATGAATGTGAGTAACAGGTTTGGTTTTTTTTACTCTCATGAGTGTTTGAAAAGGGTTATAGGAAGTTCCTTAGATATTGAATATCCTTTCCATAAATAGCCATGAATAAGCATGATAAAGCAGTTCTGATCCACAAGGACTGGCTTTGGATTCAAAATGCAGCTTGAACACACTGAGAGCTTAAATTTTTGTGGCTTCTAGACAGGCTTGTGTTGAAAGATAAGATTTAGCTTGCTTTAGATCTAAACATGTGACACTTTGCTGGGCATTCTGTATTTGATTTTGTAAATTCAGTACATTTAGTTTTTTAAATACCAACTGATCCAAAAGAAAATGCTAAGTCTTTAAGGCCAGCTGTTAAAATTTTTACATATTAATCACAAATAATTTCATACCTCTACACTGAATTTAGGCACTTAAATTATTCCATTTGCAAGTTAATTCAGGAATTCTTATTCCATCTTTCATAACTCAAGTTTTAAAAACCCTGAAGTTCTTCCCACCCCTGACTTTGGCAACCCAAAATGGTTTTTTTTAACCAATTTAAATAACAATCTATTTCTCAAAGGCTCTGTTCTGTTCAGGTACAACTACACAATCAAATTAAGGTATAGCTGTAATATTTGGTAGTTTTTCCACACCAACCTCATAGAACAAGTACTGATAACAATAACAGTCATGGCATCGGGGTAGTCTTAGTGTGTGCTATCAGAAAAGAAGCTCCCCAGGGACCCTTAGTTAAATTAAAAGCAGTATACTAGGATATGGTGCAGCTGCACTTTAATAGGCAGGCATATCTTTCCTTTCTCATCAAAACCACCAGGAAGGTTAGGAGAACAAATCTTTATTGACCACCAGTAAAATTTGTTATACTAACTCATTGAGGCACTTCATAAGTCTTCCTCTAACTTATCTTTGCAGGTTATACGTACCATAAATATTGTTCTTCTGTCCATCTATCAATCAATTAGCAAATGAGGTTGTTTGAGCCAATGGTGAACTAATGATATACTAGTGGTTCTCCCTGGAAGAATACAGCATGCTTCAGCTTTGTAAAAATAATTGTCCTTCCCTTGCTCTGAATTTAAGCGGGTAAAACATATTACATGATACCACGCTGTAAGTAAACACCATTAACTACTTCTATATTGATAGGGGTGGTTGTTAACAGCAATCATCTGCAATCATCTTTCTTGCTGCATTTTATGCTGCTGCTATGAAAGCCAGTAGATAAGTGTATGGCATCATCAGCAGTCCAGCAGTTAGTGTGGATCTCTGCTGTTATACATTATAGTCTATAGCTGTTATTTTTTTAATCTAAGAAGAGCTTGGATCTGTATGTATGCAGGTATACTGTATTCATCTCACAATAACTTCTCTAAATCAGCCCAGTATGCCTTCTTTTACTTACATCTTCTTTATGGCCCTGAGTCCTGTTTTGTGCTGGTTCAAGATATAATACTAGTATGTTAATTTATCTTCCTTCTGAAGACTTGCAACAGCTTTCAAAGCCTGACATTAAACCATTTATTTTAAAAACACTCCAATACTGATCTAAGGCCCACAGAGATTGAGTGAATAGTGCGAAGGAATAGTAATGTAGAAAATAATAACAAAAGCAGTATTTTGATCCTTAAAAAATATCTCTGGGTATAAGACATAGGCTGCAGACATGCAGAATAATTCTTAGAGGAACTAGCAAGTAACATTTTATACTACACACCTAAATGAAATAGGATTTCACATTCCATTTAAGACTTGATGTTTTTGTCCAGAGCATGCAGAAAAATCAATCTGAATTAACTTTTAAAATAGATTGGCTAAACCACTTTAAGTTTCTGCGCAGCCAACTCTCATTTAGAATGTATTAATTTACTTTGGAAGTAAATGTAGTTAGATTGAATTAGGGCCACTTTAATTTTGAATGAGAATGTGCACATAATGCAGTTAAAGTAATCACAACTTTAAATTCACACCTTTAGTTAATTTGTATTAGTTTTCTTGAGTGTTCCCAGACATATAAACTCTAAATCTCAGTGAAGTCAATAAACATTTCTTCAGATGTGCATTGTTACGTATCCAGATAGAACAGAGCAAGCAAGACAGCCTAAAGGAACATGCCCTGACAGCCAGTAATGCTGCAGACACGAGGTGAAGGTAGTTTCTCATCTAGTAAAATCTATGGTGAAAGCAACTGTGTCTTGTGAGCAGTATGATTCAGTACCTGAATGCTGAAAACACTTAAAATCACCTACTGTCAACATTTCATTATAACTGTGATAGCCAAATTTTTGATAGTGAAATAATGTTATCAGAAGTGACTGCAGTGGGTTGCTCCCCCTTGTCAGGCAACATATGACAACTGAGAGGCATTTAATGAACCGTGGGTGTTGATTGCACATGCCAAATTTCCTTCTTTCCCTGCCAACTGCAGGTCTTAATGACTTTGTTTGCTGTACACCTGATGGCCACCTGCTGCCAGCTGTATCTGCACTATGTACAGCTTGCTCCTTTCAGGAGCTGCGGATGGAGAAGTCTGAAAGAACATTTATTCGAGCTACTGAAAAGCAGTGGGAGATGTGAAGGAAAGAAGACAGGGGCAATGCACTCTCTAATAGGCCCCATATTTACTCTAACACTGCAGATTAAAACTTACATGACAACCATCCACGTGCCAAGTGAACTACAGGACTTCTGCCCAGAATGTCTGTTTAGAGGTAACAAAGTGCAATGGCTCCATGACTGAGAAATGCCAAGGTAGGATCCTGAAGCAAATAACTTGGCAGTAGCTGCATATGGAAAACAGACTGTTCCGAGAAGTGAGAGAAACCAGATGTCTGGCCATCAGGGCTTGGTTGATTGAAATTTGCTTTCACACATGCAAATTGAAAATGCGGTAACACTGTGAATCCCAAAATTTAAATATTAAAACTGGATGGCTTGCAGTGAATTTAACTGTGTTTGCTATTTCAGTGAAAGGAAAAGTTATCAAAATACTGTTAAAAAATTACTGAGTTCCAAACGCTACAATCACAGATGTTTTGAAAGAAGAAGTTGAGGGTATAAGCAATTCTGATTAAAATATTATTAAGCAGAGCTAATCTGCTTCATTTTGGCTTATTTTAAAAATTGTCATTTTAAAAAGTTGCATGGAAATAGTCAAACGAAATTCTCCTTTCCAACAGATGCATCAGATTTGTAATAAGGACAGATTTTTTAAACTGTATTAGCTTCTGTCTTAATCTTGCATAATATGAAACACAAACCCTAATATTTATATTTTTAACACTTACAAACCACCTGACAAATTCAGCTTTACACGAAACTGTGCACCTACATTTAAATGAAAATTTATAGCAGGTTACTGTATTAATAAAACATTAAATAAATCCACACTTAGACATTTAAATATAAAACATCCTTCTTTTAGAAGAGCAAAATTATTATATTTGGAAATAAAAAATAAAAATTTTTGGTATCCATGGGCCTGTTGAAAATTTCTTTTAAGTACAAGTTTGCTCATACATAGAAGTTAGTGAGAGATGAGAAAAGAAAGAAAATACAGCTGAGAGAAAAAAGAGTGCATATATAGAAAGAAATGCATGACAGATTACTCTTTGCACTTGTCAAATTCTTCAATTTCCACTAAATTTTCATTTTAATTATGCTTAAATACTAGCAAATTTCAAGCCAATAACAAATTTCTCTCAACAGCAAGAAATAGATTAGGGACATGGACTGCCGGCAGCTTGCTCTTGTTGACTGTTTCAGATCTGTGATCCTATTTTATAGCTCTAGCCTGGTTACAAGTGTCTAATAAGTCATCAGAAGTTTTGTGTGTATGAGAATATGAGCTCCAGACTGCCCTGAGCCCATGGAATCCTTTCACAGGTGTGCCTACCACTCTATTCCATGAAAGCTGGCCAATAGGATTGATCCTCCTAGGCTTCAGATAAGCAGTGGAAATGAAATACTTTATTATAAAGATTTCCTTTGATTTGACTAAATGTTGTGTATACCAGCCTCTTCTTGTGAGCAGTTTATCAAAAGAAAGTGTTCAGCAATTTTTTAATTAATTCAAAAGCTGCATCTCAAGGCTGAGGAAGCTTCATGTACTCCAGGGCAAATCATAATGAAAATTTGAGGTTTAGAAACATCATTTTAATGGCAAAATACTTATTTTATCCTTCCCTATTTCATTTAAGCCACGGGCTTTCTATTATGATTATTTATGGTTATCATTTTGGTTGCTCTGAGCAGCCGTGTCTTGGCTTACTTGTCTCTCTGCTCAGGATGAAAAATGAAGTTTGAAAGAATGTTCATTACCTTCACGGCATGTGTCGACTGCACTGATTCTTCATCTGCCAAACTGCATATGCTGGCTTCTGGCTCATCTGGAGACCTCTGGAACTAAAAGTAATTGATCAAATTAATTCTAATATAATCCCACACAGACCCTGCTACTACTGCAGCTTGTTAACCTTATATGAAAACTGTTTATTTAAACTGTCTGTATGACATCATGAAAACTACCTTCAATACATAAAAAAGTATGAAATTAAAGCCCATTTTAATATTTTTTCAAAGATTCGACTTGTGTTATGCTGCATTTTCTTCAAAAAACAGAATTTGGAACCTCAGTGCTTAGAGAATTAGTTTTGATTCAGTTGGCCCTACTTCCTGAATAGTTGGATTTCCCCCTACTCTTTAAAATACTAACCACAGTGATCAAGTTTATTACAGTAGCTTTGTACACAGTGTGAAGTAGCAGTTGAAGGATCTGAGCAGCAATTTTCTGAACTCTGCACTCCGTTTTATATTATATAATCACAGAATGTCCTGGGCTCAAAGGCACCTGGAGGATGATTTGGTTCCAACCTTAGTGCCATGAGCAGGATGGTGATTCTCATTCTTGGATTTCATGGACTTTTACATCTAAGTCAACTTCCTGATAGATTTATTAGATGTATTAGATCCTGATTTCTGGTTATGCAAAACATTTAAGCAGTTCTAATAAACACCTTTTCAACTGTTTCCATCACCCTGTGTATTTCCTACTTTTATGCAGGCTGCTGGAGGTAGGGTGCTGTTAACACCAGTAACAAAACATGGTGCCCTGTGCTGAGGCATAATGTGTGAAAGACAAAATATGTCAGATCCCTCTGTCACAGCATAACACATAATTCTGTATAGCAGTAGCTATTCATAAACCATCAGAAATACCAAGGGTACCTAAGACAACAGAAAATTATTCTCATAATAAAACAAGAGTGATGACGCAAATGTGCACATGACTGGTAGTGATTTATAGGTATAGAATGTTCCCCACTGATTTGGGTTCTCAGCTTCAACTAGGCACAACATGGTGAATTAAAGGTAGCACAGCAGTCTCCATTTCAATGTTTCCTATAATTTATCACTTTGACCTAAGCACTTAGCCATGATGAAGTTATATAAATACATATACATATACACATACGTATACATATATATGTATTTACTTTGCTTAATATGAAAGAGAACAAAAAGCAAGTTTAAAATGTCATAACTGTATTAAGATGATCATCAAAATGTTAAAGTAGTATCTTTAAATCATTTGCCTTCATCACTAGTGCTTAGTAGCAGCTAAGACCTGTTAGATTTTACAGTACTACCTCAGGGTAAATATTTAATGCTTACTAAACATGGCTTCTGAATGGGCACAGTGAAGACTATCCTGAGAGCACATCTAAAAGGATAATACATTCTCCTGTAACCCTCTCCTGTGATTATTCTTCTGCTTAAAAAGCAAAATTGTCTTTTGCAGGTAAGCCAGGCTCATTCTCATAGGCTTTCCTGACAGCTTTTAAAATTCTCTTGGCTCTAGCCTAGTAGGTAGTTTTCCCAAAACACCATAGATGTAGCAGAAAGGATACAACACTCGTTAAAGTTCATTTCTTGTCCAGTTGCTCAATGCTATATACCACAATCTGTATCTACTTAACGCTAAATGACAACTTTTCAGTTTAAGTTTTTTTCTGAAAGCAAATACTGAGATGCAGCCTTTAAAAAAAACATGAATTCTTTTTTCAGATTTAGAATAAATTATACAGTCAAAAGGAGAGATATAATTCTGAAACTATGCTTTCTGTCTGGGATATAGGAGTCCTCAGTTCAAGTCCACACTCTGCATTATTTCTCTTGCAGTAACTTAGGAGCACATTTCCACCCTTTTAACAACAAAGGAAGGTAATGTAATAGTTGAAAAAATATATTATTCATTAAAAAATTAAAACCATGCTCATTTCCTGTTATTCATGCAATTAACTTCAAAGAGAATAAGCTACCAGGCAATGATATGCATAATGCTCTAGCCAATTACTGAGGATACCTGGAAGTGAAATGTGAGGTATGGCAGTTGCTTTTTAGCTTACATTAAGCAAATACCAACTGTGGAGAGATATGGCTCTATTTCACATATCAAAATTCCCAAGTCTTGTTTTTGTGCTGGAGTTCTACCCCGTTTGTTTTATTTTTCCCTTATTGGTTCAGCTTTTGTAATAAAAATTAATATACTTTTCCCACAGACCTTTGTTCAAGTACAGACATTCACAGTAGTCCAGTGATCCTTTAGAATGTTGCTCAGGGACAAATTCTCTAATACCTTAAAAACAAAACTTATTTATTGACAAGCACAGTAGGTTGCCTTCTCCAAGCCCTTTGTAGTCACTAAAAATCATCATTCAACACCTAAAGGGGGAAATGTAACAGCCTTTCCTCATGAACAGTGCCAGTTAGAAGAATTTGAAAGATACATCAAGTGCAAACCTGTGTGTAGGAATCGTGGCTTCCACCTTGACTATCTATACAAGGGTCCCCACTACAGCAGAGGTAAACCAGGCTGATGTGGAAAGCATGGAGCCCATCATAACTTACTAGACCTCAGGAGAAGCAAATCCAAGTGTTTTCATTCTTACAAAGTCAACAGGTCACTCTATCTGTTTTTCAGCTGAGCACGAGCACAGGCTGGCAAAGTTCCTTACTCGCCCAATCTTTCTTGATTTCTTTCCACACAGCCCGTAATTCTATATTAATCCTCTATAAACAGTTCATGGTAGTGATTCTTCAATGCTTTGTGCATGTATGAATTCCTCTTGCTTTTTAAATTTTGAAAGGGTAACTAATCCCCAAGAAATATTACTGCAATAAAAAATCACAGAAGATTGTATTTATGGGCACATCAGTTTCAGGTTCTTGATGGATTAATCAAGAAATTTTTTGCAAGAACTGTAAGAAACAAGGAAATAGGATTATATTTTAATTTTTCTTTAGAAAACAGAAGCAGCATAGACTACTTTTTTGGAAAGTGCCACTGGTTTATGCATCATTGCAGCTAATAACTTATTCTAGGTATTAAATCTGTCACATTCCTTTGACTTAGAATAGAATTGAAGAATTTTCAGCCAGAGACCCAAATCTGACCTAGCAATTTGAAAGCATAACAGAGATATGAATCCAATTTTTCTCTGTCCAAACACTGACATACATACCTTGTATCAGAGAAACATCTGAACAACTCATATTTAATATCAGACTGAAATTATTACAAAAAATGAGAGCATGAGGATTATTAAACACTCATTTGCAGAAGAGACTTCACTCCCAAAAAGACATCACCAACGGGCTTTACTTGATAATGTTACAAAATTCTTCAAAGGACAATAAATTCGGTCTCTTCTTATTTCCCACATTCCATGCCCTCATATTTTTAAAAAATACTTTCTTTTTTGACTTCATGTAAAAAAACCCTAATACACTCATCCTTGAAGATATATTTGTGACAGCAGCATTATCAATGCTACACTAGTAAGATCCAAAGGATTACTCACCAGTTTGGTTAGAGGTTTTTTAATATAACAGTATTGTGTGAGGAGAAGGGGTGAAAAGAAAACTTTGAAAATCTCACTTTGCTCTTTTTTTTTTCCTTTCAAAAAAGTACAGGGCTTCTTCTCCTATGATGGATCATACTGAATTTTAGAGTTGCAGAAATGACTATAAAACACTGAGAGCCTATGTCTTCTCTTGAAGATGTCAGAGCATCAGTCCAAGGATGGAAGATTTTCCTATTACCAAGTAAAGGTAAAATTGGGCATGTATGAAGTGGCATTGAAGCAGGGAAATAACCTACCAAACACTTACGGTCATGGGGGACCTTGTGCTTGACCAAGTGGGAAGACAAGGAATCAGAGGAGTGTAACAGAGGTGTACATGTGTGGGTCAGGAAGGCCAGGAAGGCCTTTGAAGTCATGAACTCACCTTCCAACTTTTTCCCAGGTAAGATTTTCTCTTCAAGAGGGTGCAAACCTTCTTGTAAAAACCCCAAAAACCACAGGGTCAAGCCGTCACCTCTTCCCAAACAGCAGCAGGAGATAGGGCTGTGGCAGTAGCAGGGAACATCTCCTCCCACTGCATACTTTCTGGGCAGGTCCCAGCGTTATCTCATCCCCCAGGCCATCCACACCATCCATCAGCTCTTATCTCCGGTGGGCCCAGCACTGCCTCCCGCCCCTGCCCTGCCCTGCCCATACTGCCCGGGCTCCAGGTCAGCAGGGGAAGGAAGGAAGGAAGGAAGGCAGGAAGGCAGGAAGGAAGGAAGGAAGGAAGGAAGGAAGGAAGGAAGGAAGGAAGGAAGGAAGGAAGGAAAGAAGGAAAGAAGGAAAGAAGGAAAGAAAGAAGGAAAGAAAGAAGGAAAGAAAGAAAGAAAGAAAAAGAAAGAAAGAAGGAAAGAAAGAAAGAAAAAGAAAGAAAGAAAGAAGAAGGAAAGAAAGAAAGAAAGAAAAAGAAAGAAAGAAGAAAGAAAGAAAGAAAGAAAAAGAAAGAAAGAAGGAAAGAAAGAAAGAAAAAGAAAGAAAGAAAGGAGAAGGAAAGAAAGAAAGAAAAAGAAAGAAAGAAGAAGGAAAGAAAGAAAGAAAAAGAAAGAAAGAAGAAAGAAAGAAAGAAAGAAAAAGAAAGAAAGAAGGAAAGAAAGAAAGAAAAAGAAAGAAAGAAGGAAAGAAAGAAAAAGAAAGAAAGAAAGAAGAAGGAAAGAAAGAAAGAAAAAGAAAGAAGAAAGAAAGAAAGAAAGAAAGAAAAAGAAAGAAAGAAGGAAAGAAAGAAAGAAAAAGAAAGAAAGAAAGGAGAAGGAAAGAAAGAAAGAAAAAGAAAGAAAGAAAGAAGAAAGAAAGAAAGAAAGAAAAAGAAAGAAAGAAGGAAAGAAAGAAAGAAAGAAAAAGAAAGAAAGAAGGAAAGAAAGAAAGAAAAAGAAAGAAAGAAAGAAGAAGGAAAGAAAGAAAGAAGAAAGAAAGAAAGAAAGAAAGAAAGAAAGAAAGAAAGAAAGAAAGAAAGAAAGAAAGAAAGAAAGAAAGAAAGAAAGAAAGAAAGAAAGAAAGAAAGAAAGAAAGAAAGAAAGAAAGAAAGAAAGAAAGAAAGAAAGAAAAAGAGAGAACTGGGGGCTGCTCCCTCTGCTCCCAGCCCTGCATCTTGAGCTGGCTGAAATGTCAATGAACACTACAGAACAGGGTCCTCTGGAAAGGGACAGAAGCTGAGGACTTTGACATGTTTCAATCACGTTTAGTTTCCATTTCTTTGAGGCTCAGATGGACATATCTAATCTCTCAGGACGCCTGCACATTTTCCCCCAGCAGCCAAGAGCTTGCAGGCTAGTGCATCGCCTCCTGTCAGAGCAGGCATGTTAAAAGCACTGAGGATGCCAGCCTTCTCATCGCCTTCATGAGCTGATATTACTGTATCTATCTCTTCATAAGAGCTCTATTGCAGCACTGAGGATGGAGTAATTTGCTCTTCAGGCATTCACACTGCTCAACAGAGAGAAAAAGTGAAAAGTTCTTGATATTGTTCAAACAGCAAGAAAAGCCTGAGAAGGGACCGTACTTTTCAGATTTCAGATTCAACTCTGATACCGTCTGCTTGAGTCAGGAGCTATGATAATGTTTTAAATCCTTAGAGGGACAGCTCTTAGATTACATGAAAGCATGAATATGGTTTGGTAACTAAATACCTTCTTTGATTTCCAGACAAGGAAAAGGGAGAGGGAAGGACAGCTGAAATAAAAGTCAGGGGTAATTACAAAACAGTGTAAAATGGAAAAGGAATGCTTTTACTCCCCATGGCTGGCAGCATGATACTTCAGTTGCCAGGTATAAATGCAAGGGAAGTTGAGTGTCAGATCTCAAATGGTGTACACAGAATAAAAATCACTTGGTCTTCAATAGATTAGTCTTTATGTATGTACAGTGAAAGAAAGCCAGGTAGCATTTTACATTTTGAGAGTTCTGGTGAAATTTTGTAAGTGAAATAAGTACAGAGCAATGAGGAATTAGGCCCTTAAGAGTTTAGACAATTTTTCACAACTTCCAAATTTTCATATGTAATATAATACAATACAATACAATACAAGTAATATAAGTAATATCAGAAATATAAATAATAACATTATAATAATTTGTAATTTATTTTCATTTTTAGTGTAGAAGCTTGTTCTTCTTATAGACTCCCCTATGGGATTCCTGATTGGGTTGGTAAGGGAAACTGAAACCACTTAAATCAGAGCTTCTTGGCGCACAGGTCCTGAAAAAAGCATTTTTGAGGTGAAAAGATGGTACTAGCATTGTACTTACCCAGGGAATTAAATCACAGTCATGAGACTTTCCCAAAGGAAAGTCATTTAGTATTTTCCAGTGCTAGTTCATCATGTTCATTACCAGTTTGTTTCACTAGGAAAAGCCAGTGCTGTAACAGGGGATTTGAGAGGTCCCTGACTCCATGAGCAAGAGCAATGTATCTTCTGCATTTTACAAACTGGTAGCACTGGATGCTGTTGGCTTGTTCTCCAATCTGTTCATTTGCCATCCACAGGACATACAGGCTTGCCTCTATCTACCTTAATCTCCTGAGTGCATCGTGGTGCCCTCTTTGTATCTGGGCTACACCAGCTGCCTGTCACTTCTGTGCAAAAGTGGTCCAGCCCACACACTCCTGTCTATAACCCAGCTAGTCACTGTCTGATGTTGGAGAGTGTGTGGAAAATTGACCAGAGCCAGTACATGGATCAGAAGCACACTGTTTTGGTCCCCATCCCAAATCTGAATTTTCTTGTTTACAAGGATTGAATGTTTATCCAGAATGATGTGCTCTCTGCTGTGAGTAAAGCAAAGATCCTCTGATGTAAACTACTGCCCAAGTGTTAAACACTAAAAATGAGTAAAATAATAATAATTTATTTTGTCATATAATTGAGTCCAATTATTGCTTAAAGTATCTCACATCCTTTGAAAAAACTACTTTGAAAATCCCTGTATTTTCCCAATAGGATTCATTCACCTCAGCTGATTTTTTGAAGTCCTGGTTTAGAATATTCCTTTGAATATATGAAATTTTCTTTCTCTTTTTTCACATTTGATGACCCACTTGTCCAATAAAATATTAAAACTTTACTTTGCAAATGAGGGCTTTGTGTTATAACTTCCTTCCTTTTAAGAAACTGAATTAATTTCTGAATACTGCATACGAATTATTTTTTTAAAAAATAAACAAGAAAAAAAACTCAGTAAAGGAAAAGTGCAGCTTTGGGTTATCAGATTACTTTGTAAGTGAGAGAAAAAACTAGGATTCTGTCAGAGGACAATATTATGCAGTAATACTGGGAACTTTACATGACACAATGCCAGAAAACACAGATGCTGTGAATAATGAAAGCCACAATAGAGAAAAATTGTTCAAAAGTTATTTTTCTAAGGAGAAGACAGGTAGTGGTTGAAAGCAACACAGTATTAGTAATTTGAAGGTGATAGGTTTAGACCTTAACACATTGTTTTGTTCTGTAAAATATCAGCAAAGGAGTATTTTGTGCAGACAATATGAAGTAGTTTTGTTCTTCAGTTCAGTGCTTCAGTGCTGAAATTGCACGCAAAAAGGCAAATGGAGAGGGGACCTGTAGACTTTTGATGCTTGGAAGACTGGCTGAGATCTGTGTGATGTGGGATTAGACTGGTCCAAGACAGGAGCAGAGAATACCCATTGTCAGAGGACAATGCTTGGCTGATGCAACAGTTGCATTAGAGCCATTTTTTTGCAAACAGCACACTGAAGAAATCTTGAGGAAATCTCTTGGCTAAGAAAAGAGGAATGTTAATACTCTTTTCCTTTTGCTGACACAATCCTTATGAAAAGCTGTTACACCAGTCCCCAAAAGGAACATGTGTGCAGCCTGCACCTTATTAGAAGCAATGTGTTTCCCCAAATTGACAGGGCTAATGAAAACTTATAACAGTAAATTCATTTATGAAAATGTTTAAAAGCAAGAGACAGGAAAAACAGGGAGTGTCAGTGCCAGTATGTTATGATAATGCCTGAGCTGGGAGAACTCTTTCTAATATTTTTGAATCACTTCCAGAGCTGGGCTTGAGCAAGAAACAGATTTAGATGACAAATATTTTCAAAGTGAGTTAAGAAAAGGCTGAAGACAATCTGATATACTTTTACTTGTGGATTTATTGATAACATATTACTAATGGAAAATAAAAAAGTAGAAATCACTCTGTTGTAAGCTGTTTAGGTTGATCAGTGGCTAATCACAATGATATTTTTTGTCTTTACTGTTTGGTCTCATCCTTGAATTATTTTCTGCTGCAGATGCTTTTCAGAATTTGTGAACAACAATCTAGTGCCCTAGATTGAAGGGAGCTCTCTGGATTTCACTTTTCTTTGCACGGATGTATTAAAATTATTGCTAGGGTTACTACTGTTGCAATTACACAGAGTCTATGATCAGAAGCTGCTATTTACAGAGGTATAAAGAAGGATTGTGGAGTGATGAGCAAGCTCCACATGTGCCCTTCAGTCTGTAAATAGAATGGAGATAGGTTTTGTAGGAGAAAGCATTGAAAAACAGCCAGATGGCAAAGAAGTCTCAGTTTGGACTTTTCCAGCATTTAGGGTAAGGGACTCCGAGTAAGAATACATGCTGTTGGAGGGCAACTTACCTTCTCTGCCATCTCCTGTCAGTGCCATATGCTGAGGAACAGCTCTGCTTAGCAAAATGCATTGTCCACATAGGTGTCCATTGCTAAATAATGTTTTTTATGTAACACTACACAAGATTTACCACAAAAGAAAGAGGAATTAATAGATGCAACTAAAAGCTGAAGCAGCAATTTGTCTTTGACATTGCAGCCTGGTCAGATCTTCAAAGTAAGCCTGTGCAAAAGTTAACCTCATCCTGGTTATTAATAGCTTGTTGTAACAGAGTTATAACAGTGATAACACAGGTAAGGATAAAATTATGTAAGGAACAGGCAACAAGTAAGAAATAGTGAAATAGAGTCTTTATAAAACTCCTGTCTGGTGGGTTTTGTGTGTTGTTGTTTTTTGTTTATTACGGGTTTTTTTTGTTTAGTTCATTGGACGGTTGGGGTTTTGTATTTTCAGGATTAAATAAAGTTACTTTTTATTTGGTTTTTGGGAATATTGAAATATTTGGGAATATTTCAAATATTGAAATGTTTCTTCTCTAATTATTAATTAGTTTCTTCTCAAAAGAATATAGAAACAATAAACATGCAAAGAATAAAATTAAATTTTTAAGTGAGTTATTAAAAAATAAAAAAAAATGACTAAAGCTGGTCATTGAGTCACTATCTTTGTCTGACTGAACTAACTAGATAGAATTATAAAAAGTTTGATGCTGTGCTTGGTGCCTGCACCCCTGAGCTCCAGCTCTCGGGAAAGAGAAGGGGACAGGCAGCAACCCTTTGTCATACCTGGGAAATGCAGCACAACAATGATAGCCAAAGGGTTTGACACAGTGACAGTGAAGAGCATTGGTCTCTGGGCTGTGACAAGCTTTGCAAGGATGGAATAGAAGAGCTAACCCGGCACTGTCTCCTTGAGCAGTAGAAAGGGTTGGACTGGCACCTGAGAAGTGCCAGGTAAGAGTCACTGACAACCAGGAGCATGGATGGGATGTAGGAGCACAGATAAAACAAGGAGATAATTCTGATCCAATGCAAGCTTTCCCACCAATGACAGTACAAGATCCCTTGGAAAGAGATCCAGGATGAAAAGGAAAGATGCTCAGAGTTACATCTTCTAGAGGAAAGGATGAAAAGATGAGGAAGGAAGTCAACTGCACAGTTCATTTCTAGGGAAGTGCCCCTGTTTGGCAGATAGACTGTCCTTGGGCCCCAAGGCAATGTCTTTTCAGAATGGATGCTACCATGATTGATAGTAACTTTAAAACAATGTGAAACAGTACTGTATTCTCCAAACCTAATTTTTTGTGAAAAAACCCTCAGGCATAAGAGCACACAACAGGAGATGAAAAAGAAGAGAAAGAAGAATGATAACAAAAAAAATAAGAATTCCATGGATAGTGGCAGAAGTCTTGCAGAAAAAAGCACCAACTAAAGTGATTGATATAGTTCTTTGAAGAATTTGAGTGTGGCTGAAGAGAAATTACTGAAATGTTTTTATACCAGTGCAAGACACTTACATAACATGCTGCAAGAACAACCATTACTAGTGCAAGAGGCAAAATAACAGAAATAAGGAAAATGGGCTGGATTGGTAGTCAAGCTTGCAGCATTTAAAGGGGTGCTCCTCTTGGGGAAGAATTAAATAAATAAGTATAAAGGCTGGATAAGATACTGTAACTGGCCTGTGAAGTTTTAGATATTATGTTCTCAGATTTATGCCTTCCATGGCACCATTTTTACAATTTTTTATATATTTAGGATTGTTTACCAAAATTAAAGCCAAGACTTAGACTCTTCTGTAAATACAGCTAGGCATAAATACCTTCTGAGTGAGACCAGCTGTCTAAGGAGAGTGTTGTTACAAGGAAAAAGAAATGTGGCCTGGCAAAAATAAACAGAGACTGGAATTCACAGCAACATTTCTGTCAGGCCTGGAAAAAAGGTTCAGATATGTAATAGAGGTAAGAAGATGCTGCTTTGACCAATAACAATCCTATGTAGCCTTTAACACTATTCGATACGCAACTTGCCATATGCTCATGCAAAATTTGGGTGTGTTTTTTTTATAAATAGTTTAATTTATTTTAATATATTTCAGGTACTAACAATGAAACTGTTGCAACACAGAAAGTGGCAGATGCATCAAATACCTAGTACAGTTAAATCACCTGTCTTAAAAGAAAATCACAGAAAGAGACAGACGAACTATAATAAGATGCTTCCCTACCAGAAAAAAAAAAAATCAGCTACTAAAGAGTGGTTTGGGAGAGGGACCAAGCTAATACCACGGGCAGGTAGCAATAGAAGTAAAACCTGCTGTGAAGTATTTCATTTTTGTGATTCTTTAACAATTTAGAGAAGAAATGTCACACAGTAGAGGTTTGGCTCTCTTTTGGGAGTCATAAATAAAATAGAACTGTAATCAAAGGACAGAAGAAAAAAGACTTAGCAGATATTTAATTCTTATT
Source organism: Cinclus cinclus (assembly GCF_963662255.1). Classification (NCBI taxonomy): domain Eukaryota; kingdom Metazoa; phylum Chordata; class Aves; order Passeriformes; family Cinclidae; genus Cinclus; species Cinclus cinclus. The sequence goes on along the minus strand of NC_085084.1, from coordinate 29,444,254 downwards.
TATGTTTACTTCTAGAAATGATGACTTGAATGTAAATGTGGAAGGTTGCAGTATGCAATAATTCAAACTCATATGTTCTCCTGCTGCATGCTGCCTGCTAAGCATTTCCAAAGCCTAAACTGGCTGATTTAATTTACAGCTTTCTACCCAGTGATTAGACAAAGGTTTGAAAAGGTCTTCAGGAAAAAAATGGTGAGCTATCCCTAGGATTTGTTACTGTAGACTGTTCATCTGTGATCAATACTCTGTAGCTGTCTGGGTCTCCTCCACAGAGAACCCGCGCTTTAGCCAGGGGAACTGCCAGAGAGAGGGTTTCATGCAGGCACACAGATGGTTCATTTTCTTCATGCTGGGTGCAGAGATTTTTAAAGTGTAAGGAAAAATTAGGAAAAAGTAGTGTTTCTAGATGCACTGTTAGTACAAAATAAAATATTAACCACAAAATCCTATCAAATATGATTTAAACTTAAACAATAAATCTGTCCACTTTATTGATATCCATTGCCAGAAGCAGATGCAGGAGCAATAAATATATTGAGGAAATGACAAGCTTTGCAGGGATAAACAGTGAAAAAGCAACTGGATTACCCTTGATTTATCTCTAAATTTAGTTTGAATCCTGTAGGGTTGCACAGATGACTGGACTGTAAATTGCCTCCAGGGTATTCCCTAATGTTTTTTACAAAGAGAAGAGAGAGGCAGGGCTGGGGAAAGAACTGAAGCCTGAGGGATCTGCTTTGCCTCCCTGGTCTCAAGACACAGTATACTCAGCATTGCCCCAGACTGAAAATAAAGTGGTCTCTGGATCAGATGGCAGCTGAAAGCTTCCTGAACTTGCTTCCATTTCAATCCTAAACCCAGCCCAACACACACTTTACAGCAGGAGATACGTCAGATGTATTGCAGCTGCTGGCATGAGTCTGCTGAAAATTACCTTTTTTCTCTGCAAAGCCAGACATTCCTTGTGGCAGCAGGGTGACAGGTCTGCCCCTTTGTACAAGCTAGGAGGGAATCAGAACTGTGTGGGACAGGAAGCTAGGAATGTGCATTTTTTATTTTCTTCTGATGTCACAGAGAAGTGGTTTTCCTTAAAAGGTTTAAGCCCTACATACCTCCTGACCTATTACGACTCATCCCTTGGTGGTTGCAGCAAGACACAAGCAGTTTCCTTTCTAAAGCCATAACAAACAGGCACATTTGCTTAAGTTTCTTCTCACCTAAGAAATATATTGCCATGCTTATGTATTTAACACCTTATAGAGGTCAACTCCTAGACACAGGTGACACCTCTGATGGATCTGGCAACTCACTTCAGATAGGTTGTGCTGAAAAAGCCCTTTTGCAGTTTTATTTCAAATGTTCTCCTAGTGTTACTAGCTCTATTCTCGTCAGTGTCTTTGCAATTCCCTCAAGGCAGGCAAACAAATGAGAAAAAAAAGAGAACCTGGCTTTTGGGTGATAATATTTGCTGGACAGCCGGTAGTCAACTGGGACCAAAGTGGTGTTGTGGCACCTGTAGTCAAGAGGGAAGGCAGAGCAGCCCAAAATAAGCCTTGTTTTAAAATGCAGAATAAGGCAGCATCTTCTGTGTTCAGCAACAAAGGTGCAACATACAGGTGAATATCACCTTTGCCACCATTCACTGGGATAAAGTACATCTTGCCCACTCCTGCAAATTCAGAATACGTTGTGCAGTCACTAGTACTTCCCTCTTTTCTCAGTCCTTACTATAATTTCCTTATTCCAGGTCATGCATCTATGCCATAGAATATTTGGATGTTAATGTAATGAAGAAATTGCTGTGTGACATCTTTTTTTCTGAGGCCACATTTTACTTCTGAATTCACAGATGGTGAATACCATAGTCAGGTTTAGAAAACAGTTTATTGGTTTAACTTAGATTTTGCAATGACACTGTTGCAGTACCTCAGAATTTCAATTTTTCATAATGAGATATGGGAAAAAATAAGATTTGCAGCATCTAGGGAAAGTTGCAATAGAGTACATCTTTACTTCACATGGAAATGTCTATGTTCTTTTGGAATAGAGCAATAATGATGCTTTTTACAGAACCACAGGCACTGCTATGACCGATTTCACCCCCAGAGAGTACAAAATGCTCTCTTTTTCAAAATGCTGAGGAGAATTCTTTCAGCTCATACTTAGGAAAGACATAAATTCCTTCAAACCATCCAGATTCAGATAACCTCCAAAGCACAGGTAGCCAAAGCAATGCTATTCAGGAATTTATGCTAGTTAGAATAAAGTCTTGGTACTGAATACCTAAGACATTAACCTGCACATACAGATTTACTGAAAGATTTTATGGCCATCTGAATAAATAACCTATCTGCTACCCATTCCAGCCTTTCACTGGTAAAGTCACTGCACATAGAACTGCAATGAAGTTTAAGCACAGCAGTGGGTGGTGCCAGAATGTATGTGTGAGTGAAGGAGGATGTCCTGCAGTGCACAGAGTGGACCATTTAAACAAACTTAAATGGAAAAGGCAACTTTCCCTGGAAAGGCAGCTGGCTCATTTTTGTCTTTTAGGACAATGTTTTTGCCTTTTCTTTGTTCACACAGAAGCTAAGGCCATTCTAAGTGGGCATGTTTCATTCCCTGTAGGATGCGTTGCCTGAATATGAAACAGCTGGTAAGATCTGATTGGTTTATGTCCTTAGGGTGTCTGCAGTACGCTGAAACAGTCCCTTTTAAAAAAGCACAAAAACCCAACCAGCCAAAGATACATCATCATTGAAGCAATGCAGAACAGACAGCACTCTTCAACATTTCTTGCCCTTTTCCTTACTCTTATAAAGTTTCTTCAAATTAACCCTTTCCTATCCTACTACCCAAGCAGAAAAGGCAGAAAGGCAAAGCTAAAATATTAATAATAGAAAATCTTCACTGCTCTGTCATATTACAGCATTGCAAGATTGCACATACAGAACGTAGATGATGTTTGTTACCATGGCCATGAGTGAAGGACAAATAACTCCTAATAATTTTAATTTTACTACTGGTGTCACACGGAGCAGTTCTAGGACTCATGCATCAGAATTCACTGCAGTTTTACTGAGAGGGCAGAAGAAAAAAACAAAGAAGGACATAGATTTCTTTTGTTGACATATGTTGACTGACTGTTGATTACTTCAATTTCCATATTCATCTCTACAGCAGATATTAGTGTTTTCAATTGCATGAAAAAAATAGTACTAAATTGCTAGATATGCAATAAATATGTACAAATCCAATCTGATATATGAATCTCTGAGACTAAATTTTGCACTTGAAAATTTCCCCATTTTGGTGTTAGTTTTCAGAACAGACCATAATTTAATTATATCCATATGTTATTCTCTAAATCATCTGAGAATTTAGTTTTGAAACTTCTGTATAGTTTGTGTCCAACATGCACATTCTTATGTACACACCAAAGCAGAGATGGTAACTTCTGTGGAGTGGTTTTAATTTTTAGTACACTAAAACCAAAGAAAACTCACAAAACCCAAAAAAATACCCAACCAACCAACCAACCAACCAACCAACAACAAAAAAATACCAGCAGAACACAACAGGGAGATATTTCTAAATTACTGTGTGTGAATCCAAGCATCTTTAATGTTATTCTCAGTCTTTCTCAAAATTGGAGACCCATTCTCTAATAATTTTATTCCAGTATATAAAATTATGCCTCTTCTGCTTGAAGGAAGCCAGGTTATCTACTGGTTTCAAACGACCTTCATGCATTACATAATCACAGAAGAACTGAGGTTAGAAGAGACCTCCAGTTGTCATCTGGTCCAACTTGTTTGCTCAAGCAGGGCCATGTGAGCCAGTTACCCAGGTTTGGAATATCTCCAAGAATGGAGACTGCCAACTCCCCAGGAAATGTGTGCCAGAACTTAGTCATCCCCAACAGTAATTTTACTTACTGTCAGAGGATATTTCCTCTGTTTCAGACCGTGCCCATAGCCACCAGTTCTGTCACTGGGCACCAACAGAAAGAGCCTGGCACCATCATCTTTGCTCCCTCCCTTCAAGGGCTTATATACATTAAAAAAACTCCACTGAGCTGCCTTCCTTTCTCCATGCTGAACATGCTGAACTCTCAGCCCCTTCTCATAGGAAACATGCTCCAGTCCTTGGTGCATTCTTCAATCAAGGCTTTCAACATGAAAGTTCAGGCTTTTCAGACTGATCATGTAAGAAGCAAATGGTTCTGTTGGGACAAGCATGGAAGATGAAAAGAGGTTCACACTGGAAAGGTATTTGTTGTGTTGAGAACCAAACCAGGCTACCTCAGTAACTCTGCAAGCTTCTTGCATGCTGGTATTATATCTGACATCCAAACAATGCAATTTACTATGGTTAGCCATGATGGAGGAATCAGCTCCAATTCCAAAGAGCTGTGGTATTAAGACCAGTTTTCAGTGAAGGGATCCTTTCTTCCTAAAATTAGGGACAAAAATAATGGGATACTACAAAGCTAGGATTACTAAATTACAGTTTTATTTTGGGGAGATAAACATCAGTTAGTGAACAACAGAGAAGACAGAAGGGTGGACCATGGATGAAGGACCAAGAATGATGTTGCCCTGGTGTGCAGCATTGTTAGCTCTGGTAACTGCACAGGAATGAAGAATGAAATCCTGTTTATTTACATTTGTTTTCTGCTTGAAAGACAGCCCAAGAAGTAAAATAAAATGAGAGCCTACTCAAATACCTGCTATGTTTCCCCTTAAATTGAATTTCTCATTTTATCAGGAAGCAATACTTGCACTGATGTTAGACAGGCAGCTAAAAGGTCAGCAAGTTCCCTTGGTTGCCTTTTGTCAGGGGTTTTTGACTTGTCTGTGAATAAAGATCTCCCAGGAGGAAGGCAGACCTGGATTTCCTGTCATCTTGAAGACAGCAATGAATTTGAAAATGTTACAAAAAGCATAAGGGACTTGAAGCACACCTTCAAATGCACTGCTGATGCCAATAGCTTCCCATGTAAACATGCACACAGAGTTGTTTTGGATTTGTTCTGTCAACTTTTTGTTGTGAAACAAATTGTTATACAGCTGCTTACCTTGAATACTGAATGAATCTGATGGTTTTCCATTACTGCACTAAGCCTAATCGGGGCTACAATCTCTTTGGGTTAGCTGTGGTGCTGGCACACTCCTAACAGCGGTGGCTGAACCACTTTTCTTTTTCTGTCATGCTCTCCTGTGACTTGCATGGGTGTCTCAGCACATCCTGATTGCTTACAGCTCTTGATACTCTAAAAGTGCTAAGGGTTGAGAAAGTCTTAACAGGTATCTGGGCAGAAAGAAAAAGCTTTCTCACTCATGAGGAGCATTAATCATTACAGGGAGCACATAGGTTTCTCTCCAATGGTCAGAATTTGAGCTACAGTTTTTATCCCTGTATGGGCACAGATTTCCTCTTCTTGTAGTGTTAATAGTGGACAGTTTCTCAGAATATACTTAAGTTGTTAAAGCCTCTATTACTATTTTTTGTTCACTTAGCTTAGTTAGTGAAACACAATAATGCCTGTGAACAATGTATTTTAGCTGCACACGTATTGCATGTGGGAAAAAGAGACTCAAAAGAGTGACTGATCCTGTATTTTTACATCCAGAGACCCAGCTTGTTTTCCAGTGTTATATCATGCAGCTAATAGTGTAGAAAACTATTTACTTAGTTCAGAAATTCTGTGTGATACTAAATTTGCAAGGAAGAAAACAAAAGACCTCTGTAATCAGAAAGAGTGTTCCCAGGATGCTCAGGAAGTCACTGCATAATGTCTGCTTGTAAAATTTTCACTGGGCACTCATCTAACTACTTACAGATACATTCTTACTGAAAATAAATTAGTGCTTTGAGGTAATTGCTCTCTTCCTGAGTTGCTGATATATCTATTGTAAGCTGCTATGAAAATAAAAACAAGAAGAAATTAGAGGATTGTCCACTATTACAAAGTATTCACTTCTGGTGTATTTGAGAATCCCTTAAATTTTTTTCCCTTTGGGAAACTGAGTTTCAGGATAGATTCACAGGAAAAACAGGCTGCTCTTTTTTCATGGTTTGGAAGATTTATAGAAGAAAGAAAACTCTAATTTAGACAGGAATTGTGAAAGTCTATCTTAACTGAGAATCTAATTATTACCATTATGGTAATATGTGTTGTTAGTGTTCAAAATAATATTACTATTCAAAAGAATATATATTACTGTATTGTTATAAACTGTTCAATGTAGTGGATAACTTGTTTTCTTTAATATCATCGTTCATTTAGAGTGGCTTCTAACGCGGCTTGTAACAATTCTGGGCAAGTGTAGCACGCAGAAATACTGACACCATGGCAGAATGGGAATTACCAAGAAATATGAAGGTTTGCTGCTTACTTTCATCTATTTTATAAACACATAGGTGCATACAGAAATGCATATTAAAGCAAATATTTTTCACAAAATCTTTAATGGATTTGCAAAAAACTCCAGATCAGGGATGCACAAGGTACTTCCATAATTTTATGAATTAAGATTACTTTTACAAGGAGCAACCCTGGGACTTCTGGTATTCATGTTCCAGAAAACCTTCTTCTACCCTGCAGATTGCATATAATGTGAGATCATTCTACTACTGATAGCTATATTGTGTAGACATTTACCTACAGATATTTACCTACAGATATTTACCTACAGATATTTACCTGGTCCTTGTCTACAGTTCTTTTATGTTCCTTCTTATACCTGGAACTTACTTGGCGGTCAGATGAAGTTCTAAATGTACAAAGAGGTTGGTATGAAAAGAATTACAGCAGCCGATATTTAAACCAAGTAATTTTAGCTCCTCCAGCTTTCTGATTCTTTTCTAAAGTTAAGTATTCCTTGAAAGGATGTTCACTACATGCTCTTCAATTTGCATTGTCTGATAATTTACATAGGACTATAATTCACAGAAATTATGTCCTGCACTTATTTTTTTATTATGAAAAAAAACTGCAAAGCTCAACATATGTTAATGGGGCTCCCATAAGAGAAAAAAACCGAAGCAAAACTATGTAAAAGCCACAGAAGTAATTTGGTTTAATTAAATGAGGCCTAACATTTTTATTTCCCTGATGGATGCATTAACTGAATCAATAGGAATGTAAACACACTAAGGACAGAAGAGTACAAATCCAATCACCAAGTCTTTCCTTCTTTTTTTTTTTTTTCAGTATTGTAATGAACAACTGCAAAACAGATCACCTGGTAGCACTTTCAATTTAAAACCCAAAGACATATTTCATGTAGATCCACAATGAAAGCAAATGGTAAATAAATATCTATTTACAAGTACAGCAGAAGGATCCCTGCCCTTGTCCTGCTGGCCACACTGTTGCTGACGCCATTGGCTTTCTTGGCCACCTGGGCACAGCTGGCTCATGTTTAGCCTCTGTAAACCCCCTGAGTGATTTTCCTCTGGGCAGCTTCACAGATCCTTTGCTCTATCCTGTGGAGCTGCCTGGGGCTGCTGTAACTGAAGTGTAGGACCTGGACTTCTCTCCCTGATAGGCAATGTAACAAGAAGCCCTCACTTATCCATCCACTGTCAGGCACTGTGAAAGCAAACACAGCCTGGGATGAGAGGATGTTCTCCCTGTCTAGTTCACATGATGATTTTGGCTGCCCACTGGTAAAACTGTCACCCACCCGCCTCAGTACCCACGGGCTGGGTACCTACACCCTCAAAAGAAGGAGCACAACATTAAATAGTCTTATAGCTGCTTCCTAAAGAGTGTCCAGTGACCAATATGGAGACCTCAACAAAAAAAAACTAAGGCATGGCAACTTCCATCCACAAAGGAAGAATACTACATGTTTCTTAGAGGCAGAACAAAACCATAATCTTATCTAGTGCTTGTATCAGTTGTGTCCATATGGACACCATGAAATAAGATCCTAAAAATCATCCTGGCAGTTTTGTAAACAAATAAACTATAAGATTTTATCTGTTGTATAATTTTATCTGCTCAGGTGATAGATTTATTGTGTTAATACAAAACATGACTTTAAAAAATTGTGATTGCTTGTAATCTAGCTGGTCTTGATTGTATCAACATTTTGCTGTAAGGCAAAAATGTGACTCTGAAAAATACCCTGATCTTGCACAATCTGGAACTTACACAGAAGAGATGTAATCAGAATGTATCCAAACATTAGTTACAATCATAAGGGAGAGGGGGGAGAGCTTAGAGGTCGGTATGACAACACTAAACTGTGTTTATCTTCTTCAAGGCATGGACTTTAGACCATTGCCTGGCTTATAGGCTTAAAGAATATTACCCAACATGAGACTGTGTTCTCTGGTGTGACTGAAAATTATGGTACAAAAGCAGGTTTCCACCAGCCTGCTCTCCCCCTGCTTCAGGTCTTTTTGTGTGAAAACAATATAATTAATATATTAACTAACAAAAATATTTACAGACACCTGCAGACAGATTCCTTTGTACTAAACATCTCTGTAACTCCACTCACTTCAGTATAGAGACTCGGTTTAATTTAGTGTAAGGTAACTCTGAAACTTGCTTCTCAAATTAGAGCAAAGGTCAAAAGGGGAGCCTAATGGATCATCTATTGTTAGAAATGTTCAACAGTCCCATAGGAAAATATCAAATTTTAAAATGCATGAAATCCTGGTTGATAAGTGAAGAAAGATTTTTTTTTAAATATCCAGGCTACACAATGTAAAAGAAAAAGGGTGATCAGTATACTTGTAAAATATTTTACAAACTAATCTCTTTATCTAGAAACTATCCTATGGCTCAGTATATATCTGTTAAGTGTCCTATTTTAGTTTATTTCCTTTGTAATGTTATTACTTAGAGATCAAGAATGGGTAAATTAGCTTTTAATCCATGCTAACATTTTTTTTATTGGTTAAAAAATTGAGATTATGCAAATGAAGGGAACTTAGAAAAAGCCAAAGGTGAGCTTGGACAAAACGTTGGAGGGAACCATGTTTACCAAGAGACCTTTGAATTCTTTACGCACAAAACCCATTGTACTGGTTTGCAAAAAGTCATTTAAACTGCTGCAGTGACAGTATCTTGTGTGAAGACACATACTGTAAAGCACTCACGCAAAGTTGCCAAGTCTTCACTACCACTTGGCAGAATTCTTAGTCCATTGGAAGGTATTTACTCCCTCTGAATTATTAGTTTGTGGTACCTACTTTAAACACATAATTAATATTACCTAAATATTTATTGCAGATAATTTAAAGGTGGATTGCAAGAGGATAGGGGCAGACTGTTCTTTCTGGTGCCCAGTGACAGCACAAGGGTCAATATGCACAAATCATAAAGGATATTTCATCTAAATATGAGGTTAAACTTCTTTACTGAGTGAGGGTGGGAGAGCACAGGTTGTGAGAGAGAGGTGGTGGAGTCTCCTTCTCTGGAGATTTTCAGAAGCCACCTGGACACAATCCTGTGCAACCTACTCTAGGTGAACCTGCTTCAGCAGGGGAATTGGACAAGGTGATGTCTAGAGCTGCCTTACGTCCAAAACATTTTGTGATTCTGTGAAACTAGAAGAAGCACACTGTAGTGTTTGATCCATTGTTGAACATTACCCAAGGAAGCAGCTGTGGAAAGTGTGGAAAGGGGCTGGTTGGTGCAGCCCCTTGCTCACAGCCCTCTACTCTGGCATGCTGGGAGACTGTATGCTCTCTAGAGAGTTATTTGATCACGTTTTTTCTCAGTATGAGTTTGTATTCTGCTCACAATGCTGCTGCCAGTGAATTGCAAGCATCACCACCTTCAGAAAGCAACAAAGTGGAGAGGATCACGAAAATATATTCATGTTTACAGGCAGAGACACACTATTCCCTGGGCTTTCTTCTGAGCTTGGCCTCTGTCTATTGCGTCCGTGAATGAATACACCCTTCCCTTACCTGCAAGGAAAAACAAGCTCTCCTAGTCTTTTGTCAACTGCTTCTGACAGCTCCAGCTTTCCTCTCAACCTGTTTGGAGTAGCAAGGTTGTCAGTCCCCACAGTAACCTGTAAAAAATTACTTGTATGCAATTCACAGGCTTGATGTGATACAGGTACCAAAGCAAGGAATCCTGCATACATGCTCTCTAAAGAAAGCACCAGAGGTAAGGACTGTATGCTAATTTCTGTCTGCTCTCCTGTGGGCTGTACTGGGCTTCAGCCACAAAAGGTGCTCTGTGCGTATATAATTTGGCTTAGCACTACAGAGCTGTTCACTCATTGCCCTCAAGGGATGGGAGAGAGAGCTAAAAGGCAAAACTCATGGGTTGAGATAAAGACAGTGTAATAGGACAGAGGAGGAAAGGGACAATTACAATAATTGCAAAACAAAATAAAGTCAGAGAATCACAGAATATTTTGAGTTAGTAGGGTCCCACAGGAATCATCAAAGTCCAACTACTAGACCTATACAGGACAGTCCTGAAAATTACACCGTGTGCCTGAGAGCATCGTCCAGAAACTTCTTGAACTCTGCCAGGTTGATGCCGTGACCACTTCCCTGGGGAGCCCGTTCAGTACCCAGCCACCCCCAGATGAAGAATCTTTTCCTGATCCCCAACATAAAACTCTCCTAATGTGACTTCATGCCATTCCCTCAGGTCCTGTCACTGTCACCCCAGAGCAGGGATCAGTGCCTGCCCCTCCTGTTCCCCTCACATGGAAGCTGTAACTGCAGTGAGGTCTCCCCTCAGTCTCCTCCAGCCTGAACAGACCAAGTGACCTCAGCCACTTCTCACATGGCTTCTCCCTCGAAGCCCTTCACCATCTTCTATACAATTATTTGCATGAACAAAACAAGTAAAAGGAAGGACAGAGACATTTTTGGATTGCATTCAACTGCTGACTCAGTCAATGAAAGGCTTTTTTTTGCTATTTTTTATGAATGGAGGTGGGATTATCAACTCAGAGGGGAATTATAGGATAAATTTTTCTTTTTTGCTACTTATGAGAACAACAAAAGTCTAAATCACTGTTTTGTATGGAACGTGAAATGTTTGCTATCTCCTGTTTTCTAAGTTTGTAGATCATTCTTTCTGTCAGTGTTTCCCACAGAGCCATCTCCCATTTGCTCTTGTCTTACTCTTTGGTCATTTTTTGCCCCTTCACCTTCTCTCTTCCAATGTCACTATGTATGGAAGGCAAAAGGCTCTCTAGAGATCTTAGTGCTATCCTAGTCCTTTTTCCTCTCATCTGGAAGGCAGGCTTGCTGTGCAAACAGTGCAGTCAATCAGAAACATTTACCTGGAATTATTTGTGCAAACAATGTTATCAAATGCAAAGAGAGATAAGAACAGAAATCAAATGCAGACAGATTGCACGAGAAAACTGGAAAAGTTAATTGTATAAATAAAAATAAAGTGGTATAAGTAAAAAAAGCACAGACATTAAAGGGAAATAACATCTGCAGAGGTGCATAAAATGTTGAAAAAAAGTAAGAAAATGCAAATAAAGTAAAAAAAAAGCAACTGTGTCTAGGCAGGGGTAATCCTTATAATGTAAATACTCTGTACTGTTGAGAAAGCCCAGGTGACAACATTAATGGTACCATAAAAGGAACATGAAACTTAAGATATAAACCAAAGGGTGAAAATCATTAACAACTTGTGCCAACACTTGAAATAGTGACCACCACTGCACATGACAACAGCCCCTGAAATTGCTTCTGTGGAAAACTGCTGCTACAGTAAAAGCAGAGAGGTCTGAGGGCAAGGTAGGAGGACTGGAGCGTGGCAGGCAGGCTGTGTGGCTGGAAGGTGGCTGCTACAGCCTCCACAGCACAGAGATGCAGAGTCTCAAAGGACCTCTTGCTCAGGAAGCTCTGGCTACTGGGATGTGACAGACAGTGAAGATGTGCAGGTGTTCCTGCTATGCAGAGAACAGGCAAGTGCTGGAGCTGAGTGCCTAAATGAAAAATCATCCTGGATTAGCCATCCAGAGGGGACACTCTTGCAACAGAGCAGGTGAGATTGAAGAAGGAAAATTGGCTAGGTGTCATATTGCTGGCATGATCCATCTCTTCAATACAAGAACACCCTGGAGACGCTGGGAGAATTTTTGACTATTATCAAAACACCGCATTTCTCTGCAGTGCTCTTCTGTGCTGGCCATTTTTTTCTTCCTCCTTCCTTACAGTGATGTTCTCCAACAGACCAGGAGAGCATTTCTTGCCCCACCTCTTCCTCTGCTGAAGCACCTGCTTTGCTGAGTTCTAGCTTGCTCTCAACTTGTGGGCCAAAAGGACACAAAGATAGACACACCCCCGCTTCTGCCCTGGGCATTCTTGGCTTTCCACCTCTTCTGCTGCTGGGCTGCAACACACTGTTGTGCACTATTTCTTTAATTCCAACCTCTGCACACTCAAATCTTCAGTCACAGGGAAATCAATTATATTTTGTCATTAAATAGAACCACAAAAAATATCAACATGTAGCTTCTGAATTTGTAAATATTTTGCCTCAAACAAAAAAAGACATTGTTCCGGGTCAAAGCAGTGTGACATATTTCCCCTGCCTTCAAATGCTGTAAGGAGCAGAGGTAAATACTGGGCAAATTCACACAAATGGTGGCTACAGAAGTGGGCAAATTCTGTCATCCAAATTTGAAGGGGAGAAACTCTGTGTACTTGCTTCTGTCTTTGATGCCACAGTAAGGAAGCCACAAAGCTGCGGCTAAACATGAGGAAGTCTGTGCTTACTTGCTCTTTTCCCCTTTCTTTTCTGTCCAGGAACAGACTGGCAATACTGTGTACTGTAGTTTTTCTGTACTTCAATTCTAATTCCAGCTAGGATTTTAAAAATGCAGAAAAACTTGGCTATGTAGCTACTTGGAAAGAGCCAAATATTTTTATTTCTAAGGAAAAAGAAAAGTTATTTTTTGTTGTAAGGAAAGGTATTTTTTTGTTGGAAGGAAAGGTATTTTTTGGTGGAAGGAAAGGTGAAGACTTCAGTCTCTACTCAATACCCTTGTCAAGACTTTGCATCCAGTCATTAGATTTAGTTCTTTGTAACACTAGTTACTCATCTCAGTTTATTCAGTTTTATGACTACTATAATTTAGCCATAAGAAGATACAAAACACAGATGGAATATCCTGTCTAAACAAAATATATTGATATTTGTACTATGTTACAAAAAGTCCTTCTAATATAAATGCCTTGTTATTTCCACTCTGCTGTGTTTGATTTTTCAGTGTTAAACTGTTTCTATGATTCATTAATACCATGTCCAAAATATATTCCAGCTAAAATATTTAGGCACACTTTCATGATATATGTTAGTTTATATAGCCATATCTTGAACATAGGACTAGTGACCACTTAGTCTTGAGGACTGTAAAGATCCATGAGAAATTACCTACCATACCTGTAATTGAAGTTCTCTTAAAGGTCATAACCCTCTATAGATCCACACTTACCCTCCTTCTTCCTCTTGGGATTTGGAATACATTAGGCTTAGGATGGATTGTTTAGTTCTCTTTAGACCATAAAGAAACTGATGAAGAATATGTCACATGGTGCTCCCTGTAAGGCTTGTATATAATTGAGCATTATATAAGTCAGTCTGACAGATGGCTAGAAATAAGCTTTCCAGTAACATGACTCAAATATTGCACTTTAAGTAATCATGATCCTCAAGTTATATCAGTTGCATAATTCAATTTCCTTCTACTGTTACAACATCTATAAAGCCTCCTCTTTTAGGAATGTGAGAGTTGATTTCATTAATAAAAAATACCACTGTTTATTACACAAGCAAAAGAAACCCAGGTTTTTTTTTTCCTTTTTTTTTAATATGTATAGCAGGATTTTGAAAAAAATTACAGTAGACATTATATTTCTTAACAATGACAATGACACAACATTATTTATCATCCTAGAAGGGACGTTCATGCTTTCTGTGCAAAAGATTGCTATTTTACTTTACCTCTCCAATGATAATTGCATGAATATAAAGGGCTGGCCTGAAGTTATAGCTTCCAGTGTAGATGGCAGGTGCTGTATTACAACTCTGATTTCATCCTGAATAAACAAAAATGCCCACAATTTCACAAAGATTATTCCCTCCCTTTGTTATACTTATTTCAGCATCACACAGTATTAAAATGCCTCCATATAAAAGGTCATTCTTTTTCCTTTCAAAACATTTCTTTGTGGTTTATACTCCCAGAGGTACACATAGAATCAACAATCGATAAGAGAACATCACATAACACTCTGACTTACCTTTGAGGAATATCATTTAGGTCAACACATTTTATCAGGGAAAGAATTTTACAGACAATCATTTTGTTTTTAATGACATTTTCTAATCACTAGGTATTTTCCTTGAATAGCAATAATACAGCTCAGTTATTCAGTTTGATGCATTTTAGCAGGAAAAAAAGCACTGAAAGGCTTCACTCTGAGAAATCCAGCCAGATTTTTATGAACTGAAGCGTTCCTTATTTATAATTCTGAGACTTCCTGAGGTGGATAGAGACTTGGTTTCCTAAAGTATAGCTTAGCAAGTTTCCACTGTGCTGTATAACCAGTAGAACACTTACAGGATCCTAGCAGTGGTATCCTGGATTCTCTTACCACCTCTGAAATCTTGAATTTTAGTGTAGAAAGTAAAACTCGTAAGTTCTGCTACTTAAGTTCCAGTACTTCTTTAAAAAGTATACTTCAAAGTTCAAGAAGGCTTTTTGTTTATGGTATTCTATTTTTCAAAGTGGTCACAAAGCAGCACAGAGGAGTTCTTTCAAAAGGCATGGTATGGGTTGCTGTGAATAAGGTAAGTGTTCATAGTCCAGTATCAAACCAAATCCAAATGCCACATAAAATAATTAAGCTCATTACTTTTTCAATTTATTGAAAGACATGGAAGAGACAGAAAAACTGTGATTGTGGAATCATGTTAGTCCTGATATACTGTGGCTATTAATTTCAATGTAATATGAAAAATAATTTTAAAATATACATTCACAAGTCACTGTAGCACTTTTTAATGATCTAATTTATGCTTTCCTATATGGCATGAACAAATATTGTTTTCCATGGAGACATACGTGAAAACTATTTGAGGAAAAAATATAATCTCTCCTATCTGGTCGGTTTCTGTATTGAAGACTTCGCAGACCTTTAACTTTGTTGAAATTACATGTCTGCTTCAGTGTACCATGCCTTCAAAAGTCTAGTTATACCAGCCACAAGGTGGTGCAACCATGCATATTAATTACGATCACATATTTTTCATAGACTCATTTTATTGTGCAGTAGAGAGTTCAATATTGTTTTCTTCTTCATTATTCAGAGCACAGCCCTGTGCTTAGTATACATTTCTTATACCCTCTATGTTTTGATTTAGTTTGAATTTCTTGGCCAATGCACTAAAAAATGTCATAGTTTGCTGATTTTAATATATTCACTTTCTGCTGTGAAATAGAATTAGGAGCAAAAGAAAAGCAGGCCTAAAATTTAACAGGGAATAAAGAGAAACTATTAACAACACAAAGAAAATAATAATAATTTCAGAACAGATCTTCAAACCACTCCTTCCTCCCGCTTTTCACACCTTAATAACATACAGAGAGACTTCAATTAATTCCTTATTTAAATAATTTTTTCGGTTTACTGAAAAATTTTCAGCCAACCTTCATGGTGTCTCCTCATTCTCCTTCCATCTAAAAACTTAGCCTTTGTTTCACTGACTTTAGTGCATCCTTTCTGTTCTTTTTCCTCTGACCCAAGGAAGGATGGAAAGTCTCCAAGTCTCATCTGAGCATTGGTAAAAAAGTTAAAATCTCACCCAGAAGTTTCAGGGGCTGTGCCAGGCCATGCCGGAGCTGTGTCAGGATCTCAGGGTGCCCAGGCCACGCTGGAGGGGCAGGACGAGAACTGCAAAGTGCACGCAGAGGAGAAATGGGTGCCAAGGCCGTGTGTCCATGGCTTTCCCCCGGCGCTGCCCGCCCCCAGCTCCAGCCGCAGCCCGGGGGTTCTCCCTCTGCCCTGCCCAGCACACAAAGCCCTGGGGGCTCTCCCGAACCGGGCCCGGCTGCCTCCCCCCAGCCCGTGAGGGCGGCCGGGCGGGCTCGGCCACCCCAGGGCTGCTCCGAGCCGGGGCAGGGCAGGGCAGGGCCCCCCGAGCCACGGACACACCGGGAAAAGGGCCAGGATCCCAGCAATGGGCTCGGCTTCTTTTGGTTATCGGGGCTCCTGGTTGGAAACGGGGCCCGGCAGCTCCCGAGCCCAGCCCTGCCTGGCCCCACATGAGAGGGGCCCGGGCCTGTCAACGTTTGCTTGTGAAAGTCTGTAAATTAAAAAGCTTTTCCCGGGGTTTACTTGCTTTAAATGTGATTCACGGAGTGAACCAACTTCTCCAATTTTTTCCTCAGGCTGTCAACAACTAAACCAGCCTCCAATTGGTCTCATCAACTCACAGTGGAAGTTCTCATGGACGAAAACTGTTTATTATGCTCTCCTTCCAGGTGCCTTCGAGGCATAACCAGCACAGTCTATTACGTTAAAAGCTGTTAATTGCCTTATGGGCATTTCTATGTAATTTACCAGCTTATGTAAAGGATATAAAGAAACTCTAACTTAAGTGTTATATTTATTCCATTTATTTCAGTCTTCCTCACACAGTGTGCAGTCACTCAGTGGAAGAAAATACTAAGGATGCTGGATTCAACCAACAGGAAGAACACCACTCATTATGCAGCAGCACAGATAAGAGAGGCTGTGGCCGGGCTGAAATTAGTGGAGGCTTAGCTCTGGAAAGCCAGCTTGTGCTGTTCTTGTGGAGTAATCCCACAGAGGAATTAGGTTGCCCAAGCAGCACAGAGCATAATTTGGATATCCCACAGCCACGCGTAATTTTGAATCTTCACTTCGTGACTTTGTACTCCTCTGAGCCTATGCTGTGCTAAGCATAGGCTTGAAGAGCCTAAAAGTTACAGTATGTATTTGTACTGCTAATAAAATTTTACTGGTGGTGGGGAAGCTCACTTTTTTTTTTTTTAATTGTGGAAATCAATTTAGTGACCTTATATCGTGGCATCTCTGTACCACAATATCCAGGCTTAGTTTACAGATCTCAAAGATCCCATAGTGCTCATCCACTGGATGGTATGCAGCCAGGCAAAATAGAGGGAGTGACTCAGGAGGATTTGATTTGAAGAGCAATAAATAAGCAAATAAAACATGACAGTTTTAAGGTCAAAAATAGCCTTAACAGTCTGCTGATAGCGTGGGAAAAGAAAAATCACTTGTACCATAGTGATACAGCTTCCTTTTCTTCATTTCTATCTGGCTACACTGAGTTCAGTGGGATGCAGGCCACATGTACAAAGTTGAGTGCTATTGTAAACCATTCTGTGATGTACATGGGTAAGATTCAGTGTGCCCTACTCTCAGTAACAAAAATGACAGCTTGAGGATATACATGTGAACTCCAAAACATTTGATTACCTGTGTGTGCAGACACCTTAAGGGGCCCTCCCTGACTGGTCTGAACAATGAAGAAATCATAAGAATAAACTAGATTCCCTCTCCTGTCAACTCAGTGGTTTAAAATGGGCCTCTCCCCATTCTAAATTCTGAAACTTCTGTTGGAGGAAAGAAACTATTTGAGGAGATAAGCCATGGCAAAAGTGGTGGTGAGGTTGGAAGATTTCAGTGTTTTTCTTCAATACTTTTATCACCTTTTTTTTTCTATGGAGGGGGCCAAGGTCAGGATCATCTGAAAGGAAGAGTTTCTAATACTGAGTGCCTGGGTTGTGTTTGTGAAAGACAGAAAGTAAGAAAAGCAAGAAGAGAGAAGATATCTTGAAAGGGTATGCTTCTTTTCTCCTGGTGCAGGTGCAATTTAGGAAGTGAATACAGAAATTATCTGTCATTTGTGACAAAAGGCAGGTTCAGAAAAGTATCAGAAAAGGTTGTCCCTGAGTGAAAATGTGCTTCCTTGTGATTACAGGATGACAAAGTACATGGAGAGTACATAACAATTTATGGAATTTTTAGAGGCTATATTTTTAAAATATACTCTATAGGACATAATATCTATGACAAATAGCTCTGGATTTGCACCATGAATAGAATCAGCCTGCAAAGGTGGCAGTGACATAACACTGGCATTTTAAGATACGTTCTCATAAGTCATTTAGTTCTGTTTACAAGATAAATCTTATTTTTGTGCAAACAAATCTGCGGAGAACCCTATTGTGCTCTAAGGCTAAAGTGATGCAAGGGGAAAATATGTGTCATATTGGGAAGTGTGTGCTCTTTTAAAAGACTATAAAATACTCAGCTAAATACAGTTGAAAAATGTAATGAAAAATGTGACCCCAGACATATTTCCTTGGTTTCTCTAGGAACCTGTAAAGTAGTTAGTTTACTGTGGGCAAAGAACATAAGGAAGGCACACTGACAGCATCAAATCCATCTGGAAATATTTGTGTTAGCATAAAGGATCCCGTGTCCTCCCACCACAACATGTCTGCTTTCTCAACTTGGCCTCTTAAAAGATGGGTGGAATTGTATTTGGTGCACTGGGCCTTGTTGAATTACACAAGTCTAAAGAAAACTACTCCAGCATCTGTCTTCTTTCAAGCAGATTGTCAACAAGAGGAGGGGGGAAGGGAAGAAGGGGAAACTTTGCGAGGATGTTTTAAAGCCTCGAGATAAACTGTCACTTTGAGCCTTGACAGCTCAAGAGCCTGACACATGCGGGTGCTCCCTGGGGGCTGTCCTGCAGCTCAGCAAGCTGATCACAGCTGCTGGGCTGTGACGCCACAGCGCTTGCCTGACCCGACATAATGGGCAGCCACTTACTGCAAACAAGGTAGATGGAAGAACATAGACTTAAATGGTGCTCTGGTGTAAGAAGGAACGCACCAGGGCCCTCAGTCAATCTTCAGGGCTTTTTTTTTTTTCTTTTTTTTCATTCTGGGTTTGTTTATTCTTTCTCCAAGGAACAGGTGACTGTGGTGCAGTACTAAGCCTCTCCTCTCTAGATCAATAGAAAGAGATGAAGAAATTATTGCAGGAAAGTAAAGAGAAAATGAACTTTGAATAACCATACCATCAGTTTGCTTTGCTTTTTTTCATGTATTACAGTGTAAAGTAAAACCACAAGCCCCTGAGGGGCTGCAAGAATGCTGTCAGCTTAATTCCATCATGCAAGCATGATAATACTTGGTAGGTGAAGAGCAGGTGCCAATGAACCCTTACGAATATTGTGTATTGCATGACCCCAAACACGTCTGTTTCTAAGTATTTCTTGCACACCACACTTTAACTATGACTGTGTTAAAGCAGATGTACTCCACATTTCTGCTTCCTGCTGTGGCAAGGAAGGTAGTGAGTTGAAGAAAACCCTGACTTTTTTTCTCTTAGCATTTTAGCAGCATAGTACAGACATCATTCTCCACTGATGTAAAACATTAACAGCATTGTTCCAGTATGCCTGCTTATATCAGATGAAAAAGTCATCCTGCTTGGCCAATGCAAGTATTCATGTGAACATGGTGTTTAAACAAAGTTTAAACTTACATAACATTGGTGTAGCTTCAGCAAAAATAGAAAAGGAAGACAACCCACCAAAAGTCTCAATTTCATTGTATATTTCCTGGCCTTTCTCTGTTTCTATATCACTACATTCCATTCTTCTGCACAAATGCCTTTTTTTTTCAAGAGCAGGTTTAGCAAAAAGTGTAAAGATATTATACAAAAGCTATTTTTAAATTTATTTTCCAAAGAAGGTTTTGCTTTTACGATGGATTTTGGCAACTGCCTGCATCCATATGAGCTATATTAACATATTTGTGTATACGTCCAAGCCCCTGACTTGGCTAGGAGTTAAAACCCAGAAATTTAAAATGTTTTGATGGGTTTCAGTACTTAAATTCCACGAACCAACGAACTTTATACTGCAAGTGTGCTGATTCCAGAATGTTCAACTTGAGACATTATCAGAAGTGATACACTTTCACTATATTCTCCAAGTGCACATAACATTTTATGCATGTCACCCTTTAAAATATTTATATACTTACTTGATGCACTCTCCAGACCTGGATGCTTTAAAGCCTTATTAAAAATTTGAGCTAACTGACAAAATGTAGATGTTAATTATGAAGTAGGAAGGAAAACTGCTTGCTGATCAACTCTATTATAATATGATCAGCTGATCATATTATAATAGAGTTGCTGATCAGCTCAATTAGAAAAGCTTCAATACAAAGATATCTCAGTTGTGGGTATATTTAAAAAGCCAGCTCCTATACTGGTTACTACAATAGAATGGAGCCTAGGACCTGTGGATGGGAAACTGAGCAACCTCACCATAACCTTGGTATGCCATCAGGTGTTAAACATCCAATGGGCAGACACGATTCAGCTGCTCTATCATTCTCTATCTTGACATAAACCCTTGTTTTACATCCACAATTTCAGTGGACATTACTCAGGATCACATTGTATCTTAAGATAAAGTGTACCTATTGAAGACCTTAAAGAAGAGGCACAAAATACTGTGAGTAAATTTGGCATGTGCACATCAACCAGGTTCAACTCTGCCCATGGAGGATCTGGTGTCTCTCTGCATATACCACACACAGTATAACCTCATAAAATCTGTGTAAAACAGCCTTTCCATTCCTGCAAATCTTGCTGGCTGGCTGGCTTGGCACAAAAACCAAATACACTTATAACCAATACTTGCACTCACAGATAAAACAAAACTGAAATAAAATTGTCAATACATTAATGGTTACCTGGCATGAGCCAACATCTGTCTTCACAATGGTATGGCGTACACACTATGTGCATCCAAAAGATAAATCCATAGTCAAGGATTATGCAAGTGGATGTTTGGATATAAAAAGTGTTTTTGATCAAAAACTTCATGTATATGACTGTATATGACTAAGCATGAAGGGACCGACAGAAGTGTGAGACTGCATTCCTCAATAATACCATGAAGAATCACATGTGCACTTGTTTATATGATGGATATATCCACTATATATCCACTATGGATATATCCACTGCAGCCTGTATTTTTTTTCACTATTACAGTGGTACAGCTGGAGCATACACTGAAAAGCCCATGAATAAATGGCACATTTTCCCATGTCATCTGTGAAGCAATCAGTACACATCAAGAAGAATAATAGATAACAATGCATGGATTTTTTTCAATGTGTGGTGAATTGAATGATGAGCTGTTCCTGCATTAGTGAGTGTTCCTAACAGCATCGTAGTTTCCACAAATGACAGGTTATGGGATATTTTAGGAAACATCTTGCTTTGAGTGAATTCACTCTTCTTTACAATTTTTAGTATAATGATTTCCACTTGCCTTTTTTCTTAGGAACTTAACTAATGACCATACAAAGAAGTATTTCAGAATAACTAAAAAAAAAAATGTAGTTAGGAAGTTCACCACCTCATGAATAAATTATTGAATTGCCTTTCTTTTCCTTGGATTTTGACTGAAAGTAGAACTCATTCCACTATGAAGATTCTAGAACCACAGCTCCCAAGCTCAACTCAATTCTATCTTCCTAGCACAGAGGAGTATTCCAACTTCATAATGTAACACAAAAAATATGTTGACTACTGGCTCACACTTGTTGCCGATGTTTTGTAAGCTACCGTAATTACACTGGGAGAATTAATGAGAAAAGAACCCAAACACATCTGCAGGGAGAAGACTCTATGCATTTGTTTTATACTGTTTGTACTAAGCCTGGAGTTATTTCAGTTTCAGGAATCTCTGAAAATAACCCCCTCTCTGTTCCTATGAGAGCTCTATAGACTCTTTTTCCATAGAAATTGAATAAAACATTCACTGACAGATTTTTTTCAGTGATTCCATGCCACACTTTTACTATGTATATCGAAAGCACATGACAGAAACATAAATTGATACATATATGATCAAACTTCTGAATTATTAATTTTAAGGTCAGCTCTAATTGAAGTACTCCTGAAGTATCTGGAAGTGATGTAGAGGGGAAAAATATCAAGATTATAGAAATTATTTAAACCCTCTTTCCCCTGAATGTCTCCAAATCACCCTTTCTGTGTAGATACTTGTCTTTGACAGACCTGTACTGATGGACCTGCAGGTGACTTCAGAGTTTGTGTTACCAGCTTCTTGGTGCCTTGTAAGAAATCCACGCTCCCAGGCATGTGTTGTTTTCTCTGGCAGCAGAAAATGGCTGGTTCCATTTAAACATTTTAGAAACTACCTGCTAAACTACAAGGACAGTAATATACTATTTCCGTGGTGGGTTCAGCCACTTGAAGTAAGAGTACCTTTCAGAAGAAAAGGCTTTACACTGGTTTCAGAACAGTGTCCCAGATTTGGTTCAGGAGCTTGCTGTGTATATCAGCTCAGGGAAATCACTTGTGTCATACTGCACATGAGCATGGAGGGCACTTTTATATTCGTAAACACCACAGGTGTGTGACTGAGAGTTTAATGAAATCAATGGAATTTGAGTAGTTTATATGAACTTGAGATCAAAATTGAATGTATCATCAGGCAGTTTCTGTTTGATCAGGAGACCAATTGTCATGCCTTCTTTCAAGATACTGAGTTTTTTCTTCCTCATCATTCACAAGTTTCTACATGAGCTGGAAAATCTCTTCTCAAATGTGGCACATCTTTTGTGTGCCTAGAGGCTTAGAACTATATCCTAATATTTTATTGCATGCAGAGAACTTTCACTGTCATCAACGGTCACTGCTGAAACACATCTCTATTTATCCTGGTGATGCTCACTCTCCCATGGCCCATGCAGCTCTAAGAGGGACCTGAGATCCTTTGCCTAGAGTGTGGAGGAGGGTGGAAGATGAGGAGATGAAATATTTCAGTGCCCTTTTTACAGCCTCACCACATCCTTGGATGAGGAGTATTATGTTGTTTTCTAGTTCATTTGACTCACTAATCAAAGCAGGCTAAAATTAGTAATTGTCCATAAAATATATTTTTTTAAGTTAGAAATATTACACATACACTAGATAAAGCTGAAGAATCCACAACAACAACAATTCATTTCTTTATGCTAAGGTTGCATCAAGAAAGTTCCTTCTAATGATCTTATTTGACCTTTGTCCCCCTAATAAAAAAAACTTCCACAGGTACACAAACACTAAGTTTTATATCAGGAGACTACTCTGGTAGATAGACATGTCTATCCTTCAAAGAACTTTGAAACTCATGGCTGTCCCTTTGTAGCTACTTGGTTTTCTTCAAACTAACCAACTAACCAGTTAATCTCTAACCAACTTTTTCATTCCTGTCATCTTGTGCAATATGATGCATAATGCATAATCTATACAGTCTAACTGTATGCAGCTTATTACTGGTTTCTGACTGAGGCCAGAAATTATAACAGCCTAATACTTTGAAATGATCACAGGTTTGTGTTGATGAATCTTCATTTTTCAAATAAGCAAGCTGTATCAATATGTAATATTGAGCAATAATAACAAAGAATTTATTACTCTTCAACTGAACTGTGAAGATAATTCAACACTAACAGAGTTTACTTTGTTTTAGTATCTGCATTTGGTTATCCACCACTTAAACTGCAAAGGTTTACACATTTTTTTTTTTTCTGGAGGTATCTGCCCTTGCAGGATATCCAGCTGTTTCTGATATTACACACTATACATTATGATCAGGAACACCAAGCCATTCAAAGGGGAAAGCTGTGAAGCTTGAAATCAGAGGCAAACAATGGATTTTTCTTTGTTGTACTTTTCCTGGGGATTTGTGAAAATAGGGGTAAAACAATTTTGTAGTTTTTAAATGCAAAAAGAGGCAGCCTCCAGATGTTTACATGTCTGCCAGTAAAGCTGTTGTGCTGCTGAATAACCAGACAAGCCATGACACCAAACTGCTCATAGTTCAGAGAGGTGCTCACAGCCATTACCAGAAAAAGTCAGGGTTCATGCTGGCTGGATCTGCCTGTCCTAAAACAGATTCAGCAAGTCAATGGAATAATATCCATGTGCTGTCCTATAGAGTTCTGGTGTTGTGATGCTTCCCCAAGTCAAATGTTGCTCCAATTGCTCCGTATCAGACAGAGAAGGGCAGATAACCCATGACCCCATGACCAGACACCATTTGTTGATCCACTTCTGACACAGATTGTGTGAGAAGAAGCAGCCCAGAAACCTAGAGAAAAAAGGTGGCACCTGGTTACAGGTCTGGCTAAAAGATGTGCCTCTCAGAGCACAGCTAAGTCTCACCATTCCCCACTCTTCCTTTCACTTGTTTTGTGCCTTTCACCCTAAATGGCCACCATCATAAACAATGTCTCTGGTAGAGGAGGAAGTGAATTCAGATCACTTAATCTCTGGGCACAGGTCTCCTATATCATCAATTTGATAGAAGAAATATGTATGGGACACTCAGGGGAAAATGAATTTTTGAAAAAAATTCTTTGGTTTTCTTGGATTTACCTGAATTTTCTTCATGCGTTTCTGGTTCTGTATAAGATCTTAGGGAACAGCTTTCTCTAGGCAGTGATCCCTCTTACCTCTAGGTCTTAAATAAGAAGTATGTGATGGGACATTTAAAACCAAGTTTCTAATTAGGAGATTAACACATAGAATATGTTTGTCATCCTAGCCTAGTAACCATAACCAGAGACAATGAATAAATGGAAGAATATGACTGGTTCAATATTTATTCAACCTGTGTGTTCATAGATGATGCCTATGCTCCCCCTAATGTTGATTCACAGGTGTATTTACATTTTGTATCAAGGCCTCAGACTTTCTTTTTTAGAAATCTGACTCTTACAAACTTCTTTTTTATCCTGAAGCAAGGAACTGACTTAGAAGTCTTTTCAGAAAAACTATACTTATAATTATGCAATTTACGTACTGAGACAATTCCAGACATGATGTCCTTCAGGAAACTGACTGATTGATGTCTGTGTTAACTCAGATCAAGCACCTGTCTTCAAAGGCAAAGCTGTGCTTGTGTTACCACATTTTTTCTGCACTCTGCACTCAGTCACATGCACATGAGGGCTTCTCCTTTGTGCTGAAGCTGTAGTGTCCTCTGTGGAAAGCTGGAAGGCATAATAATAAATGCATGTATGTGTGATTATGTCAGCACTCTCACAGAAATGCTCAGGATAGTTTCTACACTGTAGTGACTTGAATCCAAGACCACCGACCCTTGTCTGTGCAGGGCTGTGAGCCAGTCACCCAGATGTGGTGACTATCTATGGAAAACTGGCCTCCCTAGCCACTTCAGCCAGGCAGTTAGGTTTCCAAGCTGAGTTTGGAGATACTTTACTTCTAGGGAAAATCCAGATTAGCTTTAATTAAATATACCTCTTGAACTGATGGAAGGAGACAGTAAATATAAAATTTTCAAACACAAGGGGAAAAAATCAAGATGCGAACATGGTTTTCCTGAGTAAGTCTGTCCTGAAGCAACATCCCTTTTTCATTCTCTAGTAATTTTCAGCCGTGGCTGTTGAGCCCTCTAAACTTGGTCTGCAGGTGTTGAAATCTTCATCTTACATTCTTACTGCCTGCATTCCTACTCCTTGCACAAAAGCAGAGTTTATGTTAATGCCCAGATACTTTAAAGAAAAAAAAAATAGAAAAGTGTAGTGATCAGTATCCATCATCTTTCCAACTGCCTTGTCACTACATCAATTAATACAATTGAGCAAAAAATGTCACAAGCCCAGCGGAAAAACCTTTACATATCCTTTCAGGGGGAAGTTTACTCCCAGCGTTTTTTCCCTTGCATTAGCTCCTGTCATCCACAAAACAACAGAACCCAGTGGTGTCAATTATATTTGATTGACTGAGTAAAGCACACACACAAATAAGCAAAAACAATGGACACAAAAATCTATATATGACTCCCCTTGTCAGTGAGAATGCTTGTCTTCTCCATTTTCATGCTGCACGGTGTCCTGCTGCTACGGGCTTAAATGTTTCCTTCAGCCCCCATACTATCACCAATTAAGTTAGCAGGGTCTTCAAAGGTGTCAAATGACTCCCTGGGCAATTGGCTGTAACTGCTGTTCAATAAATGAGGTCTAATTTATCAGTTTAACTTCACTTTTAAAAACCTAATGTCTCCTGGTACCATGTGCCATTTGCCCAGAGAGTGAAAAGATGCCTGCCACGTCGCATTTTGAAAGTTGGATGAGCTCATGTTAACAGTCACATGTTTTGTCTGTCATGCCTTTTCTCCCAATTTGAAAAGACGTATTTGAATATAATATACTTGAGTGGTGTGGACTTGTGCAGTACGGTATCCAAATAAATAATTCCTAGAAAAATGAATAAAAGGATTTAAACGTTGCTTATGACACAGGAGGGTTTGATCTCACCTTAAAATACAGCCCCACATTACTTTTCCTGCACTTCTTTTTCAGTGACCCTGTGCAGAAACAATGAGAGCTGTGTTAAGGTGCAGGAATTCTGTGGGCATCACAGGACACACTCTTTCACAGGATACACTTTTCAAGGAATAGAGTGCAGGGTGGCTTACAACCAGCACTCTAAAGATATTAGGCAGTGTCTCAAAAGGTCAGAAAAGCAGGATAAAAACTTAAGAAAGAAATTATACAGGGAGAAAAACTTTTATACTTTTAAAAGTAGTGGTTTTCTGGAATTAAAAAATAACATAAGCTTTCACTCTAGACAAAGCTTGTGCTAGGAATAAAACTTTTGCTCTCACATGTGTCAGCATTAATATACATCAGCTGTAATGGAAATTCTGGTAACACAGGGCAGCTTTAATTGAATATTTAAGTAAAACTAAAGTGATACTATTATGTGTTTTAGAGTTTTCTAATACATAGACACCAAGCTGCTCAGTCAGGCAAAGACATTCTCATGTGAGCTGCTACTTCAATCCTTTTTCTTCTTTATTCAATCCTACCCAGCACAGAACTTTAAACCTATGGAAAAGATGCCTTGCTGATAAACTAAAACCTGAACTAAAACCTACATTGTCACACCATGAGATGAGGCATAATACATTTTTTGTGTAACTTTCTCAACTTACTAGACTCTGTTTTGTTCCAAAGGTATTTGCAACACGTCTACTACTCCTAACCTGAAACTGTCCTGTGATAAAATGTAAGAACCTTAATTTAACATTGTGGTTCATCATGCCATTGATATGAGCATGGCACAATGGAAGCATTTTAGACTTTAAGCTTGTAAACAAGGCAAGAAGATTCGGTCTGGTAAAAGTCAGGAGGTACTGCATTTCCCTATTCAGAAAGAATTTACCATTGGAATTAAGCTGTGAAAGTCTTGCCCTCAAAGTAAAAAAAACTACCATGATGGAGAGACAGTGCATGAAAGTAAAAGAAAAGTATTAAAGTTACAAATTTAATGAGACTCATAAATCCACAAATAGTCACCCTTTGCAACATCAGATTGAGTCAATAGGAACTCTCTTCACCTCTAAGACACACTGAAGGAACAAGAGTAGAGTAGGATGACTTTGTAATCTACTCATTTTACCTGAACATCTTTCTCAACACCTTTAGTCTTCATTTATTTTTAACAGACATTAAAATTTCATATACGTCTTACACACCCATGAAGTCTCAACAAGTATTTTATAGAGTTGCTGTACACTATTTCCTGTCTACTATATTAACACTGTTTTTTCTTCTTGTCCATGACTAAGGACGACATTGCAATCTGTGATCATTGCAACGTCTCTCCCACTCTCATTTTTAAAGTACAAATTCTCTTGCTTGGATCAGATCTTTTTTACCAGTACCTTTGTATCAGTACCAGTACCTATCAGTCTGTACCAGTATCTGGCCATTTTTGTTGCGAAGTTTCCTTTTGTTTGTGTTACTGTGGTCCTCACTGTTATTGGGTTGTTCCTGCAGGACCTCAGATCTCCTTCTGCCAATGCTTCCTCTCAACCCTACTCCTTAGACAATTGTAAAGGCTGCTAAGTGATATCACTCCCCACCGTGACTTCTCAGAAAGCCCTCCTTGGAGAAGGTGTTTACACCCCCGCCCCCAACCCGTTCAAAAGAAATTACTGCCACCTCATTTTTAGCCAGTTAGCACCAACTTCACAGTTCTCACGATACCATCTACCTTACCTGGTGCTTCTTCAAGTTAGAGGATATTAGATGTTCCACGGAAGTCCAGATAGCTTTCTTCTCCACAAAATCAATTATGATAGAATGGTGTTGAACTATGGGAGAGTAAGTTGCTTTTATCTTAGATGTAAATTGCTAATTATGAACCTGTAAAGTGCAGCGTGGTATAACATATTTTTATAAAGCCTGCCTGCCTTGTGAATTTATTTGCCACAATTGTCACACAGAGATTATTTGCTCCCTCTATTTTAAATGGACATTGGGCACAAACAGTTAAATGTAAATTTGAAGTTTACTTCTATCTTGGGTATGATCCCCTTCCTTAATGTCCCTTTGTGTTGGGTCAGTAATGCTATCTTAATTGTGTTCTTATTAATAAGGAGGAAACTGTGCTGTTGCTCCAGTTAATGGTTCAAACAAAAAAAAAAAAAACGCATTAAGGTGTTTTAAATAGAATGCAACAGTATACCAAACTAAAGGAAAAAGCCTTCAAGCTTAAATTTGTCTGAAATTTACTCATAGTCAACCTGAACCAGACATAGCCCTCAAATTGTTAATCAAGTGGCTGTGACAGTGCTATTTACATTAAAAACAGGTAACAAACCTTATACCCATGCTGTCTCTTTAAACTACAACAAAATTCATCCGTGCAGTATCCACTCTGAAAACTAGTGTGAGAAGACAAAGCACAGAAAACCTTAAAATAATAAAGCCAAATAATGAGTTATTTTTAGAATGCAAAAAAATAGCTACAGGAACAGAAGCATTTAGTCAATACCAGTTTGGGAATAATTAAAAAAGAAAGATATTCAGAGCTGTCTATGTGTGGTGAAGTACTTTTTCATCCTTCATCTCTCTGAGTATGAGATGGGTGTCTGACTAATTTCCTACTGCTTCCTGATCTTTTCTTCCCCTGGAAAGGCTTGGCAGGCAGGTGTAGCTCTTCCTTGATGTCAGGGAGAGAAGTAGTGTTAGCATGTTACAATAAACTCTGCGTAGTCTATTAAAAAATGTTATTTATGGAAGCATAGAAAAATGACATGCAAATAGACAGTTATAGTTACCTTCTTGTTTTTGTTCCCCCATCTACCTTCTGTCTATTCTAGCTTTGCTTTGCTGATTGTATCATTCAACATATGAGTTCATTTCTGCCTAGAGCTGTAGTAGAGCAAGGAAACTTCCTCTGCATAATGGAAGAAGAGGCACAGTGCCACCAGTGATAGGGTGGGCAGTAAACATCTTGGTGAGGAATTAAAATGACTCCTGGGCTCCAGGAAGTAGCAAAAGCCATGACAGAAGTGACCTTCTGAGAGAAGCTTGAGTGCGCTTCTGGTATTGCCAGTGACAGCCAGAGTCAGAGTGACTTACAAAACACCACAGGCCCTGTCCTAGTGCACATTAAAAAAAAAAAAAATAATGACATTATTATAGAATTTAGTGGTACTAAGGTATTTTTTATCCTGGTTCAGAATCAAATATTATGTTGCATTAACAAAGCTATGCAAGATTTTTTGCAGCTTGAAAGAATTTACGTTTCCTTATTGTGGGAGAAGTGCAATATTAAAAAGTAAAATCAGAATAAATAACCATAAGACTTTATACCCTTGCCACACTCATCTTAAAGCTGTTAGTAACCACCCATCAGGACTTATCCAAATTACACAACCCTGCTTTCATGACCTGTATTCTCTTCACTTACATCCTCTCCTGCTTTTCCTCAAACATGCCACTGAACTCCCATTTGACTATTTTCAGAGGGAGAGTGTAATTTTTTTCCAAATAGACCCACACTGTTACCAGCTGCGCTTCGGGCAACCCTGGCTGACCTTCTGCACCTACCAAAACTATGAGTCTATTGGTATGACTCTCGTTCTTCTGGTAGCATCTGGGAAGCTATTGGAAACGACCTTTTTTTATTTTTTTCTTTTTTTTTTTTTTCTTTTAGTGAACACATACCTACATACCGGTCGTGCTGTGGACTATTGCCCTCTGGAGTTCGAAGCTGAGAGGAACGTTTTCTCAACACGTCTTTCCTCTTCAGGCAGAGGACTTCACTATTCGCCTCTTTTGCCTCGGCTGAGAGAGTTTACAACTAGCCAGGAATTTTTCTGGCTTTCTCTGAGCCTCTTTTACCTGCATAGACAACACCGAAAGATTTGCTCCTTGGAATTACATCTTTTTATTTGGGGTCAAGCCAGCAGTGGAGCTAATCATTATCCATTACATCATTAATATTTATCTCAACTTTAGAACTATTTTAAAGAAGTTTAGACGCCTTTGACATTTTTGGGCATGGTTTCTTGTTCCCACACACTTCCATTAATTATGTAAATTATGGTTCCAGCCTTAATAGCCAACTTCAGTCATCACAGCAGGGTTTTTGTGTGCATGTGTGTGAAGACAAGAAACTCACCTATCCTTTCAAAGAACAGTTTCAGAAAATAATGAATGAAATTAAATCTTAAAAAAACAAAACAGAAACTAAACCCTTGA
Source organism: Cinclus cinclus (assembly GCF_963662255.1). Lineage (NCBI taxonomy): Eukaryota > Metazoa > Chordata > Aves > Passeriformes > Cinclidae > Cinclus > Cinclus cinclus. The sequence goes on along the minus strand of NC_085084.1, from coordinate 29,413,610 downwards.
TGTGCTATTGCATTCTATGTAAATTTGACTGTACAGAGCCACAGGTTTTTGTTTGTGCTCAAAGTTGTTCACACAACTTAGTTAGTCTAGAAATATACAGATTCAAGAAAGAATGGGATTTCACTTAATTTTTTTCTATGTTTTATGGAATCATGTACGTATGTTAGTATTCATCTGCATATTCCATTTTAACAGCATTTGAACCCTTGATTGCATGGAATTACGGGGGATGCAGAGAGAGTGGTATGAAGATGGGTTAAATTCCTTAGGGTTTCATGAAAACAAGTGCCAAGACAGGGCACAGAGACCATAAATAATCTGTTAGTGGTAGTAACTGTGCTAGATACTTTCCTTCTTGGACTACTAAACAAATTAACCAGGAAGCACAAATCCGTAGGAAATCAAACTCCTGACATTCTGGTCACCCTGAAATTAGCCATTTTTAAATTAGGGTTTGGTAAGAAAGTGCTGCCCCTAGCTCAGGTTTAAAAATACTATCAGAATATTTAGAGTATATTTAACCATACTGCTCTCCCAGACCTGGAAAAATGTTCCTTCTCCTAATTTTCTGCCAGAAAGAACCTTTCTTTTTCTTTGGTTTTAGTAGGGCTGGCAGGTGGTGAAAGTAGGCAACCCACAGTCTGTGCCATCAAGGGTCTGTGGGAGCACAGGCATGAAGGAGGCAAAAGTCTGATGAGATTTCCTCCGGAGGAACAATTTAGGCAGTGACCCTGCTGCCATCAGCACATATAAGCAGCTCCACTAAACCGAATGGGACCATTCACAAACAGGCAGCAGGACACAGATGTTTAAAGAGCATTGGAATATCTGTTCCTTAAAGTCACTGATAAGGAATACTTCACTTGACAAGAACAACATAATATAATGCTTGTTTTACTGTGGCATCTGAATAAAATTGCAGGTGGACACTGTCATTAGCACAGTTCCTAATGAAGATATACAGGACTCTATTTTTGGAGAGTCTATAACAGGTCTTGTGACAGGTCATGGAGATTTATGCTGCAGAATGTCCTCAGGCATCTACTGGTTTCTCTCCTGCAAAGGTATTCCATGATTCTACAGACTTTGTTCTGATACATCTCTCTTACTAAATCATCTGGTGTGAAGTATTAACTGGTGGCCTTGCACTACATTTTGTCATGCATTAAGCTTTATCCAGTCACTTCAAAAGTCAAATCCATGCCCGTGTATTCTGAATTCTTAATAGATATTTTACCAATAGTAACAAGAATATTTCTTGCCTTAACACCAAAAAAAAATCAGATTTTAAGAAGCTGAAATACTAATCAATGATGCTTTAGTCTGGCTTGTTTTTATACTACATTTAAAAAGTTCTGAAAATGTTTGAATCCCCAAAAGTCTGTTGAAAAAAATGAAATCTTCTTCTCCCAGAGCACAGTGTGGTGAAATAAATTAGTATAATGATTTATGTTTACGGTTTTAGTCAATTCTGATAGAGATTATAGAGACAAAATGACAAACTGCCTTAGAGGTAAACTTAAATCATGTCAGCCAATCTTTAGTTTTTCCTTACTCTAATTGCTCCTCCTGTTCATTTATCTTCCTAGGCAATCTTTAGAAGAAATACTAGTTTAATCAGTGCATGTGCAAACCACCAGAGATAAAAAGTTTAGCCTAATTTGTCTCACTAAATTGTAATGCCTCTAGTAAACAAATCTTGGCTTGAAAGGAAACCAAGAAATCTAAATAAACACCCTCCACAAAATGTTTCTCTCTTCTTGGTTACATGTAGTACTGCTGATATTTTATGAACTTTGGTTTTGATGTATGCAAAACAAAAATCTATGTGCTCTATGCTCAGATAGTTGCTTTCAAATATTCGTAATAGCTTTTTAGCACGAGTAATTTCATATTATTACAGAAAAGTAATGCAAATAATTAAATGGCACAATGAAATACTGTATTACAACTGTGCAGTATATAGTCAGATGAGATTAATTTTAATTTTTCTTTCTATGGTTTTGAAATCAATACAGTTTTGCAGCTCACAGCATGCAGAATTTCTTAGGTTGGTATAGCTTTATTGCTGTTAATCTTATCTTCCTCTCACTCAAGAGTACAGTTTTGCCACTCACTTTGAGAGAAGTAGGTTCAATCCAGTAAGCTCTGCTTCCACAAATGTGGAAGTGCTTGGCATGAAAACACATGCAAGTGTGTGAGTCTTTGCAAAGTAGAGACATAAGACAACAAACAATCACTGGCTTGAAAACATCCCAGGAATTAATTAAATCAGACCACTCTGTTCATTTCTGCAAAGTTAAGGTCCTTGAATGCAGACTGCACTTTCTTAAAAAATCCACAGGTCTAATCCACCAACAACATGCAGTGGCTCGATTTTGGAGGACTGTTTGAATGGCTACATTTTTATTGTTTTTCTAAAGAGGCTTATCAATTGGAGAAATCTCATTAAAGGGAATTTTGCACTTATAAGGCTTCTGGGATCCAGACTTTCTGGGCAACTCAGATTAGAATCTGATCTCAATTGCTAGGTTTTTCAAAATACATCTGTGTGTCATTACTCATAAAACTAATCCCAGCAACTTGAATCAGAGCTTATATGTGAGAAAATGAGCATGTATTTTCAAATACTTGCTGGATCGGGTGCTATTTTTAATTTATTTATGTATTTATTTATTTATTTTATGTCTAGAAATTTTTGGTGTATACCACTGCATAAACCTTGATCCTATGTCTTCTGCTCTACAAGGAGGAGAGACATTTTGAAGCAAAAAGAGTACAGAATTATCTATAATAAGGTCATTGGCTGACATATCTTGTTACTACACAGCATCCTTGCCAAATATATATGCACTGGGTGGAAAATATGCTTTCTTCCTAATTAAAAAATTAGAGAGCAAAGATAAAAGTAAAGCATCTCCATTTCTGGACAAGTGAGACATAACTCATGTCAGATGCTGCAATTCTTATCACTTTCTCATTATGCGTGTTTATCATGGTCATTCATCTACTTATCAGGTCTGCATGATGGTACAAACATCAAAAAAGCACAAACAGCCACAAGGCCTCTAAAGGAGCATGACTTTGTGCCCAACCTTAAAAAATACATCAAAAACACTTAATGTTCTGTCTCAGAGACAGCAAATTATGTACATTTCAAAGATTAAAGACAAGCCGGCAGAATATATATAAAACTCAATTATCAACATATTTTTAATGGTCTATGTCTCTTTTTTCATTGCTTTCCTTGGTAAGCCAGCCTCTCAAATATTTTAAATTGCCACTACATTCCTTACCTGCAAGTCTCAGCTGTGCCAGTTTACACAAACTAAGGATCAAACCCATGCTCATATCTGAAGAAATGGTCAGGTCTGGATGCTGTTGTTCTAGGACTTTAAGAGAACCTGACTACACTCTGGGAACAGCACAACTACACCAGTGAGAAAGTAGGAGCAGGTCCTCTCCAATTACCTCAATACTACTGTGTCTGGAGCCACCATAACCCTTTTCTGTGTGTGCTGCAGGGCATTCCTGCAAAGTCTCCTAGCCTGGCTACATGGATGGCCAGATAAAAATAAAGGTGTCTCTCTGTTGACTTTGTCAAGTAACCAGCAAGTTCAATGAATCAGAACCATATTCTCCAAGAAAACCTAACTCCACTCCCAGAACACATTGACAATCTGATTTTTATAACTGCTTTTTATAAGGATGAGAAGAGCAGATGTGAGATGTATAACATGTCAGAAGAGCAGTGCATGCGCCATAATTAGGGAATACTGGTTTGAGACCTGTTGCTTACTACTGGAAACTGGTGGGAAGTAGAGGAAATGGCTGAGCTTCAGCAAACTGGTGTCCTTGTATCCATGTTATATATCCTTTGATCAGGGTATATATTGAACTGAGTGTTGAGAACAATCTGACAAATATAGCCTTTTTGTGAGATGTTAAAGAATATATTAAAATTTTGCAAAATATTAAGCACTCTAAATTTTGTGATGAATAGTTAATTTAGTTGGCTTAAAATAAAAATACATGTTGCCTATTTATAGTTTTGCTGTAGCTGTCATATCACTTGACATGCTGTGTGAGACCTTCACTGAAAGGCTTCAGCATCATACTCATAATGAGCACCTAAAACATCACAGGGACTTGGAAGGTGATCAGACAAGAGCAGGCAAGATGTCTTAAGCACCACTTTAACTTCCAGACACTGCAAAAATACATGTACCCTGGCTACTTGAGTGTTAAAAGATGTTGTGCCTCAAATACCTAGCTAAAGGGATGGCGGTGCTTGTGGTCATAAAAGAAATAATTTCAGATGGGAACAGTGTCCCTGGGAGCTCCAGTTTAGACCCTTTTAATATGATCTTCTGAAGACATGGTGTTACACTAAAGAGCTGTTCTTAGCAGTTCCCCAGTAAGTGCCATTAAATGATATGGGATGTATGACCCATAAGGGAGAGATGAGGATGGAACAATAAACATGAAGATAAAAAGAAGGTAGAGTTTTAGTCTTGGAAATCACAAAAGAAGGGTAGAGAAAGCCTTTCCCCTTGATCCAAAAATCACAGAATGGGACTTGTCAATGTCTCCAGCCTGACAATGGTACCCTGCAGGAACAGCCTTTGTAAGAAAGGCCATAACCTGTAGAGTTATTGAAATTTAGACCTTATTTTCCTGAGAATGATAGCAGAAGTCCAAATAAAAATCCTTTTTTTATTTGGACTTTTGCTGTCATACTTTTGCTATAGGGATGATTGTCTATGACAATGAAGATGCCATTATAATAACATGTAAAATAAGTCACCAAAAACCTACCCTTTGGTACACATCACTGCACAAACCTTGATCTTGTAGAACAATGCTATCAGTGTCAAAAGAAGGCACACAGCAAAAAAACCCTTATGAAAGAAAATCTCTGTTTCTGTTGCTGATCCCATGGGACCACACAGCCCTTTGTTTCTGTTTTCACTGAACTCTTGCTGTGGCTCTGCAAGGATTTACAACTTTAGCAGAGGATAATCAATTCAAATACTCTGAAAGCACAGCTCTGAAACTATCCAATCAAAACCAAACTGACAGTGACAAAGAGATAAAGGGTGTGTTTGGAAGCTGCACACTGACATTACCAGAAGAAGAGAGTGTAGTGGTGTTGCGTCACCAGTCAGAATCAAAACATATGGGCAGAAGACAGGCTACTAATATGCACAGCACAAGGAGATTAAAACTGAAAGATGACAGGCTAAACATCACTGTTTTACAGACTGAAGGCTGTGCAGATGGTTAATGATGCTGATCCTTTCACACCACTTCCCACACCCGTATAACGGGCCTGAAGCCAAGTGGGGAAAAGGAAACACTCCTACGTTCCTGGGATTGTAATATAGCAATAAGTTTTCATTTTTGCCTGTGTTTGCTGGGTTTTGGTTGTGTTGACTGAATGTATCACATATAACCTATTAGCATTTTACAGAAAACACTGAACATGTTAACCTAAAAGTCCAATAAGTTATACATAGAATATTCTGAGAGGACTTAATGAAGAAAAAATGTACTTTAAAGTTTAATTTACAGCAGTTTGTTGATTTGTTTGTTTTTCTTTTTTTAAGAGAGACTTAGAGTCCCAAATGATCATTCAAACCCCAGAATGGAAAACGCCATAGAGTTGCATGATTGGAAATGCATGTAATTGTATTTCTTACTTCAGTGACTGTATTAAGATGACATGCTGGTATTAAGTATGAAATCTTTTGTGAATCTCAAATCTAATTTAGGGGAATTATCTTACTACTATTTTTGCACTGCTGTAAAGCATAGCCTACATTTCTTAGTTTTCTGCTCCTAAAATATTTACCTTTCTGAAAGGTTAGGTCACAGGGTAAAACAACTTGTAATCAAGAAGATGGTCTTATAAGTAATATTTTTTTTAAAAGGGACTGAAAGCTGTCATCTAACAGACTTGTTTTGTAGATATGCAAATCAGAACAACTGAAATAAATGAGTAACTCCTGCAGTTTTGTACAGCTACCAACCAACAGAATCAGATGCTCACACTGAGACAAGATTCACAATTCTAGGCAGATCATTGGCAACATTTACTCAATCAGAACAGGATCTGTTTAAGTATGAAATTTTAAACACACAAAATTAACACCTAGAGATCACTATAGGAATATATATAACATAGAATTTAAAAATAAGTGCTATCTTGGTCAGTGACAGAAGCCCTCAGTTGTGTTGTGGGCTGCAAAATGGTATAAGCAGTATAGACAAAGCATGATGGGGCAATAGATCACAGTAATAACATTTGCAATAAACAATAACAGAACAAAGCAGACATCTATAAAAATCCCATGAGGAATTTGCCTTATCCATAATTTTTCTTTACATTTGAGAAACTGTGTCAGGAAAGCCATTACAGCCAATGGCACCAATTAATTTCTGCAACTTTTAATGACATGTTCCTGGGTAAAAACCTCAGATAATACCCCAGGCTCATGATTGATAGAAGCCTGTGTTTGATTTGTACCAGACTGTTGATTTTTTTAGCATTTTTAAAGAGTCCCAGTGCAGCCAATCAAGCAATCAACATGAAATACTCAGATCTTCTCCTGTAAAGTACAAGAAAACAGAAAGACAATGGGACTTCCTTCATAAAGTTGACAGAATATTGGTGATTTTATTTCAGTAGCTCTCCAGATGATGGATGAACCAAATTTTTATTCGAGAAGCAAATGATAGTCAAAAAGAAACCCTTGATTCTCTTGCCATTCTGGATATTTTACATCTAGAAGGGCTGTTGAAATGCAGAAGAGATATAAATAATTGATTTTGAGAGGTGAAACATCAGAATAAACTAATTTCATGTTTGGTTTTCTGGTTTTCAGATAACCAACAGGTTTCAAACATATATATATATATATATATGTATAAAAATCCAGCTTTGATTTTTTTGTTTCTTTCTCATACATAAACATGTAGAGAATTTAGAAAGTGCACACATAATTCCCTATTATTTTCCAGAAGTGCTCATCAACATCATTGTCTTATACTTTGAGATCAGTTACAGAATTAAACTGTCTGAAACCAGAGGTAGGTGCATTTTTGCTGCCTAGTGAGCTTCATGCACCCATTGTATCCTCTTATATCCCCATCTCTGTAACAGTAAGACGTTTATAACCACTATGATACTGAAGTCAATTAATTATTCAAATCTGTCAGCGAAAACATGGGGAATCATGTGTTTGTGAATGGATTCCACAGGGCAGTTGAGCAGGCAGGGAAAGCGTTCGTAGGCGCAGCTCTCTCTAGGGTGTGAGTGCTGAGGGTGATGCCTGGATAGCACAGCTCTCAGCATGAACAAAAACAGGGAGAAAGTGACAGGGGCTGGTTTTCTTAGGTACCTGCTGGGCAGTGAGTGCTGTAATCAGCCCTCGCTGTTCTCATGGACAGCCAGCCAGGCCTACAAGCAGCACCAAGATACGGCGACAGCCCTGTGCAATCTGCTTTATTGCACCACGGCGGGCTGGGGCATGGGGAGCTGCAAACCCACAGACCCCAAACCTTGTCAGAGAGCCTGGGGAAGTCATGCTGGCCATGCCAAGGCTTCTGATGGAGCCTCGGGTGCATATCCCTGAACTGCTCAGGCACTTCCCGGAGTCTCCGTCCTGACCTGTCTGTACCTGCTGGTGCCTGCCTTCCCATGCCTCCCAAATTCCCACAAATGGGATGTACATCCTCACATTCTCTGGAGAATACACCACAGAATGGTCCCTCTGAAACTTAGCTCTTAGGATGGCCTCACAGTAACTTTTCTAGTTATGAACTCAGTTTAATTTTTTAGATCTGTGGCTTTGGTATTTGGTGATTGTTACATGCACGTAAATATGCAACAAGAGAATGGATCTCTTTCATGAAACTGCCTCGGAGGGTTCCAATAACACAAATTTAATTGATTTATTTGGAATATTTTCTGAATGCTGGAAAATTTTGAAATACTTTAAGTAAGAAGACATGTAGCATGAGCAGCAAATAACAGATCACAGTAATGATCCTTGGTTACTCATACTGGTACCTTACTACTGAGACAGTATGTATGTTATTTCTCTCTCACTGCTGATTAAGATCTCAAACTTCAGATACAAATGCCAATAAACTATTTAGCTAAGCCCTCTCATCTGGACTACCAGGAAGGATCATACCAGCTCAAAGAAAAGGCAATTCTACCAAATTTAGTACATGGTGGGGAGTTCAGAACAGCAAATCCTATGAAATGAATGAATCTTATTAACTCCAAGCCTTACATGCACAGTAGTAGAAAAACTCTTTTTTAAAAGACCTCTCTGTCACATTAAACTGATTTTAATCAGTACTCCCATACTCTCAGAAATCAAAATAACTCCCTAAAAAACATAATTTTTTTTATTGTGTTTGTTCATTAAAAAAACCCAAAAAACAAACAAAACCTTGTATATCAGTTCCTCCCTGTTTTAAAAAGTTACAGTCTTTCCTTCACAAACAAGCAGATTTTCTTATTTCCTTTGGACAGAAACATTTTCCATTACAGTCTTTATTTAATGCTTCTTTCATTACAGGAAATCCTTGTTGTATTATCCATTTCAGGGGTAACATCTGCTATCAGTGCTTAAAATAAAACTGACATATAGCTATGATTGCACTTGAGGTTAAAATTTGACTCTCGTAATAAATCTTTTATAACAATTTTCAAGTTCTTCTTGTCCCAAGCATTGTCCATTTCAATTCTTTAGTGCTTTCTCTTTGAAGAATAATTATCTTCCATATAAAAACAGTATCTGCCCTCACGCATATCAGATATGACAAATTCAAGGGCTATAAGTATTAATAAATAACCATGTTTAATTTTATTGTCAGAGCTACACAAAAGAATATCTCAGGAACAGCAGTTCCTGGTATTAATTACTGTGTAATGACCAAGAAAGAGATTTTGGAAAAAATTCTACTAGATTTTAGATACAGGCATCCTATTTTTCTTTCTCGTTGCCTTTTTGGTAAGTACTGGGAATATTCAAACTAAAAAATTAAAAATTTCACAGATGAGTCAAGTAAACCTGTGTTTGTTTTGTGAAAAGACAGATGTTTCATCCCAGAGCCTAATTCAGTAGATTTATCTGCTACAATTACACTGCTTTGATCACTCCAGAATAGGTGGTGTAGTGTGGGGTGTAGTTGTCCTTTTCCAATTCACTCTCCTTATCAGGATACATGTCTGTTGATTTGTGGGAAGCTGGCTGTTTTTCGTTCCTGACAAACTCCAGTGATTAAAATGTAGTGGCTTGCTCTTGTTCCCCTGATAAAGGTGACAGCTGCAGAGTTTCCAGTGTTAGTGGATATGGTCCATGCAGATTGCTTTTTAATGAAAGCAATATATTATCTTACCTAGAGGCCCTGCAGCCGTACCTTGTTAATGTATTCTAGCTTGGCACCACATTCATCTATAAATTAGTTGTATTAAACATGCTTCTTACTATTTATCCAGTCTCTAAAGAGTTGTGGTTCTTTTGGTTGAGGTTTTTGGTTGTTTGGGATTTTGTTTTTTAGTTTATTTTGTTCATAACTCTGCTTCATACCTCCTCCTGCAGTACCCTCATACACCCAATGAACAGTGGTGTAGAGTTTTCAGAAAAATATATAGGATTAAATAATACAGTCACACACACTGACTCTGTACTCAATGACTTGATATTCCTTCACATTTAGCCATTAAAATATGTACTAAAGGATGCGGAATTGACAACACTTGATTATAAAAGTAATATCTGGAAAGGTTTTCCTCTTCAATTTTAAAATCAAAATTATTTGTATTTTAAAATCAATATAATGTATAAAATAAAACAAAACACAAGGTTAAGCTAGACAAAATTGTGCTTCAATTCTGTAGTCATATCTATTTTGAATTGTCGGAAACACAGAAGATTGAAAATTTCAGTTGCATTGTATGCTTTAAGAAAATACTGCAGCTCTCTGGAACACTCAAATGCCAAATTCATTCTCACCAAGAATAGTCTGTTCTTCAGATATAAGCAGTGTCACTTCCAATAATTGATGTAATTTTCCACAACCTTCATCTTGAACTAAATTTCAAAAAAAGGACTGGAATATTACTTAGGGAGAAACTTCTGTTCTTCTATTAGAAGTATTTTTCTAGCAAAAAGATAAATATATTTGCACATAAAAATAAAGCATTTTAATTAAATTTCTGTTAAGTTTCCCTAAATTTTCCTAAATTATAATGAGCATCTTGTGCATTGGTATAATCCAAATGTGATCATTACATTATCTTTACAAATATTTTGTATTTACCTTAATTTAAAAAAGAAGAAGTGATTCAACAATTCCAAGATATGTAAGCTGTTAACTACTGTGAGAATGTTATATTAATCTTAATAAGTAACTATAACTGGGTCAGTTCAAAGACTTTTTCAGTGGTGGGCATTCTGCATTTTGAAATATAGGAACTTAACTCCTTTAGCATGTCTGTGTGTCTTTGGTGTTTGCATCTTTTTTAACAATGCATGCACAGTAGGCAAGATAAGTAAGGGATTAATAAAGGACTAAAGGAAAGCCTTTGATTTATATACACTCTGAACACTGCCTCCACAGTTAATTTTTTTAATTTTTGCATTTTGTTGGAAAGATAACAAAACACAGTACCTGCTTATTTCCTCCATCTAAACACAAATTCCTCTTCTCATTTCCCTAAAAAATGCCCCTTATAGATATTTTATAAAAATAAGGATGCTCTCAGCAGAATCTTTGATTTGAAGTATTTATTTATGTTCTGTCTTGCTTTTGTTTATGCTGTAAATTTTAAGTCATCTGGACCTGTAAAGTTTTCTTGTTTCAAGTGAATAAATTGTCATCTTTTAGTTAAATACCTAGCATGCACTGAGCCTGTGAATGCAGAGATAAAGCCAGAGAAAGAAAGCATGTAAACCTGTAATTCTGAGAAGGGCCATAAAGCCTCTGGTCACTTAACCCAGAAATACCAATTTGCAGCTGGGGTGGGAGCTGCACTTTCTCATGCTCCCTTTTTTTTTTTTTTGGGCAAGATTTCTTTCTAAAAACAGATTCACTTTTTCCCTGAGACAAATATGTGAGAGGTATTAAAGATATAAGTATGCTTCATGCAACCTTGCACTCTTTTACATTCTTTTTGAAATCAACAAAAGGGCTGTACTTTCCTAAGCTACTTCAGGCACATTTTATACCATACTGATGTCTAAATCATATGTAAATAACTGAGGTCACAGTCAAAGATCTAATGCACAAGCTGGTAAATTAATATCCTGGGTGAATCTGAGTCTTCAGAAGCCAATTTGATTTTTGCTTTTGCTGGGAACAGGTGCAAATCTGAGCAGCACTAATTTAACACTGTATGCTCTCTGCAGCTATCTAAGAAAGCTGCTTGCATGTACTATGCATCATCATTCAACTACTTAGTACTCAGGCTGATTTTGTGAATGAGTGCCTGTCTTAGTAGAATTGGTTCTAATAAAATGGAAAAGATTGTAATTGAAAATTTCTTAAGCATTAACTTACAGATTGCTCTTTCTATTTTGTATGATAGTATTAGTATTGCTGTCACTCCACTGTCATATGTTGTGGAGAGTTCATAGCAAATCATGTGTTTCACAAGTCTAAAGTGCATTTTACTTAATTTTAATAAATTCTTGCATTTCCTTCTCATAAATAAAGAGCTCAGTGAGTGATCGGTAAAGAGCTTGTAAAATTACATATTATGAAGTGCAAAGTTTGATTATTGTGTAGGAAGCAACCAGAGTACTGTCATTCTCATCCCACTAGGAGATATTAAGGACCACAGTTAATGTGCTCTACATCTTGCCTTTGGCTTGCTTACACAGCCTCTTGAGCACACAGCCTCGAACCTTTAGGATGCATCCCATCCTCTTTTTGCTTATCATCTGTGCCTCAGGGACACATAGCCACCAAAACAGACAAAACCCTTGGCACAACAGCAAAACCCCTGGCTGGCAACAGCCAGGCCCTGAGTATACTCCTTCTTTCCCAGAGAAGGCTAGAAAGATGAGGAGATGTGATGCAGCAAAGACAGAGGACTCCACCATCAGGAAAAAGAAGGGAAAAGTACAAAGGCTCAAAGGGGAAAAAAAGAGTTTTCATTTTGTGCCCATTAATCATTTAGACAACTGTACAGGTCCACAAAATATACACAAGCAAACCCACAGAGTGCTGATTGCAGCATTTGTTCTTTACATATAACCAAGCATTGCTTTGCAAATTGGCTCCTCTGATATATTCTGCCATAAATAATCTGTTTAAAGTAAACATTAGATACACTATATGGACTGTTCCCCTCTATCTTTTTTGTATATTGCCATTGCACAAAGAGATTTTGATTGACAAAATAACACACTGGTACAAAACAAGCAGAAATGCCATATCATAAATCATAACAGAAAGAAAAGAGATTATCAAACAACTAAATAATGCAACTCACAGCAAAACATACCAGTAAATCATACAAAGCAGGGTAAATTAGATAACAGTGTCCATATACAATTACACCAGTTGGCTCCCACAACAGCCTTTAAATGTGACATGTTATTTGACATGTATGCAATTAGGGCTTAAAATCAATTTTTTTCTATTCCATTTAAAATAAAAAATGTACTATTTCCAAATCAAATGCTACCTTTTTAGTCAAGATAGACAAGAAATAGTATCAGGTTAGCAGCAGCATCTCAGCAGCATAATGCAAGAAAAGGATGGCTTCCCTGAATGCTGTAAAAGACTGGATGTCAGATCATTACTCAAGCACCCTATTCATGTTTATTTATTACTCCAACTTTTTCCCCCCAAACAGGGTTTATTGTAAAACCAGTACCCATTGAAAAGTAAAAACTCTAAAGCATGATTATATGGATGAATGACACATAAAATATCAAAGAAGGTTTAACTCTTTTCAGGTAGATATGCACTGTTAGAGATGCACCATAACATTTCCCATGGGAAAGTGACGGAAGTGATGCCCTGGAACAGCAATGAGCGTGGAGCTGGGAGGAGGAACACTGCTGATGTGATGTTTCAGATTCACATAACTTCTCTGCCACTGTACTTTTATCAGAAAACTCAGACCAGCGGTGCTTTGCTTCTTTACCCAGTTTAGAGAAGCATTAGAAACATTGGCTGGTTTCAGTCAAAGTTTGAGCATGAAGGTCACTAAAAACTTGTTCAGTGTTCAGCATCACTGGGCAATAATTGCAAGTCTAGTCCCAGCCTCCTTGTGCTTTTTGGCTATTCACTGACAGGTGGGTCCATCAAATGGCTCCATGGCTCCAGGATGATAGATGGGTGACACGATGCCACCTGAAGAGTGCAGAGACATGTGTGTTTGCACATGTAAATGGTTCTAGTCTACTGGCTCTTCCTCACTTTCACCTGCTGTCTTTCCAGTCAGAGAGAGAACCTTTCACTCTCCATGTTCACAGTCTACTTGCATGGCTCTTCCAAAACTAGTCCATTCCCTCCTCCCTGGATGTTCTCTCTCCTCCTGACTCCACTTCTGCCACAACTGCTCAGACACCTCTGTCTAAGGAGAGGAATGTGGACAAACATGCCCACAGAAATGAAGGACCTGCAAAATTCCTGAGCTGCAAGGAGCCACAAACCCAGTTTTAGACCCCAGCCTCTGTAGAGTTTATGTTGTAGGGGCACATTGGTATATCCATGCTGTGCTGTGGCTTGCAGCAAACTGATGCCCCAGCTGGTTGTAAGCAGGTTAAGCTTGGTGATACCTTCTCATGCCTTCCCAGAGATGGATGGTTACACAGCTCTGGAGAAGATAGGTAGCTTTGATCTCAAATTCTTGAGTTGTATTTTGCCTCAATTCATCTTCTGGCTGGCTTCTCCTGTTTATCCAAAGCAGGTTGTGCTGACAAAACACTAATTCTGACAGTTTGAGGACTCCATTTGAATCATTAGCATAAAGTCAGCATCATTCTCTCTATCCTCCCTGTGTCTGGCAAAGAAACCAAACTTTTTTAATCCCCAAAAGAGAAAGAAGACAAAATTACTCACACAAAAAAAAAATATTTTAAAAGTATACAGATATTTCCCTTATACTTAAAAAGATGTACTCCATAAAGATCAGCTGTGCACTAATGTTGACATTTCCTGTACATTTTCCTATAGAGAAAAACTTCTCCAAAAACACACACCATACATATCTTTTAAATAATCTAATGACTACTTCAAAACTCTCAAAACAAATATTAGCTCCTTTATGCATAAAAATAATTATTATTGGAATAGGATTTTATATGTCCTGGTGCTTTTATCTGTTTTTTTCTTGCAGTCTTTTTATTACCCTGATGGTTTAAAAAAAAGGCAAAAAAGAAGCAGTTTACAGTTTCCACTCAAGTTCTTTTCCAGGTCACCATAAAACTTTTGGCTAATTTGAGGAAACAAATATAATACATTGCACCTGAAGAGAGCCCCCAAAAGTGAGATTGTTGCACAAGGTAGAAACCCAGGGAAATGTTAAACACCACAAGTAAATAAAAACTGGGGGGGGGGTTGCCATTCATTCTTCCTTCCCTTTCTGTGTATGTCTTGTCTCTGAATAATGGGGCTGTTGCATCAGGAATTGGTTTTATTTTATGATCAGGTACATAGTACTTGCTTATTAAATACAAATGCAACAAGTTTGAACTATGCATTACAACTCTTTACTCTCTTATTCCCATAGGGAGCATGAAATCTCAGGAAATGATAATTAGTAAAACAAACTGTTCTGCAGGGTGGCTGTAATCATGATCATAGTTTAAGACTAGGTATGACAGTGAGTTGCTTTTGAACGCTTCCGTGCACTATCCTGTTGGCTTTAATGCTTTGCTGTGGAATCAGACTCAGAGATAAAATGAATTCTAGTGATGAGTGTTAAATCAATTCTTCACTGCCTTTCCTTTGATTCTATCTACAATTTTAAAAAGCGGCCTTGTCAGAGAAAGCTCTTTCTGTATCTTTTTTATCATTTTCATTCAATACACTTGATAAGCAAAAGACAAATATTCTGGAGAACCCTCATTTCAAACCCTCGATTTATGATGGTTTCAAACAAATTACTTTTCTGGAAAATCAGACAAGACTGAGAAAATTACACCCTCGGAGGATGGTTTTTCTGGATATGCAGGAAGCAATTAAATCTCACTGCATTTCTCTTATTTTCTCTTTGAGGCCAGATGTGCTCGCACAAGTCACTGGGCCTCACGGGGAAGGCTTTTTCTCAGATCACCTGTTGCAGGGAAGGAGGATTGAGGGGAGACCCGGAACAAGACAGCTGCTCACAGTAACGCGCCCCCTGGGCTGCCGAGATTAATTTTATTTTTGGAGAGGGTAAGCACGCTACATCCGACGGCAGCAACCTCCCAGCGCACCCTTTAGACTCAGGGACAGCACCTGAAAATTCTATTTCCTTCCTCCGCTCCGCTCGTCCCCCGCAGAGAAAGGCGGCGAGCGAGCCAGGCTCGGGGCAGGCGGAGGGTCCCGAGGCACCGGGACAGCCCCGGGACAACCCCGGCACATCCCGGCACATCCCGGGCACAGCCCGGCACAGCCCGGCACAGCCCCGGCACAGCCCGGCACATCCCGGCATAGCCCGGCACAGCCCCGGCACAGCTCGGGCACATCCCGGCACATCCCGGCACATCCCGGTACATCCCGGGCACATCCCGGCACAGCCCCGGCACATCCCGGGCACATCCCGGCACAGCCCCGACACAGCCCGGCACAGCCCGGGCACATCCCGGCACATCCCGGCACATCCCGGCACATCCCGGGCACAGCCCGGCACAGCCCGGCACAGCCCCGGCACAGCCCGGGCACATCCCGGCACATCCCGGCACATCCCGGCACAGCCCCGACACAGCCCGGCACAGCCCGGGCACATCCCGGCACATCCCGGGCACAGCCCGGCACAGCCCGGCACAGCCCCGGCACAGCCCCGGCACATCCCGGCACAGCACATCCCGGCACAGCCCCGGCACATCCCGGCACATCCCGGGCACATCCCGGCACAGCCCCGGCACATCCCGGGCACATCCCGGCACAGCCCCGGCACATCCCGGGCACAGCCCCGGCAGCCTCTCCGCGGGGCGAGGGCCCCCTCTGCTGCCTTCCGTGGGGAAACCAGCTTCCCGGGAAGAGTGCGCTCCCGGGCACGGCCGGCGGCGCTGCTGCAGGACAGAGGCTGGAGCATCTCGCCTCTCTTGCTACCCAAAGGAAAGTCTGGCATCTCTTCTTCCCGGCGCGGCTGAGTGGGAAGACAGAGGTGATTCGGTCACCTCGTAGGATGTTTTCACCTCCTGTGCCCGCAGCTGCCTACCTGGCCGTGACTCAAGTCTGATGCTCTGCCACAGGAGATGTCTGGGCATTTCTAGTCCCCCTTTGTGACTGCTGCCACAAAAGCCTGGATGTGAAATCACGGTTGGGCACTCTTCACGTGTGGGCAGCCCCTTATCTTAGCTATGAAAAAAGAAGGAGGTTTTACAGTCCTTATTTATGACGTTACTGGAAGTCAATATACTGTACAATCAATACACAATCAATTTTCATAACTGGAAGCAGACAGAAGGGCAGAACTCAGCAGTCATCTTCCCAGTCCTGCAATGACAAATGACTATATGGCAGTTCTGCTTATAAAACACTCCTGATGGACCACAGAAAAGACCAGGTCACCTACTTAATGCATGAGAAGGAATACTGATCTTACTACACTAAACCAATTCCGGGCCGGTCTGCCTTCACTGTTGTGCTGGCAGCAGTATTTACTCAAGGAGTAGCACAGCCTCCTGTGGAACCTCCTTGCTTTGTTACTGTCCTTTGATACATTGATCTGCTTCCAGTCTCTGCATGGGCATCTCATTGCTCATGGCTGTAGACAGGAAATGCTCAGAAAGGGTTTAGACAAGGTCTCATCGAATACTGGAAATGCACCCACTTCATACTGCAACTCTTTGACCAGCAGCTGCAGACAGCCAGCACTGTAGGAAACTTAGAGACTGACTGGAATTGAAAGTTCATCATACCAAACAGAAAAAGAGCAAAAGCAGAGTCAATCTGAGATCAAATAAAGAAAAAAACCCATCATATTACCCTCACCTCTCTATCTCCTAGGGGCTAGTCAAGATATTCTCTGGTTTTACCAAGTGTGCTGTTTAAGTCTGATGCATTTATAGAAGTGCAGCAAGTGTAACTGGACAGACAGCCCCATCTGACTAGAAGAATGAAAAACAAGCTCATTAAGGCTTGTGGCCATTGCATAAGCAGAAACAGAGCTCAGAAGCTGTTTTGAGAGAAGTTGTTGCTATACTTGTGTCTTTTTTAGGTAGCAATGGGAGAGAAAAGATGTTTTAGACTGGGTCAGCTGCAATAAATACATAGATTGTCAGGTACTGGTGTGAAAAACAGCCTTAAGAAAATTGTGGTTATCCAAGCTGATTTTTTTATAACTACCGGACATGCACCAATTCTTCTGCCTAGCAGAAGAAGTCAGACCAGAACATCGCCTTTTCCTCCATGGCTAAAAAGGCTGTCTTGTGCCTCAGAAAGAAGAGGGTTTTCTTCCAAAACGGTTTCTTTTCTTTCACAGAAAATAAAACCATTCTACTTCTACTGATTTTCTAATAAATTTGGATCCATGCTTTAAAATGCTCTGATAAAGGTGATAAATTTGGGTGTCATTTGCCTCTGAACCAGATTGAAAGCAGAAAAGCAAGTTCTTCTCCAGCAGAGGCCAGTGCACATTTCAGAATAAAATGTCTTGCCAAATGGTGTTTCAGGGACCTGTACAGGCATGTTTCTAGAACTGCTCTCAACACTCGCTTGCGCCAGGCACATGTGGCACCACCCCTTGGTGACTTGTTCGTCATTTTCTTAGTCCTCCCTGCCAATTCCTTGCTTTTTCTGCAGTTCTGCTTCACAGTTTCTTTTTTGACACTAAGTTTTGCATTTGTCAGTGCATAAATAGAACCAGGATTGTAAAAATATTCTGCTTGGCAGCCAGGCTTGGCAGTTCCAATCAATTAGGGCTGGAAGTCATGATGGGACAGAGAAGCCTAGGCCCAGCATGTATAAATGTTCTCATGGCTCAAAAATTCTCTTGGCAACCTCAGCCCCAAGCGATTCAGTCTGCTTAAATTACTGTGCTTTCCAGTGTGCTTGTCCTGGTCTACTTTGTTTGCCTCTTCTCAGGTTAGTGGTACCTCAAGGATTTTTTCTGTGATGCTGACAAAGCATCTACTTACCTTGGGGTCTGAGGGTGAGCAACGGGGATAAGAGAGTTTGTTGACAGATCTCTGTTGAATATTCCCTGTGGATCTGTATGGCTGTCCTGGGGCATAAGATAGGAGAGGAGCTGCAGAAGTGCACAGCTTTCTGCACAGCAGTCTGTGGTTATGGTCCATCTTCACAAAAATAGAGAAGGTAGTACTTCTAGCTCAGGTCCATTTGCAATCCCTTAAGCTTCTGCAGTGAAGCGTGGTTCAGCCAGACAAGCCATGGAGAAAAGACCATAGGATTTACATTAAAAGAAAGAAACAGTGGTGGTGGTCCAGCCAGCAATCCACTCTTTCCCTCTTACTATTCACTGAACAATTGCTAGCATGGATTTTAGTGGCATGTAGTGCCACACTTGGTAAACTAATACTAGTCATTCCACAGAGCTGTGCTGGTATCTACTACACAAGTGTCTCACAATCAAGGTAATTTAAGTATGTGTTTACTTACATGCCTCCTACAGATTCAGCCATGGGGATGGATGGTGTTTCCAACAGCTACCTGTCTGTCCACAGCTGGGTGCATGCATTGCAGCACAGTGTTCTGTTAATTCATCTCAGATGTCAGGCAGAGCAACAGGGAGAAGCCAGGACCGAAACCAACTACATTACCCCTGTAGCTGTGGATTCCTTTGTTTCACTTGGCAGCTGATGCACCTTGCCAAATATAGGTTCAATTTCTCCCATGGGGGCTGCTTTACCCGATACCAGCTCTTGCAAGGTAAAGCAGAGTGAAGTAGTGATTAAGTCAAGAACAGAAGAACTCAAATTCATCAACTAGCTCAACAAAGAGTTTAGTTTTGAATTTAACATGGTCTATGGCCAATAAGAAAAATAAAGGATTCATTGTCAAAGCTCTGTACACACAGAGATGTGTGTGTTACATAGTCATGATAACAGCTGCTTCTTTCTACCAGATCATAAAATGTTAGTTTTGGAAAACCATTCTGCTGGAAATCGTGCTCTGGTTTCAGAAGCAATCTTACTTTGTTGAAATGGTGGTTTGGACACTGTTCTTGTGGGCAGATTAGTCTCAAGTTATGGGAATGGCCAGACACGGCCGCATCCTGATCTTCAGCTCCCTTTCTCAATCTGGCAATTTCAGGCAGGCTTTCTTTGTTCTCAGTACAGTTCCTTGAGTTTCCACCTCCAAATAAACCCAATACCAAAATTATAATCACAGGATTATAGGATCTCAGATTAACTTCAGTGGGAGTTAATCCTCTTTCCTGTTTTTTGTTTGTTTGGTTGGTTTTTTTGTTTGTTTGTTGGGTTTTTTTGTGGTTTTTTGGTGTTTTTTTTTGGTTGGTTGGTTGTTTTCTTTTCCTTAACTCTGGCACTGTTTGTGTTAAACACAATGCATTTTAATACTGGCCTTTTTGGCCTGCTCTTAACTTCTCTCCATAAAGGAAGTCTACTTTGTGTCCTCGCACTGTGTGTATTCAAGTTCTCCCTTAGGCCCTTCTTAAGCTTTCTTAAACCCTGTATTGCTTACTTGCCCAACAAATACGCAGGCCTCATTTACCTTTTACAGTAACCAAAACTGAAATTATTGATTACCTGTTTCCTTCAGGACATGGCGTTAAACTGCTTCACTTCCAAACCAGAGAAACTGCACACAGCAGAAAATCCCCCAGAAAATGTAAAAAGGTCAGTGGTGCATTTGATGACATGAGTGCTTATGAAGCCACATAATTCATCATTTGTTACTACAGAACTTGTTCCTAGGGGGATTAGCATTTGCCAATAAATATACCATATGCTGGATTCTGTATGGAGATTTTTTTAAGCTACTTTACTAAGTCATTAAGGATCTCCCATGACAACTATGACTAAAATGGGCCAAACCCATCAGGGTTCCCTAGACCAGTGAAGCATGTAGGTTAAAGGATGAAGTCATGTCTCATTCGTGTACCAATTCTTCAGTGAGACGTTTACAATTAAATAGTTTGGTTGTGACTTGTCTTTTGGGCAGAACTATTACTCTCCTCTGTGAGGATGTGGGCTTAACCCTTCCTTCTCTCCAGAAGAAGAATGAAGAAAGAACACAGACAAAAGTAAAGTACAATTTCAGCAGCTATTATTATCAGGTGAGGTTTAGATTCCAGTAAGAATCATGGATATTGAAGAAAGGTTATTAGTAGTAGTTTCCTATTGCAATTGAATTCTAACTTATTTTTGAAGTCAAAGGACCAAATAAAAGGAATAAAACTAGTTTTGGAAGTTGGTCTCTCACAGGAAGCTCTTATATGTTTCACTTTCATGATGTCATGGTCCTTCCAAAGCTGCCTGAAGCTGCAGAAAAGAGAAAATGGGCTTTCCAGCAACTGCAGCAGGAAGCTTGATGAGACAGACACAGGCAAGAGCTCACTCATGATCTGTAGCTGCCTGTACCAACCAGCTGAGAAAAATCCTTTTGCAGATGGTGCGAAAGCATCAAATTTCTTCTTTGGATCTCAGCTATCTTCCTGACTCTTGTGCCAAAATAGTTAATATTTCCATTGCCTCCTGTCAGCCTCTCCTGTATTACGCTCTGCCAGTAAGTGAAACAATGTCTCTTTAAAACACACAACCTGCCTTTGTGCGTGTGCAGACTCAAGCACTCACACAAAATGTGTTTCCTTTTGATATAAAAACACTATATATATACACACCTAACACTGCATGTGCAGAACTAAAACCTAAATCACATCACTGGAGGCAAATTCTTTGAAGAATTAAGTATGACTGGGGGCAGGTCCACAGCATGTGAGAAACTCTGAAGATCTCTGGAGATGAAAGACATTACTTAATTTTAAACACTGGGAAAAATTCCCAGTATAACTGGAAATTAATGATAATATTCCCAATGAGCTTCATTAGAAGGAATATTTGGCTCATGTGACATAGTACAGATGGTTAAATTTTATCATGATGGATACTGTGTAAATGACTAAATAAAGGAGGAAAAGACATGACAAAAAAAACCAATAGTAGTATGTATTTTCTGAAGTGATCTTAAAATGTGTGCTCAAAATAGATGTAATTCTAGGCTTTGCTGTCTTGGGAAAGTCTTTCCCTGTTTAAAGTTTCTGTTTGCACTAACAGAGAGATTTCCTAAAGCAAACCATGCACTAGCAGAGTAAACTTCAGTTCAGGTAATATTCATGTGAGTGCATGTCCTACCTGTAGAAATATATATGGCTTATTTTCTCTGGCCACTATATAGAATTCATTTGGCTAGTGAGAAACAGAACAAACTTCAGGTATCTGAAAGGAACTAGAACAAGAGATCTGCTTAACTATTTCAGTTTATTTTTAATTGTGAAAAACTTTCAGTAAAGCCAAACCCAAACAATTAACAACCAGGTAATCCTGTTGGCTGGACTGATCAAGAAATGGCATTATTTCAGTCCTACAAAATAAATGGTTCATAGAACTGACATGTGGGACACTTTTTCCACACTAAATTTAAAACAGTTGCAATAGCCAAAATGAACCAAGGCCATAGCCATATATGAAGGTGCTATTTTGAACAGAAAAAAAAATGAGCTATCTGGTTAAAAATTATTTTTGCCTTGCTGTGCTTTGGAAACTTCAGTGTCTTTCCTTCCTCTCCTCCTCTATACTTTAAATAACTTTTCATACCACTCTGTTTGAACAGATAAAAGCTGTTTTACCTGGTAACTTAAAACAAGTGCTGTGTAAGCAATCCATTCCTCCTACAATCATGGGTGGTACACAGAAGAAATGATAGATTTTCTGTGTGTATTTTGGCATACAGAATAGTTGAGAGTCCACATTATCCTGACCATTACAGAATGGTTTTGCTCCAACACATGTCAGGGAAATGACACTGAATGGGCTTTCAGGGAAAAACTGTCTGACAGCCCAACTACTTGCAAATCATTAAGATGCCAGTTTTTCCTTTCCTATCAGCAAAGTAAGATAGAAAGCAGAACGACATAATTTAGCCACATACGCAGTTAGCAAATGCAAGTTCTTGAGAGCAGAGGATGTTGATTAGCTATGGGACCTATGAGAAGCCATCTCATCCAGGTAATTATGAGGCCTCTGAGACCTACTGGTCTATTGCCTGGAGCAGTACCATGATTTTTGGCTGCCAGATTTTTTCCAACAGTCACTACAGTCACTGTAGACTTCTAAATCATTATTTTGGCTGATGAAACAGTAAAGGCTTGAGTTCATCATCCACAGGATGATCTCACTGCTCTGCAGGTGTCAGGCAGAGACCATCACTGCTGTCTCTTCATCCTTCTTATAACACAGGTTAATTACAGGAGCTGTGGCTATAAAAGAAAATGTACTTTTCAGTATTCTCACAACTAAAATTTGCATCATATTAAGAAGTTTTGAAATAATTAAATAACATTGTAGACATGTCCTCTTTAATAACAGATGGTTCCCTCTGGTGTGAAGATGGGGTCTCAAACACCCCTTTTGTTCTCTCTCAACAAGGTAACAGCCCAAAAAAGCATGTATGCTTTTTCACTGATTTTGTCAAACCATTTCTGTTTACATATGTATTTCATTAACTTAGAATAAAACAAAATGATTACTAGTAAGTCTGCTTATATTCAGAAATATTTTGTCCTGTGCTGGTATGAAGTTACTCATCTGTCTCCTGTTGTATGCATGTCCACCCAAAAGAAAACAGAGCAGAGCATTGAAGTCTCATTATTATTCATATCTGTCACTGTTTTGGAAAATCCTACGTTTGGAAACTCCCAGCAAATCTCATACTACCTTTACCTTGAGAACCGCTTGCCACTTTCAGCACTATCTTAAAATTCTACACACTCTGTCTCCCTCTGGTGATCAGCGAGGCCACAGGGCAGCAGGCAGCTCCATGATGTGTTTCATTGTCTCTTGTGGTCCACACGGGACACTGTTCATTTGCCACTCAAAATACAAACGATTGCATGCAAGCAACATCTGCATCCTTACTCACCTACCTTATATTTTAACAGCTTAATCCCTGCATTTTTTCAGTTTGCTGAAAAATGTTCCTGTAATACTTTAGTGCCCGAAGGTAGAGAAAATGTTAGAGACTTATGCTTTAAAACCTGGAGCATGCTGCACTCAGTGTTCCATTTAAAAAGCATCTGGAATACAGAAAATAATACTCTGAGGATAGTTGCTAATTGGATAATCATACTACTGACATATGATTTTGCAGTTACTGAGTTTCAAATAGAACTCAAATACAAAAGATTTGATCTTGTCGTTTACAAAGTTTGTATGTAAAATTTTTCCAAGACATGTTGAATCGAACTCTAAATGCATCATTAGAACTGTGGCTCCTAAAGACATTTTTATGTGAAATATTTCTTAAATAGCTCCCTAATGCCTTGCACAACATACTTTCAGTGCTTTGAAGTTACTGTTATTCTGAATAGGCCGGGTTTGACTGACATATGTTCTTTCTCCATAAATCTAGATCAAGAACATAAAATGACAGAGAAAACCTGTTAGTTTAACAGTAGCTGCCAAGATATATATTGTGTTATACCTGTGTGACATCTTAAATTCTTCTGATGTGTATCTATACATTTACATATAAATATACATATAAAAGAGTGTCTATTTTTCCACATCCATCCACATATTTAGAGGACAAGGGTAAAAATGAAAAATCAATCTCTGTAGAAATTGATTTCTCCTGTTTCTGGATTTCTGTACTCTCTTTACTTTCAGAACAAATTCATTCTCTTCCCCTAACTGACTTAATAGTCCGAAGGAGGGTGGCTTCTAACTGCTTCAAAAGGTGCAGTTACAGGAGAAGCATGAGGGGCCCTCTTGACTGCCAAGCACTTATCTAAGAGACAACAATAGAAATCTCCACGTGGCTTAGTTGCTTTGGTTTTAATCAATGCCAAACTCTCTTTTCCTTAGTCTCTGCTGGATATGGTCCAGTCTTTGTTTTAAAAGCTGTTCAGAACAGATAACAGACATGTTAAAACACACACACTCTGCTCTAAAAATTTAACATGGAAGTGCAAGTCTCTCCTGTCTTTCAGGAGAAAGGCTGAAATAGGCATTGAAACAGCTCCCTATAGATGCCTACTATTTGTCACGTGGCAAATTTCTTTCTCCAACAAAACCGGAAATTCCAAAGGAGCAAGTTCACTACTTTTCCAGTAGAGGACTTTCACAAACACAACCTCAAATTAAATTGAAACATACATTTGATATCCAGATGAATATTTTGTCTATTTAACACTGCCTATTTAATATTTGTTTTAAAAGTATAAAAAAAAGCAAACTAGGAGAATTCCTAGGGTTTTAAATTCCTACAGCATAAAAAGTATTTTCTCCCTGTTTCTTTTACTGTGGTCTGTTTCAACATATGCTTAGCCTGCTCAAAGCAAAGGTTTTCATCGTGACTATCTACAATAGGATTTCTTTGTAGTAATCTTTGTTATTAATTTCTTTTAATGCTTTGAAGTACTCTTTAAAGCACTTACCTTCAGTACCATAAGGTTCATGAAGCCATACTGCTATTCTACTAAAAACTGGCAAAAATTATCCTCAGTGCTGACACTGGATGTCACTGGATGTCAATTTTCTATCACAGAATTCGAACTCCTCATGAATATGACTGCTTTCTACTCCATATTGCTGAGGGGAAACAACTTCAGAAACTTAGAAGGGTATGCCCAGGACCATATCCAGCCAACACCTTCAAGACACTGAGACATCCAAGTGACTTTTAGGTGAGACCAGTCAGCACTTTGCCCACAGCTGCTTGTACTATTTTAAAAGCAATGCATGTAAAATTACTTCTTGCAAATGCATTTCCAGTGGATCCAGAAATTTTAGGCTATAGATTTTAAGGAAATGTCTTTCTTCCATAAAGATTTTAGAAAAATCCAAGGGCAATTGTGATCTGTAATATCTGTAAGGGGTACACAAAGGATTTTCTCATTATCAAATGTCTTAGAAAGTAGTTCACACAAATGCAGCTGCCTCAGACATGTTTTTGGGTTTTAATTCTTCTTGGTAAGAGGAAGTTTATTGTCTCCTCTAGGTGAACTCTCAGTGTCATACTCCAGGAAATAAAAGAATTGGCTGATCTATTTATTTTTTTTGCTTGGTATCAACACAGATCTAATCAGCATCCTATTTTGTATTGCCAAGTGTGTTGTTTTTGAGCAACATCAGTTAATCATCCCCTGACAACAGCAGGAAACAGTGAGCACTGCAGCATGTGAGTGCACTGGGCAATTCACTCAGTGGCATAAAGAGAACAACGCCCTCTGAAAAGCGGGGAAAAAATGTTGAGGCCAACAACCTGTTTTACACATACATTTTTATGGTGGAGCTCTTTTCTGCATAGACCTTGCTCCCATTCCTAGTAAAGTAGACAGATTGTAGGGTACCAACCCTCTTTTGCAGGTGTTGGGGCAGTGCAAATCATAGTGACTATTGCTCATTAGTGAGAGGCCTGAGTACTTTATGAAGCAGCTAATGCTGATGATGCAACTCTTCTGCACTCTTTTCCTCCCAGAACATGCCACTGTCAGCAGCAATTCTGGCTTTAAAGAACAATACACCAGTATGCCCTTTTAATGCTAAAGAACTGACTCTATCACTGGAATAGCAAACCTTTTTCCTGTGCTGTTAGAAGGATTCTTTTTGTTTTTGTTTGGGTATTTTGTTTTTGTTTTGGTATATCTAAGATGCTTTTTTTATACACATGTCCAGCAAAAGAATGACAGAATCCATATTTGAACAACAGAGAAGGGGACTAAGAATGCCAAATACAGGACAGGGTCAGTCACTCCCAGGATCTCTGTTCTGACATTCCACATTTGCTCTACTAACTCACTTGGTAGTGGCAACTTTCCTTCAGTATAACATGTACTTGAGCTGCTGCTCAAGATTCTTCCCTTTAATTAAAGCTCAACTGTTCAATTACCCTCTGCAAGCCATCACAGAATCAGAGAATGTTTAGGTCCGGAAGGGATCACTAAAGGTCAGCTAGTCCAAGCTCCCTGCTCAAGCAGGGGTCCCTGGAGCACATTATCCAGGATTGTGTTCAGTCATATTTATGAATATCTCCAGAGAGGAGACTCCACAACCTCTCTGAGCAGCCTGCTCCAGTGTTCACTCATCCTCACATTAAAGCTTTCCACATTGTTCAGGTGGAACTTCCCATCCTCCAGTTCCTGCCCAGTGTCCCTTGTCCTATTGCTTGGCACCATTGAGGAGGGCCTGGTCCATCCTCCAGACATCCTCCCTTCAGATACCCATAGACATTGATAACCCCTCTCTCAGAGTGTCTGCTGGCTAAACAACGCCCTCAGCCTTTCCTCATATGAGAGGGACTTCAGTTCTCTTCCGTAGCCCTCTGCTGGACCCACTCCAGCAGCTCCATGTCTCTCTTGTGCTGAGCCCAGAACTGGACAGAGCACTCCAGGTGAGGCCTCATCAGGGCCAAACAGAGGGGCAGGATTGCCTCCCTTGACCTGCTGGCAATGCTCCTCTGAATGCAGCCCAGGGTTCCATTGACCTTCTTGGACACATTGGCTCTGCCTTCTCCTGTGCCACTATTGCATGTACAGTGAAACCTGAGAATCCTGGAAACAAACTTTTGCTTATAGCTCCTGGTGCCCAGTGAAAACTGGGCAGCACTGAACAGGAGGATTTTATCTTAAAAGACCAGAAGAATATTTTAGAAGCTGTCACATTTGGGTAGACATTTTCAAGAAAGCTTAAAGTTTAGTCACTTATTTGATTCCTTAGCAAACCTGTAGGTGAATCTTATCTGACCAGTGCTCTCAGAAAATAAATGCTGTATCATGGACCACTGGCAGAATTGTTGGTTGATAGTGCTATAAAAGTCACAAGGTGTGAAGACCTCACAGTTTTCGCTTTTAAGTTGGTTCTGTTGCAGTAGAATCACTGACCCATTAAAGGAAAATGGCCTGAAAGGGATCTCAGGAATTCATCCAAGTCCAGCTGCCTGCCTCATGGCATTTCTGATGGTTGTTGCTGGCATGTCATTTCTGACAGTTGCTTCTCCCACCTGTTCCTAAAATCCTCTAATTACAACTCTCTCTTACCCCTGCCTATTGTTTCCAGTGCTATCATTACTTGTAGAAAGTTTTGCTAACACATGACCTCCACATCCTTTGCTACAGTTCTATATTTACTGCTTCTTGTTCTGCCCCTAGCAGACAAACTGCAGACCAGCAAGGAGGGGCATTATTTCCATCCTCCTTTTTAGTGTACTGGGAGACAGTTGTCTTAACATTTGCATGTATATCCAAACACATAGGTATATGGCCAGGCCACAGCTTTTTGAACTGAAAAGCCCCCTAAACTGCAGTTTTTCCATACCCTATCTAAACATAAAGTTATGTTCATGTCTGAACAGGAAAGAAGGCAAACTCTTTTGGGGCCTTTTCCCTTCACTTCCAGACCCATTATGATTTTCTTTTCTTGGAGCAGTACTGCCTTCTAAAAACAAAGATAAAAAGTTATCTCTGTGTTCTAACAGCATCAGGACTTCTTATCAGTTTCCCAAATACACCCTGAATAATTATTTTCCTTCCTGCACACTGGCAAAACACCTAACTGTTAGAGTGGGAAAGGAAGTGACTGCAGCTGTCAAAGAAATGTTCTCCAGGAAACAGATGGCTAGAGCTATTATTTACAGCTGACCATATATGTTAGACAAAAGCCATCCACACTACAAAATCTGGAGTATCTGGAAAAGTGATGGTGCAAAGAGGACGGGTGGGAGGTGCTGTGTACCCTTCTTTACTTGGGAGGGGTTGTGTGGCATATTAAGAGCCTATCTGATTCCTCTTGTCTAAACTCTCTGATATTTTGATATCAAGGTTACATATTGTGTGGCCATCATAATGAAGAAAAGATGGGTACAAATAGTGAGTAGTATGTCTGGTTATGCAAGAAGGTGATAGGGCAGTGATATTCTACAGAGGCAGGGGATAGACTGCAGGTAGTCCCCTGCCTAGGATTTTACACTTGGGCATACAGTGCTCATCACAGTTCTGTGTCTGAAAGATGTTTTGGTTGCAGGGTATGTGCTGTACTTCTGCATAACTGTTTGCTTCGTTCCAACCTCAACATGCAAAGGAAGTCATACCAAAGCTAACTAAGTAAGAACCCATACTTGGGCACAGCTGATATAAGTTGGAAATACATTTTGGAACTTACAATAGAAAATGAACTATATTTTGAGAAATTATTCCTACTACATAATTTAAAACAATATTTCATGACAGACAATTAACCCTTGCAGTTTGATGCTATAAATGCAGGGACTACACTTTAAACAAATATTTCTGTTGATTTTTTTATCAAGTAGGTTTTTAAAAGGCTAAGAAATATTTCAAGTGTATGAGGAAGTGAATCTTAGTCTACATGGAAAGTTGTCTCACCTTGAGTTCCATTCACTCCCATTAAATCATACCTGGCATATTATATGCTGACAATTTTACTTTAGTTTTGACGGCGTTGCATGATAATATTCTGACATTTCTTGTGATGGTAGGAGTTGAAACATGGAACAAATCAGCTCTCAGAGAGCATATTTCTGAGACAGTTACCATTTTGTCATAAATAAGTGGATGTTGGAGTACTTTTTTTACTGTCATGCTGTCAGTCATATTTTGTTATGCCATTGATCTTATGCCATCTTGATGTTACAAAAAGGTTTCTGAATGAGAGTTACAGTGAAATGAATATTATAAACTAACTAGTCTTCTCCGTCCATTTCATACAACTGTGCTGATTATAGTTATTTATTAATATCTTACTAAACCAATGTATTTGACTCCTAACTTGGACTCTGAAAGGCAAATAAATGGAATATTATGAAAATGATGCTCTAATAATGCAGGACAAAGCACAGCCCACCATTCTGCTGGTGAAATTAAAGCACTATTCTTGCATTTTGATGCGACGTGCATCATGTTGCTTGTCTCAAATACCAGAACCAAATAAATCAGTCAACCATGAAAAAATCACAAGGCTCTTAGCAAATGATTTTCATTTTTCAAAAAAGGAGCCAGAGATTTCCTGAAAATGAGAATTCATTACTGCTCTCTGGCACCTTGTTTATCACCTTTGGTACAGAACTGCAGGATAAACACTGAGAGGTTTATTCTGACATCTTCGGGGTGACAGGTCATGAATAGTTATTCTTTGTAACTGTGGTGTCCACAGGTACAGTTTTACACACATTGATTGATTAGCAAATCACTGACTTCTTTGATCAAAAATTTCTGAGTGGATGGAGTAGGATCTTTCATGCAAGAGCTGTAATCATAAGGGGTTTATGTTCCTGATAAAGGTTTTTGGTAAGTCATATCTTCTGAAGATGTTTGGTGGAAATGCCCTGATCATCTCTTCTGCCTCTGGGAAATACTTATGCTTTGTTGGCAGAAGCCTGACTTACACTCGTGCCAGAAGGGATATGCTTGGAGAATTATAAACTAAACAGGAGGAGTAATGGCACCTGGATTTTATAGCTACTAATGATACAAATACGCAAAGCACACAGGCATCAGCCAGCTGAACATCACAGAATCAGCATTTCTCTAATAGGTGTATGACATCACAGTGTACCCTGTGCAGGCTTTGGGGCCCTGGGTAGGAAAGAGACTACAAATTAGGAACAATAAAATCAGCAGTTTATACAACACGAGTTCACTTTAAGCCTTCCAGACACCACTTTTTATGTTTACATCAAGCTGGCCTATCTTATGCACTAGCTTACCCCAAAATATCTTTCTGTTGCAATGTGCTCAGGAGTCATGGATATCTTTAACCACAGATCCCAAACATCTCCTGGCATCATATTATCTCAGGTAGTAATCTGCACTGCCCTAGGATACTTGCACAATTTGATTCTCCACATCAGTATAAGAATATACTTTGGAAATTGCTACATTGCAGAGAGATTACTTTTAAATCCTCAGTCTCTAGAGTAGGCAGTTTCTTACTTCCAGGGTTTGACAATATTTACATCTTGGTCTGGTTCAAACCCTTTGACTGAAATTCAGTTTTATCCCCTGCTTCAGCTAGGTACTACAGACTATGGCAGATTTTACACATCTCCAGTCAGTCAGGACCACTTAGCAGGATTGCTGCCTCTGCCATTTGCATGAACACAGTCAACTCTCTTCACATTCTTAAAAATGCAAATTTCCAGTTTGTTTTAAGTCCCTCTACCAGACACAGAATCTCTAATTTTTAGCTCTCTTTCACCAGTCTGGCAATTGCAGCACATGTGTCTCTTCTAATTTTGCTTTCAGATTTTTCATATGCACACAGATGATAGGAGGCTGGTTAGAGGTACTGCTGTTTCTGGCTCAGATATTTTTTGAGGTTTGGTTGTTTCTTTAAACAGGTCAGCTAGAGTGCTAGGTTTATCACTTTTGCTAAAAAGTCAGAGTGCTGCCAAGTGGCAGATAAAAACTGTGGAAGGAATTTTGGAATTTAATTTCTGCAAGTACAGGCTTTTATTTTTTGATGTTGTGTGGGCTTTGGCATGGGTTTTTTGTGTGTATGTGTGTGTTGGTCTTTTTGTTTGTTTGTTTTGGTTTTGTTTGTTTTTTGTTTGTGGTTGTTAGCATGTTTATTTGTTTTTCTGATGTCTCAGCCCTGTATTATCCAGTAGTACAAACAGGGGGCCTGGGCATTTAACCATCTTGATCCATGCAAGCTGTGTGGCCAAATGTGAATCACTCTGAAGACTGACACAAAGAAAGACATTTATCACACCTAATTAAAGGCATCCAAATAGTCAGTAACTATTCCAATAGCTCTACTATCTCAGCTCCCCTGTAGTAAGTAGGAAGGGACTAACTGCTTCTCTGGGCAAATAAGACATATCTAATAGGTAGAATGAATCATATTCAGGAAGTTTCTCTCTCCTCACTGACCATAAATGAATCCCAACAGTCAAGAAAAACACACAAAAAAAGACAAAGAGAAACTGCACAGAAAGCAACTCCATTGTTCTTAATCAAAACCCTCATGAGCCCACATTATTTTAGTTACTAGTTCTGCACTAGCAGGAATTTAATTATCATATAATCATAATTTTTATGTCCCTGCCCACTCCTGGGAGGTTGGAACTCAATGATCTCTCCAGCACAAACCACTTAATAGTTCTATGAATGTCTTTGTGACAACTAAAAAATTTCCTTAGTAAACTTTGACTTCCCTGTGTTCTATTAGAACAGTCAGCAAAATAAGTTCTCATGAATTTAGATCTTTCTCAGCAAACTGTAGCAGTCTTCAAATGGAAATAAATCAATATAACTAAAATAAAGCAAATATATTCACACATATTTGTTATAAGTGTGACAAATAAAGATTGTCTAGTAGCCTGCTTTTTGATGTTGTGCAGTAGGACACGTTTGAAGAATGTACTCATAGTTTACCACAGGAAAAATGTGATTTAATTAATTTTCTCTGAAAAGTTAAAAAACATTCAATAAAGGGATCGTGACACCTTTGAAAGAATGTGGATTAGAGTTTCAGCAGATTCTGCAGTAACTTCAACAAAGCTGAGCACACTACCACTGTTTGGCAAGTAGCAGTATTTGGTAACTTAAAACTGCATGTACACATTTTTATTTCTACACGTTTTAAAGCTGATAAAGTACTACTAAACATTAAAGCAACCCTTGACACAACTGATTGACTGAAATCCGGAAACTGGATGTTTTTTTAATATAAAAAGAACAATAAAAAATTTAAAAGATCCAAAGACAAAAATGTATTATAAGAAGTGTCTGCACTCAGTGTGTCCTATTAACATCGTCTTTATTTCCTTTTTACAAAAAATAGAAATAACAACAGACAAAACATATTAAAAAAAAATTCAATGCTTTTGCCTTGATCTCACTGAGGAGCTGCGCAGGCAGAGTCCTGGATGAAAATCTGACAGTATATGCTATTGACAAAGGGAAATAAAGATATATGACAATATATCCATGCAAGACACAAAGTACAAAACGTGTTCTGTGGCCTAACAAACATTTTGAAGGTTGCAAGTGTCATAACAATTTTCAAATTGTTACTTCTGCTCACCTATGCCTTTACACAGCACAGCTTACAAGTTACGTATACACATATATCATAAAAAAGATTTGTATATGGTCTAACTGATACAAATTAAGGCATCCTAACAGCTGCTGTTTTGCTGGTGAGGGGTACGTCCCATACTAGTGTTTCAAAAGGCTATATTTCAGGTATTTCAAACTATGTGAGACATCATGACATGGTTTAGAGGAAGAATTCCTGCTGTTCTGGCTCTTCAGTACTCTTTTGACTATCAGATTTCTGGATTTTCCAGTTGATGTCATCATGCCTGGAGAAAGAAAGGAGATAATTACTCAGTGGTAACAATAAAAATATAAAGGGGTTGGCAATGTGTTTATTTACTCTGTTTTGTTTCATTTGTATGTACTGAAGTCTGAATTAATTTCTCTCTCTCGGCTTATTTTTCTAGACATGTGCTAGATACTTTCCAATATTGTGGATTTTTTCTGAGTTATAACTTCCATTCTGAAATCAAACCTAAAAACCAATGGGATGATGAGGAGCTTTTTAAGTCACAGCATTAATTAGTGTGCTGCTGTCATGTTCTGGTAATAATGCACAGAACACAAAAAATTCCTCATACTTTAGTGAAAACTATCACTGTGACAGAAAGATCCACTACAATCAACACTAGACATAACCTATTGGTTTCTGACTCTGCCTGTAATACAATTAATTTGTTCCCATTAATAATCATCAGAGAGAAATGAACCTATCTATCTATTGTGTAGGAGATTTGACTGACAGCTTGCCAATGAGAGTATAAATATTAAGCACAACATATTTGTAGCACTCAATTTCTTCACTTCCTTTCACATGTTCTTGCTCTGAATTCCCAGTATGTTCCCCTTCTCTTTAATTAACCTTCCAACTGATTGTTGACCAGGCATCCAATCCACAGCAATTTTCAAACTCCCTCACTTTCAGTTATTATTATTGAAGAGCAAAATTCCTACAATACAATCATGACTAGATGGTTTGCTGCTGCAAAGGACAGACACCAGAGTGAGAGCAAGAGTGTGTATGAAGAAGTTTGTCTTTAACTTACTGAGTATTGCTGAGCCTGACTCCTGTAAGCCAGAACAACTTTATTTCAGTCTACAACCATCACAAGGAAACATATATTCCCAATATACTTATACTTAGGATGGTTAGATAACCTGGTGACTGCTTCAGGGTTTAACAGAAGCTGACCTTATGGACCATAGTTTTAGGTCCTAATAAGAAGTGCATGAGCAATCATTCTATTTTAACTTCCTCTTTATTCATCTAAATTACCGTTGTCACATACCCAAAGCAAGAGCAAAAGGCACAGAATTGAGCCAGGTGAGACAGATTTTGCAGGACTGAGTCTGAGGAGGTAAAAGAAGAGCTTTACTCTGACATACCTACATATTGGCATTTTACATGCATTGCTGCTATCACAGTGTTAACCATGTAACCAACTAAAGGATGCTTTCTAAGGCTAAGATTTACCGGCTGCATTGGCTTAGGCTTGCAATGTTGAAAAAACCTGTGGGTGAGTTCCCCATATACAAACTCATTAGGCACATCAAAGATCCCTTTCGGCAGCTCTACAGTTACAATATTATCTCAAAGAGGAAAATTTTCAGCTAGTGCAGATGTCTCTATGTGACGATACTGAACAGACATGCCTTTTACAACTGTGCCTCCTGACCTGGAGAAAATGTATTACCAATATTGCTAATTAGTAACCAAGTTTCCAATTAAATTTCTAACATCTTTTAGTACCTGTATTAACACTAATACATCTTCTCATGCAACAAGCAGTGATGCATGATCACAACAGTTCACAAGAGAATAAATGTGGATCTTCTGAGACAAAGGTACTTTCACAGTCATGTTAATACTCCACTGGCATGAATGGTTACTATTTTGTCAGACATACAGATAAGCATTCCTTTTCTGGAGGATATGTTTGAAGTTGCAATTTATCCAGCATTAGACCTAGCAATGGGATATGCATTATGTAAGATCCACTTGCTGTTTTAGACGCATGCTCATTTTACTACCTGAGACATCTGATGATGCATTCTGCTGAGTGCCCCTATGTAGGAAGCAATTTTTGCTGTTGGTAGATGCTGCTGATAAGGCTTTATATTGATATGGTGAGTTACTGCTTATTTTAATGTAATGCAGATTTCAGATGATTTAAAGTGTGGGAAAGAACTGTTCATTGGCATACATCTAAGATGGAAAAAATACTACAAGAATTTGCTTGGAGTTGTCATATGCAAAACCTGTCTAATTCTTCCAAAAGAGGAAAAAATATCCCAAACCATCTTGCACATCCAAAATTTCCACCAAGACTTTAATAGGTTGTATCAATTTCAAAAAGGTCACAAAAAAATTAGCACAGTCCTCTTCTATCAAGCTCTGACCAACTTGAAAAAGTAAACTACAAAGCCTTAATGTACTTTGAGGTATTCTGAATGAACAAAAAAAACCAAACCAAATCAAACCAAACAAAAAAACCCCAAAAAACTAAAACAACAACAAAAACAAACAAACAAACAAAAAACCAACCAACCAAACAAAAAAACAACAACAACAACAAAAAACCACACCAACAAAACCCCAACAAATTAAAAGAACAGAAGCTGAAGAAAAAGGTGCTGGAAACTAGTTGACAGGAATGTCATCTCACCGAAAGTAGATTTTGTATAATGACTTCAGATTTCAGAAAATGAAAATGAAATCCCCTTTATAAGGGTGTAGTGTCAAAATGGGGTTGGGACACTGTTCAGAAATATAACTGCCCAATATAAAAATCCATAAAGGTTTTAACTGCCAAAGGCCATCCTGTTTTCAATTTTTTTTTTTTAATAGTTCTGAAATGGTAATTATGTAGTCTCCCCAGATTATCCACAGAAAATTTAAAGTTTCCAGGGTTTGTAGTGCACACAATGGTGATACTCTTTTAAGATTTAAATGTCACAACTACTGGTCATCATGTAGCTGACGAATGACAGGGACCCATTTGGTTATTCAAAAATCACAACATATGCTAAGGGTCATTACAAAGACTAGCTTAGAAGATCTGAAACCTTCTGGTCTGTGTCTTGATTTCTGAAAGGCAAAATATAGCTTCCATTCTTACATGATATTTGGAAATCTTGTGCCACAGACTATGGCACATAGTTTGCCCACTTCCTAATTTGTGGGTAGTGTAACAGCCTCAAGCTGTGCCCTTTGTGCACTCTGCTCCTTGTTTCCTGCTCTCTGGTTCTCCATGTGTCCATGGTAATGGGGCAGATTTAGGACATGGTGCCTGGACCAGCAGTGCCTGGAGTTCATGCCTAGCCATCACCCTCCCAGCAGGTGACTCCACAGCCCTGCAGTAGCAGCCAAACTTTCCCTGCCTCTCACTGCTGGGAAAATGCCACACTGCCAGCGATTTCTCACACAAGAGCACTTACAGAAGGCAAGTGACAAATTTAAATTGCCTTCATCTGGGAGATAGCTCTAACATAAGGATGAGATCAATCATTTTGCATTACTCTTTGATCTGGACAGGCAGCTGGATATTTTGACTGGAATCTGCCCACTGATGCTCCCTCAAACTGGTGCTATCCAGTTTTCTGCACAGAAGTTTCCCTCTTTGTTTTCAGGAGAGAATGAAAACCACTTGGAAATCTTACAGTTTCTGGTTTCACATACACTGCGCCAATAGCTTGTGAACAAGACTGACATTTCCATTACAGAACTGAGTTTTTAAATATGGGAAGGTCCTGGCAATAGAAAACTAGTGAATGGACCCACCCCCCACCCCTTCCTCCATGTATTAGATACTTAGAAAACACTTGAAAGTGACTTAGGGTCTTGAACTGCAGAATAACTAATATCAAACTAACTTCACATCTCAGTTAACAGAAAAATAAAAAAGGAATTTGTGAATGTTAAGAGTTAAGTGAAAATGACAGGTCATTTTTAGAGAGCATTTGCTTATAAAATAAACATTTTATCAAGTGTTGTTTTGTCAACATATCTTTATGGAATTGAAGGACTGGTCTCTATCTGCCTGAATAGTCCTGATGGAACAGGACTAAATAAAGAAGTCTGAATACAGTCAGAGTTAATCAGACTTCTAAAAATGTATTTAACTTCAAAGTTTAAGGGAGAGTAAGAAAAATGTATGAAAATAGAAGAGCGCTTAGACTTAAAGTACAGCATTCTGCTTCATGTTCTCTGTATTCTCTATTTAGAGATGAACTGTGGTATTTTTGCTCGTCTCATGAGAGGAAATTTAATTTCCACTCTCATCTGGTACTTGACTTTTACTCAACAGAGGCAGAACACTCAGCCAGAGCCTGCTACACACCCTGGTGGATTTATGAGCGTGAATACTTTCTGTAGTTGCTTGGAACTGAAATCCTGTAGCCAGTTCAATGGTGACATCAGCAGAAATCCATCATAAATTTCTGCTTTTCTAGGAATTTAGATGCTCCTCTATTTCCCCTCTTGTGAAGGGATGCCAGTGTTTCAGTTACAATGTTAACAAACACATACAATTTGAGAATAGAAGGCAACAGAGATGCTAAACATTACCAGGCATAAGCACATACCAAGCATAGTTACACAGCTCTTCATTCAACGTGCTAGAAGAAAGACTGGTGTAGCTGAAGTAAGGATCCTAAGGAAGCACAACATCATATCAGTTAAGAGCAGCATGCACAGAGCTTCCCACATGCATAACATGGAAATTACTAAAACATGCGGTCAGATAGCTACAGTAACATTTTAACAGACTTCTTTTTGTGCCTGAACCTGTCACCTCTGAGATATGTGCTCTGGTCCTTTGGGTTGGTATGAAAATTTATTCTTTCCACAGTTGTGATGCTGGCAGCAGCGACATGCAAACATGGCCTCTTCCCAGAACAAGCATTTTACACTGCAAGCATCAATACTGTTAAAATTACATCATACAATCCTTCAAATTTCTTAGGGAATTACCAAAACTGCTCATGGCCTCGCAACCTATTAGAACATCTCTGAAGACAGACTATCTTTTCCCCTGTCGCTATGAAATCTGAATCACCCATTACAAAAAAAAAAAAAAAGAGCCATTGTTATAAAAATACTTCTTTGTTAAGCTAGCTGTTCAGCTAGATGGTGCATGTCTTTAAATACTCAAAACAGTAGTTCAAATTGTGATTCTGAGTAATTAAGAAATGCAGACCCACTTCAATTTAGGTCTCCTTTGAATTTTTAATTCAGTTTCACTTAATTTCATTTAAGTCTGCAATAGTACTACAGGTCTAACAGCACTCACTAATTTGGACTTCTCGCTACTTCCCAGTTCTCTCTTTCCACTTCTTCTTTTGCTGTATTTTTTTTCCTGTATTTTTCTCCCAATACCTTGTCATACTTTTCACAGTATATAATTCACTACTGCTGCTTCTCCTCCTACTGGAGGACCTACTTTACAGTTTTGGTTTTTTTCCTTCTTGAAATTATTCTTTCATCTTGTGTCTCCATCTACTGCTTCCCTCCCTCCTGTCTTCCACAGAGGATTAAATCAACTACCATTCCCTCTCATTCACTTCTATTGAATCTCCAGATGCTCACCCTTCTCTCCACTCCACAAACATACTGCATCCACAGTATTTCCTACATCTGTCTCTTCTATTAAGTACAAAATCACAGAATCACAGAATTAGCTAGGTTGGAAAAGACCTTTGGACCATCAAGTCCAACCTGTGACCTAAAACCTTGGAAGATACATTTGTTCCATTTGTTCTCCTTTCTTTTAAACAAGAGGACCAGTCTTTTAAGTGTACACACCCCTCTTTCCCTTGAGTTTCCAGAAAAGGCGCTCTGTTCACTGTGGAGAGGGGAGATATGAATCCATGATGTTTTGTGACAGGTCAACCATATGCTCTGACACAAGAAGATTCTGTGCTATGAGGAGAAAGAAGGTGGTCAAAGAGACTTGCTGCTGACAGCTTCAATGCCTGGGGTTGGCTGTAACTCCCACAGAATCAGGAAGGGTAATTTCTGCAATCTTTCCTTGTTATTTTTCTTATTCTGTTGGCCTCATCAGTCTTTCTAGGACAGGACAGGGCTAGACCTTCAGTTATTTACTCCTCAGAAAACCCATGGTTCAAGACTGGCATTCTCACTGTATATTTTGTCACTGACTGCAACACCAAACATCATTTCCATGTGAATCACATCTCTGGAAAGCTTTCAACACAGAATATGTAAATCATGTGCCCTAAGAGCACAGACTCTATACATAAGCAATACCTCTTACTCCTTGGAAAATTCTTCTAAAACTAAGAAGTGGACTTTCTCTAGGTCAAATACAATGAAATATTTGTGTGCATAATTTTGCAATAGAAAGGCAGAAGGAAAAAACTGTCAAACTTATGCACTACTTAATGAGACAAGAAAACAAAGGCCCCTCCTTCTTTCAGTGTACTCACTGGCTTGTTTCTTCCTTTTGAGACAACTGCTGGATTTCCCTTGCTCTCTGTTGTCTTCCTTCCTAGTGAGGTAAAAGGTAGTGTCGAGGAGGTTTTGATGAGGTTTGCTGTTTGACAGTTGTTGTTGTTATTTTGGTTGCCACTCAGTGTCTCCATTATGGACCGAAAAGCTCCAAAAGGCCTTTTCAGCTGATCCCCTGCATGCTCCCCAGAGCTGGCTGGAGCCCTCATGAGTCCTTTGCTCCGGTCTTTATCCTTTTCCTCATTTAGTTCTGACTCTGCTAGTTCCACCTGCACCACAGGCTCCTCAAAAGTTACTCGAAGTTTCAAATTTTGAGAGGTTCTGCGCTTTGAAGATGGAGATTTGAGAGCGCTCTTAGGGCTGGTGGCAATCTTCTGGGCAGCAGCACTGTCTGTGCTGGATGGAGAGTTGTCTCCACAAAACTGGCCCTGAGGTACTGTACTAGACTGATATGGGGCTTCATTATCCGGATCACTGCTCTCCGAAGTAGGGGAAGGACTATGGCCGTCCACAGACTTGGAGACCCTGATACCAAAAGGGAAGCGCCGTCCTGCTGTGGAAGTGTGCTTCTTAAGCATCATGTTCAAACTCTCTGCGCTCTCAACACTCTCCACTATAGGCTGAGGTCTTGGTTTGTCAGTTCTTTTCACAGGGGTGTTCTTGTGGTCCTCAGAATTAGCTGAATCTGTATCAGACTCGCTGAGAGACCGCTGCATCAGTTGCCTCAGTCGGGCTAACTTCAACTCCCTTTTCTCTGGCAAAATCTTCTTCACGTTCCTGGAAGATGTGTGAGCATCCTGAAATTCCAAAGTCAGCTTTTCCTGCATACAGACATTTTCAGAGATTTCCTTCCCCAACAACTGGCGCAAGATTTTATCTGAGTCCTCATCTTTTATCTTAGCTCGAGCACCACTAGATGTGCTTGTTCCCAAGCTGCCAAGAATCTGAATCCCATCTTGGGTGTTCAATTTACTTTTTGGTGGAGACAATTCATCTGCTTCAGATGGTTTACACTGGGGCTTGCCAGAAGTAGGAGATGATGGCAAGCTTAAAGAAAAAAAGAGGAAATGTCACAAAATTAAGGCATATCTAAAATGTGAAACTGGCATTTCCAATGTATGAGTCTGTTTCACTTTATTGTTACTAATCCTTTCCACCACTGCTCACATGGAATTCATTACTGTGATGCCACAGCAAAGATTACATAGAGAAGGATGTAATACTGTTTCCAATCCTATGCAGAGTTTGAGTATCTTCACTTTTGCTTACAAAAAAGCCCCTCCTTAAAATCAAAACTAAGAATGGTTATTCAAACACTGAATATGACTTTATGAGGAAAACTCTAGAGAAACTACTCCTACTTGTGTGAGTTGACATGCAGAAAAAACCCACAAGGCCAAATGCATACTATCCAAGTCACATCATAATATGAAAGTAGCTTATTCTAGTATTCTTATTCTAAGTCTTGTGAATGTATCACCTCTATGCATAGCAATGATTTCATAAATCTAAACTGCATCTGGTATTAATAACAACCACACAAGACCTCATAAAAAGTCAGGGCAATTTGCACTCAAAACCTTTTCACAAATGAAATACTAAAAAGCAAGAGAAATGTGACATGAATGTATTTCAATACTAATAGAATAATAAATTAAATTTAGAACTCCAACTGTTTTACAGAAGGAAACAGCAATTTCAACAATGCCTGATTTGTGAAGAAGGTAAATTGCAGGGATCTTTTCTTTTCCTGTGACCTATGTGAAAGCTTGTAACTCCTCACATTCTTACTTTCAACCACTTTTCCTCTAAGCAAGGACAAGGTGATAAAATTTAGGTTCTTGTGAGGCTGGCAAGCACCTTCTTCTCTGATGAGTCCATAGTTGTGACAGTGTAAAAAATTCACATACCTATACTAAACACCTAATTTCCAATTAATTTTATGTTTTCTTTTTCCTGTGGCAAACCTAAACACTGAAGAACATGCATTTATCTGCAGTGCACATTCCTAACAAAAGGGATATGTTCTCTTAGATCTGCTACTGCCTCCTTGGATGATGAAAATATCTACAAGTGAGTAGACAGATCCAACTAGAAGGAAAAGTAGCAGCCAACTATGAAATAAAATTTTCAGACTAGCAATTTTCAGACTTGATCACTTATCTAAAATGATGTTGAAGCCGACACTTTCACAGGAATAATGAATGATAAGGGATCTGCTTTCCCCTGATCTTATCTGATACTGAAAGTAAAACAGTCCTGGTCCACACCAGAACTTGGATGAGAGACCTCCTGGAAAGATTAGGCAGCAAAAATCACAGAAACCAAATGAGCTGGAAAACAGCTTATGGTCCCATTGTCCCTGCTGAGATGGCACATGGGGAAGACAAAGATTCCTAAAAAAATGCAAAAAATGCTTTTTCCAGTGTGGTTTTCTACTTCAGCAGGAGTTTGGAGTTTACAGCCCCTTCCTAGCTGAAGTAGCTTTACAGAAATGCATCTCCAATCCTAATGGTTTTGTTATCTACAACTGCAACTGCTTGCACTTGTCTGAAACAGCGACACATGAAATTCAGGGCCATGGAGCACTTGTACAGAAGAATGCTGAGAGCTCTGTGAGAATTGAAAAAAAGCAGTCACTGAGCCTACAAGTTCATACTCAATGACCCAAAGATCTGATTGCTAATGGCTGCAGAAGCTTTTATGCTGGCTTTACAGTTTCACATGCATGTAACTCCCTAACAACTCTGAAACAGGGAGAAGCACTTTATATGGCTTCCAGAGAGGAAAATAGATTAATAATAAGGATAAACCAAGCTCTATTTGCATGTGAGTTACTTTACTTCTTTCAAAGTCCTCAGTCTTCCTCTTTAATGTCTGAAACTTGTGTTTCTTTCTATGACTTCTGGCAGGATATATAAACAATACATAAAGTTTCTGCAGTTTTGACTTCCATACAAGCTATAGCAGGTGAAAGATTTAATGAATATAAGGAGCCTTATTAATACCAAAGAAGGTTTTTTGGGTAACTTTTTATAACTTACTGCTAAAAGTAATGTATGATAGAGCAACAAAACATCAAATTTTACATTTTTCCCAGGGTTTCTAGGGTCTTCTGCTGTTCATCTAATTCAAAATACACTACATTCCTCTGTATAACTGGCTTTCACTCTATTGGGAAGCAGGCTCTATTTAGCTTATACTCAGAAATTGCCAGTATTTATCAGCATTACTCACTGTCAAATTCTAGATCAGCTTTGAGACCATGAGATACCCTCACATTTTCTTTACAGAACACATCAACTATTTAGCCAGATCCCAGCTTCTCCTGATAACTGATGTACTCTGAAAACGTGCAAATACAGGCTGCAGTACAGTTCCAGTCACCTTACCTTGGGGATGTGGGCAGTGACTTGCCCTCTGACCGCTGGGCTTCTAGAAGCTGCTGGAGCTGGTTCTGTAATGTCACACGTTCCACAGTCTGCCTGCAGGAAATTTTAAGACTGTTTACCTCAAATTGTAAAGCTGACTGTATAAGTAAGTTACAGGAAAACGGATGCTACCCTTTCAACTTTGTATTAAAGGAAGACATCCTCTTCACCTGTACTTTATGTACTGAATAGAGAACTTATAAATAAGAACATAGAAAGTTTGTACTTCTGTCTGAATCTGTGCTGATCACATTTTGTGATCACTGTATAAGAGCAAGTAAGAAA
The DNA here is from genome assembly GCF_963662255.1 of Cinclus cinclus. NCBI lineage: Eukaryota > Metazoa > Chordata > Aves > Passeriformes > Cinclidae > Cinclus > Cinclus cinclus. The sequence continues at coordinate 29,370,982 of NC_085084.1, read as the reverse complement.
AATTTACTTGTCAGATTATTTATTATACTTCATATAAGGACAAGTGTGTGATCATAAGTAACAATGAATTGAAAATTAGTGACTCACAGACACAGAAATATGGTAAACTGAGGCTTACTTGTTTCTTACTTGTTTATGGAAAAGAATAGGAAGCACACAGATTAAGCAGTCACTTCCTGTGTTTGGAGGATGGCCCTCATGAACTGAGCAACAGCTCAGGCAACTGCTCCCTCCCTTTATACTTGCAAATTAACTCAGAGAAAAGTTTCTGCCCACTGGAAAGGATTGGTCCAAACTACAGCTGCAGGATGGAGTTAGGTATTTGATGAGTGTACCACATCTGCTTCTGGCACAACCTTTCCAATGGTCCTACCTGGGCTCTGCATCACCTTATCCCTGTCCTGTACACACCCAAATTTATCACTTTCAGTGTGGTGTTGTGATCTAGACTGCTTCTCAAATAACTTTAGAGACCAGCACTTAAAAAATTGCAACAGTATCTAAAAATAGTCAGCAATATGAGAGTGATATCCACAGTACAAACTCAATTTTCCATTTATCACCTCTAATCACATCTGTTGTCCTGCAACATACCTACTTCCTTAGGAAGGTCTCAGTTGAGCATTATAACCTGCAAATCCTCAAACAGTTTTACAAAAATGGCAGGTCAATTTGTCACAAAAAGGTCTTTTCCCTGCTTCCAAACAATTCAGACGTTCCATTCTTATAGCAAAACATTCCTTTTTTGTCGACCACCACAGAAAACATCTGTTTAGTGATCTGTAATTTCCAGTGCATCAAAGCACTGCACAGACAGAATTATTAGGAAAATTCTAGAAAATTAAGAGATCTAGAGGTTTTTATTCCAATTTGGTCCTGACCAAATGACCATGGGAAAATTACTTTCTAACTGCTTCCCCCAGGCTCTGCTTCTGTTGCTGTCTAAGCAATATGTTTTTAGTACTTTTATTCCTGCTGGATATGCAGAACCAAGGCAGTTCTTTACCAGTGAGCTGGACACTTTCCTAGCTCACATGCCACCAACATAAGATTTAGCTGTGTTCCAAATGAAGTCCTTACAACTGGCAATGTCAAAGACAGAAAGAATCCATATCACTTTTTAGACTAGAGGTTGTACTTGCAGGGCTGGCATATTTTTTATTTTTTTTTTTACTTTTAAAATACCAAAGTGAGTTTGAAAAGTGCAATGGAAATAAAGGTGTGATATCAACATACTGCCTTGCATTTTACAACACAGCCATGCTTTATGTAGATCCTTTCTTCCTTTTATTTTCTATCCTTCCTTCCTCTGGCCTACACACTTCCTTAGAGTATTTTAAAATTACTCCTACCATCTGTCAACATTAGCTTATACTGTAGCTCCCCAGATACTCTCCTATAAGAGCCACTGGAATTCTTTTTAGGTTGTGATGGAGTTCATCTGTTTTCTTTGCCTTTTATCATTCCTTAAATTTATTTTTCTAAATAACGCAGCTAACAGTTTTTTATGTTTTTAACTTCAGTGGAGATCTCTGACACATCTTCTCCTTGAGGTAATGTTCTCATTCCACTTAAAGAATTTATTGTGCTCAAAGAGTTGAAGTTAACTCCATTTTCACAGTTTAATTAGTTAGTGCATAAGTCACAGACACCCACACATCTTGCCAGCACTGAAGATAAATAACATTCATATATATATTCCAAGAAAACATTGGAAACAGGGGATCACAACTTCTTGGAATAGCAATACTGCAAAGTATTAAAGCCAGACTGATTTAGGAGACAAGATCACTGTAGCTTCAGGGGTAAGAGGGTATACTTGTTTTATTATAATTGATGGCCAAATTCTGGGGATCTTAGCTTAGCCAATGTTCCCAGTGACTAATATGTAAAGACCCTTCAGTGTCTAATTAGACATCTGGAGACCCCAGATATCTCTTTATGAAATCAGGGGGCTCAGTAACTGAAGAGGAAATAGGCTGAGGCACTGGGCTCCACAGGAGTGTCTCTCATAGCATGCTTTCTTATTTCTCCCTTTTTTTTTTTTAAAGAACATGAGAATGACTATGCTACAAAGCAGAACATAAAATGGCTTACCTAAGTAGAAAAGAGATGAACATTGCAAAGTTTATATTAGGTTTTTTACTACATGTCTATATAAAATGCTCTAACCCAAAAAAAACCCCACCCAACCAAAAACCCCAGCAACCTGCACACACTTTACCATACCACTACAGAGATTTTTTTTATCAGTTATTTTTACAGCTAGTCCTAAGATGTTTCAGGAAAATCATGGACTTCTTTCACACAACACAGAAAATACCTACAAACAGAGAATCATGGTTTGTTTTGATCTTTGCCTTGACAGAGATTTTGGCTTGATAGCATATCAAAAGAATCAGTAGGTGTCTCACTCATTAATTGATTTGCCATCCAGGTTCATAAATGTAGGACACTACAGTCTGGAAGTGCAGGTCCATTGTCAGGCAGCATTGCAAAAGAAGTCTGTGGAAGTACTCTATGTCATTAATTCTGATGTAGTTTCTTCAGACCAGGAAAGCCCAAATAATACAAGTTATACTACATGTAGGAATTTTCTGAAGTGGCAACTATGGATTTTTTTGGGCAGGTGAAATCAGTGAGAGAATAACTAAGATTGTAAGACCTGTGAAGACTTCAGGAAGTAAAATTAAAGCAAATTGTTTTGTATAGTCTCAATGAGAAAATTTTCTCTCCTAAGTATTTTGTTAACTCAGAAAGTCATACTGGATTGAAAACATTCCTGTAATTAGCTAGAAATTTAAAGCAAAGCTTGCATTTTGAAACCAGTAACAGCAGGTCTTTGTGGGCCACTTTCCTTTCTACCTGTGGAAAGAATTCCTTAGTTTTTTCCCTTTTGGGGTAAACGCTCAATTCTCTTGTGAAGATTTGAAGGAACACTGTAATTTCCACTAATTTCCTTCTTCCAAATATAAAGGCTTTTTCCCCTGAATGGAGACTAGCTTTGAATATTTTTCTATACTCCTCTGTAATTGTCAACTGAACTGCTTTGGTTCAAAGAGCTGAAAGATGTGAAAACTGGAAAAATGTGATGTTATTCTTTTAATTTTGTGCATTCTGTTAAGGAATGGCTCCAAACAGTATGATGGCTTGGAACAACTTCTCTTTAGAACTCCTCTGTGTTGCTTGATGACTGGAAGAACTCATAAAAAGAGAATGGAAAATGATACATACTTCTTTGGTTGAAATCTTTGAAGATAAAGGTCTTGGTAAGTGCTTGTCTAAAGAGTTTCTGCACTGCTTTTCTTCTTGCAGAGTATCAACCATTCCTGTCTTCCTGTAGTTGGGGAAATAGCGTTACCTGATGAGGCTTCTTTTTTCACCACTAAGGCACTCAAAATAAAGAGGACTGCATGATCAGCTCATGCTTATGGAAGCCTAGGGAAAGCTGGGAAGCACGTAAGAGCTCTCAGTGTTGGTATTTACTGTTCAGGTAATCCACCATGATACAATCTTACCTCTTCTGTCTCTAAAATAGTGTTCATTAACCCTGGGAGAAGTAATTGGTGAAAATCTAGGAAAGCCAGCTCAACTGCCCAGGTTACAGTTATACCTGCATAACAGCTACATTACAAACATTTTAAAGAACTGGACAGCAAACTTGACTTCCATCTGTTGCCATCTAATGTCTTTAGGATCTTCAGAACTGCCTTCAGGATTTTCAGAGGTGTGGCAGCCAGTGAATTCTCCTGCTGTGATAAAGGTCCCCTTGACAAGATGCTCCACAGGGGTACTTTGTACCATCCTTGGATTTTTTTAGAAGGGTGAGGACTGCAAAACAGGGCAAGAGTCTTCTTCCATCCTTCTTTCTGGGTCCTGAGCCTCTGAACACGGTCCATTGCATCTACCAAAACCACTCGTGGTCTGAAGCCTTAGCCATGCAGAAGCTGCTCCTTCAAGCAGAAAATAGATTATTTCACTGCCTCAGTAAACTGCAACAGGGTTGCACAAGAGAGATATTTTTATCTCTTGAAAAGGGAGAAAAGGCTCCTGCTGCACTTACTGAAACTAATCTGAAGCCTGAAAGAGGCTGCTGAAGGGAAGCAGATTTAAGTCCAGCTGAAACAAGCAAAGATATTAATCAGGAGCCAGATAAGAATAATTTCAATGACTTCCTACAGATGCAGTCTGTGAGACAACAGGGATACTTGGAAAAATGTTAATGCTTTTGTCATTAAAGTCACAACTAGACTATTTCTGCAGGAGTAAGCAGCCTGCTGACTCACATAACAACTCTTTTTTTTCGGTATGAGAGGTGAAACTTTTATCAAGCACTGGGTGAGAACAGAAAAGAACTGAAGCATGGGTATTTGGTGGCTGCCACCTCTACTTCCTGGTGTGTGTGTGGTTTTTCATTTTCTTCTGCTGAATTATGGGGAAAATATATTTCATTATCTATTGATATGAGTCAGATGCTAATTCTGCCTTCTAGGGAAATGTTTTTGTTTTTTTTTTCTTTGTGTCAGATGACTGTATTTTTCAGCAAATGAACCAAGTAGAACCAGGTATGTTGTCAAAACCAGGGAACATTGTCAGGCTGTAAAATTATGAAAATGGTAAATATTATAATGATCCTCAGTTCAGCATGCGTATTTTTGACAGTACAAATGTAAAAGGATGAAGATATTGCAAAATGTAAAGGTAAAGACAGGGAGATCACTTCCCAGTTTCTGTCATGGACAAAATTCAACACTGGGAGCTTAATTCATGGTTATTTAGCAATAATTAGCTACTGGTTTGGGTACTGGGAAACAAAGAAGGACAGACATTTAAAACTACTATTTTCCCCTTTTCCAAGCTCAACTTCTCTCCCAGATTCATTGGCATTCCCAGCTCCTCTTCACCCTTTCCCAGGCTACACTTGACACCTCTCTTGCAGTCTTGTCATTGCTGCAGGTTACCCCCAGACTTTTCAGCAAGCCAACATGCAGCACAGGTCAGGACTCATGTGTAGCAATTTCTTTCTGTTGCTCCTTTTTTCCCACCCTTTTCTGTTTCCTTGGGTGGGTCTCTGACAGGCTGCATTTCAATCAGAAAATCACTGGCTCTGGGCTTGTCCATGGGCTGCAGCCCTTTCAAGGGATGTACTTGTTCTACATGGGTACTCCATGGACCATTTAGGGGTGTGCCCTCTCCACCTTGGTGCACCTCCAGCTCCTCTGGCCTTGCTGCTCCCTCTGATTATCACTCTTCTGTTTTATTTGCCTCTCTGGCATCTTATTCTCTTTTTCAGATATGTTTTCAAAGAGGTGCTACAAGAATGACCGGTGGGGCTTAGCTGTGTCCTGCAGAGGGTCTGTTGCAGAGAGTTCTATCTAGTAAAGGTAAACTCCTCACTTGTTGTGACTGAGGCCACTCTGCAGCTCCCCTGCCAGCAGAGTATTGTAATTTATACCCAATACAATTAGCTACACATTTATCACCTTTGAAACAATATTGGTCTCCTTGAAACATTGGGCTATAATTGCTGGAACAATGCCAGGTCAGTGCTGATGGTTTCTAAGAGTCTTATGGGGATATTGACATGTTAAGCCACAGTAACTGCATTTACAGTTAAAGCAAGCAATTATAACAATTTGTTTCAACATATTAGGCTCTTTACAGAATGTTTAACAAAAACCATACCAAAATATTAAAACCAGTTCAAATGAAGAAATATAGAATAGAATATATTTTTGAGTAGCCATTGTAGCTTTTGGTGACTTTCCAAGACCAAAAATAATGAAAACACCTTCCAACTACTATTTCTGCTATTCCTCCCAACATCAACACCCAGCACTGTAACCTGTATATAAAAGCATGCTTAAATGTACAGAAATGATGATCTGTAATGATGTGGTTGCAAGATATGCAAAGGGAAAATGGACTGGATTTCCTCATACACACCCTTTTCAGCTGCCACTCCCTCCATATATGTTCACAGCAAACTGCCACAAAAAGAACAGCTGAAAAACTGAGCTGTTAAAGGTGAAGGGACAAATACTTGACAGCAGGGAAGAGTGGAGAAATAAGGTAGAAATATGATTTTAAAATGTTACACATAAGAAGAAGAAAATTGCTGCTAATAAACTGAAGATGAATTAGGGTATTGTTTTAAGATCAATTCCTCTTGCTAACAATGAAACACTTACTCCTTCAGCTGCTTAGTCAGCTTGACAACCTGAGAGGCCAGTGACATACATGTCTCCACAACTACTAAGTAGCGGGAACACATGGTGTGCCCCTGTCGCTCAGCACTTTGTGAGGGTTTCTCTCCCACGTGGTTTTGCATGGTGACATTTGCTCCATATTCCACCAATGTCTGTAAAAACATAAAAGAAAACAGTGACATCTGTAAGTGCAAATCTCTGCTGTGACTTCTGATAAGCACAAGCATAGTTGGATAAAAAAAATGTTCCTGAACAAAATGCTTGAATAATGTTAGCCTAAGCCAGTCATTTTTAAAATTCAGTCACTGAAAAATTTGCTTGCATTTTGAATTCAAACCACATAACAATGAAATCTACCACTCAGGTGCAACAGTAACATAGAAGAGGAGTTGCAGTTCAGAAGAGTTATAAAGAGACTGTATTTTATATATAATTCCTTCCTCTCCCCTTGGAGTTCTACCAAATTAATTTGTTTTCTGTTCATTCACTTGTACAGCCTAGCATCACTTGTAGAATTCATACAGTGAGTGGGACTACCAAATGAAGACAGAGGACTTTTGTTTGGTGACCTATTGATTATCCCCTGCACCACAGTAATAAATTTTTGCAGATGCACCTCTCTATGCATTACAGAACATTGTGATAACTGTACACATGGCAGATCTAGAAAAGAAGACACAGGACATCTGTTAGAGATTACATCTGTGACTAGAGCAGCATAAACACATTCTTAGCCAGTTTATAGCGGGTGGTGATGAGCTGAAATGGCTTACCAGCTCTGCTCTTGGGATCTTCACACTGCAAGGTATTGCAACACACCCTTAGAATCTCATTTTAGTAATGTCTTTGCTACAGTGCTCCTGACTCCTTTTGTTGTTTAGCTCTCCATTTTCTACCACACTAGATTCCCTATGCTTAAAACACTCAATAGGGAAGTCTCAGTGTCTGACTCCTTAAGTAATGCTTTTATATGAAAGATATGGCAGATATTTTAGGTCAGATAGGCACATATTTCTTATTGCAGATAAAGAACTGTATAATGTACAACAGTATAACTTTATCAGTCTAGTTGGAATTTTTGGGGAGTGAGGTCACTGTGTGTGGAGAGGTTTACAGCTGGTCTGTGAGCCAGAGAGGGTTAATGAATAAGAATTATTTCTGAAAGGTATTCCATCAAGGCTGTTGGCCTGGAGACCAAAAAGAGAAGAAGGAGAAGGAGATACATGGGAAAGAAAACCTGCAACTGGGAAAGTATTTTTGGGAAGGTTTTGTGGAAAACAGAGGTGGTGATGGTTTTTACAACAATTGTTGATCTATTGTAACCAATTAACAAAGTGTAAACTTCACAGAGTGTATAAAAGACAGGTGGCTGCTGTAATAAATGGGATATTCGCCTTCTGAAATGTAGTGTGTCTAGCTGTACATCACGCCTGCTTCAACAGTGACAACTGTGGCTTTTTAATCCTGAGAGAAGTTTCACTGCTTTGCACTTGTTTGGTTAGTCACTATTTTCTTTTGAAGACATACTGAAGTCTGTGCCAGTTCTTAGTCCTCAAGAAAAATACACTCTGATGTATATCTCTCTGTTACTCACAGTGCCAGCAGAGAACCCTAGCTTGCTTCTGGAGAACCATCCAGGGTATAAGCATGACATCTGAGTTATTCTGAGATAGAATATTGTTCTATGTGCAAAAGTTCTGTCCAGCTGACCTCAAGACATCCATTAACTGATACAAGATTTGAGACCAAGTCTTCCTTCTTTATCATCTGTTTGTGATAATCAGAGTTAGGAACTATTTGCATTACCTGAGTAGGTAAAATAGGACCTAAATATTCTGAGAACTGCTTTGATACACATTGATACCAACCCCTAGGACAACTTGTGATCCTGTACAGCCAGAAACTACAGCATCATTAACTTTATGTGTGCACATGCAGAAGAGGAATTGCATGGCTGTGCTCTTGGTTGACTTATCCAAGCAGAGCTGGTAAACCACTGAGGGTTGGAGTGACTTGGCTGACCACAAACAGCAGACACAGAGACCTCTACATCTGCTGACAGAGAAGCGGAATGGGTGGTCTGTCTGATCTGCTAAAACCATACAGAAAGGAAAGTTATGAACTCTTGCAATGAATCTCCTATCAATAGACTGGGCTTAATTCGTCAAGAAAGAAAACAAAGGAGAGTTATGACCTTGCAGAAAGTAATCACATAGTTTGAAACATGATAGGAGCATCATATGCTCATAAACACAGTGAGTAAGTGGACCAGGGAATCACTGACAGCCTGTGTCTCTTCATTTCTTACGCTGCTGCCTGTAGTTTCCCTTTTTCCTTTATTACTTCTTTATTCTTACCAGATTATTCACTGTACAGTATTTTAAACTAGATTGTAAGATTACTGAGCCTATTACTGGGCTTATTTTGTTTTATATCACAAAATATCAACTACGCTTAAGACTGTGAGGTATTAGTGAATTCTATTACTAACACTGTGTATTTTTATCACCACTAGATATTTTCATTACTTATTTCTCATGGCGTCACTTCAACAAAAAGCACTTGTTGAACTACATATTCACCTAAAATAAAATAATGTTTAGAATTCTAAGCCATTTATTAAGGTCTGCTCTTCCCAGGGAAAGCAGGGCTAGTCTCTTCTTTGTTTAGTTTTATCCATGAAAACAGCCTGCAGATGTCAGCATTCTGGTCAAAATAATATACACCCATTCTCCTTCAAATGCACTGCACATCTTGATGAGGCACTGTTGAGATAGCAACCATAAACACACACTCCATAGCAACCCTAAGCACACCCTCTACCACAACAGTGCCCCCACTAACATAAACATTTCTTCTATCCATTTTTTTTCCAACTGATCAGAGCAATTGTCTACAATACAATAACAAACCCACCAGATTCAGCATGGATATAAGGGTTTGTTTATTTTATTGTCGTATGAATTTCTACAGGATCCATTCCTCCCATCTTTAAGAAAAAAAGACATGTCCCCTTAGTAAGAAAATACAAAGATGGTCAGGTTTGCCAAATCTTTCTGACTTCAAGTCTATTCATTCAGCTCAACCTGTTTTTCTTTTTTGATTACATGATACTCTCAAACTGGCTTTTACAGAGTTATGTCTTCTTGGTGACTATATATAAATAGACTGTAATAATAATAGTAATAATAGTAATAATAGTAATAATAGTAATAATAGTAATAATAGTAATAATAGTAATAATAGTAATAATAGTAATAATAATAATAGCTCTGCAGATGTAGATCCAATGTAACAGTGTGCACAAACACACTTAGGTCTCTGAAGAGGTTAGCTAATGGAAATTCACTCTCTGTATTTCTTTTACGGTTAGACTAATAACAATTCTGTTCTGTAGTTGCAGTGGCCTGAAGGGTAATGTGGATTGGTTCATGTGTGGTAAAAGGAATAACATGTTTACTGATAAATATCTGAGTCCTTTGAGAATTACTGCTCCTTCTTAGACATGTTTTCCTCCTTAACTTGACTTAATCACTTTAATTTCTATTTCTTGCCTTTCTGCCAAGAGGTCATTTTTTCTTTTATCTGTTCTTCTCCAGTGACTAGTTTGTTTATCAAATACCTCTCTGCAATTTCCTGGAATCATTTTATTATTGTTTCTTCTCCAAACAGCTTTTGCTCAAAGTGCCGACAACACAAACACTGAAATGTACTCCTGTGACTAATGGTTCTCGCAAATTTGATGGGCAGAGGGTACATCTGCAATTAACACAAAGTTGCTTGACCTTCAACAATTTACCAGAAGCACTGATCAACCAGGGAGGTACCAGTGACTGGAAGCTGCCAAACTTGGCACCCATGTTTAACAAGTGTTTGAAGAAGGATCCAGGGAAGAACAGGCCTGTCACCCTGATCTCAGTGCCAGGCAAGTTCACAGAGCAGATCATCTTGACTATCCTCTAAGTACAACAATTATACTTGTACTTGCAACAAGTACAGGACAACAGGGGGATCTCACCCACAGCATGGGTTTATGAAAGGCAGGTTCTGCTTGATCAACCTGATCTCATTCTAGGACAAAGTGACCTGCCTAGTGGATAAGGAAAAGGCTGTGGATGTGTTTACCTAGATTTTAGTAAAACCTTTGATACGGCTTCCAACAGTATTCTCCTGGAGAATCTGGCTGTCTATGGTGTGGATTTACTGTTCACCAAGTGAAAATCTGGCTGGATGGCAGAGCACTGAGAGCAGTGGTGAGTGTATTTACACTCAGCCACAGATTGTGGCTGGTCAGTAGCGGTGTTCCCCAGGGCTCAGGGCTGGGGCCAGTTCTGTTTATAGTAATCAACAACACGGACAAAGGGATGAAGTTAATGGTCAGTAAATTCACAGACATGCCAACTCAGGCAGGAGTATTATCTGCTGGAGGGCAGGAAAGCTCTGCAGAGGGATCTGCACAGACTGGATCAAAGGGCTGAGGCCAGCTAGATGAGATTCAACTGCACTTGGACCACCCCAAGCAGCACAACAGGCTTGGAGAAGAGTGGCTGGAGAGCTGCCCGGCACAAAAGGACCTAGAAGTACTGGTTGACAGCAGCTGAACATAAGTCAGCTGTGCCCAAGTGGCCAAGAAGGCCAAGGGCATCCTGGCCTGTGTCCACAATAGTGTATCCAGCAGGACCAGGTCAGTGACTGTACCCCTGTACTGGGCACTGGTGAGGGGACACCTTGAGTCCTGTGTCCAGTTCAGGGCCCCTCACAACAAGAAAGGCATTGACAGGCTGGAGTAAGTCCAGAGAAGGGCAGCAGAGCTGGGAAAGGGTCTGGAGCAAAAGCCCTGGGAGGCTGAGGCTGCTGGGGCTGTTTAGACTGAAGAAAAGGACACTGAGGACATTGCTCTCTACAGCTGCCTTATAAGAGGTTGTAGCAAGCTAGGGATTGGCCTCTTCTCCCAGGTAACAAGTTAACAGGATGAGAGGAGGCCTCAAATAGTGCCAGGTGAGGTTTAGGTCAGTGTTGGAGGTTGTTTCTTTTTCCCTTTCCTCTCTGTGAAGTTTTCCCCATTGACATACTAAGTCTGATAGCTAGTGAAAGTGGGAAGGTTGAAAAAGTGGGGGGGGAATTGGGGTTAAAATCCTTGAGATCAGAAACAGGTAAATGATAGGAGAGAGGCACTAGCTCAGCCCCTGCTTGCTCCTGGAGTCAGAGGAGAACGGTCCCAGCTGATTCTCCCACCCCCACCATCCCAACACCAGGAGCCACCTTTTCTGCTGTTGGACCTCGCACTGCTGCCTTCTCTCTTCAGCCTCCCATCTCCAAGCACCCTGCTGAGCACCAGGACTGACATTGTGAGCAAAGTCTCTCCTCCATCCCTTTCCCACCTGGGATGCTGCTGCCATCACCCCCAGCCCTCCTGCAGCTCCTGGCGGGACCTGACCCCACCGTCAGTACCTGCAGCACAGGGAAGGGTACCTGCAGCCAAGAAGGACTGGAACTGGGTTACTGCTCAGTTTGTTGGTAATTTCATAGTTGTTGTTTTGTTTGTCTTGTTAGATATACAAGTGAAGAAATGTTATTCCTATCCCCATATCTCTGCCTGAGAGCCCCTTAATTCCAAAATTATAATAACTCAGAGGGAGGGATTTATTAGCTCCATTTCAAGGGAAGGCCCTGCTCTTCCCTAGCACACCTGTCTTTTCAAACCAGGACAATCAGCTATTAAGAAAAAGAAAATTCACAGAAAGGGTAGTTAAGTACTGGAACAGACTGACTGTTGAAGTGGTGGACTCATTTGTCCATTTGGAAGTGGAAAAAAAAAACCAGTGTGGATGCAGCATTTGAAGACATTCTTTAATGGTTAACGTGGTGGTGCTAGTTTGGTCAGATGTGATGATCTTTGAGGTCTTTTCCAACCTTAATGGTTCTATGGTTCTGTGGCTCTATGGCCAACCATCCAGTTCAACTCCATTACTTTCTTGGTATGTCTGCATTGAACACAGGTACTGAACAAAGGTATCCAAACTGATTTATTCTGGCTCCCATAAGTACTGTAGATGCTTCAGCCTTCTCAGATCGACAGATTACCATTTTTAGCACCTCTATATAGAATTGTATTTTTTTCAATGGCCATGATGACTCACTGAAAATTAGTTAGAAATCACTCTGAAAAGGATGGTTTACTCAAGGTGTAAATTGTTCAACAAAGCTTTCTTTTATACTTCCCCTAAGGTGGACAGCTAAAACTACTCAACAGGAAAAGAAACAGAAGGAAAATATCAGAGTAATAAGAAAAGTATGCATATCTGCCCTGGCTGTCCTTTTGTAAGACAAAAACATATACACTAGCTGCTTATATATAAACAATATAATCATGCTTTCGTCTTGCAATACAAACTACTTTAGGCTTACAACAGCATGCTTCAGAATAGAACCAAAAACCCAGAGCTTTTCAGTATTTCAGTCTGACTCCTACTGGTTTAAAGATTGTCCTTCTGATATATTTTAATATATCAATAATTATTCCCACTTTGATTTCCCATAATAATTTTTTTATCATTCAAGCTTGAAGTTTACAGGTTTCTGCTATAGCTATCACTCTACCTGTATGCATCCTAGATAGCCATGTTGAGCAGCTATGTGAACAGCAGTATTTCCATCCTGGTCAACTTCATCCAGTGAAATCCCTTGTTCTTGCATAAACTGAAGAAGCCACAGAAGGATTTTCTCCTAAGGGCAAAGAAATGTCACAAAAGGTAAGAAATAATGAAAAGATAAATGTACTAGAGGAATATTGGTGCTGTCATCTATTACTAATTCTATCCAACAATTCCTTGGTTTCAGTCTCTCTTAACTTTGTAGGCTTAGTGCATCATGGGACTCTGGTTTTTCTTTTTGGTGGTTTTGGGTTTCTTTTTTTCCTCAAAGGAAAAAAGCTGAAATGCTTTATTTTATAAAAAGACATAATAGGAAAAATATGAGCATTGTAACACATTCTGAAAAATTGTACATAAAGACTGTGGGTGCCTCTGCATTAGTGATGGAAATAAGTACAGGGAGAATAACCCATATATCAATCTGGAAATCAGGTTGCAAAATTTGGACAGACTTCACAAGCCTCTCTGGAAAATTAAAACAGGATTATGCTCAGAAAGATCACAGATCTGAGCAGATTAGATCTTTCAAATCTATAGCCATTCCCCATCTCTGTGTGGTTGTGCTAAAGAAGTAGCAACACAGCTAAAACCAGAAAATAAAGCTACCCTAACAACTTGATGTATTGACTCATGGACCATTTGTATGTCCTACATGTTGGGAACAATGGGGAGAGACTTGGACTGCAAAAACTTGTCACTGAAAGTCTGGAAGCCAAAACTGAGGTGGAAACGTTTTGGTTTTGTTTTTTTTTTCCCCTAACACCGTATTTTGTGTGTGCATGTAGGTGAAATACACATTTATTTAGGTGTTCCATTCTAACAGTGGAGAGTTATATATGTGTACTAAGCTTTTTTGATTTCTTGTTTCCTCCAGGGAGTTTATTTGGAAAAAAAAAATCTAATCTCTAGGAATTTTTCATGCTACTCCATATTTAATTTAATTTTGCCATAATGAATACAATACTGAAAAGCTAGAATAAATCCATAGATTACATAGAAAAGTGGGGTCCATTAAAACTGACTACAGCTGCTTTCCCAGTTTTTCTATCTGAAAAGGTGAAAAGACCAAATTACTTCCTAGCATAAAACTTTTTTATATAAACATGTATTTTTTAATATCTTGCATTGGTATCTGTTATTACTGACTCAGAGCTCCAGTTCAAAGGTGCTTTGTCAATTCTATTGTTGCTGAGGCAAATGTTGATCCACAGACTTAACCTGCAGTGCCTCAGTAGCTTCCATGACACATAAGTACATAATTCTCCAAAATTATAAATGTGGAAAACTAAAGGAGACCTAAATAAAACAGTACTGAAAACATATATAGGACTCTGAGATTAAGTAGAAAGTAATTAAGTAAAAAGAAGTAATTAAGTAGAAGTAATTAAGTAGAAAAGAGAAAGAATAAAAATGAAGAAAGAAAATTCAAAAAAGCTTGGAAACCTGTGGTTTTTTGTGCAAAAGTACCATGGAAATTTTAATCTCAATGAAAAGGAGAGGAATTGTCAGACCCTTCTAGAACTACTCCAGGATGATTCTGCCCATTCAAGCATCTGGGTCTCTGCTTACTATGCTTCAGAGGGCTACTCTGTCTGATACTCATCTGCTTCATATCTTCACTTCAGCACCAATTTTGTTCTTATTACAGGGTTAAGGTATAGGTATTTTGACTTGTCCTTGGCTTAATGCCCAACACAGTTGACAGCCAGAGATGACTACAGATCACATATCCCTTTAAAAATACTTTTGAGCAATTTCTCAATATACCAGTGGTGTTGGCCAGCAAGGAAGAAGGATTATACTACTCCTATGAATTGCCCTTATGCTTTAATAATGAAAATAAAAATATTTTACCAAATTTTGTCTGCAGAATTGGAAGATAACTATAGCTTTGAAATGATATATTTCTTTGGAACGTTTTATGGACCAGAACGTTAAGCATGTTCTGTAATTATATGGTCACAATTGGCATGGAACAAAAAATGCTTCCTGGTCATTTATCTTATCAACAAGGAAATCAAATGGCTGGGTAGCACTATTCAATCATCTGTACATAGGACTACCTGTGCACTAAGTGACCACAGGCACAAGGTCATAATTCTACTCAAACAGTTTGAGTTCCAAGAAATTCATCCTTGACAAATAAAAACCAAGAAAACAAATACGTTTTCCACTTAGAACTAGGGGAAAAAAAAGCATCATATACCATAACATGCCACATATCACTTTATTAACACTTACATTATGCATTTGCAAGACAAGTGTTTTTAGGAATAGATCTATCGTCTTCAATTTATTCAGACAAAATGAAAGATAGTGAGAAAATTCATTAGGTGAAGACAATGAAAAAAATAACTTATTTTGTTAAGTAATAGGAACCAATAAATACTAATAAATTATTCAGTATATCTGTTACTTTTAAGACCTACAGTCCTTTTGCTTTAGCAGTTATTAACACCCCTCTGGCATAGTCTAGACCTACAATAATTCAAATCACTCTACAAAAAGATTTCAGGAAAAATTGGGACAGGCTGCTGACTTTGGTTCCATCAGATGACTTTTGGAGAAGAAAGTACAACTAACATAGACCATTTAAATCATTACATGGCCTACAAAAGGAAGGGTTAGCATGCTGAAGAGTACTGACTCTACAGCTAATCCTAGCCCCATCACCTGATATTAATTAAATCAGCTGGTCTTCCCAGTATCTCTTCACAGCAGAGGAGCAGGAATGAGTGAAAACACACTGCCTTTGTAAAAATAACAATAGACAGGAAGGCAAATATCCTGAGGTGTAAAACAAAGATGTTTTGTTAGGTATCTGCTTATCTGAATGCCATACACTCCTTCCCACAGTGCTCTCCAGAACTGTACCACCATCAAGGCATGCACAGGATCCCTTCTCGATGCTCAGCCATACTTTAGGCTGGTTGCCCAAGTTCTCCCTAGACTCTTTGGAGTTCAGAAACCACAAACCCTTGGCATTCTCCAGCCTCTGCCTCTTACCTGTGCAGTCCGTGCTACCACAACATCTCTGATGGAAAGACTTTCCAGCCCCATGAAGCTCTAAGTCAGGACTAGGACAACGTGCACCTTGGACTGCACCACCACGATCCTGTGACATGGTGACTGGGCCAGGCACAGCTGGCATGCCCTGCACTCATGACTTACGCCCAGCATGAAAAGGCCTGCCAACCATCACGGTTTCTCTTGCACAAGCTCATGCTTAAAGAAACCCTTGCTAGAAGCTATGATGACCAGCCTACAGGTTGACTTCGAGCTTTTTTTGTCTTCCATCTGATTAACTTACGCGGTTCCCTCTCCCATTGGAAAAATAAAATGTTGCTGACATGTCCTTGGAGGCAGGCCATGACCATAGTTTGAGGACCTTTAACATAGGAACTCCCTTCTGCTGCCCATTCTAAATTATAATTCTTGAAGAAAAATACGGCATGCATGTCTAATGCCTGGGGAAACAATGGATGGACTGACTCTCTTAGAAAAAGATTCAATAACAGGTCTTCCTTGTAAAAATATTACTCTTGTAATTCTGCCAAGACCAGTGTTTACATGGATTATCTCTCATGTAAGTAATGGTAAAATAAATTAAAGCTTCCAGGACAGTGCCAAGTAAGCATTTAAACTTCTCAAAAGTTTGTTTCTTATTTTTTTTTTTTTAACACAGTTGGGTAAGATAGTCTGGCACTCCTTCAGCCTCAATACTCCCTCATGTTTGAAGGTTGTTTATGGATTATAAAAAAAAAAAGATAATTGGTACTACAGATGAACTTTATTTGGCATTCAGCTAACTAAGAAAATTTGGCAGCAATTTATATATCACCTTTTCAAATTTCATGGGTGGCAGATTGTAGTTGGCGTTTCTTAAGTGGTAAAGCTTCCGTTCTGCTTTGAAAAGGATCTAGATAAAGTGTGCCAGATATGTTTCTGGCAGTAGGTAGCATAGCTCACTGAAAAAACCCTAAAACTTCATTGGCTTTAGTTTGAATAAATATCTTTAGAGATGAGGACAAAATTAGGTTAATCAAGTGAAGATAAGAATTTAAGTTTACATGCAACTTTCTCTTCCAAACTTTTTCCTCCCAGTAGCAAGCACTCTTTTGTCTAATCCAATTCTGATCTGTCTCACATATTCTCTATCCTTTATAGCAAACTTGCTTACACCATAAATCTGTATATCCAGCAGGGTCCTACCTTGCACCAGTAATGTCTGCATAAAAAAGGAAAGTGCAGAAAAAGAAGTATTTGCACAGCATGAACACAAGGGTATCTGAGTGCCTATGGAAACAGCAGGAGAAAAGGTAGACTCCTAGCTCCATAGCCTTCCAAACCTGCCTCCTCTCCTTCCCTATTCCTACAGTAAATTCATGCCTGGACAGAAGCAGCTAGCAGCAGAAATATGCCACAATAATTGTATGGCATTAAATGAGACAACCACATCAGCAAAGAATTATTTTCTTAGTGGTTATATTTTGTTTGTTCTCTCTTAAAAGAGTAAAAAGCATTAGCACAAAATCAATGAGGTCTGGTGTCCCTGCCAATGTCTGGGAGGTTGGAACTAGATGATCATTAAGGTCCCTTCCAACCCAAACCAGTCTATGATTCCACGATTCCATGATTTATCTTTAATGTCTGCTGAAGAAATTGTGGGATAAAGCGATCCATCTGCCAAAGAGATTAGAGAAGAATAACTGATCACTATTTCTTTCACAGTGGATCTTGGAGAAGGTCCCTTGAAAAGGGGCTATTGCAAGATTTACTTAGAAAAATCATGGATGTTGTGGGAAGAGAATGTAGTGTAATTAAGTGGCATATATGTTTCTCCAGATATTAGCAAAGCACTAGAATGCAGTACTTCAGTGGTGTCTCATAGTTATATCAATAGACAAGGTAGGTGTGAAACATGATTGATTTACAATTAGCTTAGCTGGCTAGAGCATGCTATAACACCAAGCTTGTGGGATTGAGCCCCATATGGGCCATTTATTTAAGAGCTGGACTAGATGATTCTTGTGGGTCCTTTCCAAATCAGAATATTCTGTCAATCTACAACTTATTTATGTAGTTTTCAATGAAAATGGTTAAAGCTAGAGAGATGATGCTCAATTTCCACCACACTTCACTGCCAATACAATGAATTCTTAAATTGCAAAATTTTGTTGCTCTTCTCATGTGTCCTGTGAATCCTCTAGATGACAACTGATCTCTGTAGACATTCTTGGGATTTACTGGTTGGGCTAATATGCCAGCTAATCTTCTCCTTGCCATTATTCAAACCTTATAAAACAAAACCGAACCAACCAAAGAACAAACAAACAAACAAACAAATTACTTTAGAGGGAAAATGCTGAAAAAATTATACAGATTAAGTTGGGAAAGATTTTGCTATACTTCAACTAATTCAGAACACCTGTAATTAAAAGCCACAAAATGACACACATACTTTAATTTCTTGTATAAGCATCTAAGTAATCTATTTGAAAAAGTAAGAGAAAGTCATACCTGGCCATAGCAACCTGCATAATGAATAAGGCTTGGGTGGTCTTTTGAGCAACTGAGCTCTGCAATAGCTTCTGTTTCACTCACCATCCACCGAACACACTCCAGCTGACCATTCTAAACAAGCAAAAAAAAAAAAAGTCTGAATTCCAACTGTTTCCATTCTAAACACACCTATTAGAGAGCAAAAATCTTATAAGAGTTATTACAAAATTTCCAGTTTGATTAAGAATTTAAAGAATAAGCCAACAGCACCTTTTGTCTTTTTCTGCAGAAGGGCTGGCTTATTTAACAATTAGCTCTTTACTTCCAGTAATACCTTAGCATACTTTGTCATTCACAGAACAGAGTGTAAATGTGCTGGAGTTCTTCCTGCAAGTGAGGGTGCCCCAGCACAAGTATTTTTAAAGATGACCTACATGACTGGACTTGTCCCGGGTCATTGCAAAGTTCTGTAAGAGCCTTTAAGTGATCTGGCTTAACTAAATCTTGTGGCTCTTGATCCTTACTTCCCAGGTGGTTTTTGACACTGATACAATGATATTTATTTTTCTCTTTCTTCCTTTGTATCACTGTAACTGCCATAATGCTTCACTATGTGGGATGTGCACCTATTTTCCACAAAAGCGGTAAGCATCAGAATTTATTGGCTGACAAACACATTACATACCTACCTTGAAAAAACAACAAAGAAAAATTGCTAAAATTTCATAAGACTTTAAATTGGCAGACTGTTACTATACAGCCTGACCCAGCCCAAGAATTTGAAGCATTTCATTAATACAACCAGGTCTCAGTTTAGTTTTCTAATCATATGGCTTGGCCCAGAAAAATGAAAGAACCCAACCCTGCCACCTGTGCTAGGGCCCCAGGCCATTGAAATGATGCCTCAAATATGGAAAACTGCAGGTTGGAATCTACCAGTCTTCTCAGTTTCCAAACTTTATCCAGAAAGCAAGCAACAGTAAACCACCCCAAAAGAAACAGAAACTCTGGTATTATGTTTCACCCCTTTCCTTCTTTGTCCTTAAGGTATTTGGAGGATAAAAGGAGTGACATTGAACCATTCACTCTCACTAAAGAACCAGAACCACTATGGTTACATCACCGGCCTTCCTGCACTATCTTTTATTTTAATGTAGCAACACCCTGGATTTCCATATTTTCCTACATAATACGTTTTCCTGTAAACTTGGACATTAATTTTTTTTAGATTTTCACAGGTCATTCTGCAACATATACATCTTAACTTTGATGCAACTGCTTTCGACAACTGGGAATTTTCACCTCGAGGTGCTTTCATGCTTTGTAAACTTGCTGTCACGCTTGTCTTACAAGATTATACCAGTATTTGTAAAAAAAACAAGAAACTGTTATACTCTCTAAGGAAACAACTGAATCCAAATTAAGTGAAAGCCATTGAAATACAACAAATAAGTCTTTAGATTCAGTAGACTGATTTGAAAATTAATGCATATGCATTGACAACAATGTAAACACTGTCATTGTTATACAGTGGATATTACATCTTGTGTAGTAATCCATTTTACTTTGTTTATGTAGTACCAGCCAACAGGGGCTTTTTTTTCCTTACTTACAAAGCTTGAAAAATAACATCCAGCTGGATGCATTTCTTACTGCCATCACAGGAGGAAACTAAAAGACCTTTATGTCAGGTTACAGTAGAGAAAGGGCCCATTACCTTTATTGCTAATCCAGCAGGAGTTAGCTGCTCAATGTTTCGTTCATTCAAACAGTCTTCACCCATCAAAGAAGTGAGATGCTGCAGGCATTCTGCATGTCCCTTTGATGCTGCTACATGCAACAGATTGTTGTCACATTCATCATGGATCTTATCCAGATTATCTGCTGCTAAATGTGGCTGTTAAAAAAACCCCTATGTTAGTTACAACTCAGGATAAAAAGATATATTCATCCTCACAGCCCCAGACACAAGCCAAGCAAAAGGAGGTTTCCCAATAGACATGTTGTTTTACAAGTCAAAACCTAGAGCTTTTCACTTCACTGCTTCACTGTATAGAATCTGGATACTGTTAGCGTAAGGACAGAAGTGGGATGTTCACTGGCTTGATTCATTGTCAAGTTTCTCTCATCATGCAATTGTCATGCAACAGTGCAACATCTTAAGTGCCTTCCAGTCTTTGCACTAGTCTGATAACAAGGTAGCTGCAAAAATACCCACATTTTAATAATTTCTGTCTGTTTCAAGTTCTCTCTCCTTTTTTCCCCCCTTTGGCATTATATTGATGAGTAATTGAAGAGAAAACATTCTTGACTACTGAAAGACATTGCTGATTAATTTTGCTCATCACAAATTCGGTAGCTTAAGTAAAGCACCATTTAAAATGCAGTTTAAACAGCTTAAAATGACAGAAGACTTTTATGTGATAGCTTGTTTACGTGAAAAACACTGTTGGGATATTTACTCAAAGTTTTACATCACCATGACATAATACATTATTTCTGCCCAATTCTAATTTAAAGACAAAACAATTGGATTAAGAAACTCCAAAAGAAAAACAATATCGAAGACAGAGTCAAGGAGTAGAAATAACAAGTTTCTAGAGTTATGCAGTCTTGCCAGAATACTGTTCCATTTGTGTACTTCATGAAGGGGTTCCAACCAGTTTAGAAAAAACATGTATTTTCTTACCTATGATGTCCTCTTTTTCCCCCCCAACTTCTATTTCAGAATGAATTTAACATGCTTTTATTTCTTAATGAGTAATCTAATATTCTCTTCTGCCTCTGTCTAGTTTTGAATATCTTCCTTTGTTCTTGCTTCTATGTTAATGGTATGCCTTTGTGCTTGAGCTAGACTGCTAAACAGAGAAGCTAAACAAAAATCTAACAAAAACAGTTTTTATACATCCACTGTGCCTTCACCAGCTGTTCTGTGTGGAGATCACATGCTTTGCATCATTGTGCTGCTAACTTGTAGCCAGTTACTTTGGAAACCATCATTGACCGTGCCTGATCACAGTGCTAGAATTTACTGAAAAAACCTTCATATGGGTCAGAGGCCAGCCAGGCTTTATAGAAAGCTCCTGCCTAAGAATGCTGCTGCAACAAGACAGCATAAACACTCCTGAATTATAATCAGAATACAACAGAAGCCTCTCTAATCCCATCATCAACCTCTACCTAACAACAGTGGTAAACCAGCAATAACTGAGTAAAGTGACCTACAAATGTGAAAGGCAAAACTCAGGATTTAAACTTGATATTTAAGTGATCCTATTAGTTAAAATGTCTGCCTTTATAAATTCAGTGTACTGCATAAAAGAGCATATTTGGTCATGCATTCATAAAACTAGTGTCTATATTTTATATAATTTATAATTTTATAATTTATATATAATATTTTATTTAATTATAAATACTTTCCATTTGGAAGTCCATACATCCAATTTCTAATGAGTCTACAAGATAAAAAGGGCAGTGGTTCAAATTATAAACTTCATCAGCTTAGCTGGCTTAATGAAACAAATCACAGATCACTTTTATTCTATGTTTCTTATTAAAAATATGATACTTACCAGTAAAGATATTTGGCCTTCCTTTACAATGTTTAAGATGCTCTTAATTTTTTTCACCTCTTCGCTCCTCTCTTCCGGGCTCCCTGCACTGCTCCAGCTCATACCCAGCTCCTCTAGCTGCTTGCTCTCCGCCACTGCTGTCTGCAGGTGGAAAGTCCTCCGGTGGCAGTTCGGCATATTCTTCTCAGCTTTGTGAGTGTGAGGATCAGCAAGCGTCCTGCTGAGGAAGCCCTTGCCTTGGGCTTCAGATTCATGGACTGAGCTACACTTAGCTAAAGGCTGGGAAAGCTCGAATTCTTCTGCTGAATGCTTGTGCTGATCAAGAACAATGGGCTGCATTTTTCTCAGCTGAGCGCCTTTCACAGGAGACAGCACACAGAACTGTGTCCCGCCAGTAGGCGAGCTATCTGTGCTCCCTGCAGGACAGCTCTTGACATTTAGACCATTCACTGTTGAACACACACTTAGAAGTTTTTTCTCAGGAACTACCTTTGTAAAAGGAACAGGTTGCTGACTTGATTTAATATAAGGCACGTCCAAAATTTCATCCATATCCAGGTCATAGTGCTCCAGCTCCCCAAGCAGAACAGCAGGCTCAGTGCTTTTGCTTTTAAGGTTCTCTCCTTCTCCTGCACTCTGGTCATCATTTGGAAGTGCAGACTGTGAATCACTGCCTTTCTGGTATTCCTCCTTCTGGTTCTTCTGGTCATCACTTTCATTGTTCTCAGAGCTTTCTGGCTGGTGCTTTAATGGAGAAACCCTCTTCACTGGTCTGAATTTATTGCACACATCTGCAATTCCTGCTGGTTTCTGTGCATTTCCAAGAAGAGTTGAGACCCCACAGTTCCAGCTGCTACTGGAAACTAGAGAAAAATAGAGGAATTTGATTTAGCAGTGAGTGCTACCTGACATGTGACATGATAGCATGCTTTAATGATATACCTAGCCAAACACTGGAAACAAGAATTATATAATAACATGCCAGATTCATATCTAAACAGATTTAATGGCATCTCTATCAAGAGAAGAATTTTACATTCCTAAAAAAAACTTTCTTCAAGGACGCATAATGTAATAATTACAAATAATTAGTTCTAATCAAGCTCTAACCAAGAACAGAAATTGTCAATGAGCCAATGTGTGCTTGAGCCCAAGAAAGCAAATGGTATCCTGGGGTACATCAGGAAAAGCATTGCCAGCAATGATCTAGAGGTGATCCTCGCCCTTTACCTGGCCCAGACAAGGCCACATCTGGAGTGCAGCGTCCAGGTCTGGGCTCCTCCGTACAAGACATGGAGCTCCTGGAGTGCGCCCAGGACTGGTTACTATTAAGGGACAGGACCATCTCTTCTACCAGGAAAGGTTGAAGAAGCTGGGCCTGCTCAGCCTTGAGAAGAGACAACTGAGGCAGGACCACATCAATGTCTATGAGTATCTGAAGGGAGGGTGTCAAGAGGATGGAAGCAGGCTCTGTTCAGCAGTGCCCAGCAATAGGAGAGGCAATGGGCAGAAGCTGATGCACAGGAAATTCCACCCCAACACAAGGAAGAACTCCTTTACTGTGCACTGAGCACTGGAACAGATTGCCCAAAGAGGCTGTGGTGTCCCTCTCACTGCAGGTATTCATGAACAACCTGGACACAATCATGTGCCATGTGCTCTGGGATGGCCCTGCTTGAGCAGGGAGACTGGACCACATAACCTGCTGTGGTCCCTTCCAACCTGACCCATTCTGTGAATAATGGCCTAGTGCCATTTATAGGGGTCCTGTCCAATGATGTTAGTTTGTATTCTGCTCTGCATTGAGAGGCATCATAAGAGTAGGATGACTTTCTGTGAGGGCAACAAAAGAGTTAGTTAAAACTTTATAGTGGATTTGTTTTACCACCCATAACAACAACTCAATTTTTAAGGCCAGTTTCCTCTGGAAGATGTATTTTTCTTATAAGAAGTAGAAATTCATGAACATCAGCTGACATCTGGGACTTTTCAGCTTCGGGAAGGAAAGTGTCAGGAGGAACCTCATCATTAAGAAGAGGCAACAAGGTTCTTCTCTATGACAGGACAAGAGGCAACCAGCATGAAGTAAAATACAAGAAATTCTATCTGAACACAATAAAACACTTTTTAAATGGTGTGGCTGGTCAAACACCAGCATAGTTGCCGAGGGACTTTTTGAAATCTCCATTGTTAGAGATACTCAGAACTCAACTGGACACAGACCTGGTTTAACTGGCTCTAGCTGCCCCTACTTAAGCACAGTCATTGAACTAGATGATCTTAAGTGGATACTCCCAACCTAAACAATGTTGTGATTCTCTGTTCTAAAAATTGACCCTGCTTATTGAGGTATGATGTTCCTTCTGAACTTCTCCTCTCTATATATGGCTTCTCTGTCAAACTTTCCATCCCTTATATGTACAACCTGTCTACACCCACAGACACACCTATAGCTCTGGACCTTCCAGACAATTATTTCACTGCCCTGCCGAATAGTTTGACCCGTGAATTTGACTTGAGAGAAGGGAAGGAGCTCAAGTCAATCAAACTCTTAATCCTACTGAATTTGAACTCAATCCTGCAGAATTTGCACTCTTTCATAGTCCTAGCTGCTGATACAAATTATCTTCATAATAAGCGGAATTCTGGCAAAGAATTTTCTCTCTTGTTATTTTCAGTTGAGGGACAGCACCAAAACCATAAAAACATATAGGCAGTTACTATGCCCCTTTCAATGTACACTAAGAGTTAATGCACTCTAAAAGTCAAGAATACTGCTCGAACAAAGCAGATTTATAACATGTGCTAACTGCATATCAGTGGGATCTAATTTGTGGTCAAAACACACAATTTGCCATGCACACCTTCCTAAGGAAACAGATATATACACTTCCAGTGCAACACTAATATCTGAAGCAAAAGATTAGTATGGTTTAGTAGTTATGGATGTCTGAAAATTACATTAATACTTTTGGAAGTGCTTAAGAAAACATTTCTGAAGAAGAAATAAAAATAATAATCAAAAAGCATGTAACTTAGGGGGCCAATACAAACAATGCACTGTACTGACTTATTTATGTATTGTATAAGATTCTAGGTTCAAAGGCCTACACTTTTATGTTGGTTTTATTTACATGTGAAATTTTTTCCAAGTGATACAGGGAAATGGATACCATATGTTTCCCAGCTGTTTTGTTCTGACAGGAACTATTAAGCACTCAGTATGGAAATGAATTCTGTCTGAGTTTTATGAAAACACTGCTTTCAACACAGGGGTCTAGGCAGAGGAAAAGGCATCAACATTTTGTTTGTCATCACTTTATTTAAGCTTACATTTATTTTGTTGCTTCACTTTCTCCACTTTTAAACATTAATAACATGCATTTACATAAACCACTGGTGACCAAACTGTAAAATCAGGCACTGAGAAGAAGTAATAATGTTTGTTGCAAATCTGCCTCAGATAATAAGGTACTTCCATTTTTCATTATTTTTTCCTTGTTTTTCACTTTTCATTCATTTGTTTTCTTTGCAAGCACTGTTTTTTCAGGGGAAAAAAATGAAACTGGAACACCAAAACCAGTTAGCAATATTTTTACTGATTTAAAAACACCCTCTTCACTTAACTGAGATTATGAATTTCCATTGCTTTTAATAAAGGATTAGAACATAGCATTTAACCATATAGCTGAATGAATGAAAGCAAGCCAAACTAGCAGACAGTATATCTTTGTGCCATTTACTCCTTGGGAGCTGCATCAGTCCTTAGGCAGTTACAGCAGTTTCCCACTACATGACACTGAAGCCATAGCCTGGAGTGGACCAGAACATGGCTAGAATCTCTTTCATTCTGCTTTCAGATGCTTGTTCCCAAACAATCAAAAGCAAGTGTTGCCTACAGCCTCCAAAGCACCAGCACAGCAGGAGTTACATTGAGTAGTCTTAAACAGCTGCTCCAGAGGAAGAGCCTCTTGTTCATCTCTCCATACTTATGAACTCAGACAGGGGCCATGAAAAGTCTGGGTCAAATAAATACTGTTTGATTATTTTATAAACAACAGTAAAAGATGGCCTGAGTTTAAGGCAGGGGGCTAGAATGTGGAGCAGACAGTTTGATTCCAGAATCTGACAAATAATTCTGGTATACTCCTAAAAGGTGACAATTTTTTTTCCCCCCAAACTATGTGTAAAAATTATTTCCCTAACTTTTAGTCATTAATATAGGAGACTTGGACAATCCTACTATTATATTACTGAGCCAAGAAGAACAAGGAACACAAACACTGCAGACTTCATTCACATTGGTAAAGAAGTGTTGGCTGCCCGATAGATCTGAGGGGTCAAAGTATTTCTTTGCCACAGAAAGCCCCTTTATCTCCCAAAACCTGCAAGGGCCACATTTGCAGAGGTAGTTCTTCACCATACATGTGCTCTATGTTTCTTTGTGAGGAAGACAAAATGCAAATGAGTCCAGAGGCCTGCAGGATTATTTACAGATTTTCTTACCTATTTATTTACTTACAGATGTCCTAGAACTACTAGGGGCAAATAAGCAGAAAAGAGAGCAACTAGGAGGCAACTTCTAATTCAGTTTAATCCCCATCTGATTCTATTTTCAGGAATCAAAACTGACCCCTATAACCTGTTTCCATTTGGAAGCATCTTTTGATTTCAAAGTATTTTTCAACCATCTCTGTGTCTAGAGCATGGTGAGAGATGGAATTTTACCTGGTATACAGGCACCTATAGAACTACAGGGGAACTGAATTTTCTCCAATCATCAAGATAACCTCATGCACAGATGAAATTTTACACTTGTGACAGGCAGTTTCTGTGATATTTACAGTCTAATGCCAAAAATCAAAATGGCTCTAAATTGTACTGAGTACAATGGAAATATCATGTTTTACCTTAAGAAAGTCTGTGAGTAGCATTGATGACTGCCCATATTTTTTTTTATGCAGTATTTCAACATATTGCTCCTGTAGTACTGGGAGAGGACCTGCAGCAAGTCTGCACAAAATTTTATATACAGAGTTCTACTGTCATCTGAAAGAAATGCCTGGGCTTCTTCCTTGTGATATGCCTTCAGCAGAGACTCAAATAAATTAAGACCCACATTAATTCCAGGTCCATTTAAGGCACTGTGATTCTGACTTTATATACAGGTGCTGAGGTGTTGACTACACTAGGGAAACTTTCCAAAAAACTCATAGTTGTTATCACCAATATACCTCCAACACTTACAGAAGTATGTGGGCTCCGTATGATAGAGGAAGGGTTGTGTCTTACAAATCAAAGTATCCAGCCAATCAGAGCCAGATCCAAACATCCATTTACTCCTTTATTAATATCACAAAATTCATATTTAACTGAATTCATTTTGACTGAAGGTGGCACTGTTTTACAATTTTAATATATCAATAACTGTACCAGGAATACATATTAGAGTTCTTATTAAACACAAGCTCTATAGCATGAGAACCTGAATTAAAGAACAACCCTGCACAGATAAGAATGGAGAGGGTTTGCTCAAATGGAATTTCAAGTCACTATAAAGAAGAAAGAGTATACAGGGTAAATAATAATTTTAAATAACAAGTGTACCTTTCCCAAGTAATTCAAATATTATGTGTCTCAGTGAATATTTTTTTTTCTTATCTTGGCTTGAGGAAGAATAACACAAAAGCTGTCATTCTCAAGTAGAGACTATAGGAAAGGCAAAGAAAATTTTGAAATCAATAAATTTGGTTTACTCTTGTATAGACAGATCTATGGATGTAAAAGGAAGGTAGCAAGCAAAGTTCTAATGAAAAATGAGAAGAGGTCATTCTGGCACAAAATGTGTGAAAAAGGAAGAGGGACAATGCAAAAATTAGGTAGGAAAAGAACTTACATGTAGCTAGTACAATTGGTTTTTTACTAAGAAAATTCTTCAGTATTCTACCAAGGAACGATCCAATCAGTATTGTATTGTTCCAGACATATTTACCTGTGCAATATTTGGAGAATAAGCCTGTGAAATTGATGCCTTTTAACACTGCTTCCAAATCAAATTTTATTTTGTTTTCTAATAAAACTAAAAATTACCAAGAGCTTGAGATGGAAATTTTCTGTAACTTTTTGTTCATTGATTTATTTTTCTCAATTAGGAAACTAATATTTTAAATAATTTTTCAAATGGCAGTTTCTTTGGGAATGAATAAAGCAGTGCAGAAAAAAGTGAATTTGTTTTTACCAATCTGTGAATAAAGATCTAGACCAGTATATTGTCTTCATTTGAAACATTCATTTAATGACAAGTGAAAGTTGTCAGAAATGACAGAATACACTTCAACAATGACATGGTTCAGTGAAGTTTGCTGAATACAGTTGTCTTGAACCATTTGTTCAAGTGTTCTTAGAAAATTCGCCCAGAAAGGATGCAACCAATTTAATGCTTAATAATGAAAGCATAAAGGACTGATTTCTGTTTCAGTTCATCAGCCTATATTAAACAATGCTGGAAACCCATGGACACTCTGGCTAACACTTCATTTCAGGAAAAATGTGCTAGCTATGTCCATTTCTAAACCACATTCTTTAATTTTCTATTTTTGAAGATAAAAAAAAATACAGAATGACAGAATATATTCTGAGTTGGAAGAGATCCACATGGAACACTGAGTCTAGCTCATTAGTGAATGGCCTGTACAGGGCTTAAACCTACATTCTTAAGAGTTAATTAGCACCTTGCTCTAAAGAACTGAGATAATGTCCTTAGTGGTTATTATGCTAACTAAAAGATCATTACCTTGATGCATGATTGCAGAAAAAAAATAATTCCCTTGAATCATGCTTTATTGTGGATAAGCCATAATTTTCCCTGCAAGTTTTTGCCAATACTATATATCTTTCCCCTGGTAATCTGGGGGTACTGGCACATACACTTTAGCTCCAAGGCTCTCTTGGAATTTTCCTGAGTCAGAATTCCCTAAATCCAAGAAGGATTCAGAGAAGTCATACAGGACTTGGATGCAGAACTTGAAGAAATATAAAGTAAGATTGCAGATGATACAAGATTAGGAGGAGCTGGTCAATCCATCCGAAAACAGAGAGGCCCTGCAGAGAGACCTCAACAAATCAGAGGCTTGGGCAGTCATCAACTGTACAAAGCTTAAGAAGGGAAAGTGACACATTCTGCTTCTTGGATGGGCTAGCCCTGGATGTACGGACATACTGGGGAATAAGAAGCTGGAAAGCAGAGCCATGGAAAGGGACCTGGGGGTCCTGGTCGATGGCAAGCTGAACATGAGCCAGAAGTGCCCTGGCAGCCAGGAGGGTCACCCCTGTCCTGGGGTGCATCAGGCACAGCATCACAGCTGGGCAAGGGAGGGGATTGTCCTGATCTGCTCTGATCTGCTCTGGGACAGCCTCAGCTCCAGTGCTGGGGGCAGGTCTGGGTGCCACAACACAAAAAAGACATTGAGCTGTTAGAGAGTGTCCAAAGGAGGGCCATGAGGATGGTGAAGGGTTTGGAGGGGAAGCCGTGTGAGGAGTGGCTGAGGTCACTTGGTCTGTTCAGGCTGGAGGAGACTGAGGACAGACCTCACTGCAGTTACAGCTTCCATGTGAGGGGAACAGGAGGGGCAGGCACTGATCCCTGCTCTGGGGTGACAGTGACAGGACCTGAGGGAATGGCATGAAACTGTCAGGGGAGGTTTTGGTTGGATATCAGGAAAAGTTCTTCACCCAGAGGGTGTTTGGGCACTGAACAGGCTCCTCAGGGCAGTGGTCACAGCACCAGCCTGGCAGAGCTCAAGAGGTGTTTGGACGATGCTCTTGGGCACGTGGGGTGACTCTTGGGGTGTCCTGTGCAGGGCCAGGAGCTGGACTGTGATGATCTTTGTGGGTGCCTTCCCACTCAAGAGTATTTTGTGATTCTTTGATTCTGAGTCAGAACTGAGACTGTGCTGCTGCATGAACGCAATGCACATCTTGCTAAAGAGTAAGGCAGGAACAGGACCCTCCCAATAATACAAACCACCAGCCACTGCTGTCCAATAAAGGGAGGTGATAGTGGCATTTCAAGGAGGAAAAACTACACACTGGGAAAGTATTTGTCAGACTTTCTAATACCTCCCTTTCCAAAAGAACAAGTAATTTGAGCAAAAGTTACAGGCAATCAGAAATAGTTCTAAAAACCCCAAAAAAATCTGCTGAAGGAATTATGTGAAATGCTTGAGAAGACTCTCTGACTTCTAAAACCACCAGTATCTGCCTAGGATTAGAAGTGCTTGGAGTAATTTGAAAACAATGTAACCAAATACCTTCATATGTTACTAACTTATTATTCAATGTTCACATGAAAGGGAGAAAGAAAATTGGAATGACAGGCATACTTACCAAACCTACCTGCAAACAATGAATAGTAACACTTTCACATTATTAGCCATAAAGTTAAGAAATGTAATTCCACAATGAGGAACTAGATAGTGAAAACAGTTGTGTATATGTGTATGTATGTAATTATTTTTACAAGTATAAAGTTGAATCTTACTTTCTTCATAATTTTCTTAACTGTCTCAGCAAACTAAGTATTTTCCTGAGACAAAGATGACAGATTTTAGACTATGACATGTCTTATCTATGATCAACGTTTGCCTAATTTTTAGTCCTCAAAAAAAAAAAAAATTATTGGATAGTTCTACTTTCATAGTCCTCTCAGTTTTAAAAGAGAAATGCAACCTCTAACTAAGCAAGAGGCAGTATGAGGTAGAAAGCTGGATCAGATCTTCATAAAACCTCTGAGTTTTTTTTGTTTGTAACTACTTGAATTAACAGTGGAATTCAGATATAAAACAGTATGAATGCTTTATGCTATAGTATGGAAGATTTACAACAAAATCTATTTTCATAAAAAATAGCATACATCATCAATACTTTGACAATATTATTTTAATGATCTAATTATTTTAATGATCTGTGTGTATAGGGAAGGCAAAAGACTTTGTCAAAAGCAACTATGAAGTTATCAAATGGGGCCTTACACAATGTTGACAAATCCAGCTCTGTTGATATTTCAAGACTGGAGATACTGAAGTCTGTACAGACTTGTAAAGTGATACACTCCTGTTCAGCACTATATTATTACTCAGTGACTAAACAGAGTAAAAATAGAAAGACTTCAGTACCATCTCCTATACACCAAAATCAGTGGTAAGTAGTAAGAAAACACAGCTTTTAGGACTGTTTCCACTTTGCCAATAATACTATCAGTGAAAAAGAGCCCCTTTTTACTCAAGACTTTTAACCAATCTGCAATTTACGTCCACTGGCAGACTCCTCAGAACTACTACTGTCTTCCAGCAATCCCTGTATTTGCTTCTGTCAAACCCTTTTCAAGGGAATAGATGAGTATTGATGTAATTAAAATAATAATCAAAAAATGTCCATCTGCAGAGGCAACCATGGAACAAGAGAGATACACAGTAATTTGTCAGCATCCTACAATACAAAGGAAGAGTTCATAACTAGTAATTCATCCTTACTATTTTAAATGAAGAAAGAAGAATGGGAGGAGGAATGTGGGAGAGAACAGTGGAAGCATGTGGGGAGCAATGAGGGATTAAGTGCTATGGAGAATGGCAGAGAAGAAGGAGGAGCAGAAGGAGGAGCAGAAGGAGGAGGAAGTGGGTGAAAAACAGGAAAGGAGGAGAGAAGGAGGCAGGAGGAATGAGAGAAGACTGGGAGAAGAATAGTGTGGAATGGTGTGACGATAGGATAACAGGGAGAGAGCAGGGGAGTGGGAGGAGGGAAGGAAACAGAAAGAAAGAGGAAAGGAAATGGAATGAAGGGGGAAGATGGCAGGATGCAAGGGATGAGGAAAGGGAGAAGAACCGGCAAGAAGGAAGGAAGAAGAGAGAAGAAAAGGGATGCAAGGGATGAGGCATAGGAAGGATAGAAGGGTGTAATAGGGCAGGATGAGAAGAAAGAGGGGAATATCGAGTGGAGGATGGAGGGGAGGATGGGTGGACACCCAGGCAGAAAGAGATAGGACAATTTGAGGGGGGCAGATCAGGAGTCTTCGCCTTTTACACTTCTTCCCTGCTCTTGCTTGTAACAATACTGTATGTGCAATCACTGCTGTGCCCTGTGTGGGCAGTAATCTGCAATAAGGAGATTATAATAATAATAATAATCCATAATAAGGAAAGCTTTGCTTCTCTTTATTGCCAAGGATAGTGACATGTGGTGATCTGGCCTTTAATAACTGTTAGAAGAAGTAGCAATCAGAAAGTTTCCACTCAAGTTAAACACAATAAAAAAAAATTAAAAGTCTGAAAGGAAATAAAGAAGTAAAAGTTGCTGAAATATAGAATGGTTCTTGTCCTTGTATCATCCCATGAATCCCAGATCTCCTGTTTCTGTTATAAAATTACTTGCTGAAGTAACATTAACAAAAGTTCAATTAAAGGATTAAAAAGCACAATAAACTTTTCATAGCTCAACAAAATGCTTCTCTTACCAATTAATTTCTCCTCTATTAGGAAAAGAAAAATAAAAGAGGATTAATCTGATTTACAGAGTGAAAAACAACACTGAATGCACTTTTTGTCAGGGGGCAGGGGGAAGGTCTCCAGCTGGTTCTCATCTATATGCCATGATTCTTCATTTAGTTTACTCTATTAAACTAAAAAACTCAGCTTTAATCTTAACTACTACAGTATGCTTTAGAGTAGATTCTACCATGTAGCATCCTTGATACAGTTTCAGACTCTGGCAAAACATCATCCCTCAGACTGGTTCTGGCCATACGGGTAGTAAATGTATCCAACATTTTTTCATTGGCGCCTACATTATTACATCTTGTCACCAATGGTTTCTCGGGTTTTCAAGTAAATTGTTGCACATACTGTGGTTTGGAGCTGCTGAGACGAAGCCCTACATTTATCTGTACACAGCCAAATCCTTTTTTGGAACTTTCTTTCCTTCTAATGAACTAACATCTGTTGAAAAAAAAGAAACCCATGTTTCCAGAACACTGTACATAAATGAGAAAAAACAAAACAACCGGAGAATGCCAAGAAGCTATTGTTGCCAAATTGTACATGATTAAAAAAAAAACAACAAAAAAACCAAAACAAAACAAAAAAAAAAAAAAAAGAAACACCCCCCCAAACCCTAGAATATAATGGATGGACAAAAACAGGCATCATACCCGATCTGTCTTCATTTTGTGCATCACATCTTCTACATAATTCTGGGATGGTCTTGAGAGAAGTTACAGAATACTGCAAAAAAGGAGAAAAAATGTCTAAATGTAATAATTAAAAAAGATAAAAAGTAAGATTTTCAAGAGGTTCAAGTGTCATGGATACTATCAAAATCTACAAAACAAGACTGCTTCTGGAAGCCTGATAGTCTTCTTATGTTGCATGAGAAAATCAGATGGCACTTGCTTTTGTTTTCCACCTTGAGACATATGAAACAGACTTTCAAAGCTAGAGCAAAGCACCTCCTCACCTCAGATTTCTCCTTCCTGCAGGTCACTATTATTCAAGGCACAGACACAATGCAACACAATGAGAGATACATTCAGACCACATTCAGGCTTCATCATAAACTTCAAGGATCTCACTTTGCCCACCTGTTCACCTATTATGGTGCTGCACTTCCACAATTACCATGCTTAAAAACTGGAATTCAAGCTGTCACAAACCAATATGTAAAAGGGATGCAGAATATCTCCACTGCAGAGGTCTGATTTCAGAGAGGGGTGTGTGAACCTGCACACATCAGACAACAGGCTCATTTCTCTAACCTGGGCTTCATTAAAGCAAACTTGTATTATTATTTTGATGTGACAAAACATCTGATATGAATCAACATGTTATTCACCACATTAACCATTCAAAATAGGAAAAAAAACCAGAGATACTATAGGTATTTCACTAAACAGAATTTTTTAGTTTATATACTTGTGGAATACCTTTGGAAAGACATGGGATCCAGTGTTAAAAATCATACATTCTGATATGCAGTTGCTTTATAGCAAGTCTTCCTTAATTAAATGTTTAAATGTTACAGGAATCTCCACTTAAACAAATGAAAATCATTATGTCTGTGAAAGAAATATCAATTACATTGCCTACAAAAAAGACCCTATTAAAAACAGTATTTTGGAAACTTAAATAGAAAAAAAGCATTTAGGATTAGCACAACTGAAATTTTTCTAAGAATACATAAACACCATATGTTTTCAAAGAAAGAGATATTTTTAGTTGGTGTGCTGTTGACCAATGAAGCAAAACAGCTACATGAAAAAACATATGAACTTTCCATACAAAAAAGAAACTCTGATACATTGTCTTGGGTTCTGCTGACAGTTTGTCATTCAGTGTTTGATGTGTTTCTAAAGCACAGCTGGCAATCTCCTTCAAAATAATCTAAATTCAAGCTCATGTGACCAACTGCAGAGTAATGTACTTTTCTGGTGCAAGTTTAAGACTTTTACTCAAATGACTGTAGTTCCTTCATTAAGCCTAGAAAACCTCCCAGGCTCTACTTTTTCCCTCGCCAACCTAATACAGGGATGTAGTGTGAAACCTAAACCACAAGAAGAAAACCTCGTAAGTATTCCCAGGATCAACACTGAACTTATTAATTAAAACGTGTAGTAGCACTCCAGAACCACCCATTGATTCCAATCCCCATTAAACAAGGAGTTGTCTATAAGGCTGTGACTGCTCCAGGATGTGGCAGCCTAAAGCAAGAAAGAACAGAGTGGAGACAGGGAGAAGGATGCTATGAAAGACAAATTAATACAAGTTAAACACAGACGTGGACAAACACCATGTGCTGGGCTTCACTTTAGTTATTGTTTAATAAAGTCTGAGCTGTTAAGCTATACATCTTGCTATTTCAGCACAAAGACTTAAAATGCAATGTTGAACTGGTCTAGTAAGAATCTTACAAGAATCCAAGGAGCATGTCTCCAAGGAATATGGTAGCTTCCTAAGACCAGCTGTTGCAGTTTAAACTATTACACAGTTTGTAATTCAATTGGAAAGAAGCCTTTTGTATTCTATTGCTATGTCAGGCAACTTCAAAACCAGAAAGCCGTCTTTCTTTTCGTCATTTTCCTGTTCTTGGAAAAACAGATTTTTTTCTGTTTCAGCATTGCTTCAAAATGTATTCATCCCACCACCAATAATCTACTCAATGTTTATAAATTTGTTATGCATTTTAATAATACTGGTTTGATTTCATTAACAGATTTCCTCCCACTTACTTTGAGAAGTCCTCAAAGACTTCTGCAAATTTACATTTCTGCCTTCTGTATTTTGTGGTTAAAATATAAAGAACTGACTTTTGGTCCAGGAAGCAACTAAAATTACTTTTTCAAGTGGACCTTTCCCAACCATAAAAACAATCCATTCCCAGCTCTTCCCACTGGAAGTGATTTCTCACATATCAAGCTCCAGTTCTAATCATCAGTAATGTTTCCTATCTTTTCTTCAACTGTAAATTTCAAGGTTACATAGGACATCAAAATAAGTTGAGATTGCAATCATCCCTTGGAACAGAATTTAAAACTTAATGCTTATTCCACAGCACATAAAATTAATTACTTCCCACTCTTCATCCAATAATTTCAAATTATTTTTTGCATACGAAATTAAATACCACTTCTCACATTTCACCATTGGAGTAAGCATGTCAGCCAGAGCTGAGGGCCATGCCCAAGGGCATAACTAACAATGTAAGAGCTCAGCACATCATGTTACTTCCCTAGTCAATGCTTACTGTGATCTTTGATATCTAATTAAAGTCTGTTGTAGCTGATGGTGATATTCAGTAACAAATGAAGAGCTTGTTCCTAAGACAACATATTATGGAATTTTTGATCACTGTTTGAGGTCTGGGCTCCTTTTCTGCATTTAAGGTCTGCTGATGTCCAACCTGAAAGAGTCAATTCTAATAAGACCCTGAAGAACTTTGCAAGATGGAAGAGTAGTATCAATGCAAATGAGAGAAGAGGCAGTAGCAAATGCAAGATATTACCAGCTTCTTCCAACAGACATTGCTAATTCAGGGAAAAATGGGATTTCCCTTATAATATAATACATTTGTCCATTATGTAATACTGTGCATAGAATTAATGCCAATGTTAACCTTTTAAATTTCACACAGTTTTCAAATTTTATTGCAATGAATTTTAAACAAAACACACAAGGAAAAATATCTTTAATCTGTTCTGCTCTGTGCCAGTTGTCCAGCACTTGCAGATGGCACTTGTGTTCTAGAAGTATCAGAAAGAAGAAACAACTGATCAAGAACAGTAGCAGAGAAATATTATACAAAATAGTAAAAAATCCAAGTAAATTAAGAAACAAGAGTTGCTTTTCAACATTCTGTTGTAAACTAAATGGAGTCAAAGTGCAAAGCTATATGCAGAGTGAGACTCTCAAAGCAGATTATCATAACCATGACACCCTTAAAGCATGAAGGACCATGTCCAGCTGTTTGCAGTATTAGAACTCAAATCATTTACCACCACTAATGATCTTGACTGGATAAAGACAGCAATGACTCTGTCCTGATCCTAAATGTATTGCTCTTTGTTTTCATTTTGATACTGAAAACAAACACCTTCCTCCATTACAGCTTTTATTTTTCCAAGTGTTTCCAAGTAAACAGTCTAATTTCCATTTATTTGTGTTAGTGGAAAACAGAACACTTCATTTATATTAAAAGCCTATTAAATTAACTTTACAATGCATTTTCTTAATAATTTATTAACTATGCAATGCCACCATATTTCTGAGACATTTATTTGGAAACAGCAAGTTATACTTAGAAAAAGTAAAGGAAAAATACTTGGCCTGATGTTGCAGGAAGATTTTTCTCAATAGTAGTGTCAATTTAAGCAGCTTCAAAACAAAACAAAAAAAAACAAAAAACAAACAAACAAACAAAAAACAACAAACCAACAACAACCAAAAAAAAAACCACCAAAAAAAAAAAAAAAAAAAGAGAAGGAAAGATGCGACTGGTATGGTGCATATGGGAAGTATCACCTCCCCAAACTAAATGTACCTCTTACAGCTGTGATGAGCATCATTGGAGTACTGGTTAGGTTATTTGTGCTATGTGTTGTGCATTTTATATAGACACTTGATATGTTATTCCTCCCTTTAGCTTCAAAGGGGACCTATATAGACTCCAGTAACACTGTTAGGGGTACAAAATATCTCTCTGAAACTAGCACTTCCTATGAACAACTTAGTGGACATATGCATTTTGCTTCATTCTGAAATGGGAGAAAGGAAGAAAAGAGAGAGAGGCCAGAGGGAGCTTCAGCTGGATGGTAAATAAATCAATCTGCTGCAGCTAATGATTGTGCCTGCACAGTGATGTAGGACCCTGCATGCTGAGCCCAGAAGGACTGGTGGCTGGGTAGGCAAAATCTGGTTGTGTGTGAGCCTGAGAGGTGACCCAGCTCTTCCTGTGGCCAAGGAAGGGTGCAGCAGGCTCAGGAGGGGCCCTGTGTTGAGTAAATGGGAGGCAAGCAGCTTGGCATACACCTGACAATGCATAGTCTACGTTTTCCCTGCCAGGTAATCATTCACAAGATGTATTTAAAGCTATTTCAAAATACCTGGTGATTGAACAGGTGTTCACTAAGACCTAAACTCAATTACTGCACATGCATTGCACAAACCTTTAAATTAGGTCCAGTCTCACACTGACACCACTGAGCTTGGCTTTCATACAGAGCTAAGAGAATGATCCAAGCAATTATCTATACACTCAACCTGTAACAGTTTACAAGTATCTTAGCATGAAGAACTCCGGTTATGATGAGGTTACCTTGCATTATTTCTGTAGACCAAAAAATAAAATTGTTTCCATTTTCTCAATCTGCTAGTGCAATGTAAATACTGCATTTCAATCAAAGGATTAGGAAACCTTCAGGTAACCATACCAACAGCATAAAACTTCAGAGCAGGAATAAATTTATAGTCAAAATCAGGAGAAATAGGAAAAGAGTGAAAGCATAAAACATACATTTGATAATGTAGTTTATCATTAATTTAATGATAAACTATCATTTAATAGTTTATCATTTATCATTAATGCATATCATTTAATGCAACCTAAAGGGCTTTTTCTCCCCCTTCCTTTTTATGAGCAGTTATTAATGAAGAAATAAATTAAAACATTGCAATTTTAATAAATTAAATTAATTAATTTTAATAAATTAAAACAAAGCTGGATTGCTTAATGTCACTGCAGCCAGAATACTGCTTTTGTTTAACATAAACAAAAACTTATTCTGCTGTCTGAACTACAGTCAAATAAATATACTACACCATTTAGACCAGGAATGGAACGATCTTAGTTTATAAAATAAGCACCATATTTGCATTCCAGAACCCTGATGGAGTTGGTAGACGTAGTTGCTAAGCCACTCTCAATAATATTTTAACAGTCATAACAGTCAATCTCCAATGACTGGGAAAAAAGCGAATCTCACATTCTCTTCCAGTAAAGATTCAAAGAAGGGCCCCAGGAACTCCTAGTAGGTCAGCCATGCCTCAGTGCCCAGTAAGAGCATGGAAGAAATCCTCCTGGAAGTTATGCTGATACATATGAATGGCAGAGAGGTGATTAGAGATAGCCAGCATGGCTTCACAAAGGCAAAATCGTGCCTAAGATAGTGGACTCCTACAACTGAGTGAGGAAGCTACAGATGTCCTCTGCCTCAGCTTCTGCAATGCCTTTGGCACACTGTATCCAAGTATAACTTCCTTGCCTCTAGAGAGATACAGGTTTGATGGATAGATGGTCAAGGAACTGTCCATGTACAATGAGTGACAATCAACAGCTCAATCTCAAAGTGAAACGCATCGAGAGGCATCCCTCAAGGATGCACACTGCAACAAATAGTATTTAGTAACTTTGTCAAGGACATAGATGATGGGATCAGGGTCACCCTTAGCAAGTTTTCATATGAGACCAAGCTGAGTGATTGATTTGTTGAAGGGATGGAATGCCATCCAGAGGAACCTTGGGATGGGTTGTGGTGTGGGCCCATGTGAACATCATTAACTTCAAGAAGTTAAGATCCTGAGTCCATGTGTCCATGTGTCAGAGCAATGCCCAGTATCCATTCAGACTCTGATACTGAGAGAAACCCTGCAGAGAAGGACTTGGCATACTGGAGGATGAACAATTTGACATAAACTGTCAATGCTCACTTGCAGACCAGAAAGTCAGTCACACCCTGGGTGGCACAAAAAGTCTAGCCAGTAGAGTAAGAGAGGTGATCTTTCTGCTTAATTCTTGGGCAAATCCACCTGGAGTACTGCCTCCAGCTCAGGGGCTGCTGGGACAAAAAAGACATGGACTTGTTCAGTATGTCCAGAAGAAGATAATGAAAATAGCCAGGGAGGTGGACCACCTCTTCTGTGAAACAAGGCTGAGAGAGTCTGGATTCTTCATCCTGGAGGCTGCGGGAAGACTTTCTTATGGCATTCCAGTATATAAAGGAGACTTATTAAAAAAATGCAGAAAGACTGATTTCCAGGGCCTGTAGTGACAAGACAATGGGCAAATGAAAGAACATCAATTTCGATTGAATACAAGGATTTTTTTACAATGAGGGTGGTGAGACGCTGCAACAGGTTGCACAGAGAAATTGTGGATGCCCACCACATGACTGTATTTGGTTTATGTGGCAAACTAAGAGTGGAGGCTGCCTCCATGTACGACCAGCCACTGGCAAAGGCTGAGCCCATCAGAGATGCTGGTAGCCTCTGGGATAACAGATTTATGAAAAGGGTAAAAACCACTGCATAAGAGCAGCTGGGAGAGAGGAACAATAAAATGTAACACCAAGGTCAGTGAAGAAAGTAGGGGAAGGCAGTGTTCCAGGTGCTGCAACAGAGATTCCCCTGTAGTCACATGAGAATACCATGGTAGAGCAGGTATCCAGCCTTCAGCCCATAGAAGAGCTCATACTGGATTGTGTGGATGTGCCCTGAAGAAACCTGCAGCTTGTGGGAAGACAGTGCTGGAGCAGGCTCCTGGCAGGAACTAATTCCTGTGGGGAGGAGATCACATACAAGCAAGTTTTCTGGCAGGAATTGTGACACTGTGTGAGACCATTGCTGGAGCAGTCTGTTCCTGAAGGTTCATATCTCATGGAAAGGATGCACTACTGAAGCAGTCCATGACTGCACATGCTGGTACAGTCTGTGAAAAACTGTGGTATATGGGAACAGCACACACAGGAGAAGTTCACAAAGGACTGCCTTCAGTGGGTGTGACTCCACACTGGTGCAGATATGAAGTGGATGAGGAGGGAACAGAAGAGACACTCTGTCATAGGTTGCAATGCAAGATGTACCCAAAAATATGTATTCTATCACCATCTTCATAAGCTGTTAAAGCCAGGTAGGGCAGTGTTCCTTATCTCCTTCATGACTCATCCCTGATAACTCCAAGGGATATTTTCTGTCAATGGGCCATTGAGTCCTACTGCATGACTGATAAAATGACATAATCCCATTGGGAGATGCTCCACCCAGGGGGAGGAGCCAAACATTCCTACCTGGATATAATCTGAGGTTTAGAACACAACTGGCAGCCTT
The DNA here is from genome assembly GCF_963662255.1 of Cinclus cinclus. NCBI lineage: Eukaryota > Metazoa > Chordata > Aves > Passeriformes > Cinclidae > Cinclus > Cinclus cinclus. Next base: position 29,330,402 of record NC_085084.1, on the reverse strand, counting down.
ATTCACTGAATTCCCAGAGGACAAAAGCTCCATAACCACAACTGAATCTTCAGAGGAAAATCAAACCCTTCTACTGCTTCAACAGTACCATATCTGTCACTCCAGGAGAACTGCAACCACCATTTAATCAGACTGCTACCAACACCCTGACAGATAGGGTGTTAGGCTGTATTCTGACTCTGTCAGTTTTTCTGTATTATTGCATTTATTTTAATTTTTCCTATTAAATTATATTTCTGACTTGGGATCTCCCACTGGTTTGCTTTCAAACTAGTACTTAACCTGAATGCAAATCCCATCCTCCCCCACCCCCCTGTACTTATTGAGGCAGCAAGGGAAACCACTCAGGATTGAAGTCGGGACTGCAAGGAGGGAGGGGTGAGGAAAAGGTGCTTCTAGATTTGTCCTTGTTTGTCATCATCCTGTGCTGTTTGATTTGCAATAAATTAATATTGCCAAGAGGAGTCTTTTTTTCCCATGACACTAATTGGTGAGTGGTGTCCCTCTCCTTAAAACACAAGCTTCTCGATGGAGTAGGAGTGACAGAGTAGCTTGGTGGGCACCTGGTGACCAGTCAATGTCAACCCATCACAAGGAGCCTCGGAGCAACATGATCGAGAGGAAGGTATCCCTACCTATCAACAGGGAGATTGGAACTCAATGATTGTTGAAGGTCCCTTCCGAACAAAACTATTCCAGGATTCCACAATATTGGAGAAATGTAGTTTCCTTTTCTTGTGTACAAACGTAACATTAGAGAAAAAAAAGCACCAAAAAAAACCTAGAATAAAATAAAATAAAAACCCTAACAAACTCCACCCCCACTCCCCCCACCTTTTCCCTTACTTACATATATATTTGCCTTTTAAAACAAGTTCCTGCCTTTCCATCTCTATTTTTGATTATTACAGTTTTGCTGTAATGGATGACAAGGGTCTGGACTACAAACAGTGGCTCTCTAAATGAGGTACATTTGTAAGTGCATCATTTTAACAGCCTTCTTGCTGCCATTATTATTAGTCACTTTTCTGCACTGGATTAGAAGCAGAGGGCTAACATGAATAATATAATTTACTAGTACAGATGCTATACAGCTGCTTTTACCAGAGCAGGCTAATTATAAAATGTGAAGGTCAGGTATTTCTAAACTACGTATGTTGAGATATGAGTAGAGCACTAGAGTAAGCACGAATTCTCTTGTTGATTTGGGTTCTGGCAACAAATCCTTTGTCCTCTTACCTGCTAAAGCAGGGAGAAAAACTGCTGCCTCAATCATTTGTGATTATTTTTTATTTAATGTTCTGCATCCACTGAAAGAACAGACTAGCAAAGCAGGCAGCCTGAGCTCTTCAGCAGAAAAGTGAGTAACCTAACCCATCAGTATGCAGCAACAGCCACAATGGGAGGAACATGGAAAGGTTACATCTATATGTTTTACAGTTTTACTAAACTGAGTATAGAAACAGATATCAGGACACAATTAGCATATAACAGTAATATAAAGAACGTTGCCCATAATAAGGTATTCATTCAAGACTGCCTCATTGTCTTATAACGTATTGGGCATTTGCCATATTCTGCTTTAATAAAAATTCAACAGTACAATAGGTAGGGAAAAAAAAATCTCTTCAAAAGGAATTTCTCAGTGAATAAAGCATCTGGAATGTTTTAAAATGAATCAAGAGTACCAAATGCTAACGGGAATACCAGGCCTTTTGTAAAAAAAAAAAAGAACCTACTACAAAACTATGAAACATGTGGAAGGAAATGATGGCGTACTTTAATCTGAAAACTGAATTAATAAATTCTCTTATAAGAGATTTATGTATTCAAGTCCATTTTTTATCAAACACTGAACATATCAACAACTCTACTGCACAAACAGCAGAAACACTGGCAGTAGAACTAGTATTATGAGTAATAGAGAAGTACACAGTACCAGTGCCTCCTATAAAAATACTAAGAACGTAGAAAGTAACACAGCAACACATTATTTTTGCTTGCAATTATGCCTGTTTTATTTGTGACACTAATTGCTGCCTATGAATCCCTTGAAGTCTATCTCTTTCTGTACACTACCACATCACACCTATTTATAAAATTGAGCTGTACTAGGAAATGGCTACTGGTGAAAAGGGCAAAGGTGAGAGAAATGTGTTTTTTACAACTTAAACACATTAGATTAAAACAAGTAAACTTAAAATTTTTGTGTCTAAGGCTAGTACTACAGCACAAATAGCTCATTCAGGACAGTATCAGTGAGAAGCAACCCAGAAATGAAACTATTTTATTAATTTTGTCTACAAGTAATTTTTACTACCTGAAAGAATCAAGTTTTCATTTCAAGTTTTTTAGAGAGATTTCCTTTACAAAACATATTACTTTTATTCTAGATTCAACCTATCTAAACATTCTTCTATATAAAGTAAAAAGAAGTGTGATGTCTAACAACATTGTTGCTTTTTACATCAGGACTGAGATATCTAAGGTTGTCTCAAATTGAACAATTTATTTTACAAATAAAACAAGAGTTGTACTTACCGATATATCATCGCTAAAATCTATTTCATCCAAATCAAGGTATTCAGGGGCTTCCATTATTCTCTTATGGACATTTTGGGTGAGTCAGCACATTAATAAAGACCTAATTAAGAAAAGAGAAATGTGTTGTCTTTAGAGAGCCAAAATCTAGTTGCTATGTTACTGAAATATCTAACTTGAACATTAAAGTGTTTCTTAATTTGATCTTAAAAGATAAATACCATTTGCCACCTCTCTTCTGCATATTGTGAAGCATTTCAATCTTCTGGGAGAGCAGCTAAGTGCTACTTGAAATAGAGGCAGAAAATACTTGGTTCAGCATCACTCATACTCTCAGGAAGTTCAACACAGGTTTAAAGACCTAAGATGCTGAACACCCTCAAGACCTTGCAACCACAGCTGTGCTGATTATGTGCCTTCTCATAAGGATATTTACACACAGCAGATCCTGCCACCATAGTTTTCACCCACCCAAGATGGCAGAAAATAACTGTGAATCCTGCTGTGCACACGTCTTATCTTTACTTACAAGCAGACTAACACACAATGCAGCCCGTGCTTTACAGATTAATGGTTTACCACCCCTCAGGCACTGAGTTCACATCCCCCAGAACAGCAATGAATTCAATACCAGAATTATATCACACGCACTAATTATCAGGGACATTAATCATTTTCTTGCATCAAGAGGAAAAGAAGAACAAATTCTCTTGCAAAGCAAGAAATATGGCTGGAAAAGTCAATATTAGATCTGAATAAACTGAAGCTTCAACAATCAGAACATCAAAGACAATAAACCCCTTATTGTCAATCCTAACTACTATGAAGGTGTGTGTCATCACTACAGACAAGTGCAACAGAAGTAAAAGTAGGAAGGGAAGGTATTTTAAAGGAAGTTGAAAAACAAAAGCACAATGCACTTTTAAATAATGTGAGTAACTAGATAAGCATTAAGTGTTTTTATAGAAGAAAATTAGATCCTCCAGTACTTGCACATAACAAAAGAAACACCTTCAGGAAAAAAATTAGAAACTCAATTTATTCATATAAAAACTACCAAGAAATATGTTTATGAATAATGGAATCAGCTGTGTAGGCCTAAATAAAATGACTGCTTGAAACTTCTACATGCATTTAAAAATGTCCTAGGATATAGGGTCTGAAAACAATGCTCTTCTGTAAGCCTCAGACAGAACAAAACCTCAGTCATTAATCTCTCTAATAACACACTATCCAAGCACAAAGTTGATATTAATACACCTGTTCTTGAGAATCTATTAGAGAGAACTATTATTAGAGCTATTAAAGAGAACCGTAGGCAAAACTCCAATATTATGCTGAAATAGAATGAAAAAGCAAATTTTTGTTTCTCACCAAGTTACTGAAACACTATCAGCATCCTTTTCATATTAAATGAATGTTCCAGTTTTCACTGGAGTGGAGTTAATTTTCTTTACAGTAGATGGTATGGGGCTGGGATTGGGATTTGTGCTGGAACAGAGTTGATAATTCAGAGATGCTTTCATTACTGCTGGGCAGGGCTTACACAGACTTTTCTGCTGAGAACAAAGAGACAAAGACTTCTCTGCTCTTTACACCTGCACATCTGTGAGCAGGCTAGGGGTGCAAAAGGAGTTGGGACAGCCAGGACAGATGATCCCAACTAATTCAATGAGATATATCCACAAGAGATGACATCATGATCTGCACAGAAAGCTGGAGGAAAGGAAAAGGAGGGTGTTTGGAGTGACAGAGTTTGTGTCTTCCTAGGTCAGTGTTACGCACAATACGGCCCTGCTCTCCTGAAGATGGCCAAACACTTGCCTGCCCATGTGAAAAGATTAATTAATTCCTCGTTTTGCTCAGCTTGCACACACAGCTTTTGCCTTCACTGCTGAACTGTCCTGATCTCAATCCAAGGGTTTTCTCACTTCTACTCTCCAAGCAGTTGTGTGGCAACACTGAGGAGGACAGCAATACGTAAGAACAACCTCAGCTACCAACAATTTTCTCTCACTGTTACTGTTAGACTGGAGTAAAGCAGTGGGAAGAGAGAAAGCTACAGAAAGCTAAAAGTAGAAGTGTCTCTATTGTGAAACTCATCAGAAGCTTTTTATTTTGCACACTCCCAATGCTAAGTTTATTTTCTGAAGGACCCACTAAAATCAGACAAAAGTCGGACAATGAAAGGCAATAGCTATTGTGAAAAGGCATGACACATTCAAGCCTAGAAAGTTCTGCACTGCAGAAACAACAGCAGGTTTTCCTCAACAGAAACATAAAATGTCCAGATATTTTTTAAAGATTTATGTATTTGGGAGACATTACAGCTTAACTGTGGCAAAGTGCACTGGTAATGTATTGCAGTGATTGGCAAGGCAAGGTTTTTGTAGTGGGAGAGTTACAGGGTTGGCTTCTGAGAGAAGATGCTAGAAGTTTCTGCTGTGTCTGATGGAGCCAGTTCCAGAGAAAGCACTCTGATCACAGCTGAGCTCCTCAGTGATGGTGGTGGCACCTCTGGGATAACAAATTTAGGAAAGGGAAAACACTACTGTGCAACAGCAGCCAGGACAGAGAAGTGAGAACATGAGAGCAACAGCCATGCAGACACCAAGGTCAGTGAAGGAGTGGGAGAAGGTAGTCCAGGTGTCAGAGCTGGAATTCCCCTGCAGCCCATGGTGAAGGCCATGGTAGGGCAGCTGTGCCCCTGCAGCCCTTGGAGGAACCTGTGGAGGACCCCAAGTCAGAGCAGCTGGAAGCCCAGAGGACGCTGTGATCCGATGGAAAGTTCATGCTGTCCAAAGAGCAGGGTCTTTAAAGGACTTGTGAGCATGTGGAGAATGGAGACAATGCACAAGCACTTTTGCAGGCAGGACTTGTGACCTCCCTCCAGAGAAGCAGAGACTAGCTGTCAGTCTATCACTGCGGCTACTGATACCAGCTCAAACCAAATTATTATCAGTTTTTGAAGTAAGACAAAGGCTGAATATCTATGCCAAACCTATTTGACAAATTCTCATTGTATATGCCAGCTACCAGAGTGTGGTTGGGCACTGGAACAGGTTTCCCAGGTGGTCACAGCACCAAGCCTAATAGAGATCAAGGTTTATCTGGACAATGTGCTCAGAAACTTGGTGTGACTCTTGGGGCTTTCTGTGTAAAAAGCTGGATTCTATGATACTTGTGGTTCCCTTCCAACTCGGAATATTTTTGTATGATTGTATGATTCTGTATGCACTGTCCTACGCAAATTAAAGGACTGTTACCACATAAGATGATAAATGGATGAAGTAGGAATGAGCATTAAAATATAAGTTTAAAGATTAAAAACATATACACCACCTAACATAGAAGTAGTCTGGAAACAAACCAAAGCTTCAATGAGTTTCAGTTTTTCACTGGAATTAAATGGATTAAAAGCTGCCCACCCACTATATTTCTTCAACAGAAGAGCTAAATAAAGCTTCTTTAAAATGTCATGTAAAGAAGAATCAGGAAGTGACCTAGAGACTTTATTTTCAACTAAAAACTGAATTTATTAAGTTAAAATTAAATAATAATTTTTCAATAAATTTTGAAATTATTTTTAAAGTAAAATTAGTCACTTAAGAAATGATTCCATTCATAAAATCTCCAGTAAAAAAAACCTCCACAGCTTTAGCAAAATAACTATTATTCCTGGTTATCATATATCTCAAGATTTAGAACAGAAAGAGCTCAACCATTCAAACACATTTTTTCACTCCAAATTGGAAGAAGTCATTGAAGCAAAAGAAATTTGCTGTACCCATGCACAGCTGACAAAAGGACTTCATTCCACCTAATGACATACAAAACCCATGATGTCAGTCCACAGTCCCGTATCATTACTTCCCCAAAATGTTATCATCTGTCTTTTCAAAACTTAAAGACTATGAAACACACAAAGGCTGAAGAGGAAGTCAACAACCAAAACAAAGACATTTTCTCTATGGAAAGTTTTCTGAAAATAGTGTTCAGTTACACGAAAAGAAAGGGCAAGAGATTAATGTCTTCACTTCGCTACAAGATTTATGTTTTTTCTTAACAAAGTAAAATAGAACACCTCAATTCAATTATTATGAGCAAGTAAGATTTATCATTACTATACTCTGTGTTTTATGCAAAAGGTGCATTTTTTTGGATACAATTTAACACAGGAGAACTCCACCATGCATAATCCAAACCATATGGTAAGGATGGTACTCAGAGCTGTGACTATTTTGAGAGCTTTGTGATGGCTGAATCCCGCACACCACCAGAAGCAGAAACAATCTGAATAGGATTCACAGGGGGATCATAAGCACAACTGGTCATATTCAAGGTAGAAATAATTGCAACCAAAATTGCAACTTCCAGCAGCAGCTGACATGAGATGAATAATGTGTTTCCAGAACCAACATCAAAGCAATACAGATGACTGTCTCTAGCTTGTCAGTAGAAATGTCTGACATTTAACCTATAAATGTTCCTAACTGTATTTTGGAAGCCAGTAATTTAATATTCCACAAAGTTTTAACCCCAGAAAGAGCATTTCCTGTCAGGCCATTTGACTTGCAGAGAGATATATGCACACACGTATATTTTATGCAGGTTAAAGAAATCTGATCAGGTCTCAGAATTCACAACCAAAAAAAGAAAACCAGATAAGCATCATGCATATGTACTCAGGGGAAAAAGTGGCCTTTTACAATTTTGTGAACCAGTCCACCAGGAGAAATCAAGCTAAAAGCCACTACACAGAAATGGGGTAGTACTAGGATTACCGGTATAACAGCATATTGCATATGTTGCATTGCAACAGGTAGCAGTATTTGCAACCAAACTCATCCGTCTCCTTTTCAAACACACAGCCATAGTTTTTTTCAAAAGAGATTTCCTCTGTTTTCCTTCTCAGCTAAAACTAGACACCTGAGCTCAAATCCTGTTACTAACATCCAATACAATCAGATGAGTTATGGAAAAAAGATCAATTTCCAGAATAATACTAATATTTCTAATAATACTAGCAATGAAGTATTAGATGCAGGGAACAAATCCATCAACTTCTGCAAACACTGAAACCCCACTCTGGACTGATGGCACATATTACCAACAGATGTAATGCTTACAGTTGTTCACAGATTTAGTTTCTAAGGTAGATCAAGCCTTGCATTTTTCTCTCCACACAGTCTCAAACAGTCACACCATCAGCAATCCCTAGGGGCTGGCTTGCCTTTTGAGGATGTGGACTTGATGCAGGAATTGCAGGAATGCTTTAAAAGTCAGATCAGCTCTATCAGGTAACCCCTAGCACTCACAGGCAAGAACAAGGCCCTACAGGTGAGCATTTGCTGTCAGGAAATAAAATGAGTGAACAGGGAGACTGAAATAGGAGGCAGGATATGTTCAAACACCAGGTTCAGGTTCTTGTACTGACTGCTCAATGCAAAACTGGGGAACAAAACCGCGTAACTGATTTGTAGCGATGCCCTTTTCACAAGGCACTAGTGAATTCAGTAGCTTCAAAAGCAAACTGATCCAGTATCTCAGACAAATACAGTCTCAGTGTGAGCATGTGAAAGGCTAAATCCAAGGGGGAGCACAGGGAAAATGTCCTTTGCTGAGACAAAATAAAACAAGTAATTGAAAATGCATAATTTAATTATTTATGGATACATAAAAACCAAGAACAAAAAACAATAAAAGATCTGCTGTCAATTAAATCTTCCTTTCAGTTGTAACTCAAAGAAATCCTGCTAAATGCCACATGGGATTTTATTTTCCACATGTCAGAACTACTTTAACAAAAATTTGGGGATTTACTTAAACTTTCAATCAAATATAAAGTGAATCAGAGGTAAAATACTTCTTTGTTTCCTTTAGCACAGTTAATATTAAAGATTTAGGCTTTAAATGCCAGAATGCCATGACAGTTGCTTTTTAATTAGGGGATAAGGTTACATTTTTCAATTATAGGTCTAAGATAACAAAATAAACATATGGTCCTTTCCTAAGCATCGGGAGCTATAGTAGCTGAAGATGAACAAGATCTGTGGGCAGAAATGAAAGACTTTAAATCTTTAATTTAAGCACACAGTATGTGTTTCAACTAATGCTTGAAATCTGGTAAGCATCTGACTTTTATTCCCTACCATTAAGAAATACCAAGATCATAACCCCAAATTTCTTCACTTTCGAACAAATAAAACAGTGCAACATTACGTTAGATCTATTCAGCACGCAATGAAAAGTCCAGAATGCAATTAACATCTACTGTTGAGGAAGGGATGTCAGCACTAGGAAATGCCTAATACTGAATTCAGTTCCTTCATTCTTATATTCTACTGTATCACCTAAGTTCTACCAGAAATTAATTTGGCCTTCCACCACTATTTAATACACTGTGCAGAAAGCAGTTACAGTATGTCCATGAGCACTGCTGTAACTGGGGAATGTGAGAATTGGACTGCTGAATGAAGGCAAGAAATCTTAGCTGCTGGGTTCTAGCAGAGCTACTCTGTGCTAACACTACCATGTCTCTAGCTATCCCACTACTTCTTATGCTTCCTGGTACCTGGCTGTGTGCTGTCTCCTATAAAAGATTACATGTTCTTTGAGACAGCGATTGCATGGTCACTCCACAGTCTAACTTCTCCTACAGCTGGTGTACTTGTCTACTAACAGAGCTTTGTGGTGCAAGAGTAATCCGATTAAATATAATGTAAATACACTAGAGTGGGCCCTGGAAGAGGACACATTATAAGCTTTGTAGAAGATCCCAAGGCAACATCTTTTTTACTATATATAGATGGTGCCTTTGCAGGTGATAAATGCAGAGGTCAAGGAGAAAGCATCAAAGACATAGAAAACTTCAAAGACATGGGAAGCATACAGTTTCATTAGACTAGAAGAAAATAGTTGAGTTGGAAGGGATGGACCTACCATGATCATCTAGGTATGAGTAGCTGTTTAAATTTAACACCATATGTATATGAACTCTTAGAAGACCCCAGCTTCTAACTCATATTTCTATTATCTTCATCATATCTAAAGGGGAAATTACTTGGATATAATCAATAAATTTTTAAGCAACATGATTTCAGGAATATAAAGAGTGACAATGAAGCTCAAATGGAGGTTGATTTCCTTTGCAAGCATACTACTTTAACTTTGTTCACTCAAATAAGATGGCAACACAACACATGGTTAGAGTATGTTGGTATTTTTAAGTCATGTAAGGGTTTGTAATAATATAATGTGCTCTGAACTGCACTGTGCAACTGATTTTTGTTACCCTCTAGATCTCCCAAAGTATTTCTTCTAATTATGCAATGTAACATTTTTTCTACAACTTTTCCTTGAAATTATCTATCAAGTCAGATCTTAAACATAATGGGAAGGCTCAATAGGAGTGGTAGGAGATATTAAAGAGTTAAGATGAATTTGAAATAATTTATTGTAGAAAAAAAAGAAGTTCCACCGAAGCTGAAAAATTATGTGACTTATTTCAGTGAAGGAATGTATTCTGCAAACAGGATTACCTAATCCCTTGTTGCATTTATTAAGGAATACTCGTGAGTTTAAAAGTTCACAACAGCAATTCATAACCGTATGATACTTCTAAGTCAAGTAAAAATAAAAGCACTGCTTTTAATCACTACTCAAGTACTATCCGTGAACTAGCTACACTGATAGGAGAGGAAGACAGAACTCAGCAAAGCACAATTTCCCAAGACCAAAAGATGCTATTTGTAACTTTACTTCAGAAAAACTCTGCATTCCAGACATATGGAAACAAGCCACCTACAGCCCTGAACAGTCCCAAATACTGAGCCCAGTTATGCTGGTAATGAAGCCAGTGTAGATAAAGGACTGGTTTAAGATGAGAATAAATGTCTTTATTCCTGGCCAAATGTAGCTGAAATTCCACTGGTTATATACCAGCTGGTTATAACATTCTGCTGGTTATATACATCTGCTCATCCATACTGGGTGCATATAAAGGGAGGCACTGTTCCTCTCTGCTCTGCACTGGGGCGACCTCACCTTGAAACCAGTGTACAGTTTTGGGCACCACAGAGTAAGAAGGATCTAAAGGTATTAAAAAGTGTCCAAAGGAGGAGTATGAAGATGGTATAGGGCCTTGAGAGGAAGCCATAGGAGGTGCTGTTGAGGTTGCTTGGTCTGCTCAGCCTGGAGGAGACTGAGGAGAGACCTCCTTGCAGTTCTGCAGTTTCCTCGTGAGGGGAAGCAGAGAGGCAGGCACTCATCTCTTCTCTGTGGTGACCAGTGACAGGATCCAGGAGAATGGCATGAAACTCTGTCAGGGGAGGTTCCAGTTGGATATCAGGAAAATGTTCTTCACCCAGAGGGTGGCTGTGTACTGGCTTCCCAGGGAAGTGGTGACAGGACCAAGCCTGAAAGAATTTAAGAGGTGTTTGGACAACGCTTTCAGATATGTGTTATGATTCTTGGGGCTGTCCTGTGCAGGGCCAGGAGCTGGATTTTGATGATTCTTGTGCTTATCTACCAATTCAGGATTTTTCTACACTTCTGTGATTCTACTATTCAATCCCATGGAGTCTTAAGAGAGATACACAATGTGCACAATTTCTGCATCCCAGAAAGCCAAACCAAAAGCAGCATGACCACCAGGTCAAGCAAAAGTATTCTGCCCCTCTACTCTACTCTCGTGAGATATCAGCTCAAATAGTGTGATGAGTTCTAGGTCCTCAGCACAGGAAAGGACCTGTTGGAGTGGGTCTACAGGAGGGCCACAAAAATAACTAGAGGGAGGGAACAACTTTCTTACAAGGAAAGGCTGAGAGAGTCAGGGATGTTCCATCTGAAGAAGAAAAGGGTCCAAGGAGACCTTACTGCAGCTTTTCAATACTTCAGAGGGGCTTACAAGAAAGATGGGGATGGGAAAATTTTTAGTAGGGACTATAGTGATAGAACAAATCCTAACAGTTAGTTTAAACTAAAACTTTTTTTTTTTTTTGCAATGTGGGTGGTGAAACACTGGAACAAGCTGACAACTTGTCATCTGCCAACTATGCCTACCAACATTCAAAGTCAGGTTGGACTGGGCTCTCAGCAATCTGAGACCAGCAGCCAATAGTTGAAGATGTCCCTGCTCATTGCAAGGGATTTAGACTAGATGACCTTTCAAAATCACTTTGATTCTATGATTTTGAAAAAGTCAAAAGTAGGAAGTAGGAAATAGTATATAGTTCACCTACTCTTCTACTTCCATGAAATTAACAGAAAATTCATCACAACCTCAGGCATTTAAACATCAAACATATTTAACTTCTACAAAGACTGACACTATGTAGTCTGTGTGTCAGCATACACAGAGTTGAGATAAAGCATACTTATTAAGACACAGTTCCTCAGTTTGTTGGGGTTTTTTAGCATGCTGAGTAACACTTCAGATAACCTCTGCAAGTGTTACCGTAAGGATGACAACTGAGCTGCAGTAACATACAAGCAAGCTTTGCCACTGATACCTGTGTGACTGAAATGCTACCCACCTTAGCACAGGGAATGTCTATTTGGCTGTTGGAAGCATCTCCTTCTTGCTTTTTAGAATTCTGGTCCATTTATCTGTCTCATAAACAACCATTACACTTCATATCAGAAGAGAGCAATTCTACTCCCTCATTTCCAAAATAACACAGCACCCTAACAAGAAGAAACTAATATTCAGGCTACTGGGTGATCTGAATAACTGAAGAGTTCTTTTTACTGTAACACAACTGGAAAGGCATCTGCTCACTGCAAACCACCTCAGATTTTTGACAAAAAAAATTCTTCCCGTCCAATAGTTTTATATTCCTTCAATGTTCAAGCATAAAGAAATGTGGACTCCAAGCATTCAGTCAGAAATACACATTTGAGTATTTTGGACTGAGGCCTAGAAAAAGAAAGTTGTTTGTTTCAATTAGCCTTGAAAGAGAAACCTAAGAAGTTGGAAATTAATAGCTGTTATTTCAAAACTGCCACAGCATATGATTCAAGCACTGTAAAAAAAACGAATATACTGTCTGCTTAACTTTGATGACAGGATCAAAACAAGTAAGAGATCAACTGATCTGTTCAAGAATATTTAATTGGCTGTATTTGATTAATTTATGGTTTTATTCCCTTTGAAGTACTACATGGTTATTTGTTCTTAATATGAAATATCCCACAGTCATACAAAATTAATATGCTTATCTCATTGCAATCTTGCTTATACAGCAACTGTTTCAGTTATTTCAGACCAGCTAACTCTTTCTATATGCTTTAGGACTTACTGACAAAATCAGATCAAATAACCTCCCTTAGTAAATAATGTATATATCTAAATGTTTAAAAGCAGGGAAAGACTGGGCAAAAACCTCCCTAGAAGACAGAGCAAGAACAAACACTACTCCATTATCACAACTTGTTTCTACACTACCACTGTTGGTAGTGATCTGCTGACAACAGAGGCCAGAGTGGGTTGGTGGTGGCACTGCACACTGTGTTTGGAGTGAAACACACAGCTGCTGCTTCACATGGAGTCCCAGACAAACTGTAAGAAAAGCAGGTGGTGGGATTTACTTCAACTTCTAACGTCTTAACTTCTGCACTAGAAGTGGAATCAGGTCTGGCTTTGCCACCTACCTGTTGTCAGCTGATGCCATAAGAAAAGCACTTCTTTAGCCAAGTACCACACACAGAGGGACACTTCTGCTGAGTGCATCCAGCATGCAGTGCATGCAGCAGCATCCACTCCTCTTCACTGTGACATGCTTTTATATTTGCACACAGGGACTACAGAGTAACTTTAACCATTAATGTCTATAAGCTCATTCCTTATTTAGTTATTTTCCATATTAAAAAAAGAGGCTCTACCTGCAAGGGGAGATTAAATGAAATAACGCAATATTCATTCTTAGCAATTTTTTGTTTATGGCCATTAAACTAGACAAACATGGAAAATAGCCTGTAGTTCTACTTATTTCTACCGCTGCTTTCAAGACACTTACCTAAGCTGTGGAGTACTACTTTCTACCAGCCACTGACCCCACTTGAGCATGAGGGCTGCTCCCTTCACTTGTTTAAAAATGGTCTTTAATTGGTAATGAACTTCTGCTTCTTCCTTTATACTGCTTTGTGAATGCATATTTATTGTCATTTAATCTTTAGCTACTATTTGCTCTCAGAATGATGTTCAGTCTTCCCATTTAACATTTTTGTGACAGCATGATCCTAAAAAAGTGTTTCTGCTTAGTGTAGAGAATAATAATTCTCAAATCTCTACCACAAGAGAAATAATAATGTCCATTTGAAATTATGTACATGTAAACTTCAAAACTTGCCATTCATGTATCAAATGGCCACTTCCCACAAAAAAAGACCAGCATTATCTCCGTGAAATATAATCTTTTTCTCAAATGAAATGTTCCTATAGTTTCAAAAAGACACTTGAGGTAAACACTGCATTTATACGACGAAACTGAAGCAGCAGAAGCCCAATTAAAAATTTATTTTCCATCAACAAAAATCTATTTTTAGAAAAGAGAAAATTAATTTTCTCAAAGAAAAAAATCTAAAAGTGAGCAAAGACGTTTTTAATTGCTTGATATATCCTTAAAAATAACTACCAGATAGATCAACATTATCACTCAAAATAGAAGCACAAAACATCATAGGCTGAAAGGGCATGCCTGAATTCATTTAGCGCAACTCCTCTGCTCACACAAGGTCAGGTAGAGCAGTTTAAATCCAGGACTGCACCCAGCTGGGTTCTGATTTTCTCCAATTTTCTCCAATTTTTCTCCATTTTCTCCAAAATGTCCCCGGGCAACCTGGCCTGGTGTTTGAGCAGCCTCACTGCAAAAAAAAGCATTTCCTTGTGTTAGGTGGAATTTCATGTATTTCACTTTGTGCCAATGTCCTCTTGATCTGTCAACGTGCACTGGAGAAATCTTAATGGAGAACAGCCTCACTCTTCTTCACTCTATCTCAGCCTGGAAAAGAAAGGGCTTAGGTATTACCTTTTTGTGGCCTTCTAGCTCCTGAAGGGAGCCCAAAAGAACAATGGAGAGGAACTATTAATAAGTTAGTGACAGGAGAAGAGCAATGATTATAAACTGAAAGAGGGGAGACTTACATTGGATATTAGGAAGAAGTTCTTCAATGTGAGGCTGGTGAGGCCCTAGAACAGGTTGTGAAAAGAACAGGTGGATGCCCCATCCCTGGAATATTCAAAGCCTAGTTGGATGGGAGGAACCTGAGGTAACAAAAGTTGTCCCTCCCCATCACTAAGGGCATAGAACCACCAAGGTCAGAAGAAATCTTTAATATCATTAAATACAACCATCAGCCCAGCACTGCCACTTTAATTCCTAAAAACCACCTGATCCAGTGCCTAATCCAGATCCCCCTTAAACACCACCACCTCCCTGGGCAACTTATCCCAATGCCTGACCATGCTAACAGGGAAACAAATTTATACTATCTAAGCTAAATTTCCTGTCAGTTTGAGACCATTTCCTCTAATCCTCTCACTGCAGGCATGGCAGAAGGGACCAGCCCCAACTTACCACAACCTCCTACCAGAGCTGTAGAGACACATGAGGTTCCCCTCTCTCCATCTCCCTCAGGAGTTGCTCATAAGACATGTTTTCTAGACCTTCCAAGATCTTTGTTGCCCATTGCTGGATGTGGTCTCACCACTGCTGAGTACAGGGGATGAGCACACACTGGCTCATATTGAGCCAGCTTCAACCAGCATCCAAAGTCCCTTTCTGATGAGCAGCTTTCAAGCCTCTTCTGCCCCAGCCTGTGATTCTGCAGGAGGTTACTGCAATCCCACAGCAGGATCTGGCGTTGGGATTGCAGCTGAATATCCTGCAGTATCCTCGCCCCACTGGCCAAGTCTGTTCAGGTCTCTCTACAAAGCCTCCAGCAGATCAACACACCCACACAACTTGGTGCCATCTGCAACTTCACTGAGGCTACCCTCAATCCCCACACCCAGATCATCAATAAAGACGTTGAGCAGGACTGGCGCCAAAACTGAGCCCTGGGGAACACTGCTAGGGACCAGCTGACAACTGGTTTTGATCCATTCAGCACTAGCTTTCTGGGCCCAGTCATCCAGCCTGCTTTTTACCCATTGAAGAATAAAACCATCCAAGCTATGAGCAGTCAGTTTTTCTAGGAGGATGCTGTGGAAGATGGTTACAAACACTTTAATGAATTCCAGACAGATGACATCCACAGCTTTCCCTTCACCTACTAAGCAGGTCCCTTTCTCATAGAAGGTGAATCAGGCTGGCCCACCAGGAGCTTCGTTTCCCTGGTTGCATGTGCCATGCAACGGCACCCAGGATGATCTCTTCCATAGCCTCTCCCAGGACCAAGATTAAGGTGTGCAGCAGGACACTCTGCCCTGGAATGTGGTTCAGCCACTGGACAATATCCTATTTGCAAGGCTATCAGTAGTGGATTGAGAGGGGGATTCAGGTACTGCTTTTGGTGTTGAATCATGCTAAAACCTGAATTACCATCCTGATTACTGAGGCAACTGGAGACATGTGACTGGCGATCAACCACTTCATACCATAAAAGTCCAGTCCGCTCTCATGTGGTTAGGCTCCTCTAACATATTCCTTCTTGCAGTGTGTATGAAGTTTCCTCCCCTAAAGTGGGAATGCCCCTTCAAGGATACTCCTCAAATGTGAAAGAGATCTGTCCACAAGCATTAGTATGGCGAGTTACATTAATCTCCACTTAATAATTGTTTCTTTTTGCTAGCATTAATATAATTCCTTTGATACAGTATAAGATCCTATCTTATACTACATGCTACTAGTAGGTTTAGTTTTTATACTGTGTAGTAAGTGATTCTGATTAAGATATTTTGTCTCATCATTGGTCATCATAAACAATACACTTTATATACATATGCATCTATGTGCCACCTTTTACTCTGTGAGACAAAATTATTTAAACTGTTGACAAAAGTCTGGGGCTAAAACTGGATTCAGCTGCACCCAGGCTCCTCTTATGTGGAGTTTAGAAAGCAAGGAGCTTCTTTCTGCACCTCATGACTCAACGGGACAACTTCTTTAATAAACTTTGTATGAAGCTCCCACTCCCACCTGTGACAGGCTGACAGGCCTGTAGTTCTCTGGATTATCCTTCCAACCTTTCTTGCAAATGGGCACTATGTTTGCTAATTTCCAGTCAGCTGGAACTTCTCCAATAAAGCAGGACTGCTGTTAAATGACTGAGAGTGGTTTGGCAAGATCTTTTGCCAGTTCCCTCATTATTCTGGGGTGTATCCCACCACGGCCTATGATCCTTAAGGTCCCTCCCAACCCAGACCTTTCTACAATTCTATGATTAACAAGTGCTTTCCAACTCTTCTTTCCAGAGCTCTACCCATGGGATTTTTTCAAGCAGCTCTCTGAAGTTATGTATGGACTAGTATCCACAGCTTTTATACTAACAATGACTTCTTTCTCTAAGCATTTATTGTCTATTATTTTGCTTGTTTGAAAATGTGTGTAAAACTCAGAAAATTTATATTTCAAACACAGAATATCAAAATGCTAGTAATATAAGATATGCAACACTGAGAACTAAATCCAAGGCAGAGATGAGGACTAATTTTGCATTTTTCCAGGTTGGCAGGGTTTCAATGCTTTTTCAATCTAGTGTCCCTTTCATATACTGAAGTGTTTCTCAGAGATAAGAACAAAAAGGAGCTAATGCTGTTTAAAGGCTTTCTATCATATGTAGAAACAGAAATACCTATCAAAATAATTGTTTGCATAATCATGGCATAAACAAGCTACAATTAGACTGTATTTATAATTTCATTATGCTGCTCCTTATGACCAAGATATCCTGTTTGTTCTGCCTGTTCAAACAGAAAAAACCCAACCCTTCATGAAAGCAATTCTTTAATAGCATTTCAGAAGGAAGCTGTAGCTGGTAAACACATGTTCTTATGGGAAATTGCCATAATCCTGACTATATCCCAGCAGGCTCTGAAAATATTTCTCACAAAGTCTCTTACATAAAATCTACAACATATGTACAGCAGACTGTGCTTTACATCCTTTTTAGGAACTTGCAAGATTAATGAAGAGGACAGTACTCTTGCTTTTCCTTCCAAATGTCTACCTCTCGCAACAGGTATTCTGTAGTCTTTGTTTTCTCTCCTATTTTCATATTTTCTGCACAACCATGAATCTGTAAAAGTTTACAACTAGACTCCCTATTGACAGTGTCTCACTGTAGGCTTCTAATGCAGCCTATCCAACACACAGTCTATTGATAAATGCATTTCATTATGTTTGTACCACTAAGCTCCTACTATTCTTCCAGAGCAATTATCAGAGAAATCAATACAGTTGTTATTTTGTATGTGGTTGCTAAGAGGTTTTGAAAATCAATACAGTAGTTATTTTTTATATGGTTGCTAAGAGGTTTTGAAATTGATCTTACTTTTCTTTTTTCTTATTTTTTATTACCATTGACTGATATGTCAAAAAAACCCCACAAACAGATCAACACAGCTCCCTTACTAATTGTCATTCAGCTAAATATCTATAAGCCATTAGGGACATATAATAGTCACAAATTTCTGGATGGGGATCACTAACATTGATGAAAATGTTAAAAAACGTCACCATTTGAAAAATGTAGATAATTCTTCACAATTTAAAATGGACAGAATGGTTTTCTCAACTATCTTTTCTTCAGTAAACAGAGGTTTTTGCCCTCTTGCATCAAACAAGGCAATTCAGTTAAAAAATGAGACCACATTTATAGACATGGAAAAATTCTCAATGCAACCAGAGAAAAATTCAAGAAGTATCTCAAGCTTTTTTTTTTTAAATATAGATTCTTTGATATTCCCAATCAGAAACCTAGCAATTAGTCTTTCAGAAAAGCTCTGTGATCCCGGATCACCTACTGTAATTATCTATTTTTATCAAAACCAGAATCAGCAGCAATGAGAAATCTGCCAGGAGTACTGTGTATGTTGTCTCACGACTCATCTTCTTTTTCAACTGTTGTTTTTCCAGAATTGTTTACCAGACAGATGAACAGCCATGCCTCATTGTCTTCTACTTACTGGAACAAAACTCACATTTGCAACTTGTGCAACTTGAAATTGTGTTTAGAAGACAGCATGGATAAGAAAGGGGGTGGTACACTTCTGACTTGTGTAATTTACTAAATTGGTAAAAAGTGGATTTAGAACTCCTCTATTCTGATTTACCAGAATTATGCTCATACTTATGCTGCATTTTTAAAAATAGCTGGAGAAAATGCAAGAGGGAAAGAAAAAAGCCAGCCCTTTAATGAACATACAGAAACTTATAACCAATGTCTTCCACTCTGAAACATCATGGATGGTAAGATTAATTTTTAAATGACTATGCTTTCCTTTACTACATGCAAAAATAGTGCAATAGTATTTTTAACTTTCTGGATGTCAGTTGGCCACTATGACTTGCTACTTCACTTGGAAACCAGACCACAAATGTTTTACCACTAAAGTTTAAATCTATCTCTTGGTTTTGACTCCACACTATAAATTACTAAAATAAACAGGAAAACTTTTCATTTGCACTTCTGCTACTTTCTATCCAGGACTCTACTCTCCAGAAACTATTGAGACTTCCCTTCCTTGTGTTACATGTTACTCTTTTAAAGCCCAAAGTTTTAAATGCTCTGCCTAAAGGACTCTAGCTATTTCTGTGGGTGTCACTGTTAATTAATGACACATGGAAAGGAAATGAAGGAGCCAAAAAGCAGCCTTGTTGTCTGGAAAAACCTCAGAATACATGGACATGGGTGACAACGGCAGGAAAAATCAGAGCTGGATAACAGGAAATGTTTGCAGCTTACTGAAACAGTTTAATTGCAGCCTCCTTTTAAAGCATATGAAGCTGAATGAACAAAATTCAGCCTCGACATAATGGAAAGTTGGGGCAATGACCTCAAAGATTCAAATGTACCAAAATCTGCTCAAGACATTATAAGGAAGAGCCTATCACAACTGTTAAAACAAATTTTACTTTTGTTTTACATAGTCTATGTGAATTAAAACATCTTTTATTTTCTTTTGTATGTCCTACTCAAACTTCACTAAACCTGCAGTAATTTAAAAACCTATCAAACCAAGTATTAGGAAGTTTAATAGCTAAAGATGAACAGATAGGCCCTGGCAGTAAACCAGTAGGGAGCAACAAAGATACACTGACTTATTGACTGATATGAAATTAAGCTTTTTACTCTGTGGTAGCCTCATTTTTGCTCCACAACAAATCCATTTCTGCTCGAAGTGACAAAAAAAGCATGCCAAAAGCATGCCAAAACCAGATGATTCCAATCTCTGGTTACTATTAACTAATACCTAACCAATACCCCATTCTGGTTCCTAGCTGCTAGCCTTCACAAGAGAAACAATACAAACATGTATCTTAAGATGACCTCTGAGAAGAACTGCAATTTAAAATACGTAAGTTGTATGCCCAAACTGCTTATCAGACAAAGAGAAGAACTGATCTTTCATTACTGAGCTATCATCTTCATTTCCAGACCCCCTCAACTCCTCCACCTCCACTGGGACAGCCTGAACTATAGTCACAAACTTTTCTACTGATGACTCTTGGGCTCACCAAGAACAGCTGTTACATTTAGCACAATCTATTGACAGGGATTTGAAAGATTGTATGGCCAAAGTATGTACCACTCTCTTGTTTTTTCACTCAAAAATTATGCCAACCAACATTCCTACTCCTAGTGCTAGGAGGATGGAAAATAATAAAATTTAAAACCAGGAATAGAGGAAAAAAAACCCCAAACTGACAATATTTGGCAAACAGCAGCTTAACATGACAAGTAAACATTTAGTTGTCCACAACTGAGAAATAAGCAGAAACACTGGCTAGACTTGGTTCAAAAATCTACACAACCAACTTAGAATCAATGTTAGAACGTTTAGTTTTCCAGTAAACAATATTGCCATAGGAAAGCTTGAGCTTGTGGATAGTAGCACTATAATTCGTAATTTTATTAACATAATTTTCAGCATCTATAAAACAAATCATCAGTCTTGGCATGTGACCAAGGTACAAGTGTAGCTGCTTCACTGGGAATAAATGCAATTGGCTAGACAGTGTTGTAGGAGTGTTATTGCATTTTTCCAACAAAGGAGTACTTCTTTTACTGTTTTTTTTCACACATATGTACACTGAAACAAGCCACCTGTAGGATCTCTCCCAGATTCAGGAAGGGAAGACAGCTTTAATACTACTTAGAGCAAATCAGTGCCAGTTGCAACTGTTTAAAAGATTATTCCTTTTAAACCAGCTCCAATCTTTTCCATTCACTTGTTGCAAGGTAAAGGGGCATTACATCTGGTGAGAAAGAGGAACAAGGATTTCCTGCTTTGTGTATCCTACTACACAGAAGCATTGCCAATCCCAGAAATTGCATTTTGGAATACTGACAAAGTTATGAACCTTATGTGGTCCAGGATGTTCACATGGTGTTTCAGTTACACAGATGATTCACTGGTATTTATCGTAGTCACACAGTCTGAAAAGGAACGTTGGATTGCTAAATTAAGCAGTTAGCTGCTACTGATGAATAGGATCTTAGGTTGCCTGTTATCTAGCAAATCTGTCCTTGAAAAAGTATAGTCTTGCTATGCAAAAGTCAGTTGTTAACTCTTGCAAACACTCTTAGGAGGCAAGAGCCAATGTCTTACAATTCCAGCAGAACCATGCTGGACAAAGAAAAGAGTGTGTTATCTGTAGCTGTCAGAGTCTAATCTGTCTGAAATCCTGGATCCAACTGTTTCCAGCCCTCAGAGCCAAGTTCTCAAAGATCTGACCATTCATGAAGAATTTCACCCTCTTTGGCTGTTCAAACACTCACACATCCAGTGCTGTCACAAGTGCAGACCAGCAAAACTTGGGTTTTGTAGCAGTACTGTTCTTTGAGGATTTCCAGAAAAGCATGCAGAGCCATAAAGTGCTGGAGAGTCACACAAAGAAACTACTAAGTGACTTGTGAAAGAGCTTCCACAAGAGACCGGGCACATCAGTATAACTGTAAGTGATAAAGACATTAACCTCTCTCTTAATGGATAGATCCAAAGAGCCCATCAAGAAAATACTTAAGAAGCTAGTTCTTCCCTGCAAGATCACAGTAACTTCCCTTTTGCCTCTAAGTTAGTTAATGCTTGTGCAAATTCTTTAAAGCCCTAGCAGGTCCTTTTAAGCCCGAATGCATAATCCTTTGATGCTGAGGAGAGCATCTCTTTCCTTAACTAAAGCCAGGTCTAAGTAGGATCTTTCAGAATCAGCTGGCAGTCTCACCAGGACAGAAAATACACTGTTGTATTGTCTACATAAAGAAACCAGGACTAAATATGAAAAGCAATTCTACAAAATATCCCACTCTACCTAATCTACCACATAGAACCTAAAATTCAGATTTACACTGAAGAAGGCAGGATTTGCTCTTAACATAAAAGATTCACCCACCTACCTGAAATCCAGAGTTGCTACATCAGGCAGTCTTTTAAAAACAAATTTAAGTGAAGTTGTAACATATATGTACTTTTCAATTCAGATATTTGAAAAGCTCTCTTTCAATCTAGGAAAGAGCAAGCTTTCCACTTTCCACTTTCACCAGTGAATGATGTAGTTCTAGAAGCAGTTGTGCTGACTCCAAACCACCACCACTTCCATCACCCAGGACAGGGCAGCCTAAAGTACACCAAAGGGTTTGAGTGAGGGATGCAAAATTATTATTAGTATCTCTTCTTTAATGTACAGTGAATTCAGTTTACAAAGCAAGAAAGAAAATTACTGTGTTCACTCTACAGAATAACAGTAATATAAATATCAGCATTGGAGATTTTTTCGCTTCCTCAATTTTATGGAAGCTATCTCCATCAAAGCAGTTCATTTATTATGTTGTGATTCTGCAGGCCCATCTCTAGAAAAATTGTAATCTGTAAATATTAAAAAAAATATTTTCCAAGTGCTGTAATTTTTCAAGCATCACAATTGGTTTAAACCACTCCATTTATGGGAAAATTTATTTATCTTGCTCTTGGTGGAACTTTTATTTTCCATGATGCAGCTGAAGGTCTAAAATACACTTAGGGAACATTATATTGCCCTATACCTGTAATTAAAATATGGGTTTTGCTTTCTTCCCCATCACAGCCATGAGCCTTAACATGTTTTAAAATATTAATAAAGTAAGAAAAAAATGCCTCCTTTAAAAAAAACCAATTGGATTCCAAACTGTTTCAAGAGCCAAAATTACAGTAATGAATTGACAGGGCAAAATTTTTTTATGGAGGCTCTAGTTAGACTGAATTTATGATTTATCACACTGTACTACCCCATAATCAACAAAACCTCTGAAACTGCAAGATATCAGGAACATGTAAAAGGTAGTTCTGTCAGGTCTATGAAAGGGCTTTTTTCTTTGCTTTTGAATGGTGAGATACCATAAAGGATATAATATCAATGAGTGGACTAAACCAAAACAAAAGCAACTGAACCAAATGAAAAAAAATTACATATCCTATCAAGCCATTAATAACACAAAACTAGACCAAAAGCAGAATCTGAAACAACCACTAATAAAATAGAACATGCACAACAGTAGGAAATCCGTCATTGATGTATTTCATAGCATTGAATGCACAAAGGCTCAAGTTTAAATTGTGTAGCTAGTAACTAGTTCATTGTACTTCCTCTTGAGCTTTAAAAATATTTTCTTAAGCAGAATTAGCCAAAGAGTCTTCAAATACATTTGTTTTGAGTACTGGTAATTCAATGCTAACACCAAACCCAGGCTAAAATAATACATTCACACATAGATCTGAAGATTGTCTATGACATAATTTTCCATGGAAAATTATGATTGAGCAGAACATCAGAAATTTAACAAATCTGTTCTTCAGTCATTTTAGAAGTGTGAAATTTAACCAGAAAAGCTTTCTTTATAAACTAATTTTAAAAGACACTCATCTTTTTTTCTCTATTTCCTGCAAAATTTTAGGAAAAAATCCCACTGCTATTCCAAAGTGTGACGCCCTGGAGAAAATGTACATACAGTGTTTGCAATTACTAGGAAAACTCCACTGTAAATTGAATGTATTACTTTACTAGTGGAAATTCAGCAGCTGAACTAACAAAAACAGGTTGAGTGTTGATTCTTTTTAATAACTGCCTCTTATATCAGTGAATTCTATGGCAAAAATAAATTTTATTTCATGTTACCTATCTGTTCTACCAATGCCAACTCAGGAAGTTCATAAATGCGAAACCTCAGGAGGCTTACATGCATCACTGAGAACAGTAAAATGAATGGTTACACATCTGCAGCCTGAACTTTGAGATGAATACAAGCAAATTGTGAATGCGCATTTTTCAAATGATTGCGCCCATTATTCTCCACTGACTCATGACTGTTAGCAGAAATGAATAATATATTTTAATATGTAGAGCTTCAAGAGTCACAAGTACAGAGAGTATGAATGCGTGTATATCCATCTTCTCTGCAAACATAATACTAAAGCTATAGGTTTTCATCTGTTTTTTATAGTTAAATAATTCATAATGTGGGACTGTAAAATATATGTAGAACACTGCATCAGTCATGTAGAAGTACAAGTGCTGTTCAGCACTTCTGCAAATCCTACATTAAACCTAGATTTGAGACCAAACCAAACACTTACATGGATCAAGTCATGGTCACTTGGAACACTGAGAGACATAAATTGCTGTGTTATTTCACATCAAGATTATTTGCAGCTCTCTTCATTATTTCAAAGAATATTAGTGACAAATACAGTGCATTCCACGATAAAGCCAGTTCTTATGCCCTTAAATTCAGGAGGCAACTGCTAAACAAGGACTAGGAAATCACCTGATCCCAGTCCTGAGCTATTTTACACAACTAGTACACCGCTAACATAAATGTAGAAAACACAGGTGTGCGACTAACTTTCAGCAACATCATCAAATAAGAAGGAATTAACTATCCGAATACTGATAATGTCTTGCTTTGCATGTCTACATTCCCCAGCAGGTTTTTTAGCATACCATAAGCCGCTTCTGAAGTCATCAACCACTACATGTTCTGTGTGGAAATACACAGAAAAAAAAATGAAAATTCAACCACTGTATCCTAAGTGGTGGCTGAAATGCAAAGTCCATGTATCACCTAGAACCACTTCAAAGCAGCACAAAACTTTACTAAAGCAAAGAAACAGCATAGAAGAAAATTTTTGTGCACACTGCCATCATATCTGCTTGACCAAGACTTTGAAAATTTTAGGAGAATTAAGCAGAACATTCAAGAAATTAAAAGCTTATTATGGTTCCCAATAAACTTGAGAAGGAACTGATACATAAAAACATGCATGATATTTTGATTTACCAACTTTTTACTCCAGGCACAATTTGAAAAGTACTGTTCTGTCAAAGCACTCACCATTTCTAGTCTTTTGGCAAAGGTAATGAATAACGAACATCTGCAGGGCTGTTGTGAGTTCATGAACTACAGAAACAAAAAATATGCCTTCTTTTGGTAGCCTTGTTCTTATGTAAAAATCCAAAAATAATACACCCTAGTAACCATATCCACAAGGAACCAGATACTTGGCCCCAAAGTAAGACAGAACAACACAGGGCTTATGGCAACTACCACTACTAATGTAGGCTCCAGCACTTATGTCAGGATGAAATCAAGCATAGCAGAGCTCAGCCTTTCCAAATCATGCACTGGTTTGGGGGGAGGTGGAAGAATCTGTGTCAACGTCTTCAATAAAGCAGATGTGACTCATTGCACTCTCATTTTAAATCATAAACTGAGGTTTTTCTTCTTTCTCTGAATTAGTGGCAGCAGTACAGGGGGCAGTAGCACTGGGATAGTAATCCTTCAAAAGTTTTTGCTCAGCACAATGATTTCAATTAAATTATATTATTAGATAGTGCAGTTTTGTAACACAAATCTTGACTTTAGTTTCTCTCCTTAATACCTTGCATCCTTATTCACCTTATATTCTGCAGGTACTGGTCACAGAAAAATATGAACCAATTTAATCAGCCTATCATCCCTACAAATCTTCCTAAGTTGCATTTTCTTTTCACTGAAGAACACATTTCATGAAGTGTAATGAACAAATGAGAAAATTGGTAAGTGCACTTTGTTTTATTTAAAAACTGCAGAGGCAAGAACCTAGGATAAGGCCAGGCCGCACTCGGCAAGCCAGCCAGACAAAGAACTGCGCTGCACAGAGCGCCTCTCAGGACATCAAGCTCCCTGGAAGGACCCAGCTGTGCTGGGCACCTCGGAGTCCTCACAGCCCTCACCCCTCACGGATTGGTGCCTTTTCCAACCCTCGCTGTGATTGGTTTCTTTCTTGGTCGCTGGTTGGTTCTTACAGGGGTGCAATCTGGACCAATCGTTTCGGAGCCCTTTGTTCTTACAGGCTGGCGCATTGTCCAATCACAGTTCACAGATTGCTGTCCTCACCCCATGAAGTAATGATCTAGAAAGTTCCCTTCACCCAGCCGGCCGAACACCTCTCACCTGCCCTCAGTATCCACACGTACACCCACACTGCAGTGCCACCAACCTGTCAGTCACAACTTACCCATCATTATTCACAACTTCATAGCAATCAATTAACAATTCATAATCTTGTAACGATTAATAACTTTATCACATCAACTAACAACCCACAACTCCACCCCTGAACATTAACTCATTCAAAACATAAGTGTTGCTTCAATAAAACCAAGTAATCTATAATATCTTTGCTTAACATACTTTTAATGTTGAAAGTATCTGTTAGGTCATGTTAGGGTTTGAGGGTTTTTTAAATTATTATTTTTACACAGATGAGTAAAAGGAATTTTTCAAACACCTCCTTGCATCTTTCCTCTTCCCATTTAAATTACTCAACCTAAATTCACTAACAGTCCAGTAGAATTTCAGCACCATGTAGCCCCATAGTGACCTGCTCAATTATTTCTAGAAATATCCTGCAAAAGAATTAATGCCAAACAGTGCTCTTAAGTTTGCAACATTCAAATGCTGCATTTGAAGTCAGAAATTTACAACTTGCCTTATTTATATTTTCCTGCCAAAATCCTGTATTCAGTCCAACGATGATTTTTCGCCTCCTGTAAGCTTTAATTATAAATTCAAGGGAAAACTCCAATCTAAGTAGATTCTCTGCTTCAAGGGTCACACACAGTATGCCAAGTATATCCATTTGTGTGAAGTCTATGCACTGTCCTGCTCTCTTGTGGGAGGCCTGCAACAAGGTTCAAACCACTTTCCTATTCTGTTTTCCAACTACACCCTTTTTTGTTCTCTCCTTTTAAATCTTTGGGCTGTCAGTTCCACTGCCCCACCCTTTGTGCCCTGAAACTGACTAGATATCCAAGAGCTACACTCCAGTAAATTCTGATAATCCAAATTTCAAAGCCGAATTTCCCATTGACACAAAGTGAATTAACAGCCAGGACTGGGAGGTGGGGGAAGGAGAAGCAGTGGGAAACCAGATTTACTCTTCAATTTGGGATGTGAGCCAGCCTCACACAGGGCACATCACACAGAGCATGTATCTGTGCACACGGTGCCCATAGACCACCAAAAGAACCAAACCCTAAACTCAAAAGACCACCAAAAGAACCAAACCTTAAACTCAAAAAACCAAACCTTGAACTCAAAAAACTCACTCCAAAACTCACACTCCTTGTCACTCAGACAAACCCACTTTCATTTGAGACTACTTGATGTATAAAATAAATTTGACAAATACTATATGCATATATTACAGGTATTTACTTTTAAAGCAAACAAAATTGAAAATATTAAAAAAATTAGCATTTCTACTGTAAACATTAACTTTTCTCTGATTTAGCAATGACACTTGACCACTAACATCCATGCAAATATTTTCATTTTGATATAATTAAGACAGTAGAGAAACTCCACAGTTTGTAACACTTTATTCTGTAGACATAGACTATGTTGTTGTTTGCAAAAATTCTTAAAAGTTAAACAGCGTAAACTACTGTAAATTTAACCACTGTCTAAAAGAACCATTTATTAAAGTTGCAGTTTGGTGGAAACTGGAGTATTCTGTGAAAAACAGCTAAATTATTCCTGAGAGACATCTATACCCCTGAAACCAGAATGCTGTCTTCTGAAACTGCCATTATTTTCTCATTTGAGAAACAGACTATAACTGCACCTCTGCTGCTATCCTATATAGAGCACTGCTATCCAATATTATGCAGCTATTAGTGCTTAATGAAGTGTGGGATGAGGTGGCAGAAACGCCAATTTTGGAAGTAGTACTATTATTTTAAGATGAAATTTTGTAGTGTCTTCAGAGATTCCTAATACCTTTCACAAAAAAAAAAACAAAACTGAAACTGTGTTAAAGAAGTGAACCTCACTATCTCACTACATCAAAACCCACAATGTTACAAAATTAACACGTAAGCACATTTCTTTGAATGTACTGATTTTGATGCAGGGACTAACTGAAGGATGCCACTTCAATGCTTTGCAAAAGGTGATCTGTCTTACAGACAGCACACCCAAACTACTCATTCGTATCAAGTGCCCGTTTTCATTTCTTGTGTTCCCCTATCCAGCATTTAACTAGCCTAAATTTATTTAAAATTTTAGACTGACAAACTCCTATAGCAAGTGGAAGACATCCTTCAAGATTTTTTTGATGGATGCTCATCAGTAATGTCCAAGTGTTTCCACAAACATCCCTCAATTCATTCACAGCCTTACAGGATTACAGGACGAGAAAGCATTATTATTCCTATCCAGAAGCTGGAAACAAAGGGGCTTACAGGAAGCCACACAAAAACACAGCAGAAGGGCCAGAACGAAAAGCATGGGAGCACACAGGTATTTCTGTGTATCTGTCCACATATCCAGACTGCACTGATCACTGCCAGTGGGAGGTGGCTCTCACTGCAGTTCACTTACCCACATATCCTTACCCAAGTTCACTTACCCACACCAAAAGGCTCTTATGAAGACAACCTAAATATGAAAGCACAGGTACTTCATGGGTACAGCCATGCCATGCTTTGGGCTGTGCTAAGCAGCATGCAAAGCTACCATGACAGAGCCAGAGACATAGGCTATTCCCTGTCGCCTTGCACGTATGAATTATAATAATGTTTTTTCTTTTCGGCATTTCACAGAATGACATAACAGCTGAGGTGGGAAAGAAGTTCTGGAGATCCTCTAGTCCAACCCACTGCCCATGCGTCAGCCAGAGCCTGTTACCACAACTGCTGCATCCACGTGGCCTTTGAGCCTAGTATGGAGAGATGCTCCACCACCTCTGAGAAACCTGTGCCAGTTCTTGACCACCGTGATAAACTGTTTCCTCAGCAAGGCTGCTGATGACATGAAGCTGATAGTGCAGCTGGCACTCCTGAACAGTGGGATGCCATCCAAAGCATCTTGGACAAGCTCAAGATGAGGGCACATGGGCTTGAGATGAGATTCAACGAGGCCAAGTGCAAGGTGCTGCCCCTGTGTTGGGACAGCCCCTGTTATCATTCCAGGCTGGAGGATGGAGGCATTGGGAGCAGCCCTGCTGGAAGGAGCTGGTGCTGGGGGGTGAGAGGCTGGACATGACCCAGCCATGAGTGCCCACAGCCCAGAAAGCCAAAGGTATCCTGGGCTGCATCCAAAGCAGCGTGGGCAGCAGGGAAGGAAGGGGACTCTGCCCCTCTGCTCTGCTCTGGTGAGAGCCCACCTGGAACCCTGCATCCAGTTCTGGGGCTCCAGCACAGAAAAGAACAAGGACCTGTTGTATCAAGCCCAGAAGGGAGCCACAAAGATGCTAAAAGGGATAGAATATGCCTTCTAAGAGAACTGGGAATGTTCAGCTTGGAGAAGGTTGTGAGGAGACCTCATTGTGGCCTTTGGTACCTGAAGAAGGCCTACAACAAAATTGGAGAGGCATTTCAAACCATGATTTGCAGAAATAAAACCGGGGCAATAGCTTCTAACTAAAAACCAGCCAGTTTAGTAAGGGTATTAGGAGCAAATCCTAATTTGAGGGATTGGTAAGGCACTGGAACAGGTTGCTCAGAGAAGTGGTGGATGTCCCACTCTCTGTCCCGCACCCTCACAGTTTGAAGGCGCTGGAGCTGTTCAACATAAAGAATTAATCCTTTTCATAACAAAAAATATTAGGCACTGTTTGATTCCCACATTGCAAAAAGATGATGCTACTGTCAATCTGAAGTTCTCTACTATATTTTCTTCTCATTTTGTAAGTGAAAAGAATTAGATAATTTATTCAAGACCACATGTGGCTGAAACCAGTCTTAGCTTGCATTCTTGTGCATCCAGTGAACTAAGGCTGTTCTTTTTCCTCAGAAAGGTGTCAAGGACAGGACTAAGAAACACTTATTTTAAAGAATTGTTTGATGAAAGAAGACAGAATGTTTTATTTATTTCAGTTTAACCATTTATCTAGAAAAAAAAATATTTCCTTGGCAGACAAATAAGACGTAGCATTCCATCAGGCTGAGAAGCTCAGGTCCACCTTAATCCTCTACAGCATATCTCATGTCACAGTAACATATGCTCTGTTAGAGTCTATTTTGTATTCCTTTTTGTCTGACAGTACTGCTTTCATGTGAAATATTTCTGTGGCATGAAAAAAAAATGCACTAATTAATCCTTTTATGTT
This sequence comes from Cinclus cinclus, assembly GCF_963662255.1. Lineage (NCBI taxonomy): Eukaryota > Metazoa > Chordata > Aves > Passeriformes > Cinclidae > Cinclus > Cinclus cinclus. The sequence continues at coordinate 29,300,068 of NC_085084.1, read as the reverse complement.
CTAACTTTTTAGCCATGTTTTCTCCTTTGTCTTTGTTAAATAGTGTGGAAATTGCATAGTAAAAGAATTAGATACTGGACAGATGTTTTCAGACTATATCCTCAGATACAGATCAGTTTTACTGTTTTCTGCATGTTTTGGGGGGTTTTTGTTTGGCTGGTTGATTGGTTTTTAATGAGGAAATAAAAATCAATTTCTGCATTAAAAAAATTACTAAAATCTGATGTGCGAGTATACCTGCTGTCAAACTTCACTCAAACAATGCAGTACCTTAATAAGGAGGTTCACTGACTTAATTTTTAAGACTATGGAGTAACTTAAAAACTAATCTGACAAACTAAAAATAACCCTTACTACATAGAGTAAAAAAAAAAAAATCCCCAACCAATAAAACAGCCCCCACAAACCAAAACAAGAAACTCTTACCAGTGCAAGGATCTTCTTTGAAATGTTGAAAAAACATCCACATTCCTTCTCTTTAAAAATAATTTCAAATCCTTTTAACAGAGTTGGATTGTGTTTATATTAGAGTGACCTTAATCTTATTGCTGATATTTCTTATCATTCACATAGTTTCACTTTTTTCCACCCCATAAATGTAATCTAGATTCAATGTTTTGATACAGAACATTTTAAAATGCTCACTTTCTAACATTGCTCCTTTAACCCCGTCTCTCACCTGGATTTTAACACCCGCAAAAATATATGGCTTGAATATGATGGTTCTTTAAGGCTGAACTTAACAATAAAATTTGGAACAGAGACATAAAAATTATTTTTTGGAGTGGAAATTTGCCAGAAGTCAATATGACACTCTATTGCCCTTTGCATAAGGAATTATAGAGGGAAATTAAGTAGTGAAACAGTCAGTTAAACTCCATGGAAAAGCAGACTATCTCAGTACAAAGAATAAGGGATATGCACTCAAATGCAGAAAATCCACCAACAGTGCTGCAGGAGGCATGAAGTGGGCATGCAGTCGTGAATTTATGTCAGCATGTGTAGGTGTACCCACGACAGTACAAATGTAGAGAGGACAGTTAAAAATAGCAGTAAAGACAGATGAAAGCATACTTCAGCATGGTTTAATAACCTGTCCAGAAGGCTTGGAAAGCCCTCTCCTAAGTCTTGGCTGGCATGTCTTCATATCACATACAGATCAAAGCAATTATATCAGCATGTTCTGCAATCACACTACTCAACTGCAGTGTAGACACATTGAGAAATAGCGCTACTGTTGATATGTTAATCTAGAAACTGCATTTGCAAAAAGCAAAGCCTGGAAGCATACTGTAAAGCATATGGGTCCTGATGAGAAACATATGCTGGAGAGAGTGTCCATTTTGCTAAATTCCATTAGCTGGAATTGTGCTAATTCTTCCCCCTACACAACCTGCTTCCCGTGTACTCCTGGAGGGCTTCCTTTATACACCTCTACCATGTGTTGGTTGGCCTTTCCTGTGGGGAAGTCAGGCCAGGTTAACCTGAGCCTTCAAGGACAACAGTTCACCTAGCTTTAGTGTCTGATGATGAAGAGACACTATACACTCTACAGGCAGCTGGGGGCAACCTCCTGACATGTAAACAGCACTCACTGCTCTCTCTCCACTCGAGTGCAGTACCAACACTGGGCTCTGAACCCCTAACTCAAGCAGGCATATTAGTCACCTACTGATTCAAGGGCAGTCATTTCAGGAGAACATCAAAAGACCAATGCCTTTATCTATTAGTGCTGCTAACAGGGGCAGAACTTATTGTGATGCAGAAACCCAGAGTTGACAAAATCCTTCAAAGTCAGGATCTCCTCTCCTCCAACAGCAGTTCACTGCATGGCAGCAACACTACAACTACTCTGGTGGCTCTAGCCTCTAGTGACTACACACCACAACAGACACTACAACCTCTCAAGGATGGCTTACTAACACTTGTCCAGCAAGTGACCAAAGGGATCCATGCATACTCTTAACCTGCATAGTGAATGATTCACTCTGAGGAGATTTTGTGTGCATTTTGCTAAATCACAACCAGAAGACAAGTTAAAAAGGAATGTAGTTATTCGGCATACATTGCTGCCTTACCAGGAGAGCATACAGACACACAGGAGCTAATGTTGACTCAGGCAATTAAAGCTCTGGTGTGAATTAGATCACAGCAGCAGGGATTACATACAGCCTAATTTACCAAAGGAAGAAGAAAGCTAGTGAAAACCTAAAGTTTTGGGTGCAGGGATAAACATTCCATGCTGCTGCCTCTTTGTGGAAACCCTGCACACATGCACAGTTGTGAGCTAATCAGTTGTCTGGACCTGAGCATCTCAGCACTCAACCATGGCAAAACCTGCTCTCAGTTCTTGTCAACAAAAGAACAATATCCTACATTGTGGGGTGCGATGCATCAGGCACAGCATCATCAGATGTGGAAGGGAGGGGAATGTGGATGGCAGTGCTCTGCTCTGGGGTGGCCTCACCTTGAGTGCTGGGAGCAGGTTTGGGTGCCACAATGCAAGGAGGCTCTAAAGCTATTAGTGTCCAAGGTCACTTGGTCTGTTCAGCCTGGAGAAGGGGTAGCAGACAGGAGACCTCACTGCAGTTACAACTTCCTTGTGAGTGGAAGAGGAGGGGCCAGCACTGATCCCTGCTCTGTGGCAACAGTAACAGGACCCAAGGAAATGGCCTGAAGTTGGAAAAGTTATGGAAAAGGTTCTTCACACAAAGGGTGAAGGTTCCTCCCTCAGGGAAATGCTCACAGCATCAAGTCAGAGTTTCAATGTTAATGAGAAGCAAATAATTAATGATGTAAGTCTAACTCATTTTCCTGGTGACTCCATTCTGTAATTCAAGATACGTTTTTGGCAATATCCTAGCAACAAGCACAAACAAGCACATTGTGCTTTATCCAGACCTCAACATATGCGTTTGCAAAATGGTAATATCCTAGACATGAACATAATTTGGACACATAGCCTAAGACTCTTTCCATGTAATGAGAGAAGAAATTAGTACACTTATACTTAGTACAGCAGAATGGGTCAGGGACTATAACACAGCTTATTTACCTTACTAGCACTCTTCTGCTTCTGTGTGCAGTATATTTCCCAGATATATTTCCTTCATTTTGTTTGGCGCCTTTTTTTGTTTTCTTTTAAAAGCATCTTGGAGACAGCTTTTACAAATATTCAAGTAAGTGTCTCAACAGGCCGGCTGACAACTTCAGTATTTAAAATCTTGAGCCTATTCAAAAGCAGCTCATGGGATCTTCATAAATTTACTACTGTGACTCAACAAGAACTGACAGCATAGCATACAAAAGGCAGAATACTTACTTCCAAATTTTAATAAAAAATAACATGAGGTATGTACATACACATAAAAGCAGTTAAAGGTACTTCCTAATTCTAAAAAAAAAAAAAAAAAAAAGAGGCCAGCCAGTACGGTGAGATCCTGAAAAAGAACTACATGGATGAACAACCCGCAGAGAACTGTAGCTCCAAATCACAATCACATGCACATCACATAGTCATGCACTTCACAGAGTCACAGAATTGCTGGGGTTGGAAAGGACCTCTGGAGATCATTGAATCCAATCACCCTGATAAAGCATACTCACCCAGAGTAGGCCACACAGGATCATGTCCAGGCTGGTCCAGAAAGGAGACTTCACAACCTCTCTGGGCAGCCTGTTCCAAGAAAGCTGTGCAGCACAGCCTGATTTTAAGTCAGAGATGTAAACAAGTTGGTTAAAATGGGGGGGGGGGGGGGGGGGGGGGGGGGGGGAAGGGGGGGGTTGAAGGGAAGTGCTAAGTTCCTGATTAGAATTTAATTTTAAATGGAAAGTTCCAGATTAATTCAGTAACAATAAAACAGAAGACAGGAGAAAGGAGAGGATTTATATATAAGAAGAGGTAATGTAGTACACTGTACTGAGTTTAAAAGGTAAGTAAGACAATGCTTTTTTATCTGGTATAAACAAAAATAATGCCAGCAGTTTGACTGCAAACAAGAACTGAGGAGGAAATTGAACCGAAAAGGAAATGCTTACAGCAAACCTCACAAACCTAATGCTATGTTTTAACCAGAAAAAAATATACTTTCAAGTGCTGCTTTGTAATTCTTTATGAAGTGCAAATCAATCATATTCATATTCAAAATAAGCTCTTGTAAACAGTCCTTAACATACAAGAAAATACACCTAATGAAGGATTGCCCCAACTGCCAAACTATGATGGCTGAATTGTACTTTTCTTTGATAACTCTAAGACCTTCAAACCTCCAGACCTCTGAATAACTTGGAGCTTTATTGTAGAAGATGAAATCACAATTCCACCTTTGACAGGTAAATACCAGACAATATTTCTACCACAAAAATTAATTATTTTCCGTCCTCAGTTTAACTCTCTTAGGGACTTAAATCAATAAAGTATTTGATGAATATGTTCTATCTTCTTGTTTCCGATGGTTCCACTGTGCATATAAATCTATTGCAGACCCACATTTGCATTTAAAGAGAAATTCCCTTGTGTTTACTACGCACCTGCTCCATGTAAGCCTATCTCCTCAACCTCCTTCAAGAAACAACAGATCCGCCAGAAAAAGAGGGAGTGCAGACACAGTGATATTCCAAGTCCTCTTGCCAATCATCTAAGCACAATTTCCTTCAGTTTAGTTTAGTTATGGTTCTTTGTGGACAAGAGCTGAAAAGAATTATTATTTGCCCTTCCAAAATCCAATGTTTCTCAACCTTTCCTAACATATTTTTCATTTTGACAATGAACATATACATTTCAACTGTAAAAAAACCCACTATATTTGCTAAGCAACACACAGTAAGGCACTGGCAAATAGATTACTTACAGACTTGCACATGAAAAATATAAACTTTTCCTTATTTTACTTGGTATTAATTATCATGGCTGAATAAGGAAGGATCAAATTATTCTCCTCTTGACATCTACCTGAAAAGAGATGCAGGTTGATTCTAGTAAAATTGAAATTTAAAACAAAACTGTTCCTTGCCTCTTTGGTTATGATTCATGGGTTGCCTCTGGAGCTTCATGCAAATCATCAGAGACAAACAAGGGTGCAAATAAAGTTCTGCTACATACCTCATCTAGTCAGCTGAAATGTTTGAACACCAGATGAGGGAAATAACTTGCTGCATCCCACCAAGGCTGCTGAACTACTGGTATTGATGTTCATGAGGTGCAGCATCACTGCTCCATGACACCAAATGCTATCACAAGTACCATCATCCCTGCACCACTGCCATTCTGTGCTGCTGTCTGTAACAGACGAGTCACCCCATGGGGCTGCCTCTGGCTATCTGCTCCCCCTTTCCTGCTGGTATCTCCTCGCATGTGGAGGCAGCACTACTTGTGTGTTGCCATTTCAGAGGACAGAAGCTGTATAGCAGCTGCAGCACAGCTGTCATGCTTTCCCCTTCCTGTTTCTAATCAGACAAGTGTCCAAGGACAGAGCTGCTGTGGAAGTAGGTATAGGTCTGAGACATCCTGGAAGAGGACTGCGAGAAAGAGAGCTGTGCCAATGCAGGTGGTATTCCACCTCTGGTGTGTGGGGGTTGAAGACTTCTTGCACCTATGGAGTCCACATGGGAACAGATTTCAGCAGCTGGGAAAACTGAACCAGTGGGACACTTCATAGTTTTTCAAGCTTTACTGATGCCCAGTCAAGAAACAGTCACAAAATATTTGTAATTATGTAATTAATCTAATATTTGGGATCACAGCTTTGAAATTATGAAAAAAATTACTTGTATCTTATTCACAGTACTCCATGCAGGAACTGAATAATCAAGACTACCTTCAGTCACGTTGTCTAAGCAGTCTAATTTTACATGCAGCTCTTTGTAAACTCAGAAGGTGGCCCCAAAGAAGTCATGAAATACTTACTTTCCGTGCTGCTGTCATTAGAGAAAAAAAATATTAAGACAAGCAGCTTCTACCTAATGTAAGCTACTATCTTCTACAGAACTTCCTTACCTGAAGGACTGCCCATCTCCTTATGCCAAAATCACATTCTGACACTTAAAAGCATTTTCAGTAGCCTGCACTGGACTGCTATCTCATAAAGAAGGGGGTTTTTTAACAGGCTTCTTGAATTTGGAGGTAACTTTACACTGGTTGTATTGTACTCACTTTTTCAACAAGCTACAAGTCACACACATGCTTTCTGCAGCATACCAAATCAACAACACAGACCAGAAATCACAAACACCTGAAAAATAAGTGAACTGCCAGTTTAAGGGAAAGGTGAGTGACTGTATTAAGCAGAATGGTCAGTCTACATAAGTCAGTCTTTGACACATAAAACATGCAGAAATTAGGCATACCACACCTTACAAAGGGAGCCTTTTCACTAGAGGCCTTTTCACAGGTGGGCTAACTGTGCTATCTTGAAGGCATACTTGAAAGAAAAGTTACAATTTTTGTATACTCTGACTACAGTGATGAGGCAAGTGTCTCTCTGACAACTGAAGTGTTCAAACTCTAATTGTCTTATTCACAAGAAGAGTGCTTCTCACTGTGTTTGAACTTGGGGGGTCTTGAGTGACCCCCCAACCCTGCTCTTGAAACCAGTTTTTCAGCTTACCTGCTAAATCTTCAAAATATGGCTCCAGTATTGCACAAGACATATTTGCAGGCTTAGCAGTATGAAGACAGAAGTGGCTTACCAAGTTCACCAACCAGGAGCTCACACATGAGCTAGCTTGCAGAGGATTTTAGAGGTAAAGAAACTCATGCTTATGGACGGTGGTAAGGCAACAGGTCATGCTTTTTATGGCTTGCTGGAAGCACATAACTCCTAAATTCAACAAGGGCATGACACAATTAAATGTCTGCTACAGCATGCTGCACAAGGCTAAATGCATGCACATCATTCAACATAATTTCTGGCTGCAGGATCAGTGCTATTTGCACAAAATATAAAATTCTTTTGATTTCCCAGTTATGATTATATGAATGTATGATTCTTTAGCCATTTAAATAACAGAAGAGGGTCTAAGAGTAGAGTAATTTGCTTCAGAATAATTTAAAAGTTTTTTTCAGTTACCTTTTGCTGTTGGAATGCTGAAGTATAAAATGAGGCTTAGATACTAAGATTTTCCACGGAAAACACAGACACTAGTAGTTTTCTGGTGGGTTTTGGGGTGAGGAACAGTTTTTTGAGGAATAGTTGTGACAGATTAATATCTATGTAAGAGATGTGTCTTTCAGCCAGCCATTGAAAGTGTTCTGAGGGGATAACACTGACAACGAAGACTGAGTCTGTTTAGGTGCTGGTTTGTATCCGATACCATCAGAACCTGATCCTCGATCTCTTCTTTATGTAAGTTACATGTGCTCACATAAAACACCCAATGATGAGGGTATTAAAAAGGTTTGATCCCTGATGCTGCAAAAAGACGATTTTGGATTGACCCAAGTATAAGCCTTGGAGCATGTTTCTACCAGACAGCTTGGCATTTGTTTCCCCACAGTTACAAGCATACAACTCCTACTTGATTCCCTTCCAGATTTCGGCTTGCCCGGCGGGACAGGAGGCTGCTGACGGCCGGGTGCCCGTCCGGACGCCGGGCTCCGAGCAGAGCAGCGGCAGAGGGTCAGCGGTACGAGGGGTTCGCGGCGGCACTCGGCACTGCTGACATCACGTACGTGCTCAGCGCAGGCTAAACCCCCCGCGTTCAGCCCTGATTTCATGCGGAAAGCACTTCCCCGGGGCGGGCTGGCGGGGCCCGGCGCTCGCCCCCCGCCGCCGCTCCCGCTCCCGCCGCCGGCAGCCCCGCTCAGGGTGGGGGGGAAGCGGCTCCAGCACCACCCGCACCCCCCGCATCCCCTCTCCCGCCGCCCCGGGGGCGGCGCTGCCGGCGGCAACAAAGCCCCCGCTCTGCTCCGCTCTCCTCACCTCACCCCTGCGGCTCCGCTCGGCCGCGGCCGCTCCACGGTAGCCGCGAGTGATGGAGACGGGGGAAGGACCCAGGTGCCGCCTCTCGGCTGCCGCCCCCCGCGGGTGCAGGCAGCGCTCCGACAGCGGCCCGGCTCCTGCCGCCCCGCCCTCCGCCCCTGCCCTGCCACCGGGCAGCGGCCGGCAGGAGCGGGAGGAGGAGGAGGAGAGGGAAAGAGAGAGGGAGGGAAGGAGGGAGAGAGGAGGGGAGGGGGCGGCCCCGCCCGGCCCTGCTGCGTCACAATGCGGGGGGCGCTGCCACGTGACCGGCGGCGTGGGGCGGGGGCTGCGCGGGAGACGGGCCGGGGCGGCAGAGGGACAGGGAACAGGGAGCGGGGACAGGGAACAGGGAGCGGGGAACGGGAACAGGGGACAGGGAGCGGGAACAGGGAGCGGGGACAGGGGACAGGGAGCGGGGAACGGGAACAGGGGACAGGGAGCGGGAACAGGGAGCGGGGACAGGGGACAGGGAGCGGGGACAGGGGACAGGGAGCGGGGAACGGGACCGGGGACAGGAAACAGGGGACAGGGAGCGGGGAACGGGAACAGGGGACAGGGAGCGGGGACAGGGAACAGGGAGCGGGGAACGGGACCGGGGACAGGGAACAGGGGACAGGGAGCGGAGAACGGGAACAGGGGACAGGGAGCGGGGAACGGGGACAGGGGACAGGGAGCGGGGACCGGGAGCGGGGACAGGGGACAGGGAGCGGGGACCGGGAGCGGGGACAGGGGACCGGGAGCGGGAACAGGGAGCGGGGAACGGGAACAGGGGACAGGGAGCGGGGACCGGGAGCGGGGACAGGGGACCGGGAGCGGGAACGGAGCGGGGAACGGGAACAGGGGACAGGGAGCGGGGAACGGGAACGGGGACAGGGAGCGGGGACAGGGGACAGGGAGCGGGGAACGGGAACGGGGACAGGGAGCGGGGACAGGGGACAGGGAGCGGGGAACGGGAACAGGAGACAGGGAACGGGAACAGGGAACAGGGAGCGGGGACAGGGGACGGGGAGCGGGAGCGGGGAACGGGAACAGGGGACAGGGAGCGGGGACAGGAACAGGGAGCGGGGACAGGGACCGGAGACGGGGAAGGGGTCGACCCCCGGAGCTGCCGCCGTCCCTCCGCCACAGCCGAGTCTCTTTCGAACTCCGCGGGTCGTGCGCCCGTGGGAGCGATTGTCCGCGGATTTGTCTGGAAGAGCTGCTGCGGCGTGTCCAATGCGAACCGGGTGGCATTCCTCTGCGCTAAGGGTAATGGAAATGCAGCGCTCGAACCTGAAGATGCCGAGTTCAGTCCGCTCACACCTGTTTAAAGTAAAACTCGGTGCGTCTGGGGGTAGGTTTTTTGTTTGGTTGGTTTTTTCTCGTTTTGTTTTATTTTTTTTTTTCAATAAACTTTGGGCTGCTATAAAACCCGGAAAGCCTCGCTGCTTCGCTCTGGTTCATAGGTTCACGAGGACCTATGGACGGTGGAATCCTTGCACACCTTCCCATCGAACTGGTCCCACCTGTCTTGTCAAGAAACCAGCGTTTTCTCCCACAGTGCTGGTGATGGTGTTCCTTCATCCCGCGGCTGCAGGTGCTCGATGAGCCGGGCAGCAGGCAGACACCCTCCGGCTGTCCCTCAGACCCTGCAGGGGTGCACTAAGAAAGGAGTCCTCCAAACAGGCTTGCTAGAGTAACACCCTGCCCACCCGGGCATCTGATGGTAGCAGGAGAGCAGAGAAGTGAACCTTTGGCTGGGTTTTCCTCTTTGTGATTTAGCCTGTTTTGTCTCCCCCCTTACTTTTCATAGGCACATTTTTCATACCGTCTCTTAAAATGCATCCCTTTATATACCTTTCCACCTTCCACTGCTTTTGTGTGCTTTTACCTTTTTAAATTTCATTTACTCTGATAAATGAGAACTGCAAAAGCCAGAGAGACGAATATAGGAAATTTAAGTGAATTTATGCTAGTTTGGCATTTTGGAGAAGTACTGCCCACAGATCACACAGAGCACACTCAGCAGAACCACAAGCATGCCTACATTAGACAGCATGTAGCACTGCTCTGGACGAGTGTCTCTGGAAATGGGGAAAACACTTTAGTCTCAAGCTAAGTAGGTCTCTGTTCTTCCTGTAGGGATTTCTAGGGAAAATGCCTAAACTCCCATACTCCCCCTATTTTTATTCTGCTTAATTCTGAGGCACAGTCATCAGATGGTAACAACCTTGAGAAGCTTGTGATCTGAACCCAGCAACTTGGACATGAAAGGAAATACCGTCCTCCATTGTATGTTACTAGAGCTATCTAAGAGCTGCAACATCATGCATTTTCAGCTTATTTAATATACTTACACAGAAATGGAAAGCTGTTGCATGTCTTTCTTTTTAAATTACATTTTTAAGATGTGTAGAATGCAAACTTGAATATTAATTACAGTGATGGATTCTAATGTTTATATGCAAGGCCAGCTGTGTGGTGCAATACTATCTTAACCGCCTGTGCATATTGAATGTGGAGAAAGGAGTACTTTGGACAGGTCTTCTGCTTTTATGTCATCCACTTTTAGGAAAAGGATATTTGGATACTGCACATTTCACATTTGTACATATATGGAGATTAGTAACCATTTGGGGTATTTGTAATGCATTTGATTAGGTGGTTTTATCCAGGAATGTTGGTCAGCTGTGTGTGATTAAATGGTTTGAAAGGAATGCAGGTCAGCTCCAGAATGCAATGCCATACAGGAGTATGGCCTGACAAACAGTGTTGATGAAAAAAAAAACAACAAACAAATCTTAAGTTAAGAGTCTATAAATACCATTCACACGCAAATACAGTTCATAAGAGAAAAGCTAGCCAAGTGTCTTTGTATGTGCTATATATAATAGTATCTCAATTACTACTGATAACCCTGTTTGTGTGTTGTACTTCTGAAATCATTGCTGAAAATATTGTTTAAATAGGATGGGCTGATTAGGCTGCATGACTGTAAAAAACCTTTAAATTATGATATACAACTTCAGTTCTTGTAAGAACTTCAGGATGGACTTTTACTGCCAGTTGTATGGCCCCATCGTTATTTTTTTGTCTAAAATAAAATCACAGAATGTTCGTTCCCTTCTTGCTGTGCATGCAGATACAAATATTTGCTGGAATACTAAAAAGCTTGACATTGATAATCCTATTCCCAATGGAGTAAAGTGATCAAAAATGTGTTGCCTATTGTTTTTCTAGTGTGTTTGTCCAGGATCATTTAGTGGCTTGTTGAACCTCCATATTCCTATGTGGTGAAGCCAAGGCCTGTATTTGTGTCAGCTGTGGAGTATGGCTGGATGCACATGAGAACAGACTGATCTGTGGTCACATCAAAGCCCTGTGGCAGTCAGCAGCAACCACAGCATCCATCAGTGATCACATACATTGACTCTAATGAACACAAGACAAAACCCTCCGTTACTTTTTAAATTCTTCTAGGATCTGAGTTTGAGACATTTAAAATTGTGGAGCTTGATGAAACCTCTCATAAATACGTGACCGTATTATTTTAAGGTGCAAAGCCCATGGAGACATTTCCTGCAGGAGATTTTCTGTTCTTGTGCAGGACCAATGCTGGTGCCTCTGTATTTGTTCCTAGATATGTGCAGCTGTGTTGTGAAGCTGGTAGACAGGAACAGAAAGGAGGCAGCAGCAGCCTAGAAGGGGTGAGCCCAGCAACATACACTACCTTGCCATTTTTTTTCCAGAGCATTAATCCTAGGAATCAGTGTTGTACAGGTTACTCTAACAGTTGGTAACCTTTGGGACTTTATGTAATTAATACATACAGAGAGCCTGTGAACTTCCAGATGGTGATCCAGGACTGCTGATGTATAATATTTCCACCAAGGAACATTACCAACAATATCATATTAAGCAAAACCTAGCAATTACAATATTAAGGGTATCTCCTGAAGTAACAAAGAACAACCTTTAGTTCAGTCAAATAATTAACTATGCTGACTCGCAGTCATTCAAGGCAGTCATTGGGGCACTCAAATGTTCTCTTAACTATAATAAAGTAAAACAAAATAAAACAAAATGAAATATTAAAAACACATTTAGCTTTGAGAATCAATAAGAGCATCTGCCATTTTTAGAGAATGACAGAATGTATGCACTGATTTCAAATGAGTCCATACCAGGTGAATTGTTCCTGTCTTCACCTTCAGATTCTGAATGGAGGCAAACAGGGCACAGATCAAGTCAATCATGAATCTAACTTTGGAAAAGTGTAATTCCCACTATTTTTTCCCACCTTCAGTCTACCCTGCAATAAATATATAAAATATTTTTCTCAATTTGGAAAAAAGAAAACATTTCAATTCTTAGAAGCACATAAGACTATAGCAAATAATAGTACATGCACAATTCTGTTAGGTTGAGAAAATGGCAACATTGCATAGAGTGCTAGAAGTAATGACTTACTGTTTCACCTTGATTATGACAAATGGCACCACACATATGCTGACGAGTAAGTCGACCATCTTAGATTCATGGAACTGCTGCATCTGAAGGAAAATTGAGACTACATAGCTAGGACAGAAAAACAATTGTTTTTGCTGTGTTTTTGCATTGTTTTCAGTGCTTGTAATGCCTGAACCTGATCTGTTAGCCCACAGTGGGCCAATCTGACATCAGCAGAATTCAGAAAGCAGGAGTTTGCCTTGAAAAGAATGCATATCAGTTCCTCATCCATAAGAAAAGAAAACCACAACTAATTGCTTCAAAACTATCTTTCAGTGCATATAGCTCTGTTCATGGGATTGGGCAGAAGTGTTTTCTGCAATTAGGCTATTTAGTTGGCAGCATCGTGGATGGAAAGGAGATTCAAGCCTGGGCTTTATTAAATGCTTATTTATTTGATCTATTCTCTTGGATAAATCACAGAGAATTTCACAGTGTATCATCCAGTGTTCTGTTCACACATTTGATGCAGCAGTGCAGAACTGAACATGGTATGTATGGTTGGAAAGCTAGTACATGGCATTACTGCATCAAAAAGTCAGGGACAATTACCATTATCAGCTACTCTGATTTCTGGCACAAAGCCCCACAGTTCCCAGTTGAACTAGAGAACGTTTTTTCAAAAAGTGATCTAATCTTGATTACTACACTCCTAACAACATTGTTGTAATAGATCATTACCTTACCTGTTAAATTATGTATGCTCGTCCATCTTCTTACTCAGCTTGTTTGACTTTTGAGATTCTAACATTGCCCAATGTAAATAGGAAGCTGTCCATTCTTAAAGGTTTTCTAATCATCTGTGTATTTTCAAGTCCCTTTCCAAAAGTTTTTTTGCTAGATTATAAAGGATTTCTTAAAACTGCCCTGATACTTTGACAGTAATACAAGCCCACGACTTTGAATTTGTGAATCTTTGACATCACAGATTTTCATTCTAAAAATTAATTTTGGCAAATTGGAAAGCTTCTAAGTGTAATCCTCACAACAAATTACAGATAATAATAAATATTTTTCTTTTTCTTTCTATCCCTTATTCCTCTGCTTTATATACCAAGACTACTTTTCATTATGGCCACATTAGCAAGTTGCCACAAGGCAAGACAGAACTTGAAGCAATGGATTTCACGTCTGCTCAATTACTGTCCTGCTGTAGCTCCTTCTCTCTCCCATGCTGAAGCCAGATCACTTGCTAGGGGAATGCTCCTGTTTAAGGGGCAAGGGAATTTGCACTCTTCAGATTATGACAGCATACACAGAAGCACAAAGCAGCTGAACCTGACCAGTTTCTGCATTATTTTACAGCATTAGAGCTTTGTGGGATTACTTGGCTACTGTTTTATACTGGGAATACATGTGGTTGGTTGTCCAGAATTACACTCCACTTTTCTCCTATCCTGTATATATGACAAGCATTCTCTGATGTGACCTCATTAGGCAAGAAAAACAAGGAAGAAGAGTTGTTGGGTTTTTTTTTTAATGTGATTAGAATATAAAAATGTTGTATTGCTGCCAATTCAGAGATAAGATAAAAAATCAAAAGCCTTGGAGCTTAGGTTCAATGTCAATTTACACATATCCTTTTCAATTCTTCAGGGGTATGAATGAGTCATTAGAGGAAATCCTGACTGGGGAACACATTAAGTTGGATTAAGACCAAATATTACGTTTCACTCGAGCCTCAAGCAAAATCTGTACTGCAATAAACATATTGTAAGAGCCAAAAGTGAATTCTGGTCACAGCAACCATGTGAATTAATAAAAAACTTTATAGCTTTAACCAGTACACCACTACTGATTTGACTGTTTTGAAGATGCCCCAATTAATAACATTATTTTGAGAAATCTTAAATCCATGCTTACTGTCAATCCCTTGGCAGAAGATTATTTCCTGAATTAGATCAAAGCAAGACATTTCAAACAGTCTTTAAGTAATTGCTAAAATAATGATTTAAAAAACACTCTAGAGAAAACACTCCATAAACCAGCTGACTCTAATAAAGGCCTAAAAGGAAGGCAAATTCCCATGAAAAAGGGCAGAAAAGCTTCAGCTTTGGGGGTTGACCAGTGTATTGGGGCTTGTTACCTCTCTGCTGAATTGAAGAGCTCTACAGTAACTCTGTGGAGGGAACTCAGGGGACACAGAGGGGGGAAAAAGTGTTTCTAAGAAGGTAAGAGAGGTGGCTGCTTCCTGTTTTCTTGTCTTACTGAATCTCAGGCAACACAGACATACCTATCTATCTGCATATCTACCTATCTGAAAAGAACTTGACACAATGACTACTAAAACTAGCAATGAAAGTAAACATCAGTTCCTTATCCCTCTTAGTCCACTTAGAAGAAGGTTCATTTGCTGGGTTAGCTACACTACTCCCGTTACAAACAACTCTCATTGTGATGCCTTCTTAAACAACCTCTCAGAAGACTTCTGTCATGACCAAAGGCACTATTTTGGGTAAAAAATAGTAACAGAGTTTCAATGTATGGAGTGAGATGACAGCAAATAAATGTGGCATTTACACAGAAGGATGAGCAGATGCATTTTGTGTGTGAGCATCGACACAAAGATACAGCAACCTTTAGTAAAGGTGCTGCTTTGTCCTGGAAGAAAGCCAATTTATCTGTAGCATCTGATCATTGCTGTGATCAGATATTGAGAGTTTCCACCTTTTCAGTTGCTGATGAGATGCTTCTGAACATTAATGTTCATATAAGGAATAAAAAATTCCCATTCACATGACTTCTTATTTGGCAAATCTGTGTTTACCAGAGCTTACTAAAACCACCTGTCTGCCTGAGCTTCCATCTGTAAGACTGTTCACAGAAATAGTTCTGTGAACAAAGAAAAAAACATGACAGAATTCTGCTTTCCTGTACCATAATTAACATTTAGAATTAAAGATTTTTACATATTACTATACATTCCTACTGGAAAAAGGGGAATGTCTTGTTTATCTTCAACCTGAATTAACCTGACTGTTTTAAGGTTAAGAAATCAGGTTTTGGGCTGATTTCTGTGCAATCACAGAATTATAGAATGGACTGGGTTTGAAGGGACCTCAAAGATCCTCTAGTTTCTGCCATGGGACCTCCCACTAGACCACATTGCTCAGGGCCATCCAGCCTGCTCTTGAGCATTTACAAGGACAGGGTATCCACAGCTGCTTTGAGCAACCTGAACCAATATTTCACACAACCCTCACAGCAGAGTTTCTTTGTGATACCTAAACTAAACCTGCTGTCTTTCAATCTGAAACCATTTCCCCTTCTCCTGTCAATACATGCTATTGGAAAACATTCCTGCCCTTCAGGCTCTCTTCAGGTAAGGGAAGGCTGGAGTTAGCTGAAGCCTTCTCTCCTTCAGGCTGAACAAACAGAATTCTCTCAGCCTTTCCATGTGGGAGAGATGCTGCATCCCTCTGATCAACTGCAATCATCCCTCTGGTGGCCTTGCTCTGGATTCACTCCAAGAGGCCAATGTGCTGAGGACCCCAGAGCAGAATGCAACATGTCAGGGGGTCTTACCAGAGCACAGCAGAGCAGAGCAGAACCATAGGAAAACCTGTTTTTCTTACCTTCTACAGAGGCAGTTACAAACAGGCTTATTTCAGACAGCATTTTCCTATAGCTCTCCTGTGTTCTATTCCACTGTTGTTTACTTCCACTGTTGTAATTACCTATTTTTTTGCCATCTTTGGTATCTAACAGATAGTGATTTAAAGCATTGGGAACTAAAGAAGAAAGAGTTTGTGGTTTTTTTTCTGTACTACTCTGCCGTTGCTACTAAGTAGTATTTGTCTGCAGCAAATAATTTACACAATATTTATATTATAAAAAATAATCACAATTATAAAGGCGTATTAGACTGTGGTACTCTTTGTAAATACCCTTGACAAGAAGATAAGGACTGTGGGTAAAATAGACCAAAATCTAAATAAGAAACAAAATATTGTTCTTCATGAGGAAGAGGGCATAATTTCAAAGCACAAGCTGAACTGAAGTCTAAACTAAATCCCTCCAAAGTCAGGATACCCTCTGAACCTGAAATACTAGTTCTCCCCACATGGCCAGTAACACAGAATCAACTTTTCCCTCTCCCAACACTCACACATGCAATTGTGAACCAGCAATAGCACAATTTGGTAATTATCATTTGAAGTCATCGTTTAGTTGTTCTGATACCAAATAGGGTTTCTGCCAAAGAAAACTTCATTAGTTATTCAAATAGCATTGTATTCAGCATTCAAAAGACTTTGAAAACTTGAACCAGCAGTCATGTCCCATGCGATTCACAGTTCCTATTGTCAATCCATCCTCTGTCCCGTGATCATTGCTGTGATTTACAAAAATAAGACCAGAAAAAAGTTGAAAAACAATATGGGCTAAAGAACAGCTGTCCTAAATTGTCATAACCTTTCCAATCAAAGAAGAATGATGCTGATTTACACCCGTGAAGATTCCAACTCTGATCTCTTATTTTCTTCCTTCCAGTATGTCATAAGGAGGATAATAATAGCCAATGATAACACATCTTGCATGGTATTCCTATTGTCTTTGTATTTATCCTACTACTATTGCGTACTACACTAGAGTTATTTGTCTCTTTTCTCCAGCTGTTTGTTTCTCCTCCTCTTTCTTTTTTGTCTTTTCCCTTGATATATTATTGTTATATGAAATGGCAAAGAAACATGTTCCATTTTTTTTTCTCCACAAGAAGACAGATTTATTTGAGTCTCTTATGGCAGCATGTTTCCCATTCACAGGGCACCATGCAAGTACCAGCCTCTGCGCTTTGTGGCAACTCCATTGTTCTAGATACTGGTTGTTATTGTGGTGTGCCTGCATAATGAGAAAAAATCCAGGATACCTAGCCTCTTGGGAGCTTGGAAATTACATCATCTCCTTCTTTTACACTCTTAGCAATAAGAGAGGATCACCAAGAGGTTTGAAACTTACCATCTACCAGAAGAAGAATTTCCTAATTTCCAAGGAAGCTTTATACTAGCATGTAGGTGGTTCCTTACATACAATTTGTCCTCCCAGTCCAAGAACTGGAAGCTGGCATGACTGCACTGGGATACGCAAACGTGGCAGATGTTTCCTCTAGCTGGTATAGTTTAGAAATGTCTTTTGGTCACTTGAAATGGTTTGGGAGCTAGCCTTGGATCAGCCTTCCTTCCTTCACATCCCTTTGTGAGATTGACAAGCCAAAATTGAACATCTCAGGCAATCTGCACCAAAAATTAAGAGTTTAACCCAAAAACCTACTCAGTCAGATGATCTATCTGCACTGACAGAATTTATACAGCAATAGGCTACCACATCCTTAACTCTTTGGGAGATAATCCTGGGCCAGGTATGGTACATTGCAGTCATGAAGCCTGAAGGCTCACAGAATCATGGGTCATCCTCCATTAGCCAAAACAGGCTGTCTCCTGGCCAGACAAAAATCCCAAGTTTTTTTTTTTTTTTTTCTGTTGTTGTTGTTGTTTGATTGTTTGATTTTTGGGGATTTTTGTTTATTTGGTTTTTTGCTAGCTATTGCTTTTTGGATGTCTATTTTAGATAGTAAAGCATGAAAAGGCAAATAGAATGTGACCTAAGGGTCTGAGGTAAGTTCTTCCACTTAAGGATGATACCAGGAAAAATAAAACGTAAGTGGAAGTTCGACCATTGGAGATCATGGAGGTAGCTGTGACGTAGCTAAAAAGGATTTGTGAACTTCAAGGATAAAACAGACAAAACAAGAGTAATTGTCATTTGACACTATTGAAGCCACACAATTTAAGAAAAGCTGTGGAATTTGCAGTCTCAGAATCTGTAGAGATTACAGACTGACTTCACAAATTTTTTCAAAACACAAGTTCAAACAAGAAAGTGGAAGGATACCTGAAAGCAGAAAAAGGAAGGCACAATTATAAAAATACAGAACATTAATAAAAGGATTTTGCTGGGTCCATTGTGAGTAGGTGAGAATTTGATAATGGCATGTAAGAGGGTTGGGAACACAGTCAGCAGATTCAGAGAGAAAATAGGTCAGAGCAGAGTAACTGCAACAGAAATTCCTTCAAGGAATTTCAGACTATATGGATTAATTATAAAATGTATTCACAGAATTATAGAATATCCTGAGTTGAAAGGAATCCACAAGGATCATCACAGTCCAGCTCCTGGCCCTGCACAGGACACCCCAAGAGTCACCCCACGTGCCTGAGAGCATCGTCCAAACACCTCTTGAGCTCTGCCAGGCTGGTGCTGTGACCACTGCCCTGAGGAGCCTGTTCAGTGCCCAAACACCCTCTGGGTGAAGAACTTTTCCTGATATCAAACCAAAACCTCCCCTGACAGTTTCATGGCATTCTCCTAAGTCCTGTCACTGTCACCCCAGAGCAGGGATCAGTGCCTGCCCCTCCTGGTCCCCTCACATGGAAGCTGTAACTGCAGTGAGGTCTCCCCTCAGTCTCCTCCAGCCTGAACAGACCAAGTGACCTCAGCCACTCCTCACACGGCTTCCCCTCCAAACCCTTCACCATCCTCATGGCCCTTCTTTGGACACTCTCTAACAGCTCAATGTCTTTTTTGTGTTGTGGCACCCAGACCTGCCCCCAGCACTGGAGGTGAGGCTGCCCCAGAGCAGAGCAGAGCAGATCAGGACAATCCTCTCCCTTGCCTGGCTGGTGATGCTTTGCCTGATGCACCCCAGGACATGGAGTATCCTTTTGTTGGCAATAACTGGGAGCAGTATCAGTGTGTGCAACAAACTGACATTTATAAGGTAGAAGAATTCTTCCACGTATTTCTTTGGTTGTTTCTCTACACAAAAATCCAACTGTTGCCAGTGTCAGGTTGTTGTCAATCATCTGCTGTGACATTGCATAGAAATAGCAGAAGTTCCTGCATTCCTGGATGATTTTTCAATGCCTTATTGACTTAAACGAAATGGTAAAACATTTCATGCAGTTGAATATGAAGTAATCCTGATCCAGCAGGGAGATGCCTATTTCTGGTATTGTTTTCCTTGCCAAATGTCAGCCAGCTGCTTGTCTCAACCAGCTGCTATTTTAGATTTAATATCCTTGACTTGATGTATCCCTTCTGTTTGCATTATTTGCTGCTTCTTTTTTTTCCCCCCTAGTTTATGCCGTAGTAAAAATATTATCAGGAAAAAGCTAATGAGAAAAATAACCTCATCTGACCCAACAAAAACTACGCAGATAGTTGAAATGAAACAAACATTTATTTGCCACACCTAATTTCCCTGATAATTTCCCTAATATACATGATCTATTTATCACTCATCTTGTATCTCCTTCTTGTACTTTAGCTCCTTTCATTTTGATATAAAATTTATGGAATCCTGCCTTGCCTTTTTTTTCACTCCATATTTATCCTGCATTTTCCCTCACAGTCAGAGTCTTAACACTGTGGCAAGAAATGAAAACTTAAGCCACTTAGAGCTGAGTTTCTAGTTCATTCTGATTGCAGAATGGCTTAGGCCAAATGTGCTAGTGAAGCATAGAGTGTTTGGTGACCATCCTGCAGAAGAATTAATTTAATTTCTAACCTACTTCAATTTTTCCATCAACCACTCCATCAACGACAGACAAGACAAATTCATCGTATGCCTAGATATTCAAGTTCATTAGAAAGCACTATATATCAGAGTTAGAGCCAAATTAGATTTCCAACATAAGTAGTCAGAAGTACAGAAGGTATTACATACATTGTGAACATTATGTTATGCAGAAAAACTATCCCACTAGCTAAGTGGATGAAGGTTTATGGTCAAAGGTATGGTTGGCTACAGACACCCACTATTTTTAAGACTTCAAGGAAAATGTTATACAAGAAATAATAGATATCTTTGAGTTTTCTTCATCTGCCATCTACCAGTTGAAGAATTTTAGTTGACCCTGTTGGAATTATTTTGTGCTTTAAGATAGTGGAATAATGGGTTTGTTGTTTGGGGTTTTGTTTGTTGTTTTTTAATGGGTGAAACATACAGTAACAGTTCCAACTTCTACACTGGGTAGTACCAATTCAATGTTTCAAGAACTACCTACTAGTAACTTTATGTTGCTAATTCTTGTTTTGTTGGTTTGTCATTGCTCTTCAGAGTAAACAGCACACTGTCAGTAAATCCATGATTAAGAGAAGTGGCTTAACTAAATTAAAGCAATCTTTTTCAGCATCCTTCTCTGTCTCATATGATATATTTTAAGATGTAGAGGATTCTGAGTAGTTTGTTGAAGTGTTGAAGGATTCCACACAGAATCTAATTCTGGCTCTGATGAAAAGAAAAAATAACCAAAATTTCCACTAGCTTCACTGGGGTCAGGATTTTGAAAGATGTAATATTTCCATATGGCAAAAGTCAACTCATTTGGCCCTTAACCTGTGCTTGATTTTTGCATATCCTGTGAAACAGACCCATAAAGTTCAGCTCTTTTTGAGGGATTCAGAGAGTGCAAACCCCACCACAATAAGAAAGAACAGAGTTTTATTTCATATAGTTCTATACTTCTGAAATTAAGCAGCTGCCACTGTTTAAAGTAAGATACGTTCAGGTTTGTAGTAATGAGGTTAGATTTCAGGTTACTCCTGTAGTATCAGGTCTCTCTATTCTGCTATCCAGATAGTCTTTAAAACAATGCTTTATTTCAGAGTGGAATAAGACTAGGCTGTCCTGGTTT
Organism: Cinclus cinclus; assembly: GCF_963662255.1. Lineage (NCBI taxonomy): Eukaryota > Metazoa > Chordata > Aves > Passeriformes > Cinclidae > Cinclus > Cinclus cinclus. The sequence continues at coordinate 29,278,929 of NC_085084.1, read as the reverse complement.
GAAAGACAGGTGTTTGCTAAGGAAAGCAGAAGCTTCCCTTTGGACTGAAAAATGTGATCCTTCCTTCCTTCCGATTATTATGATTTTGAAATTAAGGGAGCTCTCAGGCAAAGATATGGGGGTAAGAATAACAGTTCTTTACTAGTGTAACTAACAAGACAAACAAGAACAACAGCAGCTATGAAATTACCCACAAACAGAACAGTAACTCAGTCCCAGTGTTTTTTGGCTGCAGGCACCTTTTCCCTGAGCTGCAGTTCCCGGTGCTGGGGGCGGGCGGGTCCCGCAGAGCTGCAGGAGGGCTGGGGGTGATGGCAGAGCTGTCCCAGGGGGAGAGAGAGAGATGGAGAGAGAGCTCTCCGCTCACGGTGTCGGTCCCAGTGCTCATCAGAGTGCTGGATGGTGGCAGGTTACAGTGAGAAGGCAGCAGGGCAGGGTCTGACAGCAGTGAGGATGGCTCCTGGCGCTGGGATGGCAGGAATGGGGCTGAGGCAGCGATCGTCCTTCTCGTCCGAACTCCACGGGGGAAATGGGCCGAGCCAGAGCCTTCTGTCTGCTCTTCTGGATGTTTGGATATCGAGGGGTTTCCCTCTTCTCTCTCTTCCCCCTTGTCACCAGGGCCCAGTCAACAGGTATCTTAGCATGACAATGGGGAAAATTCCACAGAGGGAAAAGGGAAAGAACCAACCCCCAACATAGGCTCATTTATTTTTTCTTAGATTTATGGAGGAAATTATGTGGAAAGACATATGTGGGAAAAAAATGCAGATAGTTGATGGGAATACACATTTATTTATTCATTCCACCATTGTGTAATTATTAAAAACCAAGGAAACACCACTGGTTTTTGGCTTCTTCTTTTTTTTTTTTGCGGTGGCTTTTTGATTGGTTTGGTTTTGGTTTTATTTTTTTCATGTTCTTGATATTATGGCATATTATCAAGCTACATAATGTAGCATACAGTCCCACACAACTAGAGGTATAAATACCTATGGGTCTTGTTTAGTCAAAGCAAATTATTTAAAACACATGTCCTTAAGAAATTTTAGAGGCATAAAAGAATAGGTGGGTGCTGTTCAATGAGATGAGTGTTGGAGAAATGCTGACCAATTTTTAGCTACAGAAGTATTAGCGACCCATGCTATGGTAATAGTATAAGCCAGGCAAAGAGAGGATTAAGCTGGATAAGCCTTTCTCCTTATGCATGAAAGAACACCTTTATAAGTCAGTATTTTTCTCAGTTATAATCCTTGAAGTCTAATTCATGAAAAGTTTATCACATAAGATTGTCAGTCAAGGAGACTAACAGTCTAAAAAGCAGGGCAAGAATTAGATTTATCAGCTCATGTTTGAACATGCAAGTACATGCATTTACTTTAAAAAGGAATTTTTGTGGCAAATAAAGGACAGTACATCAGACCAATACAGCAATGATTTTTGCTTTTATAAAGGAAGAGCCAATGCAAGCTCTCCTTCTCTGTATTCCATGATGAGCTGAAATATTTGAAAGCCCTAATCGTTGGGTGCATTTCACATGTTGTTACTGGAGGTGACTAGAAACTAGAAAGCAAGAGGAACAAATTTACTTGCTCCCCCAGCTTCCCTCCTGAAACATTGACACACCTCAGTGTATTAAGGGATTCCAAGCACAGAATTTTCATACTTTCTGGTCAGCTTAACTATCACAGCAAACTGGTATGCCTCTGGAAAACAAAACCACCATGAAAACACAATGGAAAGTTCACCTGTCCTTTGTGTTCAGCTTTTCTGAAGTATAAATATCCAGCAACATTATCGAAAAAGTCACTCCTTGTATCTTTCACTGTGTTCTTAGTGAAATTTGATTCAAAGTGAGAAATCCATGGAGGAAGCAGTAACAAGTAAGTTATTAAAGACTAAGGAAGAAGGACTCCCTGTGCGCAGGATGGTACAGAGGACTGAAGGGCTAACCACCCAAAGTAAACAGGTCCCAGGCAAAATAAGCAGCAAAATTAAGGAAAAAGATACCAAATTAGAAATGCATTATAGAAGAACTCAAACTGGGGTTGGACAATATAGAAATAAAAATATCCACACTTTTGTTTGTGTGCTACCCTTTGGTATGGGGAATAAGACTTAACTGAAGCACTGAGATTTATTCTCTTTTTCTATCACCTAGCTTTTTTTTTGCTTCATGAACGAGTGAAGTTCTTCCATATATGAGAACCAAAATATTTTGTCTTCTAGGAGTTTTTGACAAATCTTCTTTGCACATTAAATCCCTTCTGTTACTTCCCCATTTCCAACTGCAAATTTATTGTGATTTTTTTCCTGTAGAGATTGTCATGCTCCTTTATATCCTTGAAGAAAAGATTATGAAATTTGTTTTCTACTTCTTCTGGATACTCTCCATTATTTATTTATAACAAATAACCACCAAAATGGACTATTTTTTGTTGCTGTTAATTTCCCATTACAAGACATACATGGGAAAATCTGTGATGAAATTAGCTGCAATTTCTTAAATATATCAAAAGAATGGCAAAATTAGAGCTCCATTTCTGAGTCTGACTGTGAGAGCATGCCTGTGTGAGAAGCTGCTATGGGCTGGCTGAAGCTACAATGCCTTGGCATTGCAGTGGGCCTGATGTAGCATGTTTGCCCTTCAGCAAAACTCTCAGTGGGCCCTACTGAATTACAGCACTTGACTATCACTACTGAAATCACTTCCAGATGGGAAGAAGCTCATCACCATCTGCCTGTTGGGGCACAGGCGGTGGGGCTTGCACCTGTGCAGGAAGACACACTTCCAGCTTTCTCCCCAGCAAGCGTTAGGAACATCTTCAGTTTCCAGCTGCTACCTTTAGCATGCAGCATCATAATGCTTACTTTACAGTAAACACTACTTAAAACATATCATGCAGTTTAACTACCATGTTTCCTGTCATAATATTCATTAAAGATAATTTTTTATGTTAAAAAGTTATTTTGAAGGAGTTAGAGTTTCAGCTAATGTAATTTCATAAATTATGAGAACCATGAAGAAGGAAGTGGCAGAGAAACATAAGAGCAAGCAACTGATCCAGCTATTACTGACTCTTTTGAAAATGTCGATCCTGAAATAATCTTCTTCATCATTTACGACTGACATTAAAAATTCTTGTTTAACTCTTAAACCTGAAATTCTCAAATTATGCTTTCTTAACACAGGGCTGCACTGTTGGCTTAGTTTTCTTCTGTTGCTGTAATACTTAATTTCAGATATTCCAGTTTGTAATGTGTCATTGCTGAAGTAAGTAGGTCAACACACAAAATGAAAATAACAGTAGATTTCACTTCTTAATGTCTGATATGCTACCAAAAATTTGATTTATTTTAAAAAATTGAAGACCTGACTTAAAAAAATAGCAACAAAATAATTCACTAGATCATCTAGACAAAACAGAATTCATAGTTTCACTCTTTAATCTGTATTTTGAGGGCTAGTTCTCTGGTCTTAGGTGATGGGTACCTTTCAGTCTTACATGAGTGACAAGTACATCAAATTTATTGTAAAGCCAAAGGCCTCAGTTTTCCACTGACTGGCCTCTGCCAAAGTCTTTTCACTTGACACAGGGAAATCAAGGAGTGCCTTGCAAAGGTGGCAGGGCTTTCTACAGTAGTGTTTGTACAGCAGTATGGTGTCTATAAGCTATTTACAATCACTGTAAAGTCTCCTTGTTGACCTGTTGCTTTATCTGCAAAGACCTGGTTATAAAGTGGACAACCCCTGTCACTAAGTATCATATACCCAGCTTCAGTCTGGGTTACACAGAACCATGGATGCTTTGGTGCCATGGATTCTGTAGGAAATAAAACATTCAAACCCAGACTACATCCAGAAATAACATGTTTTGTTTGAGCTCCTCAGGGAAGGGGAGGTGGGGGGAAACCATAACCTCCTGCTTTGCCCGCTTTTGTACAACCTAAATTCAATCTATAAGAAGGAATGAAACAGTCAGCATTTCAGAAGCTTACCAAATAAATTAGTAGTGCCATGTCTATTTGTAATTACAGGTCAGTTCTTAATACTGCTGTAAACTACACATTCCAGGGCTTTGCAGGCTCTTAAGAGTGTGTTTTAATCTCTTTGGATAAAAGAAGCTGCCGTTGGCAACAATAAAAGAAATGCAGACTAAGTCCCTCGGCTCTTACTACAAAATCATGCTTTTCACTACTTTAAACAACTCCCCAGCACACAAGCTGCATACCCTCACATACCACCCATGCTAAGCTATTTCTTGTGACAGTTTCAGCTACATTATGGAAAAACTCCATGTCACAGTGTATCAGAGTACCACACTGACAGTGCTCTCATGATATAATGTCTGGAGAGTATGATAAAAGTATTAGAGGTATCTCATAAAAGGCAGACACTGCTAATGGGTCCACAGACGTGTCAGATCCAAATATATCAGATCCAAAGAAGCTGCAGGCAAGTGTCAATGGCAGAGGTTTTGCTTCCTATGGATATAATTGATCCTTTTGGATTTTGGAAATAGTACAAGGAGAATAATAGTTGTCTTTTTCTGCTGTATGTGCAGTGTTCAAAATTAAGGGAAAGCTACATCAATTATCCTTTTTATCAGGTGGTATGGGAAGCATGCAACAAATTCCTGCTCGTACACTGAGACATTCCTTTACCCTGAAATTCCTTACCGCCTAAAATCAGGTACTGGAGGCCAGAAGGAAGACTTGTTCTGGCTTCTCTGGCTCTGTCAGATACAGCTGTTACTGGCAGGGAGGAAAGGGTGGAAGGTGCTCCTTGGGCCCACCAGCTTAATGAGGGCTCAGGATCTTCAGCACAGCTCTTTCTGACGCCTAACCTCCTCCCTTGCCCAGAAGCTCTATGCTGTGCCCTATGTCTGTTGCTAGGGCTTCCAGCTGTCCCACTAATCAGGGTGTGATTCCAAATGCCTCTCAAATGGGCATGACTGGCAGGCAGGGCTTAATTAAGACCCTAAATATTTTCCTTTTTGTTGAGAGAAAGAAGCACTAAGCTGATGTTCTGGTTCTTATGTTAGCCCTACTGAAGCACTGGACTCAGGAAATGAAGGACAAGATGGACATTTTAGACATCCACTTTCTCTAGTCAGTGTATATTTAGTAATAAAAATTTAAAAGGAAAAACATACATTTTTCAACTATGTCTGAGTTCATGCAAAATCAGAAGACAAAAAAAAAGCAAAGTATTTTTCTGTGTTCACTCCCCATTTCCAAGGTTTGGTGCCCTGCTGATGAACACCCAGCACCCTACTGATTTTAATGACTAGTAGGCCAAATTTTGAAGATTTCATCAATGGTTGCAGTGTCACAATCTAAATGGTGTGGCATTAAGTAAGCAGTACCATCATTTTCCATCAAATATAACAGAGCTCACCTTGAAATGATTGACAAGTTCAGCTTGACACTAGACAAACAAGAAAGTTCCTCTGCTTCTAAGAGAGATTATACATGTTGCATGAAATGCTTTTTTTTTTGCAGAGGAGGATGCAGATGCTCTTTGCATTGATGAATGCCTTTAACATTCTCTTGGGAGGAAACCCTCGTGTCTTCCAATAACTATTTTCCACATTACACAAAGTGGAAGACTTTAAATTAAACAGTTCACAAGCTCATTTCCAGACAGCCCAGGTATTGGATTGCATGGAGGCTGGAATACAGTAAAGGGAACTGTTTACATCCCCAAAGCCAGACAATGTGACTGAATCTGGAACTGGCAAGTCTTGGCAATTTTCTTGCAGCTCAATTGCCATAAGAAAGGGTTGCTGTCAGCCTGCCAAGTCTGTCATATCTTTTCCTGTTTTATTATTTTTTAAAGGTACTCCAAAATGGAAGTACATTGTTTCTCACAAGTGTGAGTTTTGGCATGCTTTGGTTTGGTTTTAAGCAAAAAATGGGCTCTGAAAAATTACATGCTAAGTATGAAGGTGGTTTTGTTTGTTTGTTTGTTATACTGCAAGGAAACTCAATACGTATTTACAATCTTTTTAGTTGCATTTATTTTAGGCTGATACAGGCTGTGATGACATAAAATCTTGACTATTATTTTGAACTACTAGAATCTGGGTTTCTGTCATAACTATAGCAGCTTTAGAGGTATTTTTTGCCAGTACTTTGATACACGAAGCTGCAGGACAGTATAGTCTTATACAGTAAGCCTGATTCTGTTCACATAAAATGGCATTACCACTCAAGGAGAAGCCAATAGCTGGGGTAAAGGTAGCTTCATATGTCTTGTAGCTTATATGAGGGTCACAGGAGCAATGTAAATTCTCATCTAGCAGTATTGGAACTGGATTCAAAGTGCAGGTGAAAAATCAATTTATTTCTGTGAATTATTTTCTGTATCATTGTTATTGCAAGTTTTCAACATACAGACACTAGTTGCAATTACAAAACCTTTTTTTCATACACTGTAAATTAAGTGTTTCAAATGTGACAGATTAATGTAGGTGAACAATACTGCATATGGAGAGAAAGGATGTTATGACTTCTGCTGTGGTGATGTTTACTGGTGGGTTGGTGCCTGAACACATGCAGAGCACTGCAGAACTGAGGTCTCAGTGGGCATAAATTCAAATCAGAAGGAACATTTAATCAGGAAGACTGAACAATGAAATCAGGTACCTTCCTCATAATGTTTGTATTTTTATTTTAGTTGAGGCTGCTTCCTTGAAATTTATGTTGTTTAGTTTGCCCACTTCACCGAGGGAAGGGCCCAGTGCCATTATCCTTTGGAAACAAGTATGCTTTGGAGAAACATTCCAAGACAGCATAAACACTGTATAAGCATAAAAAGAAAACAAGACATAAAGTTTTTTCTTTCCCAAGCCTTTAATTAAAGCAGTTTCTATATGCACTGGCAAATTAGGAATATAAAAAAGCCCAATAAAAAGGATGAAACCAGAGCTCCATTTTAAAGGCTGGCATGAGTTATGCAAGGCCCTGGTGCATTAGGAGGATGATGAGATAATCTTTCACCACCTCTTTTCTTGTTTTGCTTTTTAAAAATATTCTTTTTGAAGCATCTTATTGTGCCACAAAATAATTTTTGTACAGACCAGTATTTTACACTTTTTTCACTCATCAGTGACTCTTTTGTTTGTGTTTTATTACAAAGCACTTTGGGATTATAACTGTGCAGCATCACCACTTGCTTTATTCCTCTGCCATGAAGTAGAGAAAACTAATGCACATGAAATACATTAAGCAACAAAGAGAAGAAATGAAGAATGAGTCAAAGGTACTGAAAAACCTCTTAAATAAAAGGCCAGAGATCAATTAGTGGAACACATCATTTTCTAATAAAGAAAAAAGCATTAAATTTGATTTGATTTGGAAAGTATAGGTTAATTCATGCTGTTAAAATTTCAAATCATAGCTCAAAGGAATGAATGATTCAATTGTTATTATTACTATTATTATCCACTTAGATTTAAAAAAATACAGCAAACCATCTATCAATCTAAATAAATTGCCTTTTAAGATAAATACAGCAATTTTTAAAAGACATGTTGAAAAGATATGAGAAATTTTTATCTACAGGAAAATGCAGAATTTTCAAAACCACCCAGATTATGGTATTGTTTTGAAAATCTAGAGTTGCTTCACTTAACATTTATTGCTAACACATCATATCTGGGTTTTTTTGTGTGTGTGTAATGAGCCAAGACTGTTTTGCAATTCCATGCCACAGAAGACAATAATGGCTACTTCCCTGACAAAAAGACCAAAAATTCTACCATTCAGAGGGTAATTAATTAATATAGTTCAACTCATTTACACAACTATGTCAGGTAAATGTCCCAGAATCTTTTGCCTGCACCAAAATCAATGGCAATTTTGTTTGGGCTTCCAGGGTCAGATTTTAGCTTTAGAGGCTTTTTGCTACAAAGACTTTACACAAATTTGCATAAAGGCACAGAAGACACAAAGAGAGAATCCAAGGCCCTAAAGAAAGAAAAGGTCATTTCAGTGGCACATGAAAGCAGTTAGTTTTTAGTTTGTTATGCTTTGTGTCTAACAACAGCAGCACTGTAAACTGAACTTCTGCAATCTCTTCATTGAAGTGCATGCCTGTGATAGAAAAATAACATCACTGGGACAGCTAAGTAGCAGTATCCCATTTAGAAACTGAAGCATTCCATGGCTGTGCATGGCACACTAGTGATAGAGCTGACATCAGACCCTCTGGAATCTGATCAACATCAGACATCAACAAACAGTCTTTTGCGGTCGCAAGATTTTGTCCTTATTTTTAAGCAGAGCGTCTCCTTCCAGCAACAACATATAGCTCCATGTTCCAACAGAGCAAAAATAAAATGGAACTGGCATTGTAAAAATTAAACCACCAGGGAACGATAATATTTTGGCTACAGATGCCTTTCAACTTGCCAGGTTTGCCCTGCCTGTTTTTTGATAAAATCCATCCCTACGGTGTTTCCTGGTATTATATATCAACTTTCAAACAATGACATGTTTGTGTTGCACCCAGAACTGTGCACACATTTCATACTTCATGAAAATGTAATAAATGAACTATACAACAAACAGCTTGGACATGACAAAACAAAACAAAACAAAAAACAAAAAACCCCCCCAAAAATTTTAAAAAAAATAAAAAAAAGAAAAAAATCCTTCCATACATATTTCATCTGCTTAGATCACTTCTGAAATAGTCTTTGGTTCTTCCTGTTCTCTGCCTATTTTTTTTTCCATACACAGAGAGGCACACTACTGTTGTATATTGGCTTATTTGCAGGGGTATAGCTATAAAGTCTGGAAGTTGGGTGATTTTAAATATTTACTGGTTTTTAGTAAATAATAAAAATAAATACTTTAAAAAATTGTGTAACTGCAAATTTAAAATATTTTTCAGACATGAGACAGAGAACAGAAAATCATACTTTTGTGAGTTTCAAAATATTCAATGTAAATTTTTCCATATACCTGGCAGGCATAAATTACATTATTGATGCACAGTACCTTCACTTTTTTATTATTGTTCCCTGAACAACATTGGAACATTATTCTAATTTGGAATAATGGAAGATCAGAATTCCGAGCCTGTGATATGAACAAAGATAAAAAACAAGTGTATGGCTAAAGCTAACCCATAACTCAGTATTCTGAATATCCAGTTTCCCTCTCTGTTGATCCTTCATAAAATGTTTAACTAGTAAAACTCTGACATTGCTCGTTATATTTGTAGCTGTGTTCTTTCTTCAGAAAATCTTCTGATTAGTCCAGTTAGAAGTATTTCTCGCCACATGAGAAGATAGGTCTTGTTCTCAAATGTATTTTTTACTGATTAGGTCATATATAGTTAATTCTTGTGGAGGAAAAGGATGCATTTTTTGGAATCACTTTCAGATTTTGTAGTCCTTTCATCTCCACCTCACAACCTGACCTGCAGGCTCTCTTCCTGTGTTGAGCCATCACAAGAACATGTGGAGAATGACAGCTGGAGACAGAGCCTGACTGATGTGTGTGGTGAGGAAAGAAACCCAGCTGAAACTGCTGGTTGATGCAGCAGATGAAGGAGGGTGTTAGTTCTTCAGACACCTGGTGAGCAAGGAAAATATCGTCCCCTAAGGGAGAGTGGCATGAAGACAGAGGCTGGCCATTCTTGGTGTTGAAAACTGGGACAGATCTCAGAAGTCATTTTGGTTAACATGCCCACCTTCAAGAACTGCAACTTCTCCTCCTGGCATCCTGAGATACTGTAGAGGAAAGGAATACAGGAGAGTTGTTGGGAACCAACATACCATCTAGCAGTTACTGCTTCAATGTAGATAATCATCCAGGAATCTAGCATGTTCTCCACAACCAGGTTCAGTGTTCTCTTGGTACATGCTCAGCAGTGTAATAAAATCTGTGTCTGTAATCTTGGAAGTGGCATCTGTGGTGACCTTCACTGGCCCTACCTGTGCCCTAATACACAGGAACCAGATCTTCCATTCCTCTCCTCAGTAAGGAAATGGGGCAGAAATTAGGAAGGCTTTTACTTTTAAATGTAATTCTTCACCACCCTTTAAAATAATACTCAGCTTGGAATTTCCAGTAGGTATTGAGGTGAGCTGTACTACCAGGATAAAAATCTGTTCTGTACAATGCAAGCCTTTTTTTCTTGTCATTACTGTGCAAAATATGCTGCATTTCTAGTAGTAACTGAGACCTCGTAGAAGCAAGCACCTAGTAGTGCATGTAAGAAACAGCAGAAATTGGGTCATATTTCATTCTACCCAGTTGCTAAAAGAGGAGGTGCTTCTTTAACTGCAATATTGTACTGGCTTGCATCAAACTGCAGTATGTCACATCTAATATTTACAGTAATTTATGTACTGAAAAAGGATGAGGTGAATTCAAGTTCAGGAGGATTCTGTAAACGCTATTCCTGCTGTTCTCTGTAATCCTGCATGCATGTGTGGGGAATAGTCCAATTTCTTTTTACACATGTGTTTACTCACACTGGGCCCTACCTAAGTTAGTGCTCAGCACCTGCAGGCATTGGGAGAAGCCAAACACCTTCCCCCAGTCCACTTCTTCTCCATAGTAATTAGATGAGCTGAAACCTTACAACCTTCTGGCCCAGCCACAGCTCTCAAAATGATCCAGTCTAGATTTGACTTCTGTGGCTCATTACTGATTTTGACCATTAATTTCTTCCTTGTTACAGAACACTTCATAAAGACTGGGAAGTCTGCAGATCTAGTAAGTTAGATACTTACGGAGAATAAACACATGATACAACAATGCACCACCTGCACCGGAAAGACAGCCTGGTGGTTATAATTAAGTGATATCCCAAAGGTGATCGCAGTCTTCTGCATTTGACAAAATACATGGATTCAGCCAAAATCTGATCTCAATTACATGCACAGAAATAAAAATAAATTTCTTCCCCAAGTTGTCTCCACCCCTGAAACTACCCCTTGTCCCAGTTCCTTCCCTGTCCACTATTGTAACCCTGCCCCTTGTCCCAGTTCCTTCCCCTGTCCATGACTGTAACCCTGCCCCTTGTTTCAGTACCTTCCTTGTCAGTCCTACCCTGGGCCAATCCCTTGTTGCTCTGCCCTCTTGGAAATTCCCCGGATACTCCATGCCCCATTGGCCCATGTGACCCTTTCTTCTCCCCCTGCTTCCCTCATTGACTCATACTTTGTAAGGCCCTGTCCTTCACTCCTCCTCTGAGAATTCCTTATTGGTTGATTGTTTGTAGTTATGCCCCATTATGCCTCTGTATTTAATCCTGGGCACAGCACTGTCCAGGGCTCCTTGCCCCTGAGCCTTCAAACTGCAATCAACCCTGTTGGAACCTCAGCAACTGATGGCCTCCCTCTCCTCCTTTCTTTGACCCTGGATGCTGACCACATTGCTGAGCAAGCAGCTCAAGAGGTTCTCCCTGCAGTAAAACTACACCGAGGCAGTTCCCCACACCTGGCGCGCTGCCGGTGTGTCCCCATTGAGCTAGCCCGGGCTCTGGTGGCCACGTCATACAGACAATAAGTGAAAATAGGAGGTAGGGAAAAAAAGATATTAAGGCCTTTAAGAAATTAAAATGCTAGTATCCAGCAGCTTACTTTTTCACTTTCATGACTAGTATGTCTTCTATTTTCAGCACCCAGGTTTATAAAAAAATGTAGCTTGGGGCATCAAGAGATCTGAGCCTTCTTGACACTACATTGACATGTACGATGTGTATTTCTCCTTCTTAAGAAAAGGAACCTAAGAACCATTACAATCCTTCAATATATTTCAAAACTTTGGAATCCAAATGTGATTGGTCTCTGTGAATCTCCCATGTGTGCAAAGTCTGCAGCAGGCTATGGACACCTGGCAGGCTGTCAGGGAGACCAGCACACAATGGAAATTACTTATGTCACCATGTGCATCACTCAGTGATGGGGGCAGCCAAGTGGCGACACAGTGATGGCAGTTCTGGGCATGGGAAGCTGCCACTAATCTTTTCTGAGCAGTCGGTGGGTGGTACACAGCAGGGAGGAGTGATGTGGCAAAGGGCTGGAAGCTGCTGACAGTTCTCATGTTCCACCCACCAACTGCCAGAAACACTCTTTCTCCCAGGTACCTCCCACCTCCCTTTCCCTAGGTCAAAGCACATTGGTCAAGATGCATCCACCCAGTCACAGGGCTCCTGCAAGCTGAGGGGACATGTAATGTTGATTAACTGGGGAGAGGGTGGTGCTGGTGCCCAACGCATAATGGGTGGCCTCACCTCTGAGTTGTTTTCCTCAAACCCAGATGGTGGTGTGCCAGAGTCCTGCTGCTTTTCTTCCACATGGGTCTGTGTCTGAAGGCTGGGCCCCAAGGCTAGGGAGTCACAGACCACAAGTAACACTGTGACACAGTGCTGAGACTTGCTTGTCAGACTGGAATCTCTTTGCCTGAGAGTCTGTCAGACAGTTTGTCTTAGAAAGGAAATGGTCTTCATCTCTCTCACTGACAGCACCTCAGCTCTTGTGACAGCCAGCAGAAGCAACCTGCTAAGATTCCTGGTGTTACCTTTGGGAGCAAATCTTAACTTGAAAATCACGAGGTCTCTACAGGTGCAGCCTGGTCAGAAGGCAGGCAGTGACTGCCTCTGAGCCCCATTTATGACTAGGGCTGTGGCTGGGCCTAGGAGAGCACATTCTGTGGGGTTTGTGTCTTTCTTTCTTCCTTTAAATTTTTTTTAATTATTTTTTGAAACCAAAAGAGCAGAATAGGAAACAAAACCAAAAACATAATTACAGCAAAAGAGCAAATACTATACCAGAAAGCTAAGTATCTAAATGTTAAGAAAGTACTGTACAGCATGTCAGATGAGCCTGTTTATAGCATCCTCTGAATTGTTCTCATACAACATCAGGTTCCTGGAACATGGTGCTTTGAGAAATTACTGAAGGATTCCTTCTTTAACAGGGGCCTCTGGGAATCAGGAGGAATGCTGGGAGTGTCTTCTCCTTCATATATTGCTGGTCTGTAGTATGTGCATCTTTCACTCCAGACGTGTGACAGGAGTGTGCATAGCAGGTATTACATAAATCATTGAGCAGGTTGCTCAACAGATTTCTCAAGCAACAGTATGAGCAGAAGCAACCAGTTCTGTTCGCCATAATCCCTGTTTGGGAACACTTGCAAAGACCTGTTTCACATCAGCACTACAGAAAATGCCAAAGGTTTTCCATAGTCAGATTGGTCTATCTGCATCTGACTTATTCTAGAACTGGTTTGCAACATTAAATATTAATGTTAACTTCTACATTGTCTGCTATAATTCAGAAGATCAGGTTTCAAACAAACTTCAAGTTCCTAGCAAACCACTGAATCAGGGTCCATTTCTTGGAGGTTAGAGTGGGGAGAGGAAAACAGAACTTATCTGTAATATTGCACTACAGCAATCAGTTTCACCAGCTTTAGAGTAATGGTAATGAGCCTTTCCTGGCAAAGGCTGTAAGCCTGAACTAATGGTTGGTTTTAAAGTACTTGGAGACCCCTGAATAGAAGATGCAGTGCTAGTGCAAAGTTAATACACTTACTAGAGTCTGTCAGATGCCTTAGCAGTCTGTGTGGACTTCCTAGTGGCTCTCCAGCACTTCTGGTTCTTAGTTTCAGCCTGGGGTATTCTTCAGTTAATTCAGTAGCCAGAAGCCTGGAAGAAAATTTCGTGCCAACTAACTTCCAACTCATCTGCACTTGCAGAACAATGAAACATTACATATCACGTTAACTAAATAAAAATACCTAAATCTCCTAAAACATATGACATCCAAACCTTGCCTAAGCTGCTTAATAGAATCTCCTAGGGACCCACATCAAGCAATAGTCCTTCTTGGGGATATAACTCTTAAAGGACAGCAGAGAACCCAACTACTCCCATTCAAAAGGAAAATCAAAATAAAGAGGAATAAATAGTTTCCCTTACTCCCTTCCCAGTACTTCCCTTTCCTTTATCCTCTGTTTATCAGAGAAACATTTGCATGGAGCTAAAAGAAGAAAAGTGGTTTTAAATTTGATGGCAAGACAGTCTCCCCTGGAGTGCCAAGCATCAAGATGCATCCACACCCTTTCATACAGCATATGCATAGCAATTTACCTGGTCTGATAGAACTGGTGCACCCATGCTCATTCCTTGACCGGCCTTAGATGCATTTGCACGTGCTGAGCCAGTTCCAGACCTTGGTAGCCTCGCACCACTTCTACCTCCTTTGCAACACCTTTCGTGCACTGGGAGACGGTCAGGAAAAAAGGTCCGGCCACAGTTTCTACAGGGCACAAGCTGGGCTTGAACACTATAATAAGCAGCTTCATTTTCATTTGCAAGCATATAAGAAGCAGAACCAGTAAGGACCTCAGGTTTCTGGGGCTCTGGCCTTCTAAGGTGCTTTGGTAGCTGACTGTTCTCAACATGCCACTTCTGCAGGCACTTAGGTTCGTGTATAGCAATAGAATGTGACCCAAATTCTCTGGCACATATATAGCATATTGTGCTGGTTTTACCTTGAGGAGAGGACACACTCAGAACTTTTTCTCTATGAGAACTTTTTTTGTGAATTGATGGGACCAATTGGAGGCTGGTTTAGTTGTTGGCAGCCTGAGAAACCAATTGGAAAAGTCGGTTTGCTCCGTGAATCACATTTGAAGCAAGTAAACCTCAAGAAATCTCTCTCTCATTTCCATCCTCTCCCAAGGTAACACCGACCCGGCCCGGGCCCCTCTCATGTGGGGCCAGGCAGGGCTGGGCTCGGGAGCTGCCGGGCCCCGTTTCCAACCAGGAGCCCCGATAACCAAAAGAAGCCGAGCCCATTGCTGAGATCCTCGCCCTTTTCCCGGTGTGTCCGTGGCTCGGGGGGCCCTGCCCTGCCCTGCCCCGGCTCGGAGCAGCCCTGGGGTGGCCGAGCCCGCCCGGCCGCCCTCACGGGCTGGGGGGAGGCAGCCGGGCCCGGTTCGGGAGAGCCCCCAGGGCTCTGTGTGCTGGGCAGGGCAGAGGGAGAACCCCCGGGCTGCGGCTGGAGCTGGGGGCGGGCAGCGCCGGGGGAAAGCCATGGACACACGGCCTTGGCACCCATTTCTCCTCTGCGTGCACTTTGCAGTTCTCGTCCTGCCCCTCCAGCGTGGCCTGGGCACCCTGAGATCCTGACACAGCTCCGGCATGGCCTGGCACAGCCCCTGAAACTTCTGGGTGAGATTTTTAACTTTTTTACCAATGCTCAGATAAGACTTACAGACTTTCCATCCTTCCTTGGGTCAGAGGAAGAACAGAAAGGATACACCAAAGTCAGTGAAGCAAAAGCTAAGTTTGTAGATGGAAGGAGAATGAGGAGACACCATGAAGGTTGGCTGAAAATCTTTTTCTAAGTTATAGGGGTGGACTGTAATGCACTAAAAAATTCCTTTAAACCATGCAGAAAGACATGGGGGGGGGGGGGTGGTGTGATGTAAAGTGTTTGGAAGATCCTTTGCTCCGAAGAAAAAAGGAGGATCTCTGTTCCTGAGAATGAAGTTTAAACAGAGAGAAGAAAGCTAAAAAGAAAAAAAACTTCAGCCTTTAAGTAGTTCATCCTTAAAAGTAATACCCCATGACTTTAACAATGGCCCACAAGCACAGTTTTGGGAAGGTTGTAAAGGTGGGAAAAGTTTCATAATGGCAGATCCCAGGCAGCTGTTATTCATGGGAAAAGTCAGGAAAGACCTGGTTATTTCCCCTCTTGAAAAAAAATCCTTATAACTAAACAAAAAGAAACTCCTCTTCCTAAAGTGAACTAAAATTATTTAAGTAAGGAATTGACTGAAGTGTCTCTGTATGTTGTTAAACTGTGACAAAAAGGAAAGAGGGAATGGTCTCAAGATGTGTTCTGAATTTATTTATTTGTGTTGTTAATAAAGTTTTTGTTTATTCCCTTTTAAGTTTTAGGCCTGCTTTACTTTTACTCCTACCTCTATTTCACAGCAAAAGGTAAATAAATTACAATTGTCAAACCCAAACGATAATACATATTTTGAAGGGAAGACTTCTTGAGAAGGGTGTTTGAGACATGTCTAAAGAATTTGACTGTTGTGGTACTACTGCAGTGCCTTGTCACCCTTTCTGCGATCCAGCTTCTAGATATACTACTTGGGGAAAAATTCTGGGAAGATGTGGCACTTTATATGGTGAAACTTGCTCTGAAGGAAAGGTGCTAGACACACTAATAGGGGTTTCTTCAGCACTTGGTAGACTACTACACGTACATTATGGGAAGCTGAGGGAAATTGTAGGGAATAAAAAAAGCGTGTGTGAATTAAATGCCTGTGAAGAAGTGGTCCAAACTTGGCCCAAAGTAGCTAAGACCAGCTGGTAGGGCCAGGGAAAGCATCCAGCAGGAAAGGTGAAATAACTTTATGTGGGAATAGGGAAGTCCTGGGAACAGCTTCCAGGCAAAGCATGGACAGGAATTTGTGAACATACAACCCTGGGATACATATTGCAGCCCATCTCTGTGGGTGCTGGGCATCGTCAGTGTTCATTGATTTGAAGAAGTGGAATCTTAGAAAACAGAACCCGTATAAACATGTACAATTGGCAAAAAAAAAAAAAAAGGTTTACTTTGTACTACCTATATTTTTTTCTCCACTGTGTTCATAATACACTGCCTCACAATGAAAGCTTCTCAGACTTGTAAATAAAAAGGGATCAATAACATCTACAGGCTGTTGACTGTAGAAGAAGAATCTGGCTGAAGTATCTACACCTATGTTGCCTGAGGGTATTTTAATGATTCTGTGTCCTGTCTGCACGTTATTCTTGGATGGTTTTGCTCGTTTTAAGTCATGCCTGTCTACAGCGTTAAAAGAAGTCAAAAATAGTAATGTAGCTGTGAAACATGCTGCTGATCTATTTGTGTTTTCATTCAGGACACATTGGCATACACAGGGGAGTGTGGCAGGAGGCATGTTCCATAGATAATAACTACTTTTACTTCTATGGATGCTTTGAAGGAAAGCTTAAAACAAGGTCTTGTAAGTAAACTTACAAAGAGAACAAAGTACTTGCACACTGTTTACCTATTGCTATAAAATACTTTTTAAATTCTTCTTCCTTCTTTGCTCATCTCTCTTGATTTTGTCTGTGGCTTACCTTGCACGGGTCTGACTTCAGGCACTTTGGGTTCTGGCCTTCTCAGGTGCTTGGGGAGGTTGTCATTCTCCTGGTGCCATTTTTTCAGGCATTGTGGCTCATGTATACTAATAGATTTTGTTCCATACTCACGGCCACATATGTAGCAAACCACTGTTGGTGGCCGTCTTATCACTTTTGCCTGCAAATAACAATGGTGAAGAAGAAAAAATGTGGTTTTCAATATTAATTTTGAATCAGAACAACTCTCTACAAAAACATGTAGATAATGTAATGTAGATAAAGAATCTGATATCTGTGTAACTGTTTCTTTGAGTCTGGTTTTGTTTGGAATCAGTCCAGAGGCCTGCAAGAGATACTGTCTCACTAACTGGGCACCTGGAACAGGCAGATTTCTTCCGCAGATGCTGGGCTGAAAATTCATGTGTGTGACTAATCAATACTATGAAAATGCTATTGGATTACAAGAGTTCAAGGATTTCAAATTACGAGAAGTACTTATATTGCCACCTGCTGGGCTTCGTGGCTTCAGAAGCACGCAAGACAGCTCAGCAAGCTCACTGTTTTTCAAGTGCCTTTTGCAGGTATGGGATTGATAATAATTTAAAATTGAATGAACAGAGAGAGCCACACACACAAAAAATATAAAACTATCAGTTTTAATGTGTATGTGGTTCCAACAGACTGTTTCTCACTAATCCCCAAACCCCTCTTCAGAAAACTAACTATACAAACTGGTTTTTGTTAAAATGCAAATAAATCCATTTTTAAGGTCCGTTTCGTCATTCTTACTGTGGTAAGTACCTGCTTACAGAACAGGACAAAAGTACATTTGATATACTGAATGGGGGTTGTTTTCCTACAGTGCTGTATCTAATGCTACAAACACAGGTTAACAATAAGTATGTGAACCCTTTTAAGTAGAATAATTTACATCTCATCTGTGCTTAATGTTTTAGTCACTTCTGTTGTACAAATACTACAGAGTACTGTGTCTGCTACTGTGAGTCTTATCAGTTTCCAACTGTAATCAACTGTGTCAAGGCAACCATCATTTAATTCTGTTTTTGGCAATGTAATCTGCAAGATGGTGCAGCACAACTAGTGTAGATGTGGGCAATGGGGAACAAATTGGTGACAAGTTTGCAGCAAGCAACATACTTCCTGAACACTTTCTCTCTTTAGAGTTAGAAAAATCATGATAATAGGAACTAGTAGATACCTGCATATGCTAAAGGTTCTTACACTGACCATAGAGTCTTTGAAAGAGAATAAGCAAAATTTTTCAAAGAATTGAGTTTCTGTATTTCACTTAACGCTTTAGTAGCAACTGCTGATTTTTATGCTGGAGAATTTTGGAGCACATGATATCATTACACAGTGAAGTTTTGGTGATCATGTCTCTCCAGATGACTTTTATTTTTCTCATATATGCTTACAGCATGTGTGTGTATTCACGCGCATGCGCACACGCAAACACACACACACACTTTATTTAGTTTTTAGTTTAGGATAAATGTGTGTCTGTGTATGTGTGAGTGGACATACATTTGTATACATGTGGGTTGCATCCACTTCAGTTTGAATGTTTTGGTTTACAGGACCTCTGGTAGGCAATCAGGATGTCTGAAAGGTACGGGAGCATGTGTGTGTATTCAGGTATGCATGCACACGCACACACACACACACACACACATATATTATTCAGCTTGTGTGAGTCTGTATATGTGTGAGCAGACATGCATCTGTATGCACACGAGTTACATTCACTTAATTTTTCATAATTTATAGGACCTCTGGACAGATCAGTCTGTCTGGAAGAAAAGTACACTCATAAATATCACGTGAACTAGCTGGGCTTGGGTGCTAGTCCAGACAGCCTTATTTAAAGCATCATGATCATAGAAACCTTTGGCTGGAAAATTAGGAAGTATCAGCTTTCATTCTGGAGACCCAAATTCAACTCTTTATGGAAAATATTATCAGGAAATACCTGTTGGCTGAGCGTTTCAGTTTAACCAAACTATACTGTTTTTGAAAATGAAAAGAAAGAAACAAAAGAGTAAAAAAAATATAAAAAAGATTCTGGTTTTTTTTTGTCCCAGGGTTTGAATTAAATTAACTTCTCTATATTTATTTGCTACCTTTGAATTCTTGAATACCTAACAGAGATACAACTTACTGATAATATTTTTCTCAGACTTCTGTGAACTGTTTTCTGTTCTGAAAAGTATGTCAATTATTATATTTCATGATAATCTGGAAGAATCTTAGAGTCCAGTGTTCTTACAGGATATACTGTAATACAAGACTGGCCTAAATTTTATTAATATTAGACCTGTATCTATGTTAGGGGTTTTTTGTTTGGGTTTTTTTTTGTTTGTTTGTTTGCAAAAATTCTGCCATGAACAATTTACTGAAAATCTCAGTAAACTTTGCAAGTTCTTGGTTTATTACTTCTTAGTTTCACTAGCAACAAATTCCTGCTTGGAAATTGTTTGGTTGTTTTCTTCTGGAAAGAAGTCTGTTTAATCTGGATATGTACAGGCTATCACAGAGGTACTTAATGTTTTTTTGGGAAGCTGAACAGTCTGGTCTCCTGTTGTCTTACTTGTCAGGTACACTTTCCTGCTCTGTTGTCAACTCTTTCTTCTCTACTCTGTGAAGACTATACAATTTTTTCTTCAACTGAAACCAACAGAAATGCTATGTTTAGGAGGAATATCTTACCCTTGCAAGCTCTAGAGTGAACAATACTCTGTAAAAATCAGTTATGACATTGACCAAAGAATAAACAGTAACAGCGTGCAAGAATTTAGACAGTATATCAGGCAACTTTTTGGAGAGCTTTCCAGGCTTGCAGGTTTTGTTTTTTGTTAGACTTCAGGCCCCTGTTGAATCCTGCTTTTGCACAATCCTACCATGTTGCTGGAGGTTGCCTGTCTCCAGATACAGTGAACTCCTTTGTACCCAATGTGGTTGACATGTTTCAGAAGTACAGAATTCAGAGGCCTTATGCCCGGTAACAGTGAAGCAAAACTAATCTCAAGATCCTAAAAGAAAATACTCATTCAGACAAAAGACTACCTAGAATTTATTCTCCATGAACCAGTTCTGTGAACTGGGTAATAAAACCGAAATTCTCAGCTGTGAAGTTCTATTGTTAAGCAAGCATTAGCTTTGAAAGTTTGTGTGCCGTCATAAAAAACTGTATCATGTAATGTGATTAAGACAAATGCTAACACGGGTTAGCATCTGATCAACCTGTACTCATACATTACTGTATGATGTGGCCACCAGAGCCCGGGCTAGCTCAATGGGGACACACCGGCAGCGTGCCAGGTGTGGGGAACTGCCTCGGTGTAGTTTTACTGCAGGGAGAACCTCTTGAGCTGCTTGCTCAGCAATGTGGTCAGCATCCAGGGTCAAAGGAAGGAGGAGAGGGAGGCCATCAGTTGCTGAGGTTCCAACAGGGTTGATTGCAGTTCGAAGGCTCAGGGGCAAGGAGCCCTGGACAGTGCTGTGCCCAGGATTAAATACAGAGGCATAATGGGGCATAACTACAATCAACCAATAAGGAATTCTCAGAGGAGGAGTGAAGGGCAGGGCCTTACAAAGTATGAGTCAATGAGGGAAGCAGGGGGAGAAGAAAGGGTCACATGGGCCAATGGGGCATGGAGTATCCGGGGAATTTCCAAGAGGGCAGAGCAACAAGGGATTGGCCCAGGGTAGGACTGACAAGGAAGGTACTGAAACAAGGGGCAGGGTTACAGTCATGGACAGGGGAAGGAACTGGGACAAGGGGCAGGGTTACAATAATGCACAGGAAAGGAACTGGCACAAGGGGTAGGGAATGCCATACAGGGTAGTTTCAGGGGTGGATACTGAAATAGATAAACCTCGGACTGTGGTATGTGTCTGGTTGGGTATTATGTGTTGCGTTGTGTTGTTACTTACAGTTTGTTTTAGGCTGTTCTTGCTGAATCTGTGCTCCCCAATTTCAGTCTCTTGGACTCCAAGTTGTACCCTCACCCACGACTCCTGTATCCTCAGTTTCCCCGTTCCGTCAAGCAAGGCCTCCGCTGCTTCCCACTTGTCCATCAAACCACTGACGTCGCCGGATAATACACAAATTGAGAGACTCCCATGACGCTTTGCTCTAAGGCAGAAGTTTGATTAACACCAAAAACTCCTAAAAGCAGTGAGCGGGCACAAGATCTAAATCTACAAGAGACACCATTAGGTGCACAGATCACCAGGCTACGCGTGGGTCGTTCCCATCTTCCCAGAATCACCTCATCACCACCTGGAAAGCACCACAACAGGATGACTCCCCCTAGACGACAAGAACCAGGGAGAGTTCCTGGGAATCCCTGTGAGGAGGGAACCTCTGGTTCTACAATGTAAGCAGCAGATTTGACTTGCCCCTCCTCCTCCTCAGTGGTATCCTGTGGGAGCAGCAGTGGCGTGTGCAGCCCCTCCAGTCCCCCACCCACAGCTGTCCTAATAAAGGCCTTTAAAAAAGGAGATTTGTCTCCTGGCCCAGTTTATAACACATAAGAACAAACTATTATAACTAACTTAACAATTAACTGAATAAAATAAACACGTGCTGCAACAACAGCAGGATTTGTTTCAGTGAGTACAGGATCAAAAATAATGTTTACAAATCCTATAATGAAGCTTTAGCATTCAAGTTGTCAGTAGTCAATACTGAAAACATCATTTCTACATGGTGCTATATGCTTTCTGTGGCCTGCAAAGGGAATTCACAGATCCATATAAGTGCTCACTATGTTTAATTAGAAACTTGACATTATATTTAGATATGTTTTTGTTCCTCAAATTGTGATCTATTCATTCCTAATAGTCTTTAAGAGAAAGGATCTATGAAACTGCCTTGTTCAGGCCTATTAGACATTTTTAACTACTGCTGTTAAAGATGAAGGACCTTTAGAAGGTTGTATGGTAACTGTGACATTCCCAACTCAATAAATTATAACCATTTACATATAATAATTAACTGCATGTCCTAGTTTGAAAGACAGGTGTTTGCTAAGGAAAGCAGAAGCCTCCCTTTGAACTGAAAAATGTGATCCTTCTTTCCTACAGATTATTATGATTTTGAAATTAAGGGAGCTCTCAGGCAAAGATATGGGGGTAGGAATAACAGTTCTTTACTAGTATATCTAACAAGACAAACAAGAACAACAACAGCTATGAAATTACCCACAAACAGAACAGTAACTCAGTCCCAGTCCTTTTTGGCTGCAGGCACCTTTTCCCTGAGCTGCAGTTCCCGGTGCTGGGGGCAGGCAGGTCCCGCAGAGCCGCAGGAGGGCTGGGGGTGATGGCAGAGCTGTCCCAGGGGGAGAGAGAGATGGAGAGAGAGCCCTCCGCTCACGGTGTTGGTCCCAGTGCTCAGCAGAGTGCTGGATGGTGGCAGGTTACAGTGAGAAGGCAGCAGGGCAGGGTCTGACAGCAGTGAGGATGGCTCCCGGCGCTGGGATGGCAGGAATGGGGCTGAGGCGGCGATCGTCCTTCTCGTCCGAACTCCGCGGGGGAAAATGGGGCGAGCCAGAGCCTTCTGTCTGCTCTTCTGGATGTTTGGATATCAAGGGGTTTCCCTCTTCTCTCCCCTCCCCCTTGTCACCAGGGCCCAGTCAACAGTATCTTAGCATGACAATGGGGAAAATTTCACAGAGGGAAAAGGGAAAGAACCAACCGTCAACACTGCAGTTACGGGTTCTTTAATTAATGCCCAATTTTTCAAGTCTGCAATTAAACTCTTGTAGCTTGACTATGATCTTCTGATTTGCTTTTATAAAATGTCTCAATTTTTAATTTGAAATTGGTAGGTTCAAATGGCTGTACTAAAACATAAGTCATGGCTTATATTTATGACTAGAAAGTGCATGCTCATTTGTTTAATGTGATTGAACCTCGCTTGTCAATCCATGGCCTGATTTTCTGTATATTTTGTCCAGGAACAGTTTTAGCTGCTGTCAGCACAATCATGGGAAACTAGATTAAATGTCACTGGTTTTTAAGCACCAGAAGGTATATTTCAACTCTTTACATGTGCTGTGGCAGTAGGGAAGATGGGATTCAGCTGGAAATAACATTGAGCCAACACTGGATGAGATAAAGTTAAATGACAAATCACTGAAGTATGGAAATGAAGCAGAGTGGCTCAATTTCTCATTTCCTATTCCTCTTCTGCAAAAAAAAAGTCAAAATGATGCACGTCAAGCAATGAGAAATGCTTGTAAGATCTCATTTAAACTATGTTTAGAGCAAACCGTGAAGGCACTCTCAGTGCTTCCTCCAGTAAACAAAGCTTGCTTTGAACTCATCATCATCATCATCACACACACACCAGAGCTGCTGAGCTCAGCAGAAATGCTTGTGACAGAGCAACCTTGGGATGTGAGTGACAGTCTGAAATGGAACATTATGCACTCCTATGTCAGTGATTTTTATATTTCTAAATATTTTGGAAATCATTGTTGCCATGAAGTGGTGGAGGGAAGGGAATACTACAACTCTCAAGATCTTTCTGAGGGCTGTTGGCTCCAGCTGAGCTTCTGCATCCTCTGGTGTCACCATCACGTCTCACAGCCCAATGCTGACTTGACTCTGTGAGATGTTACATAGTGACTTGTGTCATTATGGAAACACACCATGACATCACTGTAAATAAGAATATTGAACTTAAAGTAAAGCATGGACATGAGACAAAAGAATATATAATGATTTCATGGTATTTGTTTAAATCACTTTGCTGTGAATTGCTAGCTTTTGCTAGTTGTTTGTTTTTGTTTTTTGCCACAATAATTATGAATTGTATCCACTTTTTATGTATAAGGAAAATGTGGGCTTGTGCGAACATGAATAGACCTGTTACTGGTGTTACCTGCTTGCTAGGAGTGCAATCTGAGAACATGTTCCAGCCTTGTCCAGACCTGGTGGGGGCTTGTAGCCACTGCTGCTTGAGTGCTAGCCAATATGTTCAGGCTTGCTGAGACTTGTACCCCAGCACAGTAGGCATGACACAGCCCACAACAAACTGCCTGTAAAAAGGACACTGACCAAGGGTTGGACAGACGTGTTGGTGGAGTGCAGACTCCCCACATCCCCAGCGCTGCTTGCCTGTCCCTTATCAATGAATTAATAAATTGCCTTATTGATTGACAAATTCGATTGTGATGAGTAATTTATAATAACTCTATATGAGTGGTAAGGCTTACCATTTTTCAAATCCCATTAAATTAAATTAAATCAAATCCCATTAAATTAAATTCAGAACTCAGCAGCAATCCCCTACTAGCAGAGACAGTTCTTAATTTGCCAGATCCTCACTTTTTGAAAGAAGATGTGGAAAACATACTCTAGGCTTATGGCTTCAGGAGTTCCCCTCCACTGGTATTTCTGGGTAAGACACAATGTATGCTTAATACTGGTACTTTTTTATTCAACATTCAGCTCATCAGACAGACTTTATTGCTTTTTGGGAAAAAAATCCAGAAACCAAAAAATACACAAGTGTAGAGCTGGCAGTGAAACACAGAGAAAGTGTTCTAGGTGAAATCTCTACATAGATTTAAAGTATCAATACATTAAGTCCCATTTTCAGAACGATGACACAGGGACTCCAATATGTGAATCCTACCAAGAGGCAGAGCTGAATTTTTTAATGCCGAATACTGTGGTGACTTAATTTCTGTAAAACATGTTTTTGCTTTTGAAGTGTATCTTGACGACCCATTGAGGCTGATGTAGCCAAAAAATGCTTATTGTGTCCAAGAAAAGAGAGTATTCCAAGAAGAGGAAAAGGAGAAGATGAGATTGTATGACATCCATAATCCTCCAATTACCACACCACTTGTCCGTGGGCCAGAACTTGGTGTAGAACAGCCTCAAAGGCTCGCAGTATATGTTGCCCACCAGCATCTCCTGGGAGCCAGTCTAGCAATCACAAACTAGTGCCCCTGTTCTTCTATCCTCAGACTACATGCCTTCTCTCAGCCAAAAGGAGGAGGGGTGGCACTGGGGGTTTATTAGTAATTGCAACCAGTTTGTTAGAGGAGGAGTAGGGGATGAGGCTTTTCAGCCTTTCCTTTCCTTCTTCTCCTTTGAATCTGTTAAGTCATTTTTTAAGAATGTTCAGTTTCTCATGAATGTCAAAGATACCACCTTCCTGGTATTTTATCTGGTAAGCTTCCTCTATACAGTCTGCAGCCTCTCTACAGTGAGGACTGAGATATCCAGAGGAGCTGATGAGTCCCCTGACCTAGGAGTAGGCCTAGGTGTGGAAAATTCTGAGTACTGTGGAAAATGGAAGAGAATGGGCCAAACCCTGAAGGAATTTTCTGATCCGCCAGCCTGGGAATTTTCACGGGAACAAATTCAGAACCCAGACAAAATATCTGGGAAATACCTGGAAGAGAAGTGCCGCAGTGATTCTAATGAGAAAAATCTCTTTGCAATAAGCTAGGCCCTGGCATATGCTTATCACACACTGCTAGACACTATGGGGCAGCAAACAGAGGCCAGGGACAGGGAGATAAATCAGCCAACACCCCAGTTACTCAGGCTGTAGCTAAACCAGATGATGAACCTAAGCCAGAAGCTAAACCAGACAGTGAACCTAAGCTACTGGCAGTCACTGCAGGAAAGAAGCATACAAGCAAATCTGATCGGCCAGTGGATGATAATGATCCGGGAGAAGGTTCCTCAAAGCAGGATCCTGATACAAAATCAGAAATCAGAGCAACTGACACAAGATCAGAAGTCAATATTGAGTCCTTTTCCCTGAAAAACCTTTGTCGCCTAAGAAAGGATTACACCTGACGACCTGATGAATCTATAATTAGTTGGCTAGCCCATCTCAGGGACGCTGCAGGTGAGGCTACAATTCTGTATGGTACTGAAGTACAACATTTGGGATCCCTGTCACATGATCCAGTTACTGACCAAAGAATGATGAGGGGGGCTAACCCTCACAGTCTCTGGGCATGGGTCCTGGGAAGTGTGGCACAAAGATATTTGTGTACAGACGATCTCTATATGCAGCAAACCCAATGGAAGACCATAGAACAAGGAATTCAATGCTTGAGAGAAATGGCAGTGGCAGAGATTGTTTTCTAAGATGACCTAACAACTAAGAATCCAGACTTAGCACCATGTGCATCCATGACATGGCAAAAACTTGTACGACTTGGGCCACAAGAATACACTTCTGCTTCAGCAATAATGCAGTGGGATGACAAGGAGGAGACCATGCTTAACATGGTAGAGGAGCTCTGAGCATATGCAGATGCTGTGCATGGCCCAACACATGCCAGAATAGCAGCCGTGGAAATATGTCTGTAGAAATTAAAAGATAAAATAGAGGACAATCACAAGAAACTCAGGAGATTAAAGAGGACCTTTTCCACATCTCAACAGTACAGATCAGAAGTTCTGGCCCCAAACATAGATGTCCCCTATAGGGGGAGAGAAGATACATCCCACTAGCTAAGATGTGGTTTTTCCTACCTGATTGTGGAGACCGTAAAATGGTGTAATGGGAAATCTACTGTTGCTATAGCAAAACAAGTGTTTAAATTGCAGAACAGTAAGGTGCAGAGAGAAAGTTCCACCAAAAAGGAAGCAGATCCAGTAGCCCATAGCCAAACTGCCAGGTATGATGATGATGATGACATGTCTGATCCCCATGAAGGAACCTCCAAGACATGTGCTGAGGGAAAGAATAATAACCTGCATCTAGCCAGGAAGAGGCTGGGGAAACCATGTTTTTTGGACTGTGTGGATTCATTGGCCTGGCACATCTGAACCACAAGAATATGAGGCCTTGGTCAACACTGGTTCACAGTGCACACTAAACCCATCAAGACATGTGGGGACAGAATTTGTTTCTCTAAGTGGTGTGACGGGGATCACAGGATTTTACTTTGGTGAAAGCTGAGGTGAGTCTAACTAGAAGTATGTAGAAGAAACAACCTATTGTGACTGGCCCAAAGGCCCCGCATGTTTTCGTCATAGACTTCCTCCGAAATGGGTATTTCAAAGACTCAAAGAGACTCAGGTGAGCTTTTGGAATAACTGCTGTAAAGGCAGAGGCCATTAAGTGATTGAACACCTTGCCTGCGCTGTCAGCGAACCCATCTGCAGTGGGATTCCTGAAGGTAAAAGAGCAACAGGTACCAACTGCCACCTCGACAGTGCACCACTGGCAGTACAGGACAAATCAAGATGCCGTGATCCCCATCCACAAGATGATCCGTGAGCTGGAGGGCCAAGGGGTGGTCAGCAAAACCCACTCACCCTTCAACAGCCCCATCTGGCCTGTGCACAAGTCTGACGGAGAATGGAGATTGACTGTGGACTATCGTACATTGAATGAAGTGACTCCACCGCTGAGCGCTGCCGTGCCGGACATGCTGGAACTCCAGTACGAGCTGGAGTCCAAGGCAGCAAAGTGGTACACCACCATTGACATTGCCAATGCATTTTTCTCCATTCCTCTGGCAACAGAGTGCAGGCCTCAGTTTGCTTTCACCTGGAGGGGCGTGCAGTACACCTGGAACCGACTGCCCCAGGGGTGGAAACACAGCCCCACCATCTGCCATGGACTGATCCAGGCTGCACTGGAAAAGGGTGAGGCTCCCGAACATCTACAGTATATTGATGACATCATTGTGTGGTGGACCACAGCAATAATAGTATTTGTGAAAGAAAAAAATCATCCAGATTCTCCTGAAAGCTGGTTTTGCCATCAAGAAGAGCAAAGTCAAATTTCCTATCTGACAGATCCAGGTCCTGGGAGTAAAGTGGCAAGACAGATGGCATCAGCTTCCTACTGATATCATGAATAAGATCACTGCAATGTCTCCACAGACCAACAGGAAGGAAACACAAGCTTTCCTAGGTGCCATAGGCTTTTGGAGAATGCACATTCCTGAGTACAGCCAGATCGTGAGCCCTCTCTACCTGGTCACCCGGAAGAAGAACGAATTCCACTGGGGCCCTGAGCAGCAGCAAGCCTTTGCCCAGATCAAGCAGGAGATTGCTCATGCTGTAGCCCTCGGCCCAGTCAGGACGGGACCAGAGGTGAAGAATGTGCTTTACTCTGCAGCCGGGAACAAGGGCTTGTCCTGGAGCCTTTGGCAGAAGGTACCTGGCAAGACTCAAAGTTGGCCACTGGGATTTTAGTGGAAGTTGTGGAGGCTCTGAAGCCAACTACACTCCAACAGAGAAGGAGATCTCAACCGCCTAAGAAGTAGTTCAAGCTGCCTCAGAGGTGATTGGCACAGAAGCACAGCTCCTCCTGGCACCCCAACTACCAGTGCTGGGGTGGATGTTTAAAGGGAAGGTGCCCTCTACCCACCACGCCACCGATGCCACATGGAGCAAGTTGATTGCCCTCATCACACAGCGCGCCCGTATCGGAAATCCAAATCACCGTGGGATTTTAGAAATAATTACAAACTG
Source organism: Cinclus cinclus (assembly GCF_963662255.1). NCBI lineage: Eukaryota > Metazoa > Chordata > Aves > Passeriformes > Cinclidae > Cinclus > Cinclus cinclus. The sequence continues at coordinate 29,250,296 of NC_085084.1, read as the reverse complement.
GCCAGAAGGTGAAAACTTTGGTCTCACCAACAAAGAGGAGCAGGAAGAAGTGACCCAGGCTGATGAAGCCCCACCATACAACCAACTGCCAGCAGATTGTTGGGGGTTGGTTCTTTCCCTTTTCCCTCTGTGGAATTTTTCCCATTGTCATGCTAAGATACCTGTTGATTAGGCCCTAATGACAGGGGGAAGGGGGGAGTGGAGGGAAGAAGAAAACCCCATGAGATTCAAACAGCCAGAAGAAGAAACGGAAGGCTCTGGCTCGGCCCATATCATCCATGGAGTTCAGACAAGAAGGAAGATCGCTGTGTCAGCCCCATTTCTGCCATCCCAGCGCCAGGAGCCATCCTCACTGCTGTCAGACCCTGCCCTGCTGCCTTCTCACTTTAACCTGCCATCATCCAGCACTCTGCTGAGCACTGGGACCCACACCGTGAGTGGAGGGCTCTCTCCATCTCTCTCTCCCCCTGGGACAGTGCTGCCATCACTCCCAGCCCTCCTGCAGCTCTACGGGACCTGCCCACCCCCAGTGCCAGGAACTGCAGCTCAGGGAAAAGGTGCCTGCAGCCAGAAAGGACTGGGACTGAGTTACTGCTCTGTTTGTGGGTAATTACATAGCTGTTGTTGTTCTAGTTTGCCTTGTTAGACATATTAGTAAAGAACTGTTATTCCTATCCCCACATCTTTGCCTGAGAGCTCCCTTAATAATTCCAAAATTATAATAATTTGGAGGGAGGAGGGATCACACTTTTCATTTCAAAGGGAGGCTTCTGCCTTTCTTAGCAAATACCTGTCTTTCAAACTAGGACACAGATGAAACTCGCTACGCTCTTTTCACTGACGGTTCCTGTCGCATCGTGGGGATGAACCGGAAGTGGAAAGCAGCCGTAGGGAGCCCCACACGACAGGTTGCACAAGCTACCGAAGGAGAAGGTGGATCAAGTCAACTTGCTGAACTCAAAGCCGTTCAGCTGGCCCTGGACATTGCTGAAAGAGAGAAGTGGCCAGAGCTCTACCTTTACACTGATTCATGGTTGGTAGCTAATGGTCTGTAGGGTTGGCTGAAAAGGTGGAAAAAGGCTAACTGGCAATGGTAGTGAAAAACCAATCTGGGCTGCTGATGAGTGGAAAGACATTCCCACTCGGGTAGAGAAGCTACCCGTAAAAGTCCATCATGTAGATGCCCATGTCCCCAAGAGTCGGGCTAATGAGGAGCACCAACACAATGAGCAAGTAGATCAGGCTGCAAGGATAGAGGTGTCACAGGTAGACTTAGACTGGCAACACAAGGGAGAATTGTTCCTGGCTCGATGGGCCCATGATGCATCAAGGTCATCAAGGCAGGGATGCCACTTAGAAGTGGGTACAAGACTAAGGGGTGGATCTCACCATGGACAGTATTTCCCAGGTTATCCATGACTGTGAGACGTGTGCTGCCATCAAGCAAGCCAAGCGAGTGAAGCCCCTCTGGTATGGGGGGCGGTGGTCCAAATATAAGTATGGGGAGGCCTGGCAGATTGACTACATCACACTGCCTCAGACACACCAGGGCAAGCGCTATGTGCTGACCATGGTGGAAGCCACCCCTGGATGGTTGGAGACCTACCCTGTGCCTCATGCCACTGCCCGCAACACCATCCTGGGCCTGGAAAAGCAAGTCCTTTGGAGACATGGTACCCCTGAGAGAATTGAGTCAGACAATGGGACTCATTTCAAGAACAGCCTCATAAACACCTGGGCTAGGGAACATGGCACTGAGTGAGTATGCAGTATCCCCTACCATGTACCAGCTGCAGGCAAAGTAGAGAGGTACAATGGACTGTTAAAGATCACCTTGAAAGCATTGGGTGGGGACCTTTCAAGAATTAAGAGCAGCATCTAGCAAAGGCCACCTGGTTAGTCAACACCCAAGACTCCACCAACCAAGCAGGCCCTGCCCAGTCTGAGTCTTTGCATATAGTAGACAAAAACAAAGTCCCAGCGGTGTATGTCAGAGGTTTGTTAGAAAAGACAGTTTGAATCTATTCTGCCTCCAGTACAGACCAACCCATTAATGGGATTGTCTTTGCTCAGTGACCAGGTTACACATGGTGGATAATGCAGAAAGATAGAACACAGTGTGTACCTCAGGGAAATCTACTTGTTAAGTAAGAACAATATGTAAATATTACTACTGAATGTCACTGTCATTGTCTGTATATAGCTGTATACTGTGTGTGTATATATATATGTGTGTATATATATATGTATGTATAATGTATGTGTTCATAGAATTGGAATATATATATTAAACATGGCAGTAAGCTGACAATATAGAGCTAAGGGGTAGAATGTCTTGGAGTGACTTTATGATGCCTGCATCCACAATCATCTATTCTGTTGGTGTTGAATATTGTTCTGCAGCTTTAAGACTGGTTCTAGGAGTGAAGGGGGAGAGAAGAGGTGCAGAGTTTGTTATCAGAGACTGCACTTGCTCCCCCACATCCTTCACATAGGCTGTGTTGTCTGCAGTGGACAGCAGGAGAGAGCTCTCCTTTGCTCTTGGTTGGTTTTTCTGGCTGAGGCAGAGAAGCTCCCTAGACTGTGGGGTTTTTTTTTCCTTTTTCTTGGAATTGTTCAAACCTGCTCTGGACTGAAAACCCAGAAGAGCACCTAGAACTCACACCTGCGTCCCACCAGGCCTGGCCTGGGCCACGCCATTTCCCAGCACTGGAGGGACTGAGAACAGACTGAGTAAGCTAGGCTGCAACCCACAGAAGGAACTGTGATCAATTCGTCATCTCTTCGGAGGGGTGAGAAGGCGAGAGATTTTACTGTTTAGTATTGTTTATTTTTGTGCTGGGAAATGCTTTGCCTGTTAAAAAAAGGTTTTTTTCCCCACTTCTCTCTGAAGAAATATTTCCCTGAACCAATTAGAAGAACTGGTTAAATCTGTTTCCTAAAGGGACCCCATTCAGAGGTTTTCTCCCAGTTTTGCCCTAAACCAGGATAGCTCAAAACACAAAAGACTGCAAAATCCAAACAAAAATGAACAAACTTAAAGGAGCTACTTGGTTTCTCTGATTAGTCAAGTTTAGCTAAAGGTCCTTACACTAACTAGAGAGTCTTTGAAAGAGAATAAGCAAAATTTTCAAAGAACTAATATTCTGCATTTGACTTCACACTTTAGTAGCAACTGCTGATTTTTACTCTGGAGACTTACTTTTGGAGCACATGATATCATTACACAATAAAGTTTTGGTGACCATGTCTCTCTAGATTAATTTTATTTCTCTCATGGTGTGTCTGAAAAGTATGGGTGCATCTGTGTATATTCATGTACAAACAGACACACAGATACACACACACACATTTATTTAGCTTAAGATAAATGTGTGTCTGTCTGTCTGTGTACGTGTGAGCAGACATGGATTTGTATGCATGTGTGTTAAATCTACTTCATTTTGCAGGTTTTGGTTTACAGGACCTCTGGTGGACGATCAGTCTGTCTGGAAGAAAAGTACGCCCACAAATATCACATGGAACTAGCTGGGCTTGGGCGCTGGTCCAGGCAGCCTCATTTAAAGCATCAAGATCATAGAAACCTTTGGCTGGAAAATTAGAGAAAGAAAGTATCAGCTTTCATTCTGGAGACCTACATTCAACTCTTTATGGAAAATATTTTCAGGAAATACCTGTTGACTGAGCCTTTCAGTTTAACCAAACCATATTGCTTTTGCAAATGAAAAAGAAAGAAGCAAAAGAGTAAAAAATATATAAAAAAGACTGTGTTTTTGTCCCAGGGGTTGAATTAAAGTAACTTCAAACTGAATAATTTTGTATTGTATGAGAGTACAGAGAAAACATCATGCTGTGTGTTATGATCTGCATTCTCAGCTAATTATTAACATCTTTGCATACATACTTTTATCAGCAAATTCACTTCTTGGCTTTGCTTCAAGCTCTGTTTAACAAGCATGTGTTATCTGACCATGGCTATGGGTGGGACTGTATCGTACTTAAGAATATGCTCTTTGTACTACTCTGGACAAGGGGCCCAGTTTTCTTCCTGTTGGAGACTATGTAAGTTATACTAAAAAGTGGAGTAAATCTTAGATAAGCCTAAAGCCTTACAGACAAAGCCTACAGTACTTTTAAGCCACAACTTCCTGTGGGGTCATTACATTGATGCATCTATTGTCATCTAAACACTAACCCAGCCCTACCCTCAGTTATTTTCCAGTGTGGGAAGAATGACTGCTCTGAAAACTCAGGAGCATTCTTCAAACATTCAGATGTGTTTTCAAGATTTGATTTGGGTAAAAAAAAAATTATCTTGTTTACTTTTATCTTGAAATGAACTTTCCTTCTGAAATGGATTTTCACATAATGTTTCAAACTGATTTGCAATAAGGCCAGGCAGGTTGCTTAATACCTGGATTTAGATCTTAAGGATTTTCATTTGAAGTGCATGCAGAAAAAAATCTACACGGCTCAAATTGAAGACTTATTTGCTTCACCCTTCTTATTAGGTATAACAATATAGAAAAGATTTTAAAATCCATTTTTTTTTTCTTTGAACTGTAGCAGTGGACAGTTTTTAAAAGAAAAGGATTTGTGCATTTAAAAATATTCCGTGGTTTCTGTCATTGGCACATGATAGAGCTCTTCATTAAAGGCCCATACAATTTTAATATGATTCATATCCAATGGTTCACATAACCACAATAAGCCTTAGATCTCTTAATATGCCTGTTCCTAATGTTCTTTTTGTTAGAAGAGCAACCAAGTAGTGTTTCTTTTCTTGGCTGAGACACATATCCCCTTTGCTTGCAGGAAATGAATGTGTATTTTCTGTACTTTGGAAAGTTTATGGAATATTAAAAAAAAAGAAGAGGGAGAACGAGAGATGACTTTCTCCTCCTTGCAGGCATGTATTAGGCATTCCACAAACAAAACACTGTGTAATGAGGGCAGTGCTTGTTTTCCTGTGAGTTTCTTGAGTTTTCAGAAAAAGATTTATGTAAGTTATAAAAAATTTTATGTAAGCAGTTAATATTTCAGAGCTTTTATGGAACATTGTCTATTTCATTCAACAACAGGGGTAATTCTTACCCCCTGAGCTGAGAAAATGTGGGACATGCAGTACATGCATGTGGTCTGAAGGTCAGTTATAGCATTTACCACATGACCAAGAGTAAGTTCTTATGGTAAAAGAACAACACTGAGATTATTTTCTCAAGGCCAGGAGTATGAGGCAGCTGCAGGGGGAACAACAGTTTTAGCTCAAGCTACAAAACTGATCAGGCTTGCATCAGCAGGCATTTAGGGACAGACGCTGGAAGCAGGTCAGCATCCCCAGAGGAACCGTGGGCACACAACACCTCACAGGAGATGTGAGGCGCCTGATATGAGTCATTGAGTAAATGAGACAACTTTCTGATTCAATTCTGGGAGCCTTTGCTAGATTGTTTTCTCAAAGAGTGGTTATCCTTCTGCTTCCACTCCTTCAAAATAAGAATAGAGTATTTCAAAATAACCTGATTTGCCTTTTGCATCCTCCTCTTTCACATGGAATTCTCATTTTCTCCATCTGTTTTACCACACAGTGTGTAAAAATTAAAAAGTGCTTAACATCTAAAAAAGCAAATACAATGAAGATGTCTTTTGAACACATCTTTTACTGCAGATTCAACTATGCCACTTGGCATCTGTTAACCAAGTTCCGGTTTTATATTATTTGAACTTTGATTATTATTTTGAACATCTGGTTAGTGTTCTCAGTGATCCTGCTCTCTTCTGCATGTCTTCTGAGGACATATTTCTTTGTACTGCTGTAAACTGATCTAGTGTATGACTCTTTCACAAGTGAGTTGTAGGAGACTTTGTCTACTTTTCCAGACATTATGGGAAGCTGAGGGAAATTGTGGGGAATAAAAAAAGCGTGTGTAAATTAAATGCCTGTGAAGAAGTGGTCCAAACTTGGCCCAAAGTAGCTAAGACCAGCTGGTAGGGCCAGGGAAAGCATCCAGCAGGAAAGGTGAAATAACTTTATGTGGGAATAGGGAAGTCCTGGGAACAGCTTCCAGGCAAAGCATGGACAGGAATTTGTGAACATACAACCCTGGGATATATATTGCAGCCCATCTCTGTGGGTGCTGGGCATCGTCAGTGTTCATTGATTTGAAGAAGTGGAATCTTAGAAAACAGAACCCGTATAAACATGTACAATTGGCAAAAAAAAAAAAAAAGGTTTACTTTGTACTACCTATATTTTTTTCTCCACTGTGTTCATAATACACTGCCTCACAATGAAAGCTTCTCAGACTTGTAAATAAAAAGGGATCAATAACATCTACAGGCTGTTGACTGTAGAAGAAGAATCTGGCTGAAGTATCTACACCTATGTTGCCTGAGGGTATTTTAATGATTCTGTGTCCTGTCTGCACGTTATTCTTGGATGGTTTTGCTCGTTTTAAGTCATGCCTGTCTACAGCGTTAAAAGAAGTCAAAAATAGTAATGTAGCTGTGAAACATGCTGCTGATCTATTTGTGTTTTCATTCAGGACACATTGGCATACACAGGGGAGTGTGGCAGGAGGCATGTTCCATAGATAATAACTACTTTTACTTCTATGGATGCTTTGAAGGAAAGCTTAAAACAAGGTCTTGTAAGTAAACTTACAAAGAGAACAAAGTACTTGCACACTGTTTACCTATTGCTATGAAATACTTTTATAATTCTTCCTACTTCTTTGCTCATCTCTCTTGATTTTGTCTGTGGCTTACCTTGCACGGGTCTGACTTCAGGCACTTTGGGTTCTGGCCTTCTCAGGTGCTTGGGGAGGTTGTCATTCTCCTGGTGCCATTTTTTCAGGCATTGTGGCTCATGTATACTAATAGATTTTGTTCCATACTCACGGCCACATATGTAGCAAACCACTGTTGGTGGCCGTCTTATCACTTTTGCCTGCAAATAACAATGGTGAAGAAGAAAAAATGTGGTTTTCAATATTAATTTTGAATCAGAACAACTCTCTACAAAAACATGTAGATAATGTAATGTAGATAAAGAATCTGATATCTGTGTAACTGTTTCTTTGAGTCTGGTTTTGTTTGGAATCAGTCCAGAGGCCTGCAAGAGATACTGTCTCACTAACTGGGCACCTGGAACAGGCAGATTTCTTCCGCAGATGCTGGGCTGAAAATTCATGTGTGTGACTAATCAATACTTAGCTGTGTTAAGTTTCATCTATTTTAATTTCATACCTTCAAGTTCTTCATATGCAGAAACAATACCTCTGCTTTATCAGGTTGAAATGCAACATCCATCTTAAATCATTGAAGCCATTTTTTAATTATCAAGCAGAAGTAATATGGAAAGCAGCAACAAAAGCTTCATCAGCTGAACTCTTCATGTCTACTATAGTAAGAGAAAGACTCCATCTTCCACCAGAAGACAGCTCAAACCAACTGTGTCGTGCCTTAATTATCTCTCTTAAGATGGACAGCAAGGGCAGCTCTCCCAAGAGGTAATTGTGGTTCTTTACCCCACTTTTGCCACAGATCAGTTATCTGGTGGAATTATTGGCCTTCAAAGATTAAAATAAGTCCAGGATATTTCAGGATGAGGGGAAAAATAGGAAGTGATATTTGCCAATCCCAAAGGCCTTGGTGTGAACTTTGCCAGTGATTGCAGCAAGGGTAGAACTGGACTCTAAGCAAGTCATTGTTTCAACACTGAAGATCTGCTTTTGTTCTCAGTGAAAAACAGCTCAACAACAGAAGAAAAAAATTCCTCCACCCCAAATCTCACAAATACATAATCTAAGGTTCAAAAATGTATAATTACTGTGGTATTGCAGATTATGGACTCAGCTGTGTCTTTAGGCGCATCTTGGGCTAGGTGTGGTCTAAGTACCAGCTGAGCTCCAGGAAGTAGAATAAAAACATGCATAGAGAAGAACTTTGAGGCACATAGATGGGTCTCACAACTGCCAGCATTTCCTACACTTCTGACTGCAGAATACCAGTAAGAGATGAGCTATTCCCTGCCCTCCTCACAGACAACCATGCCAGACCAAATACAGGAAACCTTTCTCACTCAAACAAGAGTGGTGGGGGTTTCATTTTTTCCTCTGCTGCTCTGTAAGACAAAGCATAACCTGTTCCCGTATTTATGACTCTTTCTGTCAGCCCATCAATGTGTTCATGAAATTCTGGGAAGATCTTCTCATATTTATGTTGCAGTCTGAAAATGTCATTAGTGAACAATCTGCATAAGATTGCCTTCCTGAATCACACATGTAATCTCACTTTCATAAAAGTAATACTACTCTATAAAGTGGTTTTTTTTCTGAGAAAAATTGGACTTCATCTGGAAAGTTCTCCCAGTGTCTTAAAATGTAACATCCAAAGATGGGCTCTCCAAGGACATTTTCATCTTCTTAACTTTCAAATGTAATTTCCTTGCTATCTTTGATAACACAGTACTTTACATAAGCATATTTTCTAATATATATAAAAATACAGCCTTATTCTTCTATTTTTTAGATGAATACAGCAACAGCTGTTTTAAAAACACCTTGTAACTTTTCATTATCAAATTTCACCTATTTCTTTACTTCTGTGAGCTATAACTTGTCTGATTTTGAAGTAAGACTTTGGGTCGAGATAAAAAGTGTTCTGAAGACACACTATACATTTATTTGTAGGCTCTGGAGAGCTTTAGATAAGGATACTACAATCTAAACTCCTGAGGTTAGAGAACTCTTTTTAATGTGCATGGCTGTTGTGGGTATAGTTTTAGAAATAATTTCTTAAAAATAAGCTAGGTGTAAAATTAGTGGGATCACACTTTCCCTACAAGTTCTCATTAGCTGAGTTCTTGCCATTCATTTAAATGGTCACTTATTGGCTGTGAACTAGGAAAGAGCAATTTGATTCACATTTAGTTTGTAGGGACTCTTCATATACTAACAGAATAGGAAAAAGAAACCCTAGTACAAATGCAGAAATCTCTTCAAGTAGAAATGCCTGTATTTTGCAATTTCCATAATTAAAAATAGTACAGAAACTATAGGAGAAAGCAGAATTAATTAAAAGGAATCAGGTTACTCTTCAGATAGAATTATTCCAGAAAAATTCTGAGACTGACCCATCACCACACATATAATCATATACACAAATTCTTTTCTGCACACAACCTGAAAGAGATTAGCCTAAAAATTGGTAGTAACAGATTTTTCTATTTTTAACTGTGGAATCCAAGATATGATAAGCTTTTACTTGGACTCTACCACTGATGATATTTACCCTTCATTTCTTTTTATTTTCAGTGTGCCTATCCCAAATGTCACATCTGGAGGCCTGCAGTTTGAAACAAAACTATTTTTGGAAACACCGCAATTTTCCAACCCAAACTACTCACAGGCCAGTGGCTAGGCTGTCTGTTCACTGCTTTGTTTTTAACTTTCAAAAAGGGTTGCACAGAAGGTCTGTTCCTGAGGATATGTGTTATTATAAAAATACCTACAAATACCTAACAGTGTAGTTAGGCTTTCCTCTGGTGTCTCAGTATTTTCTTTTTTACTCCAAGACTGCTAAGTATGTCTGCGTGACTATGAATGAAGTTATTTAGCTCAGAGGGCTATGCAACTATGTATTTTCAATAGACCTGACATTACTTAAGGTTAGCCCCAGGCTGATGTTATGGTGTTACTTGAGGTCAAATCCTTCCATACTGCACAAACCTTTTTATTTCTTCTTAAGTACACACAATAAGACTGAATTCTGAACTCCCCAACATAAATATTTATCATCCAGGACTGCACACACCTCTGCCCTTCTTATTTGTCTAATTATTCATGTATTTTAATGGGAAGGGGGGGGCATCCTGCTCTACGACGGAGCTCTTGACATAAACTTGAATTGCCAAAGGATTAGGGGCTCAGGAAAAGATTGGTAAAAGCACTTACCAGCAGCATTCTATTGTATGAAAGCAGTCCTTTCCTCACATTCCTCTCTGCCAAGTAAAAGGCATTTTGCATAAGGATCATGGACAAGGTATAGCATGGTTCTCATGACCATCCAAAGCTGCACTTCACAGCCTACCAAATCTTTGAAACAGACTCAACAGCACTCATGTTAGAATCATATGTCTGTGTAGAAAAATTACCTTGAACAGCAAGGTAATTCTGCAAGATGATACATATAATCAAAAATACTACTCCACTGGAAGCATGGAATATCCCATTTTTCTCCTGATGTGCTTTCTTTTTAAACTAAGTACAATGAATATGGCATTCATGTACAAGCAAAGGAAGGAAGCTTGTCATTCCCAATGATAATGCTCAGTAAGTGTAATTCAAAGCATCCATTCACTATCCATTCTCATCTAAATTTCTATATTTGCAAATTTATTTGTCAGTATTCTCCTAGGAAGGGTATCAAAAGCACTGCAATGAGACACTAAAAGCTCATCATTGACTTTCCACCTTCATTAGAATTATACTGCACCTGAAGAAATCTTCCCTTTACCAAGATGCTACGTGGCTTTATGCTAGAGCAAAATAGAGCATCAAAGTTCTTGCTACACAAGTTTTCAAGACTTACGCTGTGTTAAAATGCATTACAATTCAGCAAAGGAAAATCAGTGAAATCTTTTTAGGTAGTTAATCAGATAAGAAGAAAACAGCAGATGGCAGCACCATTTAATAGGCTTTTAAGATCAGCATTATCTATTGTGAAAAACCCCTAACACATATACACACAGGAAGTTATTGACGCTCACTTGCATGTATCACATATTTTGTCTATGAAACAATAGAATACAGACTCTGTTTTAGTGCAAGTCTGAGTTTCAGTAGCTGCAGACACCACTTCCATTGTTTGGGGTATCACAGCAGAATCCAAAGCAGATTTTCTGAGCTGATGTGATTCCTTGAGAGTCCCTAAGCCTAGGCTGTTATTTTAAACAGACAGACATGATTACCTCAAATGTGTTAATTGATTCTGACAGCGAAGACAGGTACCGAAAGAGGCAGTTTACAGATGTTGTTCAGTCTCCACTTCTAAAGAAATTTAATGCAGAACTGAGAATTTGTCATTAATGATTCTGGCCTAATTGATGCCATACTTGCTAAAGGAGAAAGAACTCCCTTTTAGCACACAGGCAGAGGCATACAGGGAGAAGTGCTTGCAGTTGTAATGTTAAAATGCACTTTACACGGTGTACCACTAAACCAGTCAGAAGTTTATTTTGAAAATGAGGAAAATCCAGCTATTTCATATAGGACATTTTTCATTGTATACATTTATTTGACAGTAGCACTACATCTCTTAGATACACTTACATAAGGACTGGGTGTTCTCTTTCAGTTATTGCTTTCCTCTGATGTTCTACTGAACCAGGACTTTAAGCAAGTACTTAAATAATTCACTGTCACAGTGAGTCTGTTACATGAGACCAGGACTGCCCCAAATGTTTTCCGGCCAGGATCAAAACAGTAGCCATTTCACTCCACCACTAGTGAAGCACTATTTTTAAACAGAATTAATAAGCAGCTGAGTAGCTGGTAAGGTGAGCAAAATTAAAACCATATGCTGGAAAAAGAGGAAGATTTTAGTGGAGATACAGACCTTGTCCCTGATCATAACTAATCTGCAGTTATTCCATAAGCTTAGTGCTTTTCTACACCCTTCAGTGTGTGGACCTTTCAAAATGTTCAGCTGGAAATGAAGATCCTCTCACAGAGAATTTAAACCTACAGGAAAGTGGCTTCCTTTGACAACTTCTTGTAAGCTGTCTGCAAGTCCTGAAGAACCCCTTGGATCACAGGATATTTCTTTCAATCTTCCCACCCCACCTCTGCCTTTAACACATAACTCTGTACCAAAAAACAGCTCTAAAAGCAATACAGCAATAGACCTCAGAGAGGTAAAATCCATCATCCCTTCCTGAAAGTCATTGTTAGTAACAAAGTCCCTCAAAGTCAATTACAAACTGCAAGCTATACAGCTTCATTAGTTCTGCTGCAACTGATGAACTGAAACTGCTTGGAAGTAAATGAGGAAACCTGTTGTTCACACAGAAGGAAGAACAGATTTGAACAGATTTAACTTTGGCTCTGCAGAGCTCACAGAAGTCAAAAGTGGTAATAATGTTGTTGTTCAACAAGTCAGCAGATGTGAGTGAATCCACAAAGGGAGCAGGGCCGTTGTGCAAGAGGGTAACATTTTTTACAGAGTCACTGTCAGTGCCAAACCACATTATAAACTTCTTTTTTTCTTTCTTTTTTTTCTTCTTTTATTATGGTATCATTATTATAGAAAATTGCTGTCACCCTCTCTTTTTTAATCTACAGAATTATGTGTGATAGATTAAACTTTCTGCTTCAGACCCATGCATTTCCTTAAACAATCACCTTTAGAGCAATGACAGTTCTTTGGGAAAGGGCACAATGTAGTGTCAACAGCACCACTTTTTCTACAGCTATAAATGCAGCTGTGCAGCACTTTGAACTGCTTATGGATGATGCAAAATTTGCTGAGGAGTGAACCTTAATTTGCCAAAATATATCAATTAGTGGCCTCATAGAGCATAATAAAAAAGGGCTCATGAAGTCTTAAGTCTCATGTGAGCTTCAGTATTGTAAGCTTCAGTCTATGTGAGCTAAGGTGATGCCATTATCTTAATTTTACTCAGCAGCTAGTAAACCAACGTTATATACTTTGCCTTCAAAAGCATCTTAAGAAATGCTCTGCAGAGCATTGCATTCCTCTGGTGACAGAGAGATAAATCCCATTTTCAAAAGTAATGTAGGCAATCAGGATTCCAACCCACATTTGAAAGCAAAAAGGGCTATTTAATTTGGACACTGGGCCTAAATTTAGACATCTATCTTACAAAACTCCTGGCCAGAAGACAGTTTGTGCAGAAACAAATACAAAAAAGAAAAAAAAAAAAAAAAAAAGAAAAAAAAAATCCCATTTTCCAAAACTCTGTGTAGCTTTTGGATAATGTGAATCAGCTTCTTTATTCTTGGATACTGAATCAAATTCAGTGGAAAAAAATGTGCAGTCTTATTTATTTTTTGTTGTTATACCCAGAACTCCTGCCTTTGAACATGCAGTCCTCAGTAAACTCATGTTGCATGCCAAGGTTAAGAATAACAGTAAAATATGAAAATCATGTTTTGAAGTGCTGGATACTTGCAGGACAATGAAACACTGCATTTTGTGTTAACTAAATAAAAATACCTAAATCTCCTAAAACACATGACATCCAAACTTTGCCTAAGCTGCTTAATAGAATCTCCTACGGAACACAGCAATATCCCAGGGAATCAAGCAATGGTCCCTCTTGGGGATATAACTCTTAAAGGACAGCAGAGAACCCAACTACTCCCATTCAAAAGGAAAATCAAAATAAAGAGGAATAAATAGTTTCCCTTACTCCCTTCCCAGTACTTCCCTTTCCTTTATCCTCTGTTTATCAGAGAAACATTTGCATGGAGCTAAAAGAAGAAAAGTGATTTTAAATTTGATGGCAAGACAGTCTCCCCTGGAGTGCCAAGCATCAAGATGCATCCACACCCTTTCATACAGCATATGCGTAGCAATTTACCTGGTCTGATAGAACTGGTGCACCCATGCTCATTCCTTGACCGGCCTTAGATGCATTTGCACGTGCTGAGCCAGTTCCAGACCTTGGTAGCCTCGCACCACTTCTACCTCCTTTGCAACACCTTTCGTGCACTGGGAGACGGTCAGGAAAAAAGGTCCGGCCACAGTTTCTACAGGGCACAAGCTGGGCTTGAGCACTATAATAAGCAGCTTCATTTTCATTTGCAAGCATATAAGAAGCAGAACCAGTAAGGACCTCAGGTTTCTGGGGCTCTGGCCTTCTAAGGTGCTTTGGTAGCTGACTGTTCTCAATATGCCACTTCTGCAGGCACTTAGGTTCGTGTATAGCAATAGAATGTGACCCAAATTCTCTGGCACATATATAGCATATCTTGAAGGGAGGTCTTCTTGAGAAGGGTGTTTGAGACATGTCTAAAGAGTTTGACTGTTATGATATTATTGCAGTGCCCGGTCACCTTTTCTGGGATCCAGCTTCTAGATGTACTACTTTGGGAAGAATTCTGGGAAGATCTGGCACATTAGATGGTGAAACTTGCTCTAAAGGCAAGGTGGTAGAGATACAGATAGGGCTTCTTCAGCACTTGATAGAATACTACATGTTTTATTCACATTCTTTTTCTTGATATTTGTTTCTATGAAGGGTATCACATTTCAGGAAGTTTCTCTCTCTCCTACACATAAAGAGTTTGGGAAAGTCTGTTGTTCAGGATGATTCTACATGTTCTTAATCCATTTCCACGAGCTGAAATATATTAGGGACTTCAGAGCTGGAACAGTGAACCTAATGGCAGTTTCAGTAGAGAAAGGAGGTTTCTGTGTGTTTTCCTTTTGTCTTTTGTTCTTACATGACCCTGAAACAAATGAAATTAGTGTGAATTAATATATGTGTTCTCTTTACTTGAGGTTACCAACCATTAGTTTATCACAAGGCACATCTGTCATATTTTCAAATAGCAGATAAATAATATCAAATATATTCTTATCCACAGTGATCAGCTGAACAAATCTGAAATTCTGGTCCCAGAGGATATAAAATCATGAAGGACATGAGAGAAGATGGGTTTGCACAAACTTAAGGTGATGACATGCAAGTAGTTTGGTGTATAACTAATATGCCTTATTTTCAGTTACTGATAGATAGAACTGGTATTTCTGGGAGTCTTCAATTTATAAGCCCTTGAAACTGATACTTAAATGGTATTTCCCTGTCTCCAGAGACATAAGAAAAAAGATCCCTCAGTAGAGAGACGTGAATGTCCAATCTACAAAGGGACAGTCAGAAAGCAAAGTGTTCCCAGTCAGCATTTGTGGTGTCTCAAATTCTCTGACCAGTCTTGATTGTCCCAGTACAAGACAGTTATTAATGAAATGGAGCAGGTTTTTCAATAAGGCATACTGAGGTGCTTTGGGGGCTGAAGCACATGCTGGATGAGAGAAAGGGCACTGCATTTGTTTAGTCTCCAGACAGTAGTAAATATTTTTCAGTTTTTCAATGTCCAGTCTACCACTGTAAACAGATACATTTGTGCTTTATCCCTTAAATGTTAATTTCTTACAATATTTTGTACTGGTATCCCAAGGATTAGAAAATATAATTCAGACATACACATGTATGGCAGAGGCTACTGTTTTAATTGCAAGGAAAAATAAAAAAACGTAACTAGCACTTTGCATAGATAGGTATCTGCCAAGGACAATCTACTTTACCTATAATAGAAGAAATCTCTGGCAAAAATCATCTTGCCCTTACTGAATACTCCAGACTTCATCTCAGTCTTTCCAAACTTGTAGGGGATTCCTAACACACAAACATATCCACACTGGCTGTCTTGGTGTCTTGGTTCACTTCCTTCGCTGCAAGGATCCAACCTGGATCTTTTTACTGCTTTTTTGCCATTGTCACCATTGAAGACTTTGCTCCCACTCAACAGCATTTTCACCTGTATCTGTCCTACCTCTGAACCCACGGGCTGACTTTTATTATACCCAAGTGCAATGACACAGTTTTGTCATTACCTTTGAGATGACAAACTTAAACTTTGTCTGTATCACTGAGAAGCAATGGAGCTCATTTTAGTGTCTTACAAATATTCTAGAGGGTATCTTAAATACAGGGGCAACACTGAAAAGACAAGTTGTCACCACATTCATGTGAATAGTCATCCTTTTGCCAGGCACACAAAAATGTTTAAATTACTGTATTGACACTGCTTGCTTAAATACTCACAAAGCTGCATATTTCTGGGACACCTGGGATACTTATTTTACAAAAAAAAATCCTGTGAAGCTCATATTTATTTGTAGGCAAAGTGGAAAATGTGAAGGCCATCATACCTGGTCTGTGATTTGTACTGGAACAAATCTCTATGAGCAAGTATGTTGTAGTTAACTGTTAAAAATAAAATTCTTGAGGGCCATTATACTTTGTGCATTCAAAGTTAATACCTAGCCCAAAACTCTATTATAGCTACAGTCTTTTGAAAACCGGGATAATGTGGCTGTAGTATCCTCACATGTCTGAAGCTACCAGGTATATCAGGTACATATAATCTATGCTGATGGTTACACAAAACTATAGCACTGGAATTTTTAGTTCAGATACCAAAATAACATGTTCAGCGGTATGTGATATTTACATGTGCAAACTAGTATTTAGGCTACTGTACTACAAGACTGTTTTAAAAACTGGGAGAGTTTCCAAGGAGGGTGGCCCATAGGATGAATCAAAGTTGGGAAGTAGCCAAGCTCTTTAGGAGGATGAAGAGAATGGAGGGCCAGAGAAACATTAAAGGGTCATGAAGGCAGGGGAGATAAGGGTTATTGGCAGGTCACAGGAAGGGAGCATCAGAAAGTTCAGTAACATTGCAGGGAAGTTATGAACTTTGAAAGGTCCTATTTATGTCCTATTTACTGATTTATGTCAGAATGAAACTTTCTTGTACCTGAGAGGATTCTTAAAGCAACAGTGAACACTGAACTGCCTGCCATATGAAGAATGTTAGGTGACTAAATCTGTTGCCATTAGGAATGAATCAGTCAATAAAAGATGCTATAAACAATCTATTAACAATATAACCTATTGTTGGATTTCCAAGATTTCTATTGTAAATACTTCATAAGAGAATTATGCTTCCTTGTGGGGATTACACCATTTGGACTGCATTTATTCTTGCCAAGTGGATTGTTATTATTTGGAAAATTCCTATAAATTCAGTGTGAAATGAAAAGGCATATGAGCAGTTCAGATCTTCCCTCAAGCTCAGTGGTAAAGATGTGGAAGTAGATCAGGACTGGGATTTAACAATTTGAAACATAAAACTTTCTTACGGGTTTGTTGTTTTTTGTTTGTTTGTTCGTTATTTTTTTTAATGTTGCAACATGTTTTAATGAAGCAGGAAGGTACAGTTGATCATTGCATATAGCTATGGGAAAACATTTCCTCTGCAATTCCACTGAGGACAATATTTAAAAACAATTTCATGAACTGCAGTGACAGGTCACTTATAACTAGTGGAGAAATTCAGTGTAATTAAAAGCAAATGAAATACTATGACTAATTTAGAATCAGGATAAGAACTTCAGTCTAACTAAAATAGAACAGAATGATGAGAGCACAAACAGCTCAATACATCTATCATTTTCTTGTCCTGAAGTGGGAATGGGAACCCTTGCACACAGGTTTTAAACTTCACCTAATCATTGCAACAATAACATTATTGCAACAACAGCAGCAATAGCATTATTAATCACTGCAACAACAGCATTATTAATAATGTTTCACTTATGCTGCCTTCTGTTAGCCAGCATGTGTAATTCAACCTATAGAGGCAGAAACTTCTTCCCTGAAACAGCCTTCGTTATGTCTTGTGTCAGTGTTGGATCTTGGAAGCAAAGTTGACACATACGTTTCCTATTTCCTGTATGCAGCCCATTTCTGAAGAGCGACCCTCTCTGTTTTTCATCTCTCTTGATTCTCTCATGTAAACAATTCCTCAAAAACCATTATAAAGTAATTTTATAAGCCTGGATTCCTTGACTGAATTGAACAAAACATACTTGCATTAGCTGGGGGATTAAACTGTTTCCAATGAATCCTCAACACTACTGCTTTTGACTTAGCTAGAATTCCACACAGAGGCCTCTCAGCTATAGAAAAACCTGAGTTTTCCGTATGGAAGAACACACTGCATGAAGCTTCCTACCACTAGGACATAACCATGCTTATTCAACAGACAAAATACAGGAGCAGCTGTGATAATTTGGGGAATCTGTTTTTGTTCAGTTTAAAGATGCTGACTGGTATCACAGCCTTTCCATGTGTAGCTGTATCAGACTGTAAATTCTATTTAATCTGTATGGCTGGTTTATTGTCACTATTCTAATCTGCTAGCACAGAAGGATAAATCCTTGCACCAAATGAACGCAGAGCTAAACTGAAGGTCATGGAGCTTTCAAGCTTACATGTCAAAAATACCCCAAAAACCTCTTAGACATGTTTGAATTCATCTAAAAGCTGAGACAATTTAAAAAAAAATCCCCTTGGACATGCTTGGCTTCATCTAAAAGCAGAGGCAATTTCCAGGAAGACCATAAACAAGCAAGGTAAGCAGTGGGAACCACTTTCTTTGTTTTGGTATTTTTTATGTGTTTGATAAAGCTGAGAAGGATTTATATGGAATACTTGCTTCAGGTGACAGTGCCTTAAATCCATGAGACTTTTTGGAGAGGTCATCTATAATTGTAGAGTGCTTACAAAAATCAGGATTCCCATAAGAAAGTTATGAGAATGTCTGCATGAGTTGATCTGCTTGAGGGAGAGGATGAAAGGCTACAGAGACACATAAATGAAGAGGAAAACATATGGGTCCAAAATGGTGGCAAATAAAAAAGCCTGGCAGAAGCTCAGTTACAGATCAGGTTGTCAGTGCCAAAAAAAGAATGGACTAATTTTAGCTTGCAGAAAGGAACTGGTTCATTCATTGTCTTGGATTCAAGAACTCTTGGTTGTGTGAACCCTTGTTTATGTAAACCCCACTTCACTCTGAGTTTTCCCTTTGTTTTCCCTTTCTTCAATACTACTCAATGCTGTACACTTATTCTGCCTGTCGGCCATGCAGTGCTTTTACCATAAGTTTTCTGTTTGTGACACCAAGTTGTTATGTGGGTCATCTAATAAGGGTGATTTATGTACATTGGATGAAATTCACAAGTATCATAAAAAGATTTTACCTGTAATACCTAACTTTGTTGTTATATAAATTGGAAATGTCTCAAATAGCTTTAAGTGAGAAGCAACAAGCAAAATCTTCTTGTACTACAAGAACACCCAGAGATACTTGTTTTTTAGTCTGGGCTGGATTGTGTAAACAGACAAAGGAGAAAACCCAGTGCAAGAGAGTATAAGATATAGAGAGATTAAATAAGTGATCTGCCAAGCATAACACAGCATATCTGAAAAAGAAGGAAATTAGATTTAGATTTTCTAGCACCTCAATACTGAATCAGTTCAGTCACAGGATTTTCTAAGGCTGATCCCCAACTTTACAGTCAAGTTCTTTTTTCTCTACTTTCCTGGGTTTGCATTATATTTACATATAAAAGAGGTGTCAGAAAGGACCAAACAGACGCCCACTGTTGAGTGCCAGAAAGCACTGCTTCAGGCTCTTTCCAAATAAAATATTTTCTATGAGGCTTCTCATTATTCTTTAAGAGAAAGCAAAAGAAATTAAACCAACATCTGAAGTTTTATTTTTTCTTGGGCTAAATGTTTTATATTGCTCAATTATAAATCATTTTAGAAATCCGTTAAGACAAAGTACTCAAACATAAGCTGGACAAAAATACTGGACAATTTGTAGTATCTTACTGTTGGATCTGTTTTCCACTGAAAGATAAAAGGAAGAAACATTTTTTATATTTCCAACAATATTTTTAGCAAATTAACCACATATTAAAACCACACATTTTCCAGCTCAGGACTACATTCTCTCCACAGTTGCTGGCTGAAAGAATCTCCTTTGGTTAGTCCTAGAGACTAATCATTTCCTTCAGTCATGTGAAAAGAATAATCTATTATTTTATGGAACTTTAATAAATACCACTGAGATGTAGAAAATCCGAAGTTTACTATGTCAAGATGCTTCATCATGTCACAGCTGAGCATGATCCATATTTTTATGCATCCTCCTCTCTCAAGAAACCACTTTCAAGCACACAAATATTGGCAAATACCTCGCTTCTGTCAGCTTCAAGACTTTGTTAGTCTGTAACATCGTGTATCACAGCAGCCTGGCTTAAATGTCTTGGGAGCCATGCACACTCAGAAACATCCAAGCATGGAGCTTGTTCCAGCAGAGTATCAGGTGCACAGAGACCTTTTCCCCCATGTGATCTGCAGCCCAGAGGGTGGTGGTTATGCCTCTGTTTAAAGTGGATGCAGCCAGACAGGACGACAGGACAAGAACACTCAAAACCAAACAGGCCGAGTTAAAAAGCCATTGCGTTCTGATATTTGCAAACAGGGTAGAACTGTCTGGGAATCTTCTAGTGAACATTTTTCCCATTGTTTAAAAGTGTTGGTTAGATAAAACTGGAAGTTTCCTCAAAGATGTACCCTGTTTGACTTACACAAGACAGAAATCGTATCTCTGAGCCTGTGTCTGTGTGCAAAGATCCATTACAATATAAGACAAAGAAAATACATAACCCAGAGATTTCTATACAATTCTTATACAGAAGTATTTAAGGTGCTCTTTATAATGGCACAATCAATTAGTCAAGGCTTTCCTCAATTTTTCTCTGACCAATGAAATTACCAGGTCTTTCTTTGGATCTGATTATCTTTCTACCTAAAACGTTACGATCAATTTAAAAGTCCCTGGTATTGAGAGCTGCCAGCATATACTTGGCATTTAAGAAGACCCTATATACAATTATGTAGTACTTAGATTTACTTTACTTAATTAGCTCAAATTAAGGTTGTGATTGTGTTACCAGAGAAAGCTGGAGACTGGTTTTACAGACCCAGTAGTTCTTTCATGTTACTATGTCCTCTGCCCAGACATAAGAAATTATTCCTTTGATTTGACTGAAATTCCAACATTATATGTCCAAATTAAGACTGCTACTAGTTGAAATACATGGGGAAAAATGAAATATTTTTAGTGGAAAAAAATTGTAACTTTCCAGACTTTTAACATTCAATAACTTTTAAAATTCAAAATTCAGTAACACCATTGTCTCATATCTCATATATTATTTATGCTCTACAAACAGTGTTCTTGGTTTTTGTGTTTTACTTAGTGATGCATTATGAGGGTAAGGATTATCTTTTGTTTTATTCACAATTATTTAATATACATCTCATATTCTGAAGAAATATTACTCCCTCCACACTACACTTATTCTTGTGCAAAAATCAGCAGATATATTCCCCGTGTGGGTGAGAATGGGGATACCTACACATCACATTCTTAATCATCTTTAATTACTAGCTTATATCTGTGATACCTACCCTGCAAATCCTGTATGGCATATGCGATATGCATCAAATAATGGCTAGATGAGGTATGTTAACCCTTCCCACAGTGTGGAGGTATGAGAGAAAGCAGACATTGAAGCAAGTATGCTTACACAGCTCAAAGTGAGCTACCTGTACTTTCCAGCTCAAGTATCTTTGTTCAGCATTTCCATTTCTGGAACTCATATGTACAGAATCAGGTGTTTTCTCCCAGGGATCTGGATGATGACTATGCAATTATTTCAACAGAGTAGGCTCATCATTAGGGAGAAAAAACAGGTGGATGGATAAATGCATATTGTTATGAGTCTGAAACAAAAAGAATAGAAGCCAAGAATGTCAACTTGTACAAACTGACACAATTAAGTGGAAATCAGAAGAAGGATGACACTCTACATGTGCTGAGAGCCTGTCACTGGAACTGCAAAGTGATTCAGTGATGGGAAGACACTTTTCCCAATAATCTCCAGTAACACAGCTACATTATACAGGATAAAGTAATCTAAAAGGGTTATTTTCTTTTACAGTGTAAATCAATCTTAATATATTGATTTCTCTGAATAAAAAAAAAGTGTTTCTGCTGATACATGATACCATAACTAAAGTTTTTGGTACATCTGTTATGAACAGGATACTCAAATAGATAATCTGCTTACATGGAAATTATTACACTCAGCAAGACAGACCAGCTATTAAAATATGAAAACTAAACAACGAGCAGAGAGCTACAACAGCAGAAGAGAAACTGAAGGAATCTAGAGCAGTGGATGAAATTATCTTAAGAGGAAAATGTCTAGAAAAGCAAAACTCTGGACATTGAATTATTTTGTGAAATATTGGAAAAACTAAGACATTATTAAATACTCGTGTTTCACATGAATAATGCAGCACATCCTAATACTTTGCAGAACACTCATGATACAGTGACACAAAAAAAGGAAGGGCTGCCTACTAAATATGTTACAAAAAACAGCGTGCTATCAAAAGATTCATCACATCCAGCAAGAGCCTTAACAGCACTATAGCACTCATTCTGAAGGCTCTTGTTTGCAAAAATCTTAAAAGAATCATTCCTCTACATTATTGTTTTTCTCCTCTGGACTAAATCAACAGTGATTTACAACTGGTGTGAGAGGACATGATGGATAAAGGTCATCAAGTTTTACCTGCTACCCCTGGATCCTCATGATTATGTAACTTGTTTAATGTTTAATGATCATCTTTTTCCCACTTCATATTTGAAGCATTGATCCATATTGGCTGTCTTACAATTCTTTAGTGAACAGGAAATTCTTTTTTTCTGTTTTGTAATTCTTTAATGAACAGGATTAAATTCCATATGCCAACAAAAATACATATGGAATATAAGCCTGAAATATCCCCAGATAATGTGGCTTAAAAAGAGACATATTTGAGCTCCCTACTGTGTAGCCATAATTTCACCTGTTTATATACCACTGCATTCTATTACAGATCAATGTCCTATGGAGTTATGTAGATAGAAAAGCAAACTTTAGTAAAATACATAAATTTGTAGCGAAGGAAATGGTATTAGTTTGTACCTTGAATGGTCAGTTCAATCACAGTACCTTAGGGATAAATTTTGCAGTAAGCTTTAAGATAAACCATGTGGACAGCAAACTTTTCTGTTTCTGTTGTGCTTTCCAAACAAAGCAAAACAAAGCAAAACAAAATGGATTTTTAGCAAATATCATCATTATTGTTATGCATCACATATTTTCCAGGAACAGAACTGCAAGAGATAATTTATTATATAGGACAATCAGCAATTATGTGCCAGGTACGGCTGCCTTTTACAGAGAGTAACGTTTCTACCTTTCAATGTCCATATTGCTGGCTATGAGTAGTGCATTTTATTCTTCTGCCCTTTAAAACACACACATAAATGAACTCAGTCCACACCCCTGGAAGAGTGGGGAACCAAGAAGCCAGAACATCTGATATGGTAAATGCTCATGCACCATTTTTGCCAGGCCAGTCAAACCCACGCAGAAACAAATTCCAGAGAACAAATGCATTATCCTGACAGTAAGCACTAATACACATGAATGTATCACCAGCTAGCTGGTCTAAGGGTGGAAAGTCACACAAATCTTTGTTGATTGACCTTTCTGCTTATTTACAACTGTGCCCCTGACCTCTGCAGGAATCTGACCATCTGGTGCTCAGGGAAAGCCTTGTTTTAGTTGGATGAGGACAGGACACACTACATTATTATTAAGCCTTGCTTGACTGAGGTTCAGGGCAGGCACGCTGTCAGTACAATCTTCACAGGAAAATGAAGTGAAAGCTAGCAAAAGTGGGTTGTGAGCCCATAGGATCCCGTGCCTCTCGGCCAGGCAGAAGAGTGGCTTGGACTTCGGGAGAGAAGGAAAAGCATGGCTCCTCCTCACCCAACCATTCTTCCACCGTATTGCCCGAGAAAAATATTCACAGGCTTATTCAGATCCAAGGCTCCCGAGACCGTGGATGGCATCTAAGTGTTCATGTCCTCTTAAGCACCGACTACCTCCGCTTGGATCAAAACTCCCTCCTGTCCCTTAAGGCTGCGTTTCTCCCCGGCTGCCCCGTGGCTGGGTGTGCCCGCTCCTGAGGGAGGGAGGGAGGGAGGGAGGGAGGGAAGGCGCTCGCGTGCCCTGAGCGGCCGGGCCGTTCTGCCGTTACCGCGGCAACGCCGCGCCGCGTTCAAATTCCTGCCGCCGGCACGGGCGCCGATTGGCGAGAGCGGCTGTCAGTCAGCGGGACGGGCAGCCCCGCCCCCTGCCCGCCGGGGGCTGAGGGTGTCGGCGGAGCCCTTCGGGTCCGGGCTGAGCGTGCGGCTGAGGGCAGCGTGTGATCGGCTGGACACCGGACGGTGTTCTGTAGGAAGTGATCCCGATCAAGCTCTGCATCCTTGCCCGGGGACCCCTCTCGCGATCCCTTTCCCCTCTTGCCTAGGTGAGGAGGGACAAATGGCATCATGGCGAAGTCCACGCAGCGGACAAGGACAAGCTTGAGAAGTCCTAAATCTGCCTTCCCACGTAGGCACTCTTCTCATTCAAAAGTTCACACTTTTCGGCCAGACTGTTTTCAACACTTGCCAAATTTAACTTTTGCAAGCTTCATATTTTCCTTGGAAGTTAATTCTTACAGAAGCAATGATAATTACTACAAGAAAACCCGGCTCGTTCAAACATTCCTATGGCAAGTGTTCTCTGGTGGCAGTGCCAAGAGCAAGCGGCAGGCCTGCTTTCATGCTGCCCCTCTCTACATAACCAACTTCAGTTGTCACTTAGTGAAAACTCAAAATGCACAACAGGCATCGCTTGTATAGGGCCAAGAGCAAGTGTTCTGCTAAGCGGCAGAAATCTACTGCAAACAAATTCTAGCACCTGCTTGAAATGGTTGGTGGGCCTAGCGTGCCTTGTTAAAGCAGCTGAAGTAAACCTATCAAACAAGCTTTTACAGCATCATGTCCTTCAACCAGGTGAATTCCCAGCCCTGAGACCCAAAATTATATTTACAAAAAGCTTTCAGATAAGTAAAATCAGGCTGTCTGATGAGAACGTGTTGCATTGCAGAACGGCAGTGTGCAAAGAAGGGAAGTGATAGCAGGCAAGGCCTTTTGACATTGCAGCACCAGTAAGCACAGCAGTTAATTCAGCTTCATGCTGTGTGTAGCAAAAGGTGTTCATCAAATGAGTAGCGCCTGGATTAAAAGCAAATTACATTTTCCCTTAGGGGTTAAACACAATTTGTATCACACCAAATTTATTGTCAGCATGACACAGAGCTCCCACCTTTTGACAGAATTAAGATGCAGACCCTCTTTTTAACAGTATTCACAGAATGCCTTGATGCCATGAAAAATACAAGAAAAAATTATTTCATGTTCATCACGCAAGACTGTTAGTTTCTAGTTATTTGAGGTTACTGTAATCATTGCATGTGACAGATAAATATTAAAGAATAATAGTGGAGTTACAGAGTTAAAATTTAGGGAGTCCTAAGGTTAAAGTTATCCTTTGCCTCACAGATCTAACAGAACATTTATAAATGGAAATAAAAGTATGTTTGCATGTTGTAAACATAAGTCAACCTACATTGACCTATGTGTCTTCAGAAAATAAAAATCCTTTTCTCCATTGTATGATTTTAGGTGGTAGACAGGTAAGACTTTTGTTTCCAATGAGCTGTCTTAGATGTCAGCTCAAAGGTTTGAAATTACAAGGAAGTAATTGCAGTACAAGATTTAGGAAAAAGACCCAACATCTTGCTGCTTTTTTTTGTTTGTTTAAATTAATAAGAGTGTTTTCAGGTCATTAGAAATGAGGAACAAACTAAACAATACTTCCACTCCAATTTAAAAGCCCACCCCAAATCCTTAACAAAGTTGTCATCAAGGTAATGGAATACATTTCCTGTTAAAGTATTGTCAGTAAAATAGATTTTTAGTAAGTTACTATGTATATAAAACTTGCTGATTTTTTGTTAAAATTCATACCAACAATATATTAAAAATTGGTGAGAAATTTACAGCTGAATTTCTGATTGGCATATTTTGTATGTATGTATGTATGTGTGTACGTATGCTTGTATGTGTGTAGATGTTTAGGTATTTGAAAAAAGCAAAAATGGACAACGCTGAAAAATGCTGTATTACCTATACCATACATGTGGTTTACTGCATCTGACTGGTAGAGATCTCTGTGTTATTTTAAATTAAATGGTACAAAATTGCATTTAATCTCTTCTGGTTTGTATCTTTTCCATAATCCATTCTCAACTCTTGCTGACTGGATAGAATGCAAACAAAAAACACAGCAATTAATTTCACCAGAGAAAGAAGAGCAGAAATTAATTGCTTTCCACATGTATCTTCTTCAAACCAGATGCTATCACATAGTGGACAAGATACTGCCTAGGAACCAGCTTTATTATATGAAGTATTTTACATTTCTTGTACCTGAGCAATCAGGGTGCCCTGGAACAACAGGAAGGGTCATAGAGAAGCCATGGGAAACTTATCATAGGATATCAATGTGTCTGAATTTACCAAAGGGCCTGAGGCAAACATCAATAAAAATATTTGTATCCTGGCAAGGTAGAAACATCCCTGATATAATTACTTTGCACATATTTTTGTAACTGTCATTCCAACTAATAACTCTTTTGCTTCTGCTGCCCTGTTTTGCTTCCTCCAAAACTCTGGGTGGGATTCTATCAGAAGGTCAACTTGGAAGCAGCAGAGAAACAATAAATAAACCAAGAGTATGCAAAAATGCCTTAAAAAGTAGCTTGGATGGGGTAAAGGTGAGAGGTCATCAGTTGCTAGGACTTCTTTATTTTTACTGTTTATTATAGCTCATTTGCTCATGGAGAGAAAACAGATGAGGAAAGTCCATTTCATTATATATTATTTTTACTTTCAGGATTGCTCTTCTGAACATTTGGAAATGTTTGTTATATGTCTTTCCCATAATCAGTATTTCTTTTCTCTTGTGTGCACTGAAGATTTTCCTATGACAAGATTATTTTGGTAACTGAAGGTTTAAGAACTTGACTTTTCTGTCCATGAAATCAGCCTATGTTTAATATGATTTAGTTGTGAAGACATTATTTAGGAGACCAATGTATTTATATTTTGACATTGCCTCTGTTATGTGCCACCTTTTTGGTTTAATTTACAGATTAGCATGCAGACCTTCCCTCAGAGCCTATCTTCAAAGCATCTGAAAGAGCATCAGTAAATTAATTATCCTCTGTATTCAGTAAATTTTCTTTCCTGAAGAAGAGAAAGGCAACACTGAGGCTGAAAGAAACGCATGCCTTGTTTCCATAACCGTTTCCAGTGGACAACCAGAAGACAGAAAAGATTATGTTGCAGCTAAGAACACAGTTCAAACATGTACAACCAGATTTCCCTTTGAAGCTGGAAGTTTTCCCAGGAAGATGGATATGGCTGCAGCTGAAGCAACAGTCATTTTTCATGAAGTGAAATACTGCCACACATTCCAAGGCTGGACTACTCCAAGCAAATTACACAGTGTTAATGACATTTCCCCATGTGACCACCTGAAAATATCCAGTGCTTTTTTCACCAGAACTGTGTTTATCTCACAATTATACTCCTGTAATACCTTTGATAATACTTGTCAGTAGCAAAGATTGGTGGGAAAAATGTCAGATCCCCTGAATTAGTTTCTTTAACAAGAGAAAGAGAAGTTCTGAGAAAGAATTTTGAAACTCCAAAATGCAGTAAGAGGGAGGAAGGACCCTTGTGTTTGGACAGGAAAAGAACAAACCCAGAGTTTAGAAGAAGTAATGGAAGAATAAGTGGCAGCATAAAGATTGTAAAAGTATGAACTTCTCAAAAAAAATTGTCTTCTCAAAAAGAAAAATTTTAATTAGCACACTGAATTTCTCTCTCTTGTCAAGAAGGTTTGATTTAGTAACCAAATCATTGGTTATTAAATACATCTATATGTGAACTATTCCTGTCAATGATTGTCTAATGCTGTAGCCATTAGTTTTACATTTCTCAGTCCATCCCAAAGGATGCATATTATATTGCTCTGTACACCACTATTAGTTTATGCTCCCTCTTCAGGACTGTTTTTGCAGGACATGGTAGCCACACTTATTGGCCTGCCTTCCCAGAAGGCAGCCCGAGAATCATCACTCTGCACACACCAGAGCTCTCTGCTGTGAGTTTCCTCCCCTGACTGCCAACAATATCAGAGGAATTTGATTTGCAGAAACCTGAACTCCTGGCCTCCAGCTCAGGGCAGCCCAGGGCTCCTTTATACAGACTATGCATTTCTTCCAGCCCCCTTGGAGTGGCTGACTCATTGCATCCTCACACAGTCTGCCATTTTGTGCTCTTTCCCTTCTTATTACATCCCATATAGGCAGCCACCAATGCCAAAAGCTGTCCCAAGAGCTGGAATCACCTTGTCTCCAGTGCAGCCCCCTTTACCCTGCTGTCACAGTTTCTAGCCATCAGTGAGCTTGTGCCCCAAGCCTCAATACCTAGATACAAACTGGAACAGCAGTGAATCAGCTTCAGGGGAGCCCAGCTACATACAGTCAGTGTACTTCAGGATCAGACAATTTTCTTGCAACAGATATTCCCCATTCCAGTCACTCATATTACTGCTACCTGGATGCCCTTTTTTTCACATATCTTTTGTACCTAGCATACACTTTCCATTTCATAAGCATCTTTCACATCAAGAACATAGTGGATAATGAAGTCTTCCAACAAAGCAGAAGAAGCTTAACAACAAAAAATTAAAAAAGAGACTGAACTGTATAAAGTTAAATATAAGATCAACCTATTTAAAAAAAAGAAGGAATAAACTACCAGAGGAGAAACTGTTAACATGTGTTGAGTTCTTCAACCCTTCAAATCTCCATTTCAAGCCTGCCTGACTTCAGGAAAGACAGGCTTTAGGCTAGCTGCAAAATTAGTTGGATGAAATACTGTGGCCATGTTATGCAGTAGGTCAAACTAACAATCTGTTGATCACTTCTGGCTCTAAAATCTATGAGTCAAGTAATTCTTCCTAAGTGGCCCCAGAAGGATTTGAGCCTCTGTGACTTAAACCTCTACCATTTATTTTTGCATTTACATGCTGAAAAGTTTTATGTTTTATTCTACTAGACTTTTTCTTCCTATTTCATCACAGTAGCCCCACCAAAATGGATCTCCACACAGAAGAGCTGGAAATTATCCCCTGTCCTCTGTCTTTTTCCCTCCATTCGCGGCACTGGAAGTAAATAAGCCAGAAATAATGTCAGCAGAAAGGACTGATTTCCAGTTCTTCCTTAAAAATCTCACAAGCAAGATTCGGAATTTAATTATATCCAAAAAAAAAGTCAAGAACCACACTTAGATCAGTTTTTATCCCATATTTCTAAGCCAAGATGTCACTAAAACAACAGCTGCATATTATAAATGGGACACAGACTTTAAAATCTCTCTGCACTCAGCCAAAGAGTGAAGAAGGTCAGAAATTCTCCAGTCTTCAGATAGATCTGAAAATACTTGAAGACCTCCTGTGTGCATCAGGTAGCAAACATGTCAAACATCCACTGAGCCTCTCCTGCGAACCTGGATTTATGTTCTGAAAGAGACCAAGCAAAATGTCATAAATGAAAGAAACTGTCACATTGGTCACTATCCCCCTTTCTTCTGTCTGCTTCTGTCTCTTTCCCATATTCCAATCTTCCTTCATCTTTTACTTCTTTTGTTCCTTCCCTCTTTATCCTTCTAGCACTTGACTTTGCTATTGTTTTGTTCTGTGGCTAAACCTGCCAGTGCCAACTTCCTCCATCATCATCTTTTCCCCCAGTTAGCTTTCTCTCTCATTACACTTTTCAGCACACTCACCCTATGTCTTCATTGCCCAGCTGCACTGTTTGAGCATTTCCTCACTCCTTTCTAAGCCACTTACCTATTTTAGTCATATGTTCATGTCCCCAGACAACTACATCTCTCATCCATCTTTTTCTGTGATACTCTTTCAGTTGCTTGTTTTATGCAAGCCCATTACAGATTTACAATTCAATATATGTGAGTAACTTGTAACTGCAAGCACTGAGTTGATCTCCTAATTTGCTCCTATGAAAAACACTTCCAGTTCTCCTCCAGTATTTCTTCTACTTCTTCTGAATAATGCCTCTCTAGGTACCACAACACGATGCAAGTTCTCTAAGTTTTCCCATCCCTCTCATTATTTTGTAGTCAGCTTTTGCTGCTGAGGAGAAGTAGGGGACTTGAAGACTTGGGAGTATACTTGAAGCATGGGAGCCATTTCCAGTTGTTGCCACCTGCTAAAGTCATCCCTCTTGTTGGTGGGAAGCAGGAGCAGCAGCAGCCACACCCCTCTTTGCAGCCTGATCAGAACAGGGCAACATGACAGTTTGGCTAAGCACAAGGAGGGGACCTGCAAGGAGATGGGGGAAGACATATAGGCTAGTTTTATGAAGAGGTAGGGGCCAAGATTACTACAGGAGAAACCAGAGAGTCTGTGGAGGAATAAAAGCATCCACAAAATGCTTCATAAAACCAGAGAGTTGGGTGAAATGAAGGGGCATAGATCCCTTTCCTGTAGGAGGGGGCACCCCATTAATATTCCTACTATGTATTGGATTTCAAATCATTATAATGGAAGACAACAGAGACAATCTTTCTCTCCTTTTCTCCTCTGACATTGATCCCCACATACTGACCCCTTTGTGTACTTTTTAAAGTATTTTCTTTCTCTGTATCTCTTCAGCTGTCTGTCTGCATAGCAAACTATGCAGCTCACCTCACATTCCCTTAAGCTCAGAGAATTTCCTCAGCCCTTGTAAGTTCTGTATGATACAAGCATGTTAGACAAACATTTAGCACGCAAATGTACTTACGTAGTCTCTTGTTTTCCCCTTGTGTGGCTCTGAAGGGTTATGAAAATAATAGGCCAAACAACTTCATGCCAGCAGTAATTCCAGCCCCACCCTGCAGAATGGGCAGACACCACATGGCCCAAGAAACAGCCAAATTTCATGATTACATTTAAATAAATGTTGGCAGTTGAAAAGACTGCTCTGTTTCCCCTAGTCTTCACTCTCCTCATGTTCTTTCCCTGCAGGGGGCTATCAGCACCTTGGCTAAGTTGGTTGCAGAATGACATGGAGAGACTTCACTCTGTAGGAACAAAAAGTTCCTTTGAAAACTTGAAAATACCCACATAACAAAGCAACACTGGTAAACAGGATTTCAGCAAGGACCACAATGCTTAATGATTTTGGGAGTTAAGAAAAGGCACAGATGAGGTGGGAAGAATGAACTACTTTTCCAAATAGTTAAAGTTCAGTGTTTGCCAAGAGCTGCAGGAGGGAGAAACAAACAGAAATATTAATAACAAGAAAATAAAGGATTTAGAACAGCATTTCACTTAATTTGGTAGGCGGTTTGGGTATTTTGTTTGTTTCCTCTGCTTTTTTTCATACTTGGCTGACAGTACCTGTGGTATTATCTAGACACACCAGACAGGAATTTATAGTTGCCTTTTATTGAATTGTTCACAAGCTGTATGGACAGCATGTTTTTCATAGTTCTTCTCATCCTTAGTTCTACAGAAGATTTCTATGCTCTGCTTCTGACTGTATGTCAACAGGACTTTTTGGTGTTACCAGAATTAGAGGGAGTTTTTGTGAGCCTTTAGAAGAGTAAAATTTTTGTTACCTGATTCAGAAAATAAAAAGAAGATATTGTACATACACAAAACTAGGTTTTCTAAGGAAATAATTAGGAAAAAAATATTAAGATTATTCTCAATCCATTTTTTTCCTGACAACTGAGAATATGAATTGTTTGCTCAGCCATTTCATTTTAATTTCACTGTGCTTTGTGATTTGAATGCTGTCAATACAGATTAAAGAGGGCACATGAGGTTATTTTTAATGAACATTGCATTAGAAGTTTACAGTGATTGGAAATACAGCTGAAAATTTTGCAAATCCTGTCTCTATAGTTTGTTTGTTTGTTTTACATTTTTTGTTAATGGAAAGTGCTGAATTTGCTTTTTTTTCAGTGTGTTACAGAAGAAACTTGAAGTGTAGCTCAGATCTCACTGAGGGCCTTCTTGAGGTTGCCTACATTACAAAGAACAAAAATATTAACAACCACTTTGTAAGAGGTAGTTTTCAACTGTAAAAAAGCTATGACATATTTGCATTTCTACTTCAGTATTTTTTCAGAGGTCAGAATGGGGCTTATGCTGTTACTCACTTGGCATCAGTTACAATATCTGTTCAATACCAGGATTAAAAGTTTTGAGTTTATTAATAAAATGTGAGATCTTTCACTGCTAAAGATACTGTAAAAGTTTGGCAGTTTTGGCTAGACACTAAAGCTAGGTTACTTGTATCATCCTTTCATGCTTGTTTTTTCCTTTTCACCTCCTGTAATTCTCTTTGCAGGTATGGCCAGTAGACGACTTACAGATTTGCATTCAATATGCTTAAGGATGTTGTTACAGGTAATAAGAGACCAATAGCATTGTGTCAAGGTTTCATGGATAACACAATGTTGTTTGACTTTCATATTCTCCTTGCAGGTGGTAAGACAGCAAACATCAAGAAATCAAGTGTCACAAGCATAACATATTTCTCCATATATTTCCCACTTGACAGTTTGTCAGCAATGGATCTGTACCAATGATTGTGTTACAGTAGATAAAATAATGCTGGCTCTGCAAGAACCTATCCAGTCTCCTTGGGCTATTATCTTTGGGCAAAATGCAGTTTATGCAGAGTGTAGGGAGTGGACAGAGTGTAGGCTTGGACTGGGTTTATCTTGCTAGAGAGCCAGATTTGTTGTCTCTGTGCAGCACACATCAAACCAGTACCATGGAACCCTCTGCAACTGCATCCAATGGGCTCTTCTTTGCCAGCATGACACCCGCAGATTTTATGTACTTGTGTTCATGCCATATCAGGCATCATCTATTTCCTACTGTGCTGCAGAGCACTCTGGATTCTTAGAAAGCTTGTTAGCTCTCTTGAAATGTGGTGCACTTAGAGATCAGTTAAGGTCAGGTGCTCTGCATGAATGAGTGCACTACTCCTCCAGTTTGGACTTTCAGGGGGGTAAATTGAAGGGATACTCTTAGGTCTGGCTGGTCTTGTGAGAACTGGTTTCATGACTGCTCCTGGTACTTGCATCATCCATGTTTTTCTGCTATGTTTGCTTTTTTCCATCAGATAATGGAGAATTCACCATAATTATTTTTGGCTGGAGTACTGCCATTAATAATTACTTCAAAGTGGTGTAATGTAAAAAGGTCTCATGCCAGAGAATGTTTTTTTTTGTTTTTGAGAAAATGGTGTTACTGAAGGTTAGATTAAGAGGCCAGAAACCCCAGTAAAAATTATCATGGTGCAGGAAAATTATTGAACCTTCTTGTCACATCAGTGTCCTAGCACAAGGACTTAACCTGATGTTCTCAAAATACACTGACAGCTGCTGGGAGAAAAGGAGTCTGCAGCCTGTAGGTGAACATGACCTGCTTCTGTGACAAAGCAGCATCAGGCTAGGGGGTTTGAGAGCCCAGCCACCTCAATATTTCCTGGTTTGCTGAGCAGGTTGCTCTTTGCTTCAGAATGTTCAAACTGTAACTCCCATGGCCCAAGGGAGGTATCAGATCTGAATCCTGCATATCACTGAATGTTCTGGATACTTCAATAATGATTAAAAGCACTGCTATCGCCATTCACTATCTCAAAAAACATGTGAATTAGTTGCATGATTTGTTTCCTGGATGGGCAGTCTATATGCCTGTGGAAAGAGTGACAGAAAGAAAGAAAGAAACAAAATAAATTACTAAATGCAGTTGATCTGAAGAATGCTTATATTTTTGCTCTTTTTGTTCAACTGAATGTAAAATTAACTTTTTTTACACAATATAATTAATGTTTAATTGGTATGGTGTCCATCACCTTGTTTCTGATATGAAAATCTCTGCCACTGTATTCTTAAGCCTAAATGTAATGACTTTTGCAATCACTGCTCATAGGCCTCTCTAATATGCCACAGAAAATGAAATTTACTTGTGCACATTTTGTGAACAAACACAAAACCCCATTCTTTTAAAAGTTCAGTTGCTGTACTCTACCAAGGTGCTTTGGAGTTCTGTTTCAAAAGAATGTTACAAAAAATGTGAAAGCTTCTACACTGGCATAACATGAGAAGACCCTGCAAAAATTGAAATGCCAGACTAGTGAGCTGGAATTTGCCTGCGTTGCTAGATGGGAAGGGAGCAGGGGGAAGAACAGCACACATTCCAACTCCAGAAGGAAAAACCTGGTGGTGACTCAGACAGGGGAGAATTTTTTCCAAGAACAGTTCATCCTAGTGAAACTAAGACACTCAGGTCATGTTGCCAAGGTCATTGACATTTTTGTTTATCTGATCCTTAAAGGGAAATTGCCAAGTTAAAAGTCGTGGGCTATATCCTCCATAAGGCAAACTGTTGCACTCCACTGGAGGCACTTAATGAGTGGCGCTATGGGTTTCATGCTGTTTCTTAGGAGTGCCTTTCTCATGTTATTTCAGTTTTGTATTACATCCAGTTTCCATAATCTTTTCACAGTTGATTTCTGACTTTTCACAGTCTGGCTTCCCTATATGTAATCCTATAGCTTCATGGTCATAAACAGAATAGTGGAATGAAAACTTGCTTGAAATCAAAAAACTGTGCAACAAACATGCTGCGTTAGTGTCTAAAGCAACACTGGACCATAACTCCCTGCCACTTGCTGTCTTCCACCTCCCCCATTCCCAACCAGCTCTTGTTAAATGTCTGCCTTTTTCCTCCTTTCATGTACTCTGATAAAAAGCAGCTGTCTAAGCC
The DNA here is from genome assembly GCF_963662255.1 of Cinclus cinclus. Lineage (NCBI taxonomy): Eukaryota > Metazoa > Chordata > Aves > Passeriformes > Cinclidae > Cinclus > Cinclus cinclus. Next base: position 29,215,748 of record NC_085084.1, on the reverse strand, counting down.
TCACAATTAATATTGCATTTATTAAATGTTGAGCCCATGATCTCCCTATAGAATAAGCTGTACAAAAACCATCATCGTTGCCTTTACAAAGGGCAACTCCTTGCTGGAGGCAAGAATTTGAAAATAATTCATTGCTCTAGATAGTGCCATTTTTGTTATCTCAGTGTGATGAGTTCCATCCAGTGTCTGAAATTGTGGGATTTAACTCTAGCACAATATCAGTGCTGATCTCTTCTTGTCTTTTGGATATACACTAAAGCTACATTACTTTTATCATCCTTTCATGCTTGTTTTATCCAAAGAGTGGACAAGCACTCTTTTCTAGCTGGTCAGAGAGGTATAAGAGTAGTCCCAGATTCACTAGGTATAAATTAGACCAAAGGCCAACCTGTCTCTCTCCCTATTGCTTCAGTGTTTTGCAGGTGTACAGTGCAGGCGTACAGTGAGCCAACAGGCCAGATCCAGCAGATTCCTGGGTTCAGGAGTTATTTAACTTTTCATTAAAAGCAGTGATTCTCACATGCTCAGATAGGTGGAGTTTTAAGAGCAACATCTTTCTCTGACAGGAGTTTTACACTTGTACCTTTTATCTTTAATCTCACACCCAAATTGTGAACTTGACAGGGCATGTCTCCTCTCTGCTATGACCAGGGTATGCAGGGACCTGTTTCTCACTTGAAGCTTGTGGATGACAGTGATAACATTAGTAAAATATTAAATGGTTGTCAATAAGGAGTAACCAACCTCCTGTGCAATTGTCTGCCCGACCAGATCTGTGAAATCTGATGTCCCTTTGATGAGGTTCTCCGGAAATGTAATCCTTCCAGGCATCATAGGGGACACTGGTATATACACTGACACTACAGAGAGTGTCAACAATACAAGCATATTTTATGTTATAAACAGATCAAAGGAATGATTATTCTCTGTGTCTTTGAGTCATTTATCCTACAGAGTGCAGCATGGTAGTTCCCGGCAATACTCCTCAAGGAAACGTTTCATGTAGGTTATCACTTCATCTTCTCATCAGGAATAGGGTCCAGATTTCCTCAACCACATAAAACCAGTCAGTCAGAAGCCACTGTCATTTCATGTCTGACCTCAGCATTGCTTAACATAACATTTTCCTGTTTTGGAAAACACTTGTCTATTCAAAGTACAAGCCGAGACTCTAGCAGTCCCTTCAAGCAGCCTCACTGTGAAAAGAGTACTCAAGAGAAAAGTGCTGAAGGTCCAATAACAAACATATTTAAAAAACAGTAACTAATCAGATGGGAAACCACATATTTCAGCACATGACTCTATGCAAGATTTTTTTGTTAAAGAAGAACTACTAAATCAAACTGTTGATTATTAAGACACAGATTTCTGTTATGACTAAACATTCTCCTTAATAAAATTACATATAAATCTACATGGAATACAAACTTTATCAGACTTCTTTGTCTGCGAACACCCTCTACATATCCCTAAAAAATTCAATAAATTCTTGTCTGAATTTATTAGAAGGCCATGTCCATTAAGCAGTCAATTTTTGTTGTTCCCCTGAGAGACTGCTTGCGGCAAATTTTACTGTATTTCCTTTCCTCCTGGTATTGACTTATAATAAAAGAAAAATATTTTTTCCCTGTTTAATGCATTTTCCAAAATTACATCAGTATCCATCCACTTCAAACAATTTCTAACAAAGGCCTGGTCCAGCTGGATAAACAAAATGATTTTACATATATTTCATTGTGCATTTAAAAACTTTTTTATTGTGAAATATTAGAGCAAAACTTCTTGCCACTACTCAGACATGAGTTTACATGTTTAAGCTGAAGTGTAAGTGTTTTTACTATCACAGTGAAAGTTAAGAAAAACATCCCAGTGTCATGAACTTGCAATGTCACATGAAAATAGGGCATTAGTATGCAGCAAGGATATCTCTGGAACAACAAATACTGATTGAAAAAAGAAAATAAACTTCTCATGCTGATATACCTGTAGTAAAGATGAGAAGCATAAGATATCTGAGCTCGTTTTCTTTTTCAGCAGATTAAACACAGATCCTTACTGACGTTGATGGACAGATTTCCTGAGTGCAAAACTATTCCCAAACAAGTAGCAACACAGGCTGCCTACTCAGAGCCCCTATGATAAAACTGTTTTTATCCCCAGCTGTTGAGAGCACGCACTTTGAATATGCTTAGAATGAAGCTTTAAGCATAAACTTTTGTGTTTTGTTTTCTTTTAATTAAAAACATTAAATCCAAGGAAACAAACCCAGTATGAGCCATTCATCTTCCTCTGGTGCTTTAAGAAGATTCTGTTAAAGCTGCATTGAATTCCATTTTATGTTAAGGGAAGAAAAGCCTGTTCCTGAGGACAAGCTGAGTGGCAGGGTGGGCATGGGAAGAATGCCACTGTTTATGGATAAGTTTCAGCATCTCTGGTCCTTTTGTTTGTTTGTTTCTTTCTTTCTTTCTTTTGTTTTAAGGACATAAAGATAGCTGAAAATTAATTGACAATACAGAGGAGTTTTGAATTACTACATAACCCTGAAATATTTTTCAAATCCAGCCTTCACTTCCATTATCATGATCTCAGTGGAGTCAAATTTTCTTGGGAGTGTTCTGCTATTGACTAGAGAAAATTTAAGAAAATCATTCTTCCCATACTGATTTCTAAACTGATGAGTGCTCATAGCTGCCAGAGTTATCCTGACTACAGTGTCTCACCACAGAAAGTCCATGGAGTCCAGTTTTTGAAAGTGGCAATATACATCAGTAATTACTTGTTATATGAGGTACCAATTAAGAGTGTATGTTTTCTTTATGTCCAGGTTTCATTTTCCCCTAGTGACATGTATTTTAGAGCATCAGAGAAACTGGTGATTGTGTAGCTGATTCACAAGCTGGTGGCACAGGAATTCTGGGTCTTGCTCCAGGGTGGTCTTCCTGCCTAATCCTTACAGTCAAGGGTCATTCTTTGTCTAATGACAACTGTGACCTCTGCCTGCCACCACAACACAGTAATGCATTGTGATGGGCTAGCTCTGGCTAGCAGCCAAACTCCCACCCAGCTGCTCACCACCCCTCTCCAGAAGAGTGGGAGAAAAAGTAGATTGAGAAAGTTCATTGGTTGAAATAAAGATACAAAATTGCATATCAGCTGCTGTCATGGGGAAAACATACTTGGGGAAAATAAATTTCTTTTATTTTCAATTAATATAGATTCAGATGGTGAGATACAAAGACAGTCAGTGGAACAACTCTCCTACCCTCTGTTCTAACTGACTCCTTCACTCCCAGCTCCTCTATCCCACCCTGAATTGCACAGCAGGGGCTGCAGTAAATACACAGCCATCATACTCCTACCCAGCTGCTCCTTCTTCCTCACACTGTTCCCATGCTTCTGTGTGGGTGCTCTTCATGGACTCCAATTCTTCAGGATAAACCTGTTCCAATCCGGATTTTCCATGGTCTTCAGGGAATTTCTGTTCTGCTGTGAAGGATCTCCTTCTCCTTGCCTGACCTTGGTTTTTCCCTGTGCTGCTTCTCACTCCGTTTGTTCTCTCCTTCTCATTTTATGGCTTTTTCTGCCCTTTTTAAAACAAGCGCTCCCAGACATGCCAGCATGGCTGAAGGGCTCAGTCGTGGATCCACTGGAGCTGGCTTGAGCAGCTGTGGCCAGCATGGGGCAGCCCCTGATCTCTTGCAGAGACTGCTCCCAAACCTTGCTTGGACACAGTTCCAATATTGTATTTCCTAACTGCATAAAGAAGTGCCTGCCATAATACTTGTCTTGTCATATTGCTCTGTGCTGTGACATTATGCAAGGCAAAGTGACAAAAAATTTGTGACTGGAATGTGGCGTAAGTGATGAAGATTTGCTAAGATACTCTGCATTCTTTTTTTCCCCAGCATTTCAGTGCTCTGTGTCCCTCTCTCAGCTTCCAGAAAACATTATGAAAACTTACAGGTTCAACCAGGTGGGAAGATTAAACAGAAAGGAAATACTGGACCTACAGCAATTTAATTATCCAAACAGGTTTTGTCAGCCAGTTATCTGTCTTGTGTGCTTGTGTAAAAGAAGAGAGGGATGATAAAAGGAAAATAGAGAGCATGAAGAGAAAGAACTTGGACATGAAGAAGGGGAGCTTGAAAACATGTACACTCCAGACATTATGAGGCATTTCAGACAGTTACAGACACACATATCTATGGCAAAAAAAAACCAAAAACCCATGCATAGGTGCATGAATGGGGCTAGGCTCAAAGAATATTCACATGCATGTAACTTAGCTAGTAAATCTGTATCAAACAAGATCCCTCAATTTTTCTGCTGGAGTACCAAAGCTGGGAGGAACATAGAGTTAAATTAAAAAGGATTAATGGAGTAATAACTGCATTTTAGGCATGGAAAGTGATTTGTGATGTCAGATCTTGGCTAAAAAAGCAACTGTTGAGGACAGTGATAGTTAAAATATATTTGATCTAAGCTGCTACAACACAATTCAGAAAAATCGGCATCTGTTTAATACTACACCTGTAATGCATACTTTAAAGAAAAGAATTCTGAAGGTGACTATAGAAACCATAGCTTTTGAAACACAGTCTGAACTCTTATTGTCAGTAATCCTTTCTGTATCAGCCCTGTAATACTAAATAGTCTGAACTTTACACAAATTATGAGCAGTAAAATGCAGTTTATCATATGGGCAAGAAAACAAAAAAAATCTGCAGGGGGGAAGCTTCTGAAAGTTAAAAATTGCATATTCAATGTGAACACATTGTGGCTACACTGGATCCTGAAGTATGATGAAGAAAAGAAGGAAAGGCTTTCACATTTAAATGCCTTTTAGAAACACTTTAATGTTTTCAGAGGAAGAGGTTTCCAGTTCGCATGTATTTGATTCTAGGAGATATTTATTTTTCTAAGTCTCCTTTTTTCTTGCCTTTTCAGAACTCAATATTTCTCAAAACAGAAGACCAAAAAGTATTGACAGAAGGAGAGGAGAAAAAGATATTTTTGAAAAAAAGGCTATGTGTAACCAATATGTTTCTAGAATGGTGCTAACCTAAAGAAACTTGTCTGATAGTTTCCTGCTGGCCCATGATTTGCATGTGGTCACTCAATGTATATATAAAATAAAATCTCTCCCATTTTTAGTACTTATCAGCACACAAGGAGAGATGCAATGGATCAAGTGCAAACTATTTTAATTCCATTTTATGGACAGCCTGAAGGTCAGGACAAATAGAGTTTGAATAAGCACTGAGAGGATGCTGCTATGAATTCTTCTGGAGAAGGACAAGATAATTTATATGGCTGTCAATCTTTTAAATTTCATATCAATTGAGTTGCTATTTGTCTATTTTGCCAGAATGTTTATAATCAAAATATTTTTTTTTATTAAAATACAATGATGATTCCTTAGGTCAGGTTTTTTGTGCTGTCAACTCTTGCTGAAACCCTAACATAGAAATAATATACATAGAAATAATTAAATTGCTAAGTAGTAGTTTTACTTAGCAACTGAATTACTGTCTATTGTATAGAATGATCATATAAGATTGGAAGGGGAGCTCAAGGATCATCTGGCCCAACTTTCCTGGCAAAAGCACAGCGTAGATAAGATGACCCAGCGCCATGTTCATCCAAATTCCCCAGTTGTGCTGGGGAATTCATGACTTTCCTAGGGAGATTAATCTAATGTCTTATTGTTCTCATTGTGAAAAAGTTTCTTCTACTGTCTAAACAGAATATCCCCAGGAGTAACTTGTACCAATTGCCCCTCATCTTTTCCATGTGACTCCTTGTGGAAAGGGAGCCTCAATTTTCTTTGTAGACACCTTTTAAATACTGTAATATATGGATTAGGTCTCCCCTAAGTCGTTTCCCATCTGGCAGGCTTCCTGGTTCTTTGTGTCCCTTCTCTGGACTCTCTCCAGCCTATATATGTTTTGTGTGGCAGGGGCCAAAATTGAACACAGTATTCTAAGTGTAGCCTGACTGCGTACTGAGTAGAATGAGACAATGTCTCCTCTGTCTCTGCTGGTGGTGTTCTTGTTGATGCCGCCTGACATCCCACTAGATTTCTCTGCCGCAGTAGGACTGTTCACTGAGCTTGTTGTCCAAGAATATCCAGGTCCCTTTCCACAGAGCAGCTCCTTAGCCAGGTAGATCTCAGCCGCTGCTGCACTCATGGATTATGTTTTTCCAGGTGCCAAACCTTACATTTGTCTCTATTGAAGTCCATAAGATTTTTGTTACCCCATTCTTCCAGCCTGTACAGAACTGGAGTGCTGGGGGCAGTTTTGACCACCACAACACAAAAAAGATATTGAGCTGTTAGAGAGTGTCCAAAGGAGGGCCATGAGGATGGTGAAGGGTTTGGAGGAAGCCGTGTGAGGACTGGCTGAGGTCACTTGGTCTGTTCAGGCTGGAGGAGACTGAGGGGAGACCTCACTGCAGTTACAGCTTCCATGTGAGGGGAACAGGAGGGGCAGGCACTGATCCCTGCTCTGGATCAGTGACAGGACCTGAGGGAATGGCCTGAAGATGTGTCAGGGGAGATTTAGATTCTTTGCCCAAAGGGTGTCTGGTTACTGGAGCAGGCTCCCCAGGGAAATGGTCAGCAGCCTGTTAGAGATCAAGAATCATGTGGACAATGCTCTCAGGCACATGGTGTGACTCTTGGGGTGTCCTGTGCAGTTCCAGGAATTAGACTTCAATGGATCCCTTGGATGGATCCCTTCCAACTCAGCAAGTTCTGTGATTCTATGGTTCCTGAGGGGAAGCTTCCAAAATGTCCCCATCCCCACTCAATTTAGAATCATCAACAAACCTTTTCAGGTTACAGCTGGTGCCATTTTCTCAGTGACTTACAGAAGTATTAAACAGAGCACTGGGGCCAGTATTGATCCTTGGGAGACACCACTAGTGCCAACGTTCTGGTTTTGAAAGGAACTATTTGCCAGCACTCCCTTGGTGCATTCAGGCAGTCTCTCACCCACTGCATGGACCTCTTGTCTAGGCCATAACCTATCAGTTCTCCTCTAGGGGTAGGCTGGGGAAACCTCAGATTTATTCACTTGTTTTAGATGTAAAATGACACCTACTTTAGTAAAAACTGAGCATCTCATTTTTTCTGGTTTTCCTGTTTTTGTCTGGTTTCTCTTTTTCCGTTATGCAAGGAAAGAAGTGAAATTTAGCCATACATATACAGCATCATGTCCTGTCCTAAAATGAGGTTAAGAATGACAGCTATGTGCAAGACTGTGCTCCAACATTTCTTGCTTTGTATTGCTTGGTGAAGTATTTCTCATCTCATCCTTGTAGATCTAGCAAATCATACTTTACATTTAGCTGTAAACAGGTGTGTTTTGCTTCACAAATAATAACTCAGCTTTATTTTGACTCTAAATTGCAATGATAATTGGGAATAATGTTTGCTTCCTTTTAAATTAGGCAGGCCACTGAAGTAAATACTACTTTTATTTGTATTTTGGAAGTGGTTCCTACTGACTAAAAGTCTGGAATGGCAGAGCCACCAGCTGTGGCACCCTTCATTGTTAGACTGTGGGAATCACAGTGGTAAAAAAAAAAAATGAAAAAATCATGTCCATTTAGCTGGGATGAAGTTGATAGAGGCTGATAGAACAGCTTAACAGAGATGCACACTTGAAGTGTGTTATTGCAAAGAGTAGCAATAAGTAGGAAAATGAAGTGATGGAAAAGCATAAAATATGAAATGCATTATGCCCCCCAAAAGATGAACAGTTCAGAGCAAATTTGTATTTTGAGCCAGAAGCATAGAATAATTGAGCCAGGAGCATAGAATCATCTTGATGAGAAATCACAGACCATCAGATTAACTGCAGTTCCAGAAAAATCTTAGTACCATTACAGGTATAATTAAGGCTTTATATAGAGTTTTGTCTGGTTTCAACTGTATAAAAGTTCTGCTAACTTATTCATTTGAATTGAGTAATTTTGGTGATAATTTAGGAATACTTGTTTGAATTGGATGATATAGGTGAAGATCTAAATCCTACCATCACATCAGCTTTGCAAAATTCTATTTATCTGCTTATATGTGATAAGCAATTTATTATTATGGACATGTTATTTTGATGGGAAAATAAGTTAAAGTTTTTTGCATCAATGAGTATGATGCAAATATAAAGGGGAAATTATGTGGGTGTAGTTATTCATTCACATTATCACTTGGCTTTTGTGCCAAGGCTAACATCCTTTCTTTCTTGAATACTTCTCTACATATAATGGTTGCAATTTATTTAATCCCTAATTCTCCCCTCAACCCACGTAACATGCTGTACCTTGAACAACACAGCGCTTCCTACCTTTGTGCTGGACGACAGGGTTAGTTAGCAGTGACCCAAAAGAAGGCTGTCACCCACTGGGCTGTAATCACCACACAGTGCAGTACTTTACAGCTGTATACTGCCATGGAGTCTGAGAGAGCTGACCACATATTGTCTGCTTTCCTCTGGACTACATTTAAGATATCTCTTCTCAGTTATTCTCTTGTATTGTTTTAGCTAATCTTCAGCTCCCTGTTTAAAACTGCTTTGCATTTATGGTTTCTTAAATACATTTAAAATACTTTTTAACAGAAAAGCATGTATATTCTTCAATCTCTAGTGGGCTTCCTGGTCCTAGTTAAATAAATCATAACACTTAGAAATGAGCTAGAGTACAAAATTCTGTTAAAAATGTATTTTAAAAGTATGTTGAAAATCTCTGCCTGAATATTAATATAGTGATACTATTTGAAAAATCAAATTAGTTGGTCTTACACACACATGTGGCCTAGAGCTATAAGGAGAGTAGTAAAAGTCAGTCCTGAAGGATAAAGGAGTCCAGAAAGGCTGGGTGAAAGGAACTGTTAAATACTCAGGAGCAGGCTGTCCAAATCTGTAGAAAGACAAATTGTCAGGGGAAAAAGACCAGTCTGGTTAAACAGAGAAGTTAGGCTAGCACTTAGGGGAAAAAGAATCTACCATGTCTGTAAGGCGGTCGGGTAGTTTGGGAGATCTAAAAAGACATCCTGAAGTCATATAAGGAGACGATTGGAAGGGTCAAAACTCAACAAGAATTTGATTTGGCAGCTACAGTTAAAGATAAGAAAAATGCTTCTATAAATACATTAACAGCAAAAGAAGGCTCAAGGAGACTCTGTCATCTGTTGACAGTAGAGAGTACTGTAGTGACAGGGTATGAGGAAAAGGCAAAGGAGCTTAATGCCATCTTTGCTTCAGTCTTTAATATCAAAACCAGTTGTCCTCAAGATGCCCATCTCCCTGAACTGTAAATTGGCGATGGGGAGATAGCAAGTGACCTGCTGTGCCTCCTGGAAGGAGGTTGTGGTGAGATGGGGATCAGTCTCTTGTACAGTGCCTGCAGTGAGAGGATAGATAGAAATGGCCTTAAACTGAGACAAGGAAGATTCACATTAGGTATCAGAAAAAAAAATCTTTCTGTGTTAGGTGGTCAGACATTGGAATATGTTGCCCAGGGAAGTGAGGGGTTTGCCATCCCCAGAGGTGTTTAAGAGGGCTCTGGGTCTGGTGCTGGGTGTATTACTGAAGATTTACTAAAGGAAAGACAAAGTAGCACATACCTTTCTAACCATTTTAATGTGTAAAATCTTCATAAGAGTGATATAGTTTTAATGGATTTGGATTGGTCTGAAGAATGTAGTCACATAGCAAATAATCTACACATAACCACTGATGGAATAGCTCTCTATTTTCAATTTAAACCACAAGGCTTTCTCACCTTGAACCCAAAGACGCTGGTGTGCCTTAAATAACCATTCCCTGTACGTGGCATATGATATAACCTCTTTTATACTCTGACTATGGATCTACCTAGAACAACATAGGACATGATCCTTTGTGGCTAGTATGCTAATAGTCACTGTGTATCTTTAGCTGTAGGACAACCAGAAGTTTTAACCCTGTTAGTGTTACCATGTTATATAAAAGCCAGATTCCAGGATGTGGACATTTCCACTCAAACCTACCAGAATATCTGTTAAATCTGGCAGACAGAGTGTTTTGGGAGTACTATGAAGTTATTTTACACATATTCCTTAGTCTAAAAAGTCAGTTTAAAGTCTCATCCCGTCAGAAGTTAAAAGACTTTTCTTACTCCTGGGAGGTCCTGGAACTACCAGCATACCTCCTGGACAATTTGGGAACTGAATGGAATTATCTTCAAATGTAGATTAATACATAACATAGTTAAAGGAAAGGTGAAATTTCAGGAATGTCCCAATATTTTGGCTTTCACAACAACATTTCATCTGCAAGTTTGTGAGACTGTACGAGTTTGTGAGATCCAAAGCTTTGCTTATGTAATTGCAGATGTTTATGCAAGTTTTCTAACAGAGCAAATGACTGGGGATTTGATAAACTAAAAATGCTGATTTTTCATCATAAAACACAGGGTATTGCTATTCAAAGGAGGAAGATGTGGGATGATTCACTACTATGTCTCAGTTACACCCCTAGGCTTACTGCTGATGTGACCCCTTATGAAGCTGCCCTTGAAGACACTGGTTTACTCACTGTCACACTTCCATGCCTGGGAGAGTATTCCCTCAGGTGTGGGCCTTCAAAGCCTCTTTTACTACTTCTGCATTCTTGTTTCATAGGAACAGGACAGCAGGTCAGAGAATAACTTTCAGAATGAAATGTACTGACTATATTTACATTTTGTACATGCACACATGCATGCATAATGTACACACACACACTTACACAAAAGAAATGTGTGTAGAAATAAGATAGCATTGTGCCCTCTACATTACTCAGAAGGAGCAAGTTCACAAGGTAATTACATGATAGTGTAAAAAAAGTTACATTTTAGTGTAAACTTGGCAATGATCATATTTTTCAATGCTAAAAAAATATCTCCCTATTCCCTTTCTCTGCACCTGTCATGACTTTTAATTTGTATTGTTGCTCTGAACACATCAGTTTTTTCCTCTATGAAATGAAAGGTCCTATTCTAAGGAACAACCTCATCAAATTAAAACACAGAAAACTTAATATTAAGAAAAATTATCTACTGCAAGGGATGTGAAACAATTGAACAGGCCCATAAAGCAAGGGGGGTTCTTCATTCCTGGAGATACTCAGAACCAGTTTGAGCACTGACCTGAGCAAGCTGCTGAGACTGGGCTTCATGTGGTTCATGAATAAACAGACACCTTCACCCTCTGAGGAATCCCTACTCGAAATGAGCTATGATCTCACAACAGCTTCCTTTTGTTCAAGTATTTAAGGCAGGATGTTACCAAAACCTCTTCTTAAAATAAAAAAAAAATAAAGAAAAGAAAAGAAGTCAAGAATTGCCTGCATGGCCCAAAGAAGGTGTTGCAGACAGGTGCTGCAGCAGCACAGGAAGCAAAGAGCTCAAGGTGTGACTCCAGTGAAGACTCTTAGCCTGGTATCTGCACCCTGATGAGAGGAGTTGTTTGTGCAACCTGAAAAAATGTGTTAACGAATTATACCTTTGACTGGCAATGGCAAAAAATCTGCCTGATGTTCTTAGGAAACCCATTTTGGATATATTAAACCTGAAAACTTACCAGAGGAAACCAGGAGAGGGCAATGAGCACACAGAATATTGCTGATAGTTAGAAAGGCCCAATTTACTGAATGGTATGCCATTTTTTTTTCTTTTTTTATCAAGGGATTTGCACCATCACTGGCCCTGAAGAAGCTGCAGTTCTGGGGTTAAATGTTACACTTATTATATGGCATTGCACACAATAGGTCCAAGGGTCTCTCAAAACAAACCAAAGGTTTCCCCACCCATCTTGCTAAAATAAAAGACAGTTCAGAGCTGTTGCTGAGAATTTCCTCTTATGCTAAATGGAAGAATGTGTTTAACTGGAAAAATTCCCAGAATTGATGCCACAGAAATTTGCATTAAACAACAACAAAAAAAATCCCACCCCAACAATCAGCATTTAGAAGTCAAAAACCTATTGAAAAAGATCTGTTCTAAAAAATTGCTTTCACAACAGTCTTCACATGAATGCAGTCTTGAGTTGCTTCTTTCCCAGAACATATTCTTTTTAAGAAACCTATTTAGCTCATTTTAGTCACTTTCAGGAAGTTTAACTTTTGGTGAACTCTGAAAAATCTATGTGTTCATTAACAAAAGGAGGACAGCATTTGTTTGGTTTCCCCAGGAAAAAAATGCTTGCTGCTCTATGTTTTGCTCTTAAATCCACTGCAGACATAAACAACAATAAATTGTCCTGCTGGATTGAAGCATATAATATTCTTAGTTTAAGAAGACAGGGTAACTGTTAACTTAAAAGATGCTGTAATAAAAAGATTTAAAAAACCAAAATAAAAAAAAAAGCCACTAAGTTGCTTCAGCAGAAACAAAAATAGCCCTCTCCAAAAGCAAATGAATAAGGTACATCATTATTCTCAGGTATAAACAAGTGCAGGGGTTTAAACTGGAGGCTTTTTATAGCTGAAGTGGAAAAGTGCTCCACCACAAAAAAATTCTTATGAAGCTCAAGTCCTGATTTTTTATTTTTCAACCTTAGTAATTTAGGTGGCATGTGTTGGATTCTGTTTTTGTCCTAAAGGTATTGGTTTAATATTTTATAACATAATATTTAAAGTCCTGAGGAATTCAGAATACTTTTAGTATCCATGGAGCAAACAAACACATATTGCCTGCATAGCTAATAGTCTAGTGGTTTACTGCAGTGAGAAACTGCCCACCACATTTTCTGGTTTAACCTCAGTGCTCAGTTTTTTATGGGTTCAAGTGAGTTGAGTTCATGTTTCTCTGGGATATTGTTTTCTCACACTTAACCAACATAGTTTGCTCTCTGCTCGGAACGTCCTTCTGGTATGATGCATTTTAAATAACTGTTCATAAAAACTTGATTTCACAGGATATGAAGAACAACATGACCGTTTTTTTGATCACAGAAAATGACTGAATTAAATCTTATATTCTTCAAGAGGATAAACTATATTGTTAAGAAGAACATTACTTTTACAATTGAGGTACTGCCATAGGGAGCAAAATCAAAATTAAGGCAAATTTTTCTCAGCAGTATTTTAAAACCTAGGATAAAAGATGCTCTCCAGATGCTATAGAGCCACCAAAGATTCAAAAGAACAGGAAGGAATGTACCAGTAATCTTTATTTTTATTTGCAGGCTCTTTTTTTGAGAAGTACTTTTCAGTAAGGGTTTTGTCACATACAACAACAGACAGGTGCACAGGATTCCATGGGACTGCACAGGCAGGACAGGAATAACCACAGTGGAAATCTGTCCCTTGTTTCTGGCCTCTGCTATCTTTTGGCCCCAAAGGAAGGAAACCTGGTCAGTTTCTTCAGGTATGGGATATAGTTTACTCGACATCTTTAAAGCCTGGGCAAAAGCTGCACATCATGATGTGCAGACTAAACATGAGGAGTTCTGTGGTCCCCCAGTACCAGGGTTTTTTTGAGAAGCCCCTCCTTCCAGTATGCCTTTTGACTACAATGTCGATCCTAAACGTAGTTTTATAAACTACATCTATAAGTGTGTCCTGAATATAAATTTGAATGGTGAAGGAATTTGAATTGTTTCAAGTGGTGCAGTACTTATTCTGATCCCAGTGTTCAGCAAGCAAAAGCCATGTAGCAAGAGAAGACTTAGCAATTTCTCCAAATTAATGTGTTTGATGACTCCTTGAGAAAAAGACATCAGACTGTCTTCAGCTGTATGAATATAGAAACTTCCCAAAATGTTTCTGGGTAATAACTGGATCTTCTTCTCCCAGCTGACAGTTACCAGTGGTTTTCTCAGCCCAGTAGCACTCCATCATTTGACAGAAAGAATATAAAGTTAGATAAAAACATTTTCAACACACCAGAGTCTGCATCTAAAACTTCCTTTACAGCAATGTGCCCCTTTCTCCATTAGGAACCCAGGCAAGGGCAATCACTCCAAAAAACAGATAATGGCAAGGGTCACTTTAGAAGGTGTTTCAAAGCTGCTGCAGCTCTTCAGCTAAAACCTGATCCACTCTCATGAAGCAGCAGCCAGGAGGGAAAAGTGAAGGACCTTATAAAAATGGGGGGATAAGAACAGTAAACAAAACTTTGCTTTCTTTTTCTTAATTCCCTAGTCAACATTTTTCATGCTTAAAACATTTTCATTCATGCTTGTGTTAGGATATGTTTTCTTAGTACAGGTGCTGGCCTGAATGACAACTTCGGTGGAGGTGTTCAAATTACAAAAAAGGCATAGTTTGTTTTGTTTTGTTGGGAAGGGTAAAAAGTATTGCATCAGCTCACTTTGGGCTGTGGTGTGCTCTCTATCATTTGACCTCTTTAATCCAAAACTGTCTTTCTAAAAAAGATATCTTAGCTCAGATAATTATGATCTTTATGCAGAAATTACTGGGTGAAATTCCAGTGCCTGCAGAAGATCAGACTGTACAGGTCCTTCTTAGCTTTAAAATTTTGTAAATCCAAATTCTAACACATATAATCTTACTTACAGATTTCCCTGGGGATTTCTATAAAAGAATATTTCATTTTCTTTCTGTCCAACACTGCTAGTTTACATTACTTCAACAGAGTTAACATGCTCTTCCTTGGTGCAAAGATCAGTCATGAGAGAGATTTCTGTAACCTGCTTCTGAATCTTTCATGACAAGACGCAAACCGAAGTTTCTTCTTGCTGGTTTTCAGTCTTTGGCAAATACTAACCTGCAAGGAGAGTGCAGTAATGATGGAAAGGCAAGTAGTAGTTTGAGAAATATTGTACCTTGCCATTCCTAACTCCAGTTTTTTAGATTGTGCTCTGGTTTGACTTCCTATAAATTTAAAATTACACTTAAATTAACCAAAGTTTAACACAAGAATTGTGCTATTAATCATTATAGTTTTAATGGGAAGCAAAATCCAAAGCTAGACCTACAGTAAATAGTTTTTGGCACCACAATATAGGAAAGACATTGAGCTGTTAGGAAGTGTCCAAAGGAGGGCCATGAGGATGGTGAAGGGTTTGGGGGAAGCCGTGTGAGGAGTGGCTGAGGTCACTTGGTCTGTTCAGGCTGGAGGAGACTGAGGGGAGACCTCACTGCAGTTACAGCTTCCATGTGAGGGGAACAGGAGGGGCAGGTACTGATCCCTGCTCTGGGGTGACAGTGACAGGACTTAGGAGAATGCCATGAAACTGTCAGGGGAGGTTTTGGTTGGATATCAGGAAAAGTTCTTCACCCAGAGGGTGTTTGGGCACTGAACAGGCTCCTCAGGGCAGTGGTCACAGCCCCAGCCTGGCAGAGCTCAAGAGGTGTTTGGATGATGCTCTCAGGCACGTGGGGTGACTCTTGGGGTGTCCTGTGCAGGGCCAGGAGCTGGACTTTGATGATCCTTGTAGGTCCCTTCCAACTCAGTATATTCTATGATTCTATGATTCTGTGAAATAAGTGGAAAATACAGTACCTGAAGCAATTTTCATTCTTTTAAAAGTCCATCACAGCACACATAAAAACATGTTAAATGTTCTACTCTCAACTGCAAAGTCTCACACTGGTGTAACTCAATTAATTTCCTTGGGAGTTTTTCACTAGAACTCAGTATTATCCACAAAACTTTTAAAGGGACTCCAGACATACCATGTTCCTTTTGTGTCTGTGGGAGAAACATCTGCTTCTGGAACCAGTTATTCATTCCTCTCAAGCAGCATCTTTGCTTAAACCTGCCAATGCTTAATCAGGTTCTATCTTTCTACATGGTCTCTTCTGCTGATATGATTCCTACAGCAGCCCTATAGCAGTTTCTGTAGTTTCTGCTCTTCATTCCTCAAGAGGTGCACAACAGTGAGTAAAACAATGTCACCAAGTCAAGGTCTTTGTATTGGTTATTGATTTCTTGTGAATTTTTGGAAAAACTCTTTCTGGCTTACCCAACAGCAACTTCACTAGAACAAGCACAGAAATTTCCACTTGAAAAAGCAGAAAATGTTGGAGCAGGCACACCTCTCTAAACCCCTTCAGGCTGTTGTGCTGGAAGGTGTAGTCTGTCATACTGGGACTACTAAGACACCCCAAGCTGGAGAACAGCTGCAGCCCTCCGGAGTTCCCCATAACAAACATTATCAGGTGATCAGGAGGTGATCAGAAGTATAAAATCTCCTGAAGGTTATGATTTTTTTTTTTTTTTGATGGCTTATGTAGATCCAAGAATTTGATTTTGTTCCAGCCATGCTGGGAAATTGTACTTGTACCAATAGCAAGTACAGAAAGAAATTACCATCATAAAATTAAACCAAAAGAAAAAGCACTGTAGGTTTAACTGTAGATTTACAGGGAAAGATAAGTAAGGGGTTTAATTGTTCCTGTTTTTCCCCATCTTATGTCCTCACATCATGCTTCCATGTCAGCACAGAGATAACTCATACAAACCCAGCCACTGTGTGCAACCACAGCTTTTCCCCAGTGCTTTCAATGCCACAGAGGAGTCGGTGTTGCACCAGAGCCAAGGCTGTTGTCTGTGCACTGCCTCAGCTCATTGCCTGTCCTTCCGAGGAGCAGCCTCAGCCCAGCTCTGACCTGAGGCTGTCATGCCACCCAGATACAGCACTGGGAGACACACATCAGATGGAGAGAGGGAGAAGGGGCTTCACTTCCCCAGTTAAAGACAGCAGCCACCCCTGTCACTACAGTGTATAGCTGAAAGTACACACTTTTGAATAAAGTACCTCTTTTCACAGAGTTTGACTACATGAAATCAGATGTTGAGATAATTTTGAATGCTTTGAAATGGCACCCATAAGAGCAGTTATTGTGTGAGACTTATAGACCTAGTGAAATCACCTTGGCCTACCATACAGGTTCTGAGCTTGCCCTCAAAGAATGGTCTTCAGTTAGGAGCTTCTTGGGTCTGTTCACTGCGAAGGAAAAAAATATTTCATGTCAACTTTATTTCAGCTCATTAAAGTCAAACAAGTTCTTTCTAAATATACACTTTTCTTCTACTCTTAGTTGATAAAACAAATATTACAGTGATTGCCCTGATATACCTTCAACATATTTTTATAAACATTCCTTTCAATCTAACTGCATGACTTAGTGTTTTACTTCAAAAAAATTTCCCCAATCACTGAGAATATCTAAAGCAAAATCTGATAATTATGTGTGGATGAAAATAGGGATTAGATAAGGAATGTATTTCAAAAGGACCTACTATAAAGCAGAATAGTAAAAGAGTTCATAATATTGGTATGTAAGACAAAATATTATGATGAAATTTAGACCAAAGGGAAAACCACCATGGGTGTTTTATTTGAGTCAGAATTGCTGAGTGTCCACTCTGTTCAATAGCACACACAGCTGCATGAGGGTTTTCATATGTTCTAAATGACGCATTTGTTCAGTACAGCATTCTGCATTCAGGGCTGCTCTTCATCTTGCCACAGTGGCCAAAAATAATAGTCAGACTAAGTGCCCTACTATGAGCATCACTGGGATGACACATAGGAAGCCATGGTCCTTGCTCTGGGGAAAAAGGGCCATAACAATTGGGAAAAAAACAAGAGTAGCAAGGAGAAAAGATAACAGAACCAAGATCTTGTACTTGATAGGATGAGAAATCTGAACAACAAACAATTTCTCAATAGGTTTAGTGTTCTCTTCATCTTATAAGGAAGGCAAATAAATAAAGTCAGTTTTTCCCAAGACTTATTCAATTAGATACTACTTATTTCAATCTTCCTAAAATAGTTTAATTAGTTATGCCTAGACAAAGGAATGCTCAGAAGCCAAGAAATGCTCACCAGTCCAGACCATCACTTTGTGCAAACTGTTGAATCTCTACTGTTTAATGCACGCTGGTTTGTTTCAGGATTGGAAATACGACTTCTTTCACAGACTCATATGATAGTTTGGATTAGAGGCAACCTTCAAATATCTTTGAGTTCCAACTGCTCTGACATGGGCAGGGATACCTTTGCTTCACCAAGGTGCTCCAAGCCCATCCAATCTGGCCTTGAATGCTTCCAGCAATGGGGAACCCACATCTTCTCTGGGCAGCCTCTTTCCATGCCTCACCACCAGCACTGTAAAAAAATATTCTTCCTTGTATCTAACCTGCTTTCAATTTAAAAATATTCCTCCTTGTTCTGTACAGGCTTCAGTAAAAAGCCTCCCTCCATCTTCACTACAAGACTAAAAGGTTGCTAGATGTTCTCCCTGGAGCCTTCAGTTCTCTAGGCTGAACAACCCCAACTCTCTCAGCCTATATTCAAAAGCAAGTGCTCCAGCCCTCTGATCATTTTTGTGTCCCTCCTCTGGACCTGCTCCAACATGTCCATGTCTTTCTTCTGATGAGGACCCCAGAGCTGGACACAGTACTCCAGGTAGGATGTCAGGACACTAGGGCAGAGGAGCAGAATTGCTCAGGATCCAATTGGCTTTCTGGGCTGGAAGTGCATGTTGTACCCCTTCTCTTCAGAAAAGAAAACTACACCACTCAGAAAACTTTTTCAGGATGCCTTCAGTCCACTGTCTGTCATTAATAAAGATACTGAGCACTACTGGTCTAAATATGGACCCTTCAGGGACACTCTTTGGTACCAATAACTACTGAGCTCTTGATGGCAGCTCTTTGGATTTTGCCCTTGGTGAAGCCGTGCTGGCTGCCTCTGTCTTCCACATACCTTGACAGATATCATCCAGGAAGATGCACCAGATATGTTTATGTAATCCACACAGAAAATCTTTTTCAGGGTTTACACATAAAACTTTTTGAACACAGCTGTCTGATGAGCAAAATAGAACCAACAGGTGTTAATAACATCAAACATCTATTAGGTTTGATAAAAGCTTGCCAATACCATGCTAAGAACCAAGACTGAGTTACAAATGTATTTATTTCTGAAACATCCTGCCCATGCTCAGATATTTCTATTTTGACATCAAGAAATGTACAGCAAAGCACTGCTGTAGATATTCAGGAGGGATAGATGCCTAAACAGTACTGTTTTTCTGTAGGAGCTTGGCTAATATAACTCACAAGTCAGAACCTGCCTCTCGCATCAGAAGACCTTTGTCATGTTCCTGTGTCCTGCTAGAAGCAGATCTCATTGTGGAGATGTTGGACCATTCAGCTATTTCCCTTCTTTAATGCAAACTGCAAACTCTGTTTCTAATGTCCTTGATGCCTCTAAATATTCTCTCTAATGCAAAGGTGCAGGGGGATTGCTTGTTTTTTACCGTATACATATTCCCCAGTGAAAACACAGTAACAGACAATTAAGATCCTAGACATAGGGGTACAAGAGTAACTGCATCCTGTGAAACCACGCATGCTCAGCTTCAGCAACACATCAATAATCTTAAAAAATACTGCTATTAAAACCTCATTTGACAAAAACCTCTGATTTGACAAAAAAAAATAAAAATAAAAATCCACTGGTATCAGAAGGCTTTGTCATCAGCCCTCACCATGCCAAGAGAAGAACAACAGCTGTGTCAGGTCCTGTAGCTGCTTTTCCTGATCAAGTTGTCAGATCCTGAAGAAATAGACAAGTATGACTTATTTTTATTTCATCTGGTGCAGGTATTTGCAATTCAGCAGTAGTACCCATGGTGTACAAAACAAAGCAACCACAAATTGCTATTGTAATGCAGGTAGATAAACCCAAAATATTAGATAAGGGACAGGTGGGATTTTGGCTTTAATTTTGAATTGAGGACATTACCTGATAATGAAATTATAATAATTTTCTTTTTTTCAATAAATTGACAAGTTCATTGAATGAATACAAATCTGCTTATTCCTTTATAAACTCAGAGCAGAAAAAAAAATTGTGGAAATTTAGTATACATTTTACTTATGGTAGAGGAAAGTTGCCTGATTAGAGACTTCAAAATCAGACATACAAAGGGTAGCTAAATTTAACTAGAAGACTAACTTTTGTAAAAATAATAACTGTCTGCTCCAAAGACTACTGATGTCAGAACAAGTCTATGACCCTCATCTCTAATTAAGTTGGTTTGTTTAAAAAAATCTCATTATAGACCTGAATCTGAAAGTGCTCTGTGTTCTTAGTTTCTGTACATACTGTAAAGAATACCTTTACATCTTAATCCCAACTATTAAGAGGAATTCATTATCATTAGAAACCTTTTAATACCATTGATTTACAAGTCACTTCCTAAATAAAGATGCCAGGACTTTCTATAACATATGCTTCAGAAAAATCCTCAGTATTCTCATGTGCAACAAAAATATACAGTTTTCAATATCTGAATGCAAAAAAATGGCAAGTTATAAAAAGTATTATAAATAAGATCTACAAAATAAGATAAATTTGAATAATCTAGTTGCAACTGAGTGTTTATGCAAACAGAAGAGTCAGAGTAACTTGTTTGTCTATTCAAGCATAAATCAGATAAGTACACTGAATATTTCCCAGGTAGAAAAAGCTGAAACCAACTACTACTTTTCAAGATTTTTCTACTAGTGACTCCTCAACAAACAACCCTTCAATCCCAAATGAAAATATATCAGTCTATAAATATACTACATATATAACACATACTAAGATTTCTAGTTTCCTGTTAGGATTTTATAACATTATTTATTTTTCTTGTTTTATGTGTGTGACACTAGCTAATCATACCAGTTTATGACTAAGGACCATGAATTATCTAACCCATAACTACAGAGCTGATATTTTAAAAATAATATTAAAAGAAACAAATGATGTGATTGACGTAAATTGACATTTAAAAATGCTTCCTCTTTTTTACGCCATCATATTTTTTCATACACATCTCAAATAGTAAGATTAAAGAACCTTAAAATGTGTGTCTTAGGACATGTATTAAGGCATGCCAAATTCAAAGAGCTTTGGTCCTGTTTGGGGTATTTTTGTTGGTTTTTGTGGTGAACAGGTTAATATTTTTCCATTTTCAAGATTCACAACTGAATTAGCAGTTTAGCAGTAGTGTACACATTAAGGTAACTCCAAATGCTACTAATGCCACTGGAGACATTTTTCTATTTGTAACATCTGAATGAGGACTGCTACAACCTTACAATTAAATGTAAATTTAAATATAAGTTGCCACCTGATACCAGGTTTTGAGAAATTACTGCAATTACTTACTGATATCTGCTTTTATTAGTGTCATTTTTTAGTGAAGGAAGATTTTATTTCTCAGTTGATATACACTGTATCCATTTCTGTAAGTAACAAAAATCAAAGTCCCCATCCAGCAGGTACCCAGATACACCAGTCATTCCAGAAAAAAAAAAAGGGTAAGCAAATGCCTAAGCAACTAAATTAATTGTGATCAGTGTCAGAACTGGATTTTACAAAGCAGCTGTATCAATCTCATGAGAAAGTTTAATACCAGAGTGCTTGACAGTTTTTAGGGCTATTTTAAAGCAGATGCAGTACCTGACTTGTTTATGAGTCCTTTTTAAGTATTGCAGAAATTCTCATCTCCACACCTCAGGCTGCAGAGCTTTTTGATGGTCTTTTCAGACCCATGATGTAAAAACCTGGTCTAATTAGGCAACCTGTGGGGAAAGGAAAGCAGTTAAATGGATACAGGCACCTAAGGCTAAGGGAAGGGCATGACCCTCCAGGGATGCTAATAATGCATTTCAGGCATTATGATCCCTAAATTAATTAACAAATGAAACTTTGTGCTGTGGAAAAACTTGCAAACAGTGTGGATGGCTGATAGATGGGTGAGAATACTAGCCTCAAATATGCTTTCTCCGGTTTCATGAAAAATAGTAACTTCATCAGGCATAAGAAAAAATGGCTGGAATCCCACTGTGTGGAAACATTGTCTAATATCACACATTGGGCAACAACCTGCTGTTTGTAACATTAGTAAGATTTAGAGGAAGATTAAAAAGACAGAAACCTCATTCCTTCAGTGTTGCATTTTCCCTATCTTCAACCTTTCCACTTTACTCAGCCTTAGTCACTGATTGTTCCAGGCAAACGCTTAAAATGGAGAATAATATTTTCAAAGCCACGATGAGAAAGATCATAGGGGATGAGCAGCCTGCAAATACGATGAATAACAGAACCCAAACCAAACCACCCCTGCAGCAGACTGCTCAAACTAGTACACACAACCTGCCTGTGGAAAGGCACCAGTTACTGTTCTGGATGTGGGCCCAGTCCAGCTGATGTTCTCCTCCATCCTCTTGCTGGCTAGCAGTGGTAACAAGCACCCACTTGGCTATTGGATATTGTTCTCGAGTAAGAAGGCTTTGCTGTCTTTGGAGCACAAGAGCCCTGTGCTCCTCAGTGTTCTCCAGACTGACCATTTTTTACAACTAGAGCAGAGCCAGCAAGCTTGGCATGGTGAGCAGCCACCAGTCAGAGCCAATGACCTGCTGCTCACGGGAGGACCTTCGACTTGCAGGGTGGCACTGCTGATTTCAGGGTGGTGAAAGTGAAGGTTAAAGATGACCACTGCAACTAATAATTCCACAGCAGTGTAAATGAGCATTCACCATCCATCACAGCCACAAAGAAGGACCACACTTTGGTGGCTTTCTGTTTGTAAGTGTGCACCATTTAAAGTAATATGCAATTAAAATAAACTACAACACAACTAAAGACAGGAGAACTGTATCTAAAACATCAAACTCCAGTCGCAATATCCACATGGCCCACAACAAATGGACTGTTAACCTGACCTGGGGAAGCTGGCAGTGGTTGAAGGGTGCCTTGAATCTGCTTGAGTAAGGTGAAAACCTCCAGCCCAGGCTGATCATTATTGACAGGATACACTTAAGCATTCTCACCACCAAAGTTTCGGAGAAGGAGAACTTCTGTGTATTGCCCTCAATTCCTTTGCAAGAATTCATAAGCAAACAGCCTTTGGAAAAATACACCCAAAAGAAGTTTTGGCTGAAATCCATGGACCTTAATTCATTTGCCTTACTGGCTGATTGTACTTATCAAAACACAGCCTTGATGAACTCTTGTAAAAGCAGGAAGGAAGGGAGAGGCTTTAGGGTCTCAGCCTGCTCCTCTTCCCCAGCATGGTTTTGGGGAGACATTACCCAAACTAGGTTTATTTATTCTGGTGATGGGACTAAGCCTCTCCCATGTGAAATTTCACTTTTCAATGAAAACTTACTCCGAGAGGAGCATCGCCAATATATTTCTCGTGTGACTCATATGCACAAAACCCAAAAGTCAATAATCAGGAGTTTATTTGATGGAGGTTTTCTCCTAATTAAGAGGTCATTAAGGGGATCCGACTGTTACTCAGCGCTGAGATGGTCACCAGCAGCTACTCCAGCCCGGGAGATGAGCCGGCCAGCACATTTTCCAGAAACATGTTTCCTCTCTCGCCAGCAGCCCCTTCCCCCTCCCCGCCACCCCGTTTCTAGTCTCTCCAGCGCTGATGAGCTAATAGCATTTTTCCTTTGCATACTTTGGCGCTGCCCCACGGCATACTCTGGCAGCCTACGTGTGTCTGAGCGCGCCCGCCCGCCGCAGGCTCGGCACGGCTCGGGGCGCGGGGGAGGCAGGGAGGGAGGCAGGGCAGGGACGGAGGGATGGAGGATGGGGACCCCCGCCGCCGAGCCGGCCAGAGCCGCCCCGTTCCCGTTCCCCCCGAGCCGCCCCGTTCCCGTTCCCGTTCCAGTCGCCGTTCCCGTTTCCCCCGAGCCGCCCCCGCGCGGGGCGGGCAGGGGGCGGCCGTGGGGGGAACTGTCAGGCCCGCACGTTTCCAGCCGCATTACGTGAACAAATGGCGGGGGTGCAGCCAGCCCAGCCAGCGGGGCTTGTGTAACTTTGCGAGCGTGCCAGCAAGTTTAAAGTCCCTGGTCTCTCCTCCTCCTTCCCTCGCTCCAGACACCAGCGCGGGCCGGAGGACGATGAGAGGCTGATTGTTTGCTCCGGCTCCCATTCGCATCCCCTCGGCTATAAATACCAGGGAGAAGAAAAGCCGCTCTCGCCGCCTCTCCCCCCGCGGGCCGGGTTTCCTTTCCGACGGCCCGACCTGCTCGATGGCATCTCCCGGGTGCCGCAGAGCCTGAGATCCCGCTGCCCGCCCGACGCTTCCAGAGGAGCAGCCCGCACCCCCCGTACCGCCCCCCCCGCTCCATCCCGAGCAGGAAAGGCGCCCCTCGCTCTCCTCTCGTGCCCCCTCCCCTCCGGGTTTCGCCCGTATCTCTCTACCCGCCGGTTCCCAGGAAAGAGGAGAAGATGCGTTTCGCGCCGCCGGGGCTTCTGCTCGCCCAGCTTCACGCGTGCATCTACTGGAGCTGCCTTTGCCCCGCCGGCTGCCAGCAGCAGCCGCCGCGTCGGGATCCCCCGCCGCCCCCCGCCGCCTGGAGGCAGCGGATCCAGTGGGAGAACAACGGGCAGGTGTACAGCCTGCTCAGCCTGGGCTCCCAGTACCAGCCCCCGCGGCGCAGGCAGGCGGCGGAGGCGGCGGGCAGCCCTATCCTGCTGCTGCGGAACAACGGCACGGTGCAGCCGCGGAGAGCCGCCCGCCCCGCCGCCGTGCAGCCCCAGCCCCAGCCCCAGCCCCAGCCCCAGCCCCAGCCCGTCGCCGGCAGCCGGGGCGGCTCCGGCGCTCGGCACTGGTTCCAGGCTGGCTACCAGGCTTCCTCCGGGGGTCGCGCCGCTGCCGCGCAGAGGAGCCCCGCGGCCGCCACCTCCGCGGCCCGGAGCGCCTCCTCGGGCGCGCCGCGACCCAGCCCCGCCGGCGGCACCGGCACCGACGGCAACGGGAGCAGCACCGGGGCCGGCAGCCTGCCGTCCCTGGGCAGCTTCAGGCCCGGCCGGGAAGATGTCATGGTAGGAGACGACCCCTACAACCCCTACAAGTACACGGACGATAACCCCTACTACAACTACTACGACACCTACGAGAGGCCCCGCCAGGGCAGCAGGTACAGACCCGGCTACGGCACCGGCTACTTCCAGTACGGTAAGATCCCTCCCTCCTTTCCGCCCGTCCCGTCCCTCCCCTGCCCGCAGCCCCGGCCCGGGCCCCGCCGCTCGCTCCGCTCGCTCCGCGCACGCCGGTCCCTGCGGGAGGAGCTGCGGGGATCGTCGCTCCTGCCTGGCCCTCGCTCGGGGCAAAATCTGACCGGGCAGGCGCCCGCCCGGCTCTCGAGCTGCGGGCAGCCCAGTTCCCGCGTCTGGGAGAGGGGCGAGCTGCCGATACCGCGGGCATCGTGATTGGGATGGGGTGTTTGGGACAAACCTGAGCAAAGGGGAATGACAGGTTAACGGAGAACAGGAGTCCGTACCAAAACGACGGCTCCTAACGACTGGGATGCTAGCCAAAAATTTGCAAACGTGTCCTGGGTTGATCTTGCTGTTATGTGGTTGGTTTGATGAACTGCAGGTCTCCCTGACTTAGTCCCGGATCCCTATTACATCCAGGCGTCCACATATGTCCAGAGGATGTCCATGTATAACTTGAGATGTGCTGCCGAGGAGAACTGCTTGGCAAGGTAGGCATCGTCCCGAGATTTTGCCCATTTGCTGTGGGTTGCCGTGCTCGTGGTGCCACCTGTGAACGCGGTGAAGAGTGAAGAAGGGTTGGTGAGGCTGGAGGGGTCTAGGAAACACAGCCCTTTGTTAGCTCCTTCCAAGTTTGTGGTAGATGGTAGAGTATTGCACATCAGAAAGCAGTCCTGGCATATTGGAGAGACAAGCTCCAGATCTCCTGAAGAGCCTACATACTGTGAAAAGTTGTATTACATGTTTCTATCATCAGGTTCACTTGAACATCTCTGAATTTTGTGAAATGGAGGCACTTGGAAAGCCACTTCAATCTGTTGATTTTCATCTCCCTCCTCTACTCCCACTACAAGATTGTGTGTTACTTCATAAAAAAAAGAAACAAAAACCAAATAACAAAAATCCTATTCTTAACCAGCACAGTTTACTGTTAAGATTATAATAAGCTAATTGTTTTTGGGCCTATGCCTTTTAATGTCTCCTAAACCTAAAATCCCTCTGAAAATTGTTTCAGAGTCTCTTAAGGGGTTGAAATAACAGCTTCGTTATGAAGTCAGGTCTTGTCCAGTTGGCAAAGAGGGATTTTTCCTGTTTTGTTTGGAAAAAAATCAACATGGCTGTTTTTAACCATTTTAACTTGTTTGATACCTTATCACGCAAAACAGATTTCTTAATTTACCAGTATAATTAATTTTTGTCTGTCTGTTTCAAGGTCATGCTTGCTCTTCACTTGCAGAAAAAAGAAAACATGACATAGGAAGCAGTATTTTTTTTTTGCTAGCTTCACAGTGAAGACTCATTGAAGTGTTCTTGATGATAATTAGTTGATTAAAATATTTCAGTATTTCAAAGAGTGTAGATAATAGGAAAAGGAAAATACAGCCTGGTTCATATATATATTAAGTTGTTGTTTGTTTTTTGTTTGTTTGTTGGTTTTTTACAATGGAATCAAACATCTGTTGTGTGATCTTGCATACACAGGGAGTTATTTTGCTTAACAGTAACTAATAAAATTGTGTTTTTTGGTACCAGAGTAATTTTACAGCTCAACAGTGATCTCCTTCATAGACAGAGTCAGGCAATGGTCAAACTTCTGTTATAAAATTAAAACCAGATCTGAATCTTACTCAGGTCTTGGTCTGACACCAGGCATTTCCACATCATATGGAACTCCTGTGTGAATCTCCAGTGTATGAGGCTTATGTGGCCTGAAAAGATCTCTGCTATCAGTTACTTCTAAGACAATATAAAGCATTTTTTAAAGTATTTCTTGCATATTTATGGCTTTTTCCTTTGTTTTCTTTGATTTGCATCTTTGCAGTTCAGCTTATCGAGCAGATGTTAGAGACTATGACAATCGGGTGCTCCTGAGATTCCCCCAAAGAGTGAAAAATCAAGGCACATCGGATTTTCTGCCCAGCAGACCCCGTTATTCATGGGAGTGGCACAGCTGTCACCAGTGAGTGAAGTGCTCAGTATGGCATCTTCTAATTATGCTTTTCACTAACAAATTGTCACTTACAAGGGGATGCTTCCTAAAACTAAAGTGAAGCAGAGAGAAATCATGGGGAAACTTAAGCCTTTTACTATCTGATTAATTTTATGTTGTGGTAATTACTCTCTGTATGTAGTGGTAATTACGCTTTATACAGACACACGAAACAGAGATGGATACAAAGCTTATCCATATGTATGAAACTCTTACAATGTGTAGATTAAATATAAAAAGTCTGAAATGAGAACTGATAATAGCACTTTGTCATTTTATTTTACATGTAGTCCACTTAAATGTAAGTGTAATTAGTAAATAGAAGTTCCAACCACGTAAAAATAAATAGAAACCCTAAAATGCACGTTTACTACCATATTCTCTATAATGACACATTATTTTAAACAGTGACCCATACTTCTTGAACTGAATTTAATGAGATAGTTCTTCACAGGGAATGGGCTGGTCAATTTGGTAAAGGAAAGCTACTGACTTGACTGATCCTATTATCAATAATAATCTATATATGTATATGATATTTTGACTTAACAGCATTGCTTTAAAAATAGTATATATGCTGGAAACACAGCAAAGGAAACACAGCAAGAACATTTTCAACATTTTGGGAGCAGGTAACACTGCAAACTTGTACCTTTTCAGAAAACTCATATGCAGGATTTGGCAGCCTTGTTCAAATTTTTTCTGCTTCTCAGCAGGATCTGTTATAAAATACTAGAACTAATTACTCACAATACTTGCTTCCATCTTACTTAAAATACAACTCTGCTGCTACAGGTACATAAATCATAACTTAACCTTTTAAAAGTGGCATGCAATGCGGGCTTGATCTGTAGGCCTCTGAGCCAATGGAATATTTCTCTCTAGGCTCAGAGGTTTTAGGCATTGAATTAAAAATCAGTACCATTAGAATAAATTCTTCCAGTAAAGACTCATATTACCAGTTTATAAATCTTGCAAGCATCAAAAAGCTAAAACTAAATCAAACCTAACAAAAAAGCCTCCACAAATGCTTTAGTTAACCTCTATCCCTGAAAACAGTCTTCACCAATAACAAAAATCCCCCAACCCTCACGCCTACAAACTGCATGATAGGATGCATATGAACAACTGCATAAATGGATGAAATGGGCAGAGAGCAGTTGAAGTTTTCCATTTCTAGAAAAAGTTTCTTACTGTGCCACAATAGTCCAGCTATCACTGTCCAGATTCAAAGTATCTCTGATGTTGATTCAGTTCTTGGACAGAAAATACACTGCCTACAAAAAATGTTTCTCTTGTGATCATTTCCATAACAGTGAAGCAAACTCATTTGGAAATGAACTCTAACTACCAATTACTTTGGCCAGCCATCAGACCTCAGTGTTAGTCACATCATCATCTGTGGACCTGTTTTAGTGTTCTGGATGTGCCTGCTCCTGAGGCTCCTGTGCTGCTTTGTTTTTCCTATGCATTTGAATTTTGTTTAATTAGGCCTTTTTCACATACTTCTTGGGCTGAAAGCATTCAAAAGTAATAGCAGCCAAATGCTGCAAGGACATAGTGCAGGTAGAAAATACAGGTTTATTTTCCCAGACATTCAGAAAAGTGAAATTGCAAGTATACGAGGTGTTAAAACTCCACAGAAAGAGCAAGAAGTCACTTTGTGTGAAAGCAAGAAAAATACATCACTTTGCCCAAATCAAAAGCATACACACTTCTGAAATAGAGACAGCATTAAGTATAGACTGTAAAAATATTTTATATTGATTGAAATCTGCATTGCCTGTACCCAGAAGCTGATTTCTTTATGCAAATTTTGTCTTCACCAATGTTACAAATGTATTATATTCTCTGATGGCCATGGAAATGTGAAACCAAATTGTTGGGGTTTTCCTAGCAAGTAGGAAACTTCCATGGAATTTATAGTATGTAAGGTAAGCATTCCTAGAAAAACTCTGGTTAAAGTCACTTATAAGATGTTCAATTAAAATATAAACTAGCAAATACTTGCTATTGAAAAAGAGGTGAAACAGAAAATTTTTGAAAAACAGTGCTGCTATGGAATCTTTCCTATACCAAATTAAAACCTGTTATTTATTTAGAGATGATGACATGTAGTACTTGAAAATTAGAGTAATTAAAATAATTGAGTGGTCAGTAGTAGGAAAGTATACTAACACATAGGTTTTGGGTAGTAAATAAAATTTATCCAGATTTAACAGGATGTAGATCAAATAGTGTGAAAATGGTATTGATAAGGTCTGATCCCTCCCTAATGTATCTATGGTTTAACAGACATTATCACAGTATGGATGAATTCAGCCACTATGACTTGTTGGATGCGAGCTCACATAGAAAAGTTGCTGAAGGACACAAAGCAAGTTTCTGCCTTGAAGATACTTCCTGTGATTATGGATATTACAGGCGGTATGCATGTACAGCACACACACAGGTAGGAGCTGCTTTGGAGACAACCAAGTGTCTTTCCCCACCCTACTTTGTATTTGAATACCTGCCAATCCCCTTATGCCCTAAATAAGCTAATGCCCTAATTAGCTTCTGGAATTCCCCATTATAGAGACCAGGATACCAGTCTACAGACTGATAATTCACCCACGTGCTGTCAATTGTGGGTTTCTTATTAAAGGGCAGGGAGACTCACCAGTAGTAGCACGACTGTTAACTGAACTATATTAAAACACACCACAAGTTCTCACAGCAGTAGGACTGGTCAGGCTAAGAGGCACTCAAGACAGCCCATAAAGAAGCTGTTCCCAATGGTCATCCCCCCAAACTGACATCCCTGGCAGTGCCAGAGTTCATAGCTGGTATTTCCTCCCTTGTGGAGTCTGAAGCTGCAAGGTGCTGGATTCCATTAACACCTGCAGCTGCTGGCTGGCAGTCTGGCACAGAAATCTCAGACATTGTGTGCCTGTACAGCAGGAGGCAGTTAAAGAGAATGGCAGCTGTGTGGATGTTATGATGGGCCACGTACAAATGTAAAGCCAGGTGCCAGGGCTTGTTAGGGGAACATGGAAAATAGAACATACCATAAGGATAGAGAAATCCTTGAATATTGCATCACTCTCAGAACCGCTAAAGAAAAGCTAAA
This sequence comes from Cinclus cinclus, assembly GCF_963662255.1. Taxonomy (NCBI): domain Eukaryota; kingdom Metazoa; phylum Chordata; class Aves; order Passeriformes; family Cinclidae; genus Cinclus; species Cinclus cinclus. The sequence continues at coordinate 29,185,628 of NC_085084.1, read as the reverse complement.
AAATCCTAACCAGCCAACTCCAGCAGAACAAGGTTAATCAGCAGTGTAGTATGGCTAAGAAATTTCATAGACTCTTCCATGTGGAAAAACAGAAGTAAGACCAAAACTTGACTGGTTGTGGATTGAAAGAGGAAATTATTGATATTTACTGAGAATTGTTGATGTTTATGACAATGTATGAACTTAAGACATGTCAGGCAACAGCTTTAAAACAGAGAGGAGTGAGTGCTCTTTGGACACATGAATGAAGTATTAAAGACCTTGCCATTAGATGTTGCCAAGATCAAAAATCCCTAAAAAGAATTTAGACAAAGTAACAGATGTTATTAAACACAAAAATCTGACGGTACTCCATGCCTTAAATACAGTTAAATGCCTGGTGGAAGGAATTTGCCTGACATTACACATCCCATTTCTTATGTTCTTTTCTCATTAAGCATCTGCTTCTGACCACTGTCAGGGACATGATGCTGTGCTTTGATGGATCTGTGGTTTAACTCAGTATGGTCATACATACACATAAACTTGTATCCCTTATTTTGCAGCTTTTAATCTAGAAGGTAGTTATTCTGTCACAGAGAAATGACAGCTATGTTTCACTGGCTGACGTGTCCACATTTGAATTTTAACTATAATGAATGATCTGCAATACATAGAGGTTTTGAAGAGGTTTTATAAATACCTTTGCTAGTTCTGTAGACTATGACATCTAAGGAACATACATATTTTACAGCTGGAGTATTTGTGTCACTAGAATCAACGGCTGTGTCAGCATTTCCACTGGAAGCCCATATTTCAGGGGTTTGTAATTGGACTGTAAAACTTCCCTCCAGCCTCAGACTTGGCACAAATATGCAAGAGTCTGAGTTGCTCACCAGCTGGGTCAAGAGGGAATTCCTGCAGGACTTGGGTTTTCTGCACTCTGTGTGTTGCCAGAACAGATCAGCTCTGCCTGGAGCAATCTGTATTGGCCACAGCTAAAGACACTAGATTTGAATCATTCATATGTGGGGATTCTTACTAATGTTCCTAACAACAAAGAATTTTTCAGAAAGATGCATCTGGAATAAAGGCTACATTTTCAGTTCCCTCAGAGTCTTGTGTCACTTTTTGCCATTTCCATATAAAGCCCAGTGTGAAAATAGCCCTTAACTCTACTATTCAAAGATGGCACTTGGACAGATTACATCCACAGAAAAAAGTTGCATTTTTCCTAAGGGTAGAGAGAGGTTTCAACATGGTGATCAAGTCTGTCTGTACTCATGACCTCAGAAGATATTCACTTGACATTTACAGATACTTATCTCCAGTCTTTGGTCAACTTTTATTGTATTCTGGTCTTATGTAAAGAACAGGAAATAACAACATCAACAGTTTTTACACAAAAGGAATACTGTAACAAGTGATTATAGGAAAGTACAGATACCTCACAAATGAACAAGTGTCAATATTATAGGTGTTTTTTATCCAGGACAGTTTGTAGAAGTGGTACATTAGACTTAAGTGTTCTAGTTTAGACACACAAATAAAATGCCAACTAAAAATAAGACTAATTTTCTAAGTTAATTTTCTAAGTGAACTGTGATAGTTACATTGAACTTCAGTCTGAGTCTAGAATGTCACTGTTGCTAAAGATTAGTGGTTTTTTACATCCATCTTAACTTCATTCTTAAGGGTCTGAGCCCTGGCTGCTACGACACTTACAATGCTGACATAGATTGCCAGTGGATTGATATTACTGATGTAAAACCTGGGAATTACATTCTCAAGGTAAGTGTATTGGGTATGGGGAAGTTTGTGGTTTTTTGGGAGGTTTATTTTTTTTCTTGTATTTATGTTTGCATACATCCTTTGGCATGTAAGTTACCAAACTGAGGCGTGGCAGTAGACAGCACTGTGCTTTCTCCCCGCCAGGTGAGTGTAAACCCCAGCTACCTGGTGCCTGAATCCGATTATTCCAACAACATAGTCCGCTGCGACATCCGCTACACGGGCCACCACGCCTATGCCTCTGGCTGCACAATTTCACCGTGAGTGCCTCCCCACTGCTGGTTTTTCTGTCACTGTGCCCCGCTCTTAGTATTTTGTTTTGTGGGTTTTGTGAATTTTAAAATTAGTGGGCATTTTGCCCTCGCAGAAGGTGCCGTTGGAATACGTAACATTTCCAAACCTGCCACTCCTCTCTGGTCTAAGGGATAATGACCTCTGTCTCACACACCTTCTTTGTACTTGCACTAAGACCTTTCTAGGATCATTCAATACCCTTTTACACCACCAACACACAATTGAGCAGCTACAGTGCTCTTTTAGACATTCTGCAAAATCCCACACATGCATGCTACTTCGCTGCTGCTGCTTACACAGCAGCCACCCTCCCTGAAACAGTTCTTTCACACACCTTCCATTTAGAGTTTTGCTCTTTAAAAGTGCAAATCATGCCACAATTTTGCATTTTGACTTTTTTTCCTTCAAAAAGGCAAATTCATTTAATAAATGTCCTCATGGTAGATCTGCTGTACCTTAGTATCTGTGAAACATACAGAGAAAAAGCAGTCTTCTGTAACACAGAGGTAAGCAGTTCTCAGAACACTGTGTTAGTTGCTCATATGAGATATTTATCAAGAGACTTCATTTGGATTGTATAAGGAGTGAGTATTAACATTGTATAGAGGTTCATATGAAATAAATTCCAGAGCAGTAAATGAAAAGTGAAAAGTAAAACAGATGACCAGTGTAGTCTTCTGTAACAGTATCAGTGAAACAAATAGATTGAATTAATGACTTGCTTAATTAGCCTTTAAGTTATTAATTCCTCACTTTGCATTAGGAAATCAGTAGTTAAATGAGGCAAACTTATGTTTAACTTCTAGTCTCCCCATCTTATCTCTGAAAATGTTTTTGAGTATATAGAATAATAGAATAGTTAAAAACAGAAAAGACCTTTTAGATCATGGAGTCTAGCCACCAACCTTGGATTATGACCATGCTCACCATTAAACCATGTTCCAAAGTGCTAAATTCATACAGCTTCTGAACACTCCCAGGGATAGCAACCCTACCACTTCCCTCGGTATTCTGCTCTAATGCTTTACAGCCCTTTATGTGAAAAAATTTCCCCTGATATCCCATCTAAACCATCCCTTGAGGCCATTTCCTCTCATCCTATCTCACTGGTTACATGGGAGAAGAGACCAGCCCACCCCTCCCCACAGCCTCTTCTCGGGGAGTTGTAGAGAGTGATGAGATCCCCCTCAGCCTCCTCTCCCCCAGGCTAACACCCCATGTATATATGTATAGATACATGTGTGTATCTATGTACACACGTATGCAGCTATACATGTATATATGTATATGTGCACTGTACTTTATATTTCTCTCAGGTACATATTCATGCAGGGCTAGGAAACAAAACGTCTGTTACTGCTGGCTGACGTGTGCTTTCAAGCTAACAAGTGGATATTTAGCAGTTCCTCTTCCTGTGCGTGTCTGCTCACCTGCATAAAATTATTTCTCCTCTTTCAACAGATACTGAGAAAGATGCAAGAAATGGATGAGATGGTGCCAAATGTTTTGAACTGAAGTATCACTATACAAACTTCACTAGGATGCAAACACTATAGAAACAAAATTGCAGAACACACACAGATACACCCACACACCTTACTGACTTTGAGGCACTTCTGCTGCTTCTCAACCAAAACGTAACTGGATTTTAAGAATCTAAATTGGCATTGTATTGCTATTGAAACCTGTGAAACTGGTGCTTCATGTAGAGATATTTTAAATTTTGATAATCGAACTCATTCATAAAAACATGGGACCATTTCTTAGCTCCTTCAAATTTGGAGTTTATGTGGTAAGAGACTTCAGCGGGAATATTACTGGTGAATGAATTGAATATATTTTAAAAGGTAGAAAAAATGTATGCAAAATGAATTAAATAAAACTCAAGAAAAAGTACTAATGTCAGCTATCTCAGAAAATAATGAAAAACAGATCAAGAGTAATGATACAGTACCATTAAAATTCTTGCTAGGACACACTGATATAAAAGAGAGAAGTATTTTCAGTTTTCAAGGAATATTAACATATAGAAGAGAAATACATATCTATTATATATATCAGTTATACCCCTGAAAGAAAAGCTATGTTTACATTTTTAATACATTAGAAGTTTTTCCATTTTCTTAAATGAAAAACAGATGGGGTTTTGCAATACACCTTTCATCTGTGACAATTAATTAAAAAGCTTACCCACCTTTATAGGTCCAAGAAATTTTTCAAGGTGGGACTTTTAAGAAACTTCTGCAAACTTGATGTGGATAAAAAATACCTGTCAAGAAATGGGCTCTTGGAGATGATGAAGAGTCCCTGATGTGGTCATCTGTGAAAAACATCCAGCTTGAGCAGGTTAACCATCAAAATGATATAGGCAATTAACTCAGGTGGCACCACAAACAGAAGTAGGTCAGAATCTCTTACAAAGTATTTTTAGCGTGAAGAAAACCTACTACCTGCTTCCCCCTTAAGTACTGTAGTTGACTTTAAAATGTATATCTCAGTATTCAAAATAGTGAAGTTGAAAATATACTATATAGAGAGGAAGAGCAAAAGTCAGTGTATTTAACATCCTACTTTAGGCTGTTCAGGAACCAAATGCAACATTGTTAAGGGGAAAAACTTCCAGCCCAAATTAATGTTTTTGCTGAACTGCTTAACTGGTGCTGGGTATACTACTCCTCCTCCCATCCCCATATTATTTTGCTTTTGCAGTGCACCCTGCTGTAAGCTACAGTAGCTGTGATTTTTGTTTTAAACTGTGAAATGACATATCACAAGGGGATCTGGCTTTTTTTTTTTTCAGAAGATTTCTGATCATGTAAAATGAAGAATCTACTTTTGGAACAATGGGACCTAGAAATATTGATTGGTATTCATTAAATTTGATCAGCAGTTCAAAGCACCTAATGAAATATTGGAAGCTTAATAAATCAAATTAAAAAAAGAGGAAAAATGTGCTATTCAATATAGTTAAAATGAAAAATCTGAGGAGTATAGAGAGGTTTTATTATCACTATTGAGAATACTTCAGGCATTATTTGGAAGTATTTTATGCATTAGAACCCTATGGATTTAATTTGGAAGTCTGATGAATTACCATAATATCCTTCAAGGATCAGCTGTTCTTTAGTACATTTATTTAAGTTTATTTCCACCTTAATCATAACTTGGTGACAAATTTGCACAATAACTTAAAAAGGACCTGAGAATCAGCAATCTGGTGATTACTACCCACCAGTGGGAGAGGGTGCAGAAATATATAATTTACAGCTACAGGTCCCTTTCTGTTTGCTGCGAGATCTATTTTAGCAATCCGTAACCAGTAAGGGCAATAAACAGAAGCAAAATTTGGAAACTCGATTTATGAGAAAACCATTTGTTACATATGTCTGCAAAAACGAGGGCCTGTTTAAAGTCTAGGCTTCTGAAATCTCAGCCCAAAGTTTTTTAAGTTTAAGAGGTGTTAAGGGATGCAAGCGCATTCACCTTTCTATAGACTTAGGTCAAAACTGGGGTCAAAGTCCTGAGAGCAGCTTGGGCAATGGACACAAAAGCTACTGAATGGAAGCCAGGCTGTGGGCATGGGCTGCTTCCTGGGAAGAGGTGGTGTGCTCGTACCTCATTGTGCCTGATGCTGGATGTGGGATATGAGAGCACTAACTGGAGACGGAGCAGCCACAGGAAGGGGGGAACCCCTTGCTCATGACACACTCACCTGCTCACACGTCTGTGCCCAAACCACTTGCAGAACTCCACTGAAGTGGGCAAGGAGCCAGAGGGCCTGGAGCATCTGCGTAGCTTGAACAAGTGGGAATGGCCTCCTTTGGAAAGGTGTTGAATGCTGTAACTTTGAATATTGGGGATATTGGAGCTACAGAAATGTAGCTTTTTTTCCGTAGCAAAATATTTTATTTGTTTTGAAATGTGTGTTAAGCAACATGACATTGATGTACAATAGCACAAAAATTGCCTAAGACATGAACAGATAAACAAGGGATTTTAGGATTAAAAAAAATGAAGGAATGTGACTTTAACCCTGTCTAACTTTAGTAAGTCACAATGCAGTAGAAGTAGAAGAGTTTTATTATATAGCATGTGTAGAAGTAGTTCTAAATAGGGGACTGCCAACCAATATTTTCAATATCTTGGCTCTGCAGATCTGACACCTTATTTTTTGCATACTGGAATATGTTTTTGGGATTATGTGCATTTTTGTTCAAAAGCATTTTTAAAAACTGTTTTGGTAAAAGCTTTTACTTTTAAAGCTAATTATATCTGGATTCCATTTTACCAGACATTGGGCTTATTCCCTTATCTTTGAAAAGCACATTGACATTGGTCTTAGTGGAAGCAAAACTGGATTTAAATTTTGTGAGATTCCTACTATGAATTGACTCAAATTTCTTCTGAACACCCAGAAAGTAAAAATGTGTATGAAACAATAACCTCCCACATTTCAAATCTTTATTTAAGAATTGCACATAAAGAACATAATGTGCGTCAGGCTCATTAGAGGAAGGGTTATATATTTTTTTTTAATCCTGAAATACATTTGATATTTGCGTGTTTCTAGACAAAACTATAACAAAAATGACAGACTGGTCACCAATGGAACCAAAATACTGTGTAGATGAAGTTTTTGTGTTAGGAAATCTACTAATTTTTTTTTTTTCTCTGCTCCAGAATGAATGCACATATCAAATGTACCTTCCTATTGCCATTCATGCATTGTTTGCAGTGTGCTTATATTCAAAACCAGCAGGGAGGTTTTCATAAATGAGACATTAGAAGGTGGTTTATCCTGTGTCTCACAATTATGCCAAAAAGGCATTTTCATTTTCTCCAAATCCTAAAAGGTGCTGAAAGATTTTAACTTGAATTAAAACCAAAGAGTATGTAATTGGGAGGTTTTTATTATGCAACTAAATGCTACAGATACAGTGAAATGCCACTTGTTTTTGCAACTTTCTTGAAGACTTTTCATTATTTCCTTCACTTTTTTTTCAAGGAGTCTTAATTTCAGTAACTTTGCATCTTTATCTGAAGAGCTCTAATTTATAATATTCAGGCACTAGCTTTGTATTCTTTCACTGCACTTTCATATTCTTGTGTTACATGCCCGTATTATGGTTGCAAGTTTATGTGAAAATGACTTGAATAAAATGTTTCAAGCGTTCTACTTGTTGAAGTATTACACTTACTGCACAGGCCAGATCCATCTCTCAGTGAGAAGGGTTCAGTTATGGTTGTTACATCTATGTGAAAATTACAAAACTTCTGTACTGCTGAGGTATCAGAATAAAATGTCATATCAGAAAAAAGTTATATCAGAAAAAATGTCAAGGTAGAAACAAGAAATAAAAATTTTCAAGGCATAATAAATAATCCCTCATACTACAGGAAGAATTAACACATCAAGGCTTAACAGGAGGAGGCATATGGTTCATCTGGACACACAATTTCCTTACCATACCTGTCTTGGTACAAACAGGAACTTAAAAAGCACTTTCAGAATTTCTGCTCCAAAAACTATGCTTTCACAGAAAGAACATTTGAGCAGTACATGGTAGGAAGTTTATGTACTCTAGAAAATTGACCAACACATATAAACATGCAGTTACTCCAAACACACTTTATCTTGTTATTTACATCCTCTATGTACAAGCCAGTGTCCTGCTGCCTCTTCAATCTGTATGCTAAACTGATGAAAGAGTCCGAGTAGTGAAGCATCTCTTATCCCTTCACTAAGGGACTATTATGGAAGAGCATGGTTTAAAAAGCTTGGAGACTTGTTCTGAGTTGTCAGACACTTAAATTTCAACTAATTGGGCACTCCTGGCTTCATGTAAATGGAGACAAAACCAATGTAATATATTTTAAAATTCATAAAATAAATGTAGAATTATTTCAGATATAACCCACTTTGTGTAATGTCTCTCTATTTAAAAAGTATTTCCTATCCTACTGCTTATTAGAGCCAAGAGCTTCAAACTGAGAATTTCTCCAAGTGCTATTCCTAGAGCACAGAACCTGGAGTGGATCAGAATCTGTGAAAATACAAAAATGCAGTAAAAATTGCATATGATAATTGCAGAAAATATATTCAAATCTATTGAAAATAAAGCATCTCCCAGTTCCCAAGTACCTTCTATCCCCATTCTGCTATCTCATTTTTATATTAGATCACCTGCTGAGTATCATGAAATTTTCTACCACCAGTCTACATTCACAAAACAGCTCAACACTTTCACTCAAGAAAGCATTGCTGTAACTGAATTTTCATTCAAGCCCCATTTTTTCTGATCTAATAATTCCACAAATACTGATTAAAGAAATATTTATGCCTGTTTGGAAGTCTACAAAATGGTCCCATCAATAATACACCAGTTTGCTATTAAAAAACCCCCAATCATATTTAAGCTAGTGATGACTGTCTTAAAATTAGACTGAAATAGCTGAGATTGTTGGTAAGCCTGAAGTGAAAAAATTGCACCTGAAGCAGCCTAGTAGTGTCTGACAGTATGTACCTGTCTGAAGACATTTCTACTATGGTATGGTGTTGAACTGAAAAGCATGGCTCTCAACATTTTAAAATCTAATCATGACAGAAAGAAGTAACTTCCCATGTCACTATAAAAATAAATGGGTAGTACTTTGTGAGAGGTCTCTGTCTAAACAGTGCTACAGATATGAGTTAAGTTAAAATCTGAACATGTTATGTTACAATGAAGAGAAAGCGTTCTAAATTTTATCAACAACCTCCAGGCAAGTTCACTGGGTTTATCAGTTCACAAATAAACTGCCCAGTTACATGTAAAAGATATTATCAAGCCTCCTCATCAAGCCACTACTCATTTGTATAACGTATTAAGGCTGTGATCCAGGTGAGTCCCTAAGCACCAGCAGGAAGGAGCAGTAACCCATTAAAATATGAAGTAATGCCAGTGTCCCAATCTCTCTTCTTTCATTCATACTCATTGTATGTTATCTTTTTGCTTTTCTTTGAAGTAAGTGCTCAAAAGTATTTTTGAAGAAAAAAAAAAAAGGGATGTTTTGATAAGTCAGGCTTCCTTCAGGGATAATTCTGTGGCCACAAATTACAGCTGTAATAATGCAGTAAGAAACTAGCTCAAATGCCAAGATAAACCAATGCTCCGAGATCTTTTAAGCACATGCAGAAAAGCACTTTACAACACTGGCTCCTTAGAGTCTTGAGGATTTTTCCCAAACTATTTGCAATCTCTATGTTCTTGATCCTTAAACAGGATAGTCATCTGCTAAAAGAAAGGTAATCTATCCATGAAAAACTGTTTACAGCTGATGACATCTACCAAAAGACATTTCTCTTGCCTTACACTGGAAGCAGTGAAGTCAAATACCAAAACTTTGTTTGGTGTGGTATTCACCTATTGTTTTATTTAATGCTTTAAAGATTAACATATGTATCTAAAAATCTTGAAGCTTGTAGAAAACAGGTAAATGCACAGCTTTTTTTTCCTGTGAAATATAACCCTACAAAACCACAGTAAACATGTTTCTGTGCATTATTTTGAAACTTTCAGCCTTAAATACTGTTTTATACATTACAGTGAAAATAACAGCAACAAAACCACTTTGAAGTGGGAGGTTGTTCGAATTCCTCATTCCTCTGGGAGACAATGACATTAAATACAGTATTACATGTACTGACATTTGTTCAGTATATAGAAAAGAAAGCCTAACTAAGTGGGGCAAACTATGCCTAAATTTTAATACAGAACAGAGCAATCTAAAGGTTTAGTCTTCAAAAACTTAACATGAGATGGGACATGTAAAATGTAGCATTCTCTGTGTTTAGTCCAGGGCAAGGCTCCTCATACTGCTGGCATAATTTTCTAATGCAGCCCAGGAGCCTGCTGGCTTTGGCTGACACAGAAAAAGACTGGATTTTTTCAGACTGCAAGGAAGGCCATCTACACCTTAAGGGATGACACAATCTACAAGTCTGCAGGGTTTTAAGAGCAGACAAATCTGAAGAAAGGAAATTGATAAAGGATTATTAAATGCCATAAGCTACAGTATCACAAGATGTCACTGAGTTGTGAAACTGAAAGCTTGAAGAGATGGATGCTGTATGATGTATCACCATGTGCTCCCTCTATCCTTAAAGCATCTGACTACTTTCAAAGGTACTAGGTTAGATGGGCATTTGGGGTGATGCAGGGCTATCCTTAGGCTTCTCAAAATGCTACATGAATAGTACAATCCAGTCATTTACCAAGTCTATGAACTAACTACTTAATGGAAGGTAACTATATTTAAATAAATGACACTTAAAGATTAATTACATGTTCAGAATTTCTTTCAATTAGGTAGTAGAAAAAGCACCTGAAGAAGCATTCAATTAACCTTTTTTGTCATATCCCAATCAGATGAACTCCCAATGTCAGACTGGCATTTAACAGTCAGATGTTTCTTAGTGTAAAATTTTTTTCAGGTTTTCACATTCTTTCAGAAAGTGCAAGACACAGATGTTGAAGAATCCAGACAAATCTACCAGAATAAGACACCTTTAAATTTCTTCAAATTGGCAGTATAATCAGAGGACAGAGATCACAACTGAAAAGCATATTTTATTCTCTCCAGAAATTTTCATATTATGCTTACAACTGATTGACTTTTCCAGCTACCCAGTACACTGATGAATTTATTAACTCTCTTCAAGTTTAAGAATCTTTTACTCTGTCTCAGCTGATATACAGAACCTTTCTTTTGACAACCAAATTCTCATATAAAGTACATTTTTTTTTTTACATACAAAAAAACCCTTCCAAACCCCCCTTGAAAGAATCTGTACTATTGTACAGGGTACAGATTATGTTCCTAAAAACCCTTTATTCACTTCAGGGTTTATTTCCTGAATGGTGGCACTACATAATGGGACTTATAAACCAACACCAAATGGTCATTACAGACATTACAAACAACAGACAGCACACAGAATGAAGGAAACAATCTTTATATTTTAAGATAGCAAATAATACCAGCTGCAATTTTGTAGGGTGCAAAGGATATGGACAGTACAACAAAGATGTCAAAACAGCAGTTGCAAAAAAATTTTATTTGAACCTCCATTTACATATAGTCTAGTCATCAAATTTAATCTTTTTCCCCTGGAATGCTGTAATTTGAGACATTTGCTCTCTGCGTCTCCGGCTTGCTTCCCATGAAGGATGAAGAGGCTGCTCCGAAAGTGCTTTCTTATTGTTGCATTTAATATCCCCTGAAGCTTTTGCAAATGGTTGCTTCTTGAGCTTTGTTTCATTTTTAAGAAAACCTGTGCAAGTATAAAACAAAACATTAACTACATCATGAACCTCCATACAAGTATGCAAACTACTTTGGGATTGAAGGCATTTAAAAAAAATTCATAATGAGCCATGGGAACACAGTCATCTGAATACTCACAACAAGATTTCTTCATCTTGCAGCCTGGTAAATTGCCATTTGGTAGACTGCAGATATTTTTGGATTTATTAATACTGACTACACTCAAAATTAGTGTAGACAAACATTCAGCACATTCTAAACTTTTTTCTTCACAATAAACCAATGACTATTACACAATGTAACTCAGTATGACTGGAACTATATCCTCAATCCAATGAACTCCAAAATGGTGCCACAGAATATAAATGGAATAAAATATTCCATTTTCAGGAGTTATTGAGGGAATTACTTATGAAATAAGTTACTAGTTACACAGAAAAATCTGGTACCTTTACCTGTGCACAAGAAACACTAACTCCTTGACAGACAGAAAAGCACTTTCCAGTGTAAACCTTAAGTATTTTTAATATGAGAATACATGAAAATAGCAGACAATATCCACAGATTCCAATGAAAGCTGAACAGTTTGATCACTTTAATAACAAATGTTAAAATATGTGCCACAAACTTGAAAATAAACAAATACATCCCATCATAAATAGACTGCAGAGGCGACAAAATTTTGAAAAGTTTTTTCTCTCCTAATTTTACCAAGTTAAGTAATACATACCCATTTTTTCATTTTTGAGGGACTGGTCTTTAGTATTTCTGAAAACAAAAAGAGAAATTAAGATTTTTTCAATAAAACTGTAAGACTACAAACACCTGTGAATAAAGAATCATCATCACCAAAACATTCATGCAATAACTTTTCAAACATAACATAAAAGTTTCTTTAATACTGCTCCACTCATGTTAATAAAGAAGTAGAAAGACAAGTATTCAGAAGTGATTGAATTTGGGTATAGATCTAGTTAGAAATCCTGTGCATAAATGTGTGAATATTAAAAATATGTGTTGTTAAAGAATACAACAATACAATTAAGAATACTATGAAGTAGTTTCTATGAAAATGTTCTAAGGTTTAATGGGCTGAAATTCTCTTTGTTTAGTAATGACTACTAGAAATCACAAACATTTCCATTACTGCAAAGGAGGGAGAGAATGGAGAACATAACACCAGGAAAAGGTTTACCTTCTTCTATTCTGAGATTTCTGATTGGTGGTAGACAAAGAACTGCAGAACATTGACTCCAGCTTGCCTGCTTTTTCAAGTGGCTTTCTTTCTTCCATGATCAAATCTTGTGCTGTCCCAGACACTGCACCTTTTTCTGTCTTCATTACATTTTTCTGAACACTACCCTTTTCTTTTGTTGAAGAAAAATTAACTGCTGCTACTTTTTTCTTTTTTTTTACTTTGCCAATGAAGAAATCATCATTGCTGTCACTGTCAGAATCTGATGACTCATTATAAAACCTCTCTTCAGTACTATCATCAAAGTATTCCTTTTCATTGGGATGCTCTTGGTCACTATCATCAATTATTTCTTTTATTGCATTTAATTTGTTCATACTCATATTTTCTTTCCTTTTTTGATAGTCAAGTTTATTTCCTGTTTTGTTTTGAGCAACTGTTTGCATTTCTACTGCCTGAAATGAAGGTTCTTCTGGAGCACATGCTCTCTTCACTTCCACAGTTTTCTGTTCAGATTCATTCTCACAGATCTCTTTAACCACCTTGTCAGTTTCTATTTTCATGCCTGGTTTTGTTTTGTGTTCACATCCTTGCTGTTTTTGAGGCTGCTTAGAAGCTTGTTTGTCTAAGTTGCTATTGGAATGTTGTGCTGACTTAGGCTGTTCTTCTGACTGATCCTTTTTCATAGGAGTGGCTTTGTCTGGGTTCTTTCTTGCCTCCTTAAAAGCTTTAACAGCAGCTGTACAAGAGGCAGAAAATTATTTTGTTGCAGCTACACATTAATACACGCAAGTCATTTTTATATAATAAAACATTTTTGCAACTTATCTGTGTTGTATTGAGCATATTTTGAATGTCTTTATGAATTATTTACCAAACACGTGGGACAAGATATATCTTAGAATACAGTATCAACAAAAGTGAAAGAAAATCCTTGCAAATATTATCAATTAAGTACATGACAAAATTTGGGTTAAACTATACACTTCTCTTTCAAAAAATAATATGCAGCTGATAATCATGTTCACTTAGGGCACTACTTTGCAAAATTGCAAACGAATATTAATTTTTTCATTGTAATTAAATGGTATTTGATATGCTGTTATTAATGAAGTAACTTGGTGACATTACTACTAGGACTTGACCCTTTTAAACATTAATTTTTGGTGGAAAATTCCAGTTTCAAGAGAACAAGAGAAAGCCTAAATACCCTAAAAATACCAGGAAACATACCCTAAGGATTCTGAAGACAGTTCTCAGGGAAGATTAAGAAAGTAATTTGTAAAACCTTTTAGGTACCTTTGAAAAGCCATTTGTAATGATCCATTTATATTCCTGTCTAATTCAGAAACACTCCGTTAGATCTATTTGATTTTTAGAACTCCCATTATAAGCTCTGTTTGTTCAACACCCCATATTAAATACATATAATACTGTAAGCTGTCACATATAAAACCACATAAATTTCAAGCCAAATAAACGGTTTCAAGTTTGTGGCTTGGTTCACTACAGCTAGCCAGGCTAATTACAGAAGCTATTAGTTTTTATGGGTTTTTACTTTTGTTCACATCAGAAATATACATGAACAAGGTAACACATCAGTAACCTACAGGTATAGTAAAAAATTCAATAAAATGTTTCACACCTTTAAGTTCAACAAATCTGGGCTTCAAGGTGGGGTGTGTTGCAAGTCTTGCCATGGCTCGCTCAGCTGCAGTACAGTTTGGCTGCAGAAGAAAAATTCAAAGGTGTGAATTCAACAGAACAGCCAACTTGCACAGATCCATGTCACTTATGCCACAATGTATACTAATGTGATTCTCACCAGGAACATGTATTTTATTTTTAATGTATTACCATCATTGTAAATGCATTAAAATCTGGTTGCCCAAACACTGACAGACATGTAGCAGATGCACAACATGTGATATTTCTCAGGTACTGAACAGGGATAACATAATTTATGTTTTCTTTACAGCTTACCAGACACATCACTCACCAATTTTACATTTACTATTTCATACAAATGCAAAGACAATTCATGAACTCACTGAATAAAGAACATCAGACTGATAGAAGGCATTCTGCTTGAAAGAATGCAACAGCTTACACGAATTACAGTATTGATCCAATTAAAGCTGGGCAAATTACATAGCAGACATTGAAGGAATACACATAAAAAGTTGAACAGCAAGGTCTAACTTCATCAGACAAACAAATAACCTTAAATTTGATGTGGTAGAATACTGGAACTCCGCAGAGTGATTCAAAGAAAAAATATGATCTTCCTGCTTCAATCTAACTCCAAAAACCTCCAAAAAACCAGCAAATATTAATAATACCCCCCACCCCGCCAAAAAAAAAAAAAAACCCAAGAAACCCACAATAAATCCCAGGAATTGCTTCTATTCTGACTTCCTCTTTTACGTCCTGTAAATCACAGGTATGACACATTGTAAAAACTCTCATTTTCATGGTCTTGTCATCACTCAAAATGAAAGGTACCTAAGACAGGTATTTAAGACTTTTCCAAAAACAGCTGTCTTTTGTTTTGACTTTTTTTCTGTGTGATTGTTTATTTTACTTCTTTCTTTCTCATGTTCTTTTTTGAAAGGAGGAAAAGCAGGTCTAACAGATTTGTAAAACACACCTTTACCAGGAAGATTTCTTAAGGCCTGCAGTGGAATTCTCTAGGAGAGTGGAAAAGTCATATAAAAGACATACCTTTCTCTCTTCCTCCTAGTGGTACCGCAATGGATACATGTTCAAATTGTTTCTGTGATTTCAGCTTTGTGCTATGGAAGTATCACAGCAGATGCCACCAGAAACAAGAGATGATTACATTCATAAAGAACCAGAAAAGTGTCCTGTGATGTAACCTGAGCTGATTTTGGTGTCATCAACTAACAGAGCATGCTGCCTCTCCTGTCCTAAGCAGTCACTGCAGCAGATGGAGCCCAAGCCACAAGTGTTACCTGGTTGATAACAAGGAGAAGTGGTAATGGCTCTATCCTGGGATGGAGTTAACGTGCTTCATAGCAGACAAGATGGTGCTGTGTTTTGGATTTGTGACACAAAGCATTTTAGAGTTGGCAACACATTAGTGTTTTACTTACTGCTGAGCAGTGCTTGCACAGCATCAAGGCCTTCTCTTGCTCTACCCCTACCACAGGCAAGGAACACCCCTGGCTGATCCACATAGACCAAAAGGTCATCAAGACCTTTTCAAGTCATGCTTAGCATTGAAAAGCTTCAGGTAACAAAAAGGTATGGTGAGATGTTTGTGGTTATGACATTTAGCTTCCCAAGTAACCATTACATGAAGTGAAGCCCTGCTCTCTGGATGTGGTTAAACATCTGCCTGCCAATAGGAAGCAGTGAATAAATTCCTTCTCCTTTCCTTGCACATACAGCTTTGATTCCTTCCTTGAATTGTCTTTTTTTCAAGAAAGTTTTTCTGACTTCTGCTCTTTGGATGCTCTCCCCATCCTGCAGGGGTGGGGTGAGTGAGCAGTTGTTGTCTGGGGTCAAACCACCATGATACACATGATAACCAATACATCAGCAATTCACATTTAAAGCAGCTGTCATGATCCTCATAAGACTACTCAGTGGTGAATGTTACTTGTTTGCATATCCATTTTCTTCCAGCAAAACCATGTGACTATAAACAGTTATATATTCATTGCATAAAGACAGATAGGACACGTCCCACCAACTGCTAGTGAAGGACAGTCACTCTCAGTGCTTTGGTCTGAAGGAAACAGGAAAAGAAGGCACTACAAATACACCAGAGTTAGTAATTATAATGCAGAAATATTTAATTGGTTTGCCAACCATAAATCTTCCTCAACCAGTTCACAGCAAATCCCATTTCATAATTCTTTTACCATAGTTTTAGAGCTTTTAAAATATACTCTATGGTCAGCCGTATTTCATGTTTGAAGTGTAGAGCATCTGTGAATTCTAGTACTTTTCTTTCCTCTCAAGTCTCTGCTACTATAACATTACTTCTTCAGGTCAAAAAATATTCTGGAAAAATATTCTCTCTGAAGACTGTTCTATAAAACTATAAACACTGGCCAGAGGGGACAGGTCAAAAGATGGGTCCATTTCCAAGGGCCACCAACTGGCTTATTTCCAGGTTAGCTTAGCTTGGAGAACTTGAAATCTGAATTTTGATCCCCATGTGACAGTGCTGCATGCTGCCACCAGATTCTTGGGACAGCAAGCTCACATTTCTGAAGATCATATGCTGTTTTCTTTGGAGATTTTCCTATAGCTGGAGAATCTATTTCTGAACATAATTAATACACTTTTTCCCTCAGCTACTTCCTGTGGGTTTTGAAAGAATATACCATGAAGTTCAGAAAGCAGCAGCAGCAGCTTCTGTGCAACATCTGGTGTCTTTTAATTCAAGTATTTATAGAAAGGCTTTAAGCATATATAGGCCAACCCATATGGAATAACCACATTTTTTCCTTAGAGCAAAATACTTCACAAACACTACTCACGCTGACAGCCATCAGCTAACAAACACACAATATGATATTCAAATTCTCTCCAATTTCTCATTTTTCTGGGTATGTTTCTTTTTTTTTGTTTTGCTTTGGTTTGGGTTTTTTTGTCACAGCCCATGCTCAATTTATTTTCCCTCAAGTATTTTCCAGTATATAAATGTTATAGAAATATAGACAATACAGAAAAAAAAACTTAACGAAGAAATGTCAACTGTCTTTATAAGGAGGAATACTTTTTCCCCCCTTCTCATCCCTTGGATGTTTAATTAGATACTAGAATTGTATGCCTTTATTCTGACACACTCGTGCTACTTATATTATTTTGCACTACTTGCTTTTTATGCATGAATCTGCTAGTACTTTCTACAGGAACATTCTTCCTTCTTCAGTGTGCAACTGAGGCACCAGAAAGTGAATAAAGCAACACAGCAGTGTACAGTCACACTTCACAGTGAGAAATTTTAAGTTACTGTGCTGGCTAAGGCTGGGGTAGAGCTAATTTCTTTCACAGTGGCTGGTATGGGGCTGTGTTTTGGATTTGTGCTGAACACAGAGAGGGTTGATAATACAGAGATGTTTTTGTTATTGCTGAGCAGGGCTTACACAGAGCCAAGGCCTTTTTTGCTTTCGTAGTTCCCTGCTGGTGAAGAAGCTGGGGATGCCTAGGACAGATGATTCCAACTGACCCAAGGGATATTCCAGACCATCTCACATCGTGGTCACTACATAAAGTAGTGGTAACGGTGGTAAAAGAAGGAATGGGGGGGCACTGGGGTGATGGTGTTTGTCTTCCCAAGTCACTCACTGCCATGTCTGATGGAGTCACTCACATCATGTCTGATGCTTCCTGGCATAGGGAAGCACTGAATTCATTCCTTGCTTTGCTGTTGTGCACAGCTTTTGCTTTCTGTATTAAACTGTCTTTATCTCAGCCCATGAGTTTTCTAGCTTTTATCCTTCCAGTTCTCTCCCTGATCCTGCTGGCAGGTGTAGGAGTGAGTGAGCAGCTGCCTGGCACTTGGGTGTTGGCTGGGGTTAAACCATCTGAAGGCAGTCTCCTCTAACACCTCTATCTTGGTAAATAATGCATTATTTCTGCAAATATTATTAAACACACATATTATCAAACACATATGTAAACCCCACATAAGAGACAAATAAGAGGCAAATAGTGGCAATGACTGTGAAGAGAATGGACATTACAAACTTGCAAAGATAAAAGCAGATTCACAATGCAAGTTTTGGTATGTGCTGGAACAGGGGTTTGTAATGGCTCTGAGATCTGGCGCCACAGGGTAAAAAGAAAGAGCAGTGTGATGTAAACATCAGGCAGAACCTGTGTGGGTAGAACCTGCTTCACCAAATGCAGGTAATAAAGTGAGAATGAGAAACTGAGTTTCTCATGGTTTCAAGGCAAATGGGATTGCAGGAGCTGAATGGCATACCTTGGTAGTATGCCTGAGACAGTAGAGCTCCAGGATGAATTAAAGGGCAGAAACCTGTGATTAATCTGACAACATGAAATGTAGAGTTTTTGACCATCACTTTATTCTAAATTATCTTTTTGTTCCAAGACTACTTTTGTCTGTACCCTCTCGGGTATCGTTATAATCAAAAATAGGAAAGAGGTCATACTTCTGTTCTGGAACTGACTTCTGCCCAAAAGGGAATTGCCTCATTACAGGTCTCATCAGAAACATAGCTGTTATTAGAAATTATTAGAATGTTATTGCTATAAGGACAACAACTAGATTTCGCCTGGGTGAGAGTGCTACCAAACTGGTAATGCTTTTTGCTCTGCATCTGTCATTACTCAGTTATTTAAAACAATGACATTCAAATGGGGACAGTAAGAAACCCCACCAGGAAGCAAGCAGTACATGGTAAAAATCATGACACAGAAAACAACCTTGGAGAATGTAATACTAATTTCTAAACTATTTAGAAGTGCAGTTTATTTTCAAATGTTAACAACACCCTGATTTTAAGAAGAAGAAGAAAAAAAGAGTCAATACTAACTAGAGTAAGCATAAAAAAGGTAACATCCCATTCTGAGCCAAAACAAGATGTCATTGTAATATCCTTTATAGAAGCTTGGGAGAAGAGCTCTCTATTGAAAAACACCAAAACCCAAAAAAACAACTAGAAAACCCATTAATCCATACATTCTTTATAAAACTGTAACTAGTTACAGCTGTCCTTCATAACAGCAGATGTGATTAATGCGCAGTCATAGAGTGGTTGAAATATCATGGCTGCTACCCAAGTCCATACCATGACCTCACACAACTTTGGAAAAGATTTGAGAGAAGTTACTTTCTGACTGTGAAATGCAGTTAGTTCTCCCTCTTGCTGCATGTCTGTAAGACATACAGCATGTGATTTGTGGCCATTAGATTTGGTATGGGAGGCAACTGGTTCATGGTATCACTCACAGCAGCACTGCTGTCTCTCAGCTCCTGACAGCAAGGGGTTAGTTGTTGACTGTGTCTCTCATTAATGATGACAAATTATTTACTCATCATCTGTCAAAACCTCTCATTTTTTAAATAATCTACTACTTTGTTTTGACTCAAGCTTTAATTATTTACAACATAACACCAAAATGATCATACAGATGTTATAAAGTAGCAGTTATAAAAGCTTAATAGCATGACAGGTGAGAAGTTCTTACAGAAATTAATTCTTTACAGATCTCAGGAAATCATCCAAGTTTTTAGCAGAAATTTCTTTAATTGTATGATATACAATTTTTAAATTAGGTTGATGAAAAAATTCCATTTGAAGCTAAAAAATGTCTTAACAGATCTAAAACCTTTGCAAAAACTCATCAAGACAACGTTCTGCGACTGAACTACAGAATTAAAATGGAACAATTTCTGAAAAACATCACAATACAGAAGTAAACTTGTTTATTATTCCTTTCAATGCTTGCAATAGTTTATATTCATTTACATTATTTTCTTTTATCAAGGTAATTCAACCATGAAAGTATCTTTACTTTATTTATCTTGAAAGCCATGGTGGGTTGACCTGGGTTGGATGCCAGGTGCCCAGTGAAGCTGTTTTATCACTCCCTTCCTCAGTAGAATAAGAATGAGAAAACACAATGAAAGATTCATGGGTCAAGATATGGATGTGGAGAGAACACTAATGAAGTACCACAACTGGCAAAACAGACTCAGGCTGGGGAAGTATTAATACAATTTATTGTTAATCAAATAAGAATAGAGCAATGAGAACTCAAAACAATCTTAAAACACCTTCCATCCACTCCCCCCTTCTTCCCAGGCTCAACTTCACTTGCTTTTTTCTCTACCTCCTCCACCCCAATGGCACAGTGAGACAGGGAATGGGTGACTGTGGGTCAGTTCACACATTGTTTCAGCTGATCCCTCCTCAGCTCCCATGCCTGAACCACTTCCTCCCCTCCTTCTTCATAGCTCTTTCTCCCACATATTCTCACTCCTCTGTCCCCTCGCTGCAATTGCTCCTATGCATTCTCCCCCATTCCTTTTTAACTTTGTTGTCCCAGAGGTGATACCTCCATTGCTGAAGGGCTCAGCCTTGTCCAGTGATGGGCCCATCCTGGAGCTGGATTGCATTGGCTCTATCACACAAGGCAAACTTCTGGTCCCTTCTCACAGAAGCCACTCCTACAGCCAACCCATCTACCAAAATCTTACCACACAAACCCAACACAAAATATTATAAAGAACATTATGAAACTAAAGACCCAAGGCAACATGAGGTACATGGCAACATGGACAATCTTTTTGCTCGTATGTAGAACTATACACAGTAGAAGGCAGAAGTCTGGAAAATCTATCTGAGCTTGGGTTGGCAGCAGCAGCATTGACTCAACTCATCACTGCCTACCACAGACTCTTGAATCCAGTATCAGGGAACAGCATGAGATACTTCTAAATACTACCAAGGTACTTACACTGCTCCAATTTTATTTGAATGTCTGAACCAAAGCTATCATTTTCTCAAGAGATTCGTTCACTTAGATCCATGCTCCTTTCCACATTAAGCTTGTCTTGTCTTGTTTTTTTGGCTTGTCTTTTATCCAAAAGAAGTCTGATGTATAAACATGTTTCTATCATTCCTCCTCTTCTTTTAAAATAAGAGCTCCAAATAGGTCATAGATTTAAACAAAAATACATTAGTTGCTGCTCTTTACCACATGCATGATAAGAAATACCTACTATCTAAGCATTTTAAGATATTCATAAAAAGCCTAGCATTCTGCAGATGTTAGATTTAATATGAGTATAAAAGAGTCAGTAGAGTTTCTTTGGACTAACCTGTCACAATTAATTTAGCCAGGCAAAGAAGTGTGAAGTAAATGTTTATTTTTCAGATTCAGAAATGGCCAAAGAAAAATGGAGTCTTTCATCCCAAATTATCAGAGTGATATACAGCAGAGCCCAGCATAAACACCAGACCTGCCCAAGTAGAAATTATGTACTTAATCTTCTGTACTTCTTTCCTTTTTTCTCTTTATGCAAAAAAATTCCTATGATTGTTTCAATAAAGAAAAGTCAGAAGAAAAAAGAAGCATAAAGAAGAAAAAGAAGAATGAAGTAGGCATGGATTCTTAATTATTTCATTATGGAAAACAGGGTCAATTCTAGGTGTAAGTGGAAACATCAAGACTGTGAGCAAATTAAAATGCTTCTAACTCATCATTTTTTCCAAGGCTAGTAAGGCTATGTGTCTATAATTATCTCAATTTGGCATCCCACAGAGACAACCTGCACATTAAAAAAAACAAACAAACAACTTCTTAAGGTTATGAAAGAGGACAAAGTGAGCACTTTGAAAACTCCTCCCCAAGTTGTGATGGTCTAATTCATACCAACACTGAAACCACTGCTGGCCTTTAAGAAAACCTAGGACAATGCTGAATATTACTTTACACTATAGAGAACTGTGGACAAATTACAAGTGGAAAAGAGTTGTGAGAAGGGAGTGTTCCCTAAGTTGGAGTCTAAGAAAATTATTAATAAATATCAGTGATCTAAAAAAATATTACATAACTTAAATTGTCTATCCAGGACAATTGACCAGGATAAAATACATGCAGTTATGATTTATACAAATGTAAAATCAAACACATAAATCATAGCAGTACAAAGTCTACATGTTTTTGCTTTTTTTATAGATAGCTTTCTATAAAATATATGCCTTTCATATATTTTGATATTTGAAGACTCGAAGAACAGCATTGCTATAAAATACATGCACCCTGACAAACTTAATAAACAATTTTGGGGAGAGCATAGCTGGCACTTAAAAACACACCCACACCTCACATGAAAAAAAATCAAACATTCTAACCCAAAAAGGCATGAGACAATCATATTGAAAGATTAAACTGGAAAGCAAAATAAGATAAAATAGAAACCCTGAAACAAAAGATGTACTTCAGGGAAATAGAAACAAAATACACCTTGACTAAGAGGCAATAGCTGTGAGAAAGAGAAAATTCTTTGCCACAAAATTCAGGGAGTCTTAAGAGAAGAAAAGTAAATTTGGAGAAAATATCATAAACAAATTAGTTGGACACCAACTATATATCGGATCTGAAACTGCAATTGACTTTTACAAAAATGTGAAGTTGAGATAATTTCTTGTAATTGGCAATCTTGAATGAGGGTCTGAAAAATTAAAACGGGCAGTCTTTTATTAACTCTGAATAGAGAGTTTAGCTAGGTAATATAAAAATGAAATCTGAAAGAACCATTTTTTTGAAAAAAATTAAAAATTACTATTTATACTTACTTGTTACAGAAAAGAGAGCAGAAACACAAAGGAAATCAACAACACTCAGGCAGTGCTGTAAACCAAGCAGTAAACAGAATTCTGTGACTTCACTTTAACCTGAATGCATCTGAACTCCCATGAGTCAGCTGTGCACCATGGGATTGTCTAAAGACTGAGTGGAGCTCATGGCAGTAACTAAACTGTTAATATAGGAATGAGTTCTGTATTATTAAAATTATTATAATGGGCCAAAAAGTTCAAACTATTTTGTCTTGGATGAACCAAAGAAGTTTCAGAACTGTGATACTCACAACTCTCCCTTTTGACATCAATATGCTCAGAAAAAACTGTCTACAGACAAAACTCTGTACTCAACTATCAGGGATGTAATCTTGAGATATCCTTACAATATTTCACTTTAAAACAGATGCTCAAACCTCAAACTATAACTTGTCAGATGCAGACTGATACTGTACCATAAGTATAAGCACATACAAACTTAAGTTTATAGCAGAGAAAGTAGACATAGTTGCATTCTTCAAATTTAAAACAGATGTAATGCTTCAAAGCCAGCTAATGTTAAAAAAAAAACAAGTACCACTTAAATCAGGTATATTTCAGATAATTAGAACATAAAAGGAAAAAAAAAATATCTCTGTGGACAAAACTTGTCTTGCTCAGACCTTTCCATCTGCAGGCATTACCACCATGGAACACACCCATATATAACCACACATATAACATGTATTAACTAGGTTAATGTTTTCAGACAAAACTCTCAGGAGAGATGTACTTCTGTTTAAAGTACTGTTGAAGGAATTAAGAGAGCCAGGGATTTGGAGGCACAGATGTCTTAAAAGACTTCACAAGCACTGCACACACTAACTAGGGTTAGTCCAGGGACTAATATGCTACTCAAGACAGCATTTCTTGGCATACCACATTGCAATTTCTGTACATGATTGAAAACAGATTTTTTTAAATATATGTCTTTCAGACTTTTCCTGAAAAAGACAATGGAAATACAAGTTCAGCTCACTGAAAAACTATTAAAACATCAGAGATAAACATGCCAGTTCTCTGGCACCAAAATGTAAATTTTCCATCATTAAGTCTGTTGACTTAATACATTCGAGACCTACTCTAATGATAAAGACACATCAGACATATATCTAATCCCAGGTATTACTTGAGCACATCAGCAGAGAATGGATGTAAAATGGATCATAATCCTGGGTGTTCAGACTTTATAGCAGGCATTTCACTATATGCATCTTCTATACATAGTTATTACTTTGGCATGCTGTTTTCCTAATGTGTAACCACTGAACCACTCCAGTCATTTGGTAGTTATTTGAATTCCAAACTCAAGAAAAACTAGATCATCATCACTTGAAATTTAATGTTGTCATACCTCCATTAAGTCACTAATTACCTCCAGTTTCTGATACTTTGTTTTACCTACCAATATTGCCAGAGAGGTGCAATACGCTGTAAACCTACAGTGTCATTTGACCATGCAACAAACTTTTCAGGTGGATGGCCTTAGCAGCTATGTTTACTGGCATCCCAATAAATCAGAATATTTTTAAGAAAGAATTCCAGTAATTCAGGAACATCATCTACAATTCCAGGGAACAGTGGCTCTAGCACTTTTCTTCTAGTTTTCAAGTGTTAACAACAGATAGAAGGGCTTCCTAATGAGCTGAAAGAGCCTGCTTAATTCCATAACTTTACTTTTAGTTAGTACTATTTCTTTGTACTGACTTGGGCACTTAAGAAACTTATCTGGATAGGAGAGATGGGAAGAAATCAGAATAATGTACTTTATTTTTACATCATCTATATAATGAAAAACTGAGAGTTTCATTTGTAAAAATAAAAGCAGCATAAAATATGAGCAGCTGGTTTTCATTTTCAGAAATATCAGGAATGTCAGATTTTTTTTCCTGATTTTGCAATGCAATTCTGAGTCACAATACAAAGCAAATATACAGAAAGAGCTTTTCCAGTTATTAATGCACAAGGAACTATTAGTTTTTAATAAAAGTAATCACACTCATTTATATAACATTAAAGACATCTCAACCCTTAAAATTCTCTTAAGCAAGCAACCACAACATTTAAACTCATGTAAACTCTACCTTATGTTACATCCCTGCACTCTTCTTCTAGACAGGAGTGCATTCACACTATCATAGAATGCCAACTCTATTATGCTTCTCAAAACACGATCAAGATGTAAAAAACTATGGCCATTTCCCCCTTCAGGGGTCATTGGTCATTATTTCTCACATACACACACTCATAAAAAAAAAAATTCCTGCTGTAAGTTAATACTCTTAAAACCAGCTACAGGAATCTTGGTTGAAATTGCTCAATGAGTATCAATTCTCAGAGGATTTACAGATAGATGACAAGACAGAGGAAACATTTTGCTTTGTCACTTGGTTGCACAAATCCATCTCCCTGCCCTTTCACGTGGATCAGCTTTACAAACTGATTACTTTCCCTATGGATACATAAAAGACACAATTCAAAAATTCTGCTTTTAGTACCCAAAAGAACTAAGAGTAACTGAAACCACTGACTCTTATTATCTGTCCTAAATTTGTAGTGTCTCTAGTCTCATTGAACACTGTTCACCACTACCATTCTCACTGGGGCCTGTAGTACATTACTGGTGCCAAACTTTTTTGACAGTTGAAACATCCATTTAAAACACTTCTGAGGTTTTTTTTTTTTTTTTTTTTCCCTGGTAATACCTTAGAGCTGTTAACCTACAGTGCTTCACAGAAAAGCACCACTCTAATGTGTGTACATCACACCCCAGTATCCCTGTAAAGATGGTAAAATGGATTAGCTATCTTGAAGACCTGGTTGAAGAAGGGTATCTGTATTATCAGTGATGATGATACATGTCAGAAATTCTAGTTCCCTGCCATTATTGTTTTCAGTGCAAGAGTTAATGTGGAAGTATTCATAATTTACACTTTTCCCCAGTACCTTAGTATTGGAGGTGTCAATCAACTCTAGCCAGTCTGATTTACCTTCATTACTTGTTGGATCAAGCTGTTCTGCCCTTTGCCTGTAAAAGATGTCCTGAAAAGTAGCCACATACTCCCTGTGTGTCACATCAATGTTAATCTGATATTCCTCCATGCATAGAACCTTCCCTTATGCTTTTAAATATTCTTTTATGCCCTTCAAAATTTTCAGTGCCGAGAGCCTTGTGCAATTTTGATTATGCTGCAGGTCATCCTTCAGGTCCAGCTTTTCCTGGCCCCAAACATACTATAAGTACTTAAGTGTCTCATTTTTATATCATATACTCATCCAGGCACTGATATTCTGTCTCAAAGGCATTGTATGCAAGTCTAGACAATATTCTGGAGAAGGAGATTGTGGCCATCAGTAACTTGGCCTTCCTTAAAAAAAAACACCCAAAAAAACCCCCACCAAAACAACAAAAACCAAACCAACCCAAAAGGTTGTCAAATCAACCACAATACCTTGAGAACCTCTTATGCTACTTTTCCTTTATTTTCTTCAAAGAAAGTATAGAAAAAAGACTACTTCTAATATTCTCTTCTATTATTCCCATGACAGCTCATATCCAGTAAGATACTGATCAGACATCACTCAAATACTCATTTAAAACAGGAATGAAAGTTGTGAGTTGCTTGTCTTTTGTGAGTGCTGTAACATAAAGTTCCCTGGGACTGGAGAAGAACAGCAATGTGTATGTGCAGAACCACGCATCATGACAC
Organism: Cinclus cinclus; assembly: GCF_963662255.1. Lineage (NCBI taxonomy): Eukaryota > Metazoa > Chordata > Aves > Passeriformes > Cinclidae > Cinclus > Cinclus cinclus. Next base: position 29,159,001 of record NC_085084.1, on the reverse strand, counting down.
CACTACCACAGGTGTATCTGACTCTTAACAGCACTGCTTTTCCCACCCACCTTTTCATCCATTATAGCCTCATGAGCATACTTATTGTGTTTGAATTTCCTGGGGATCCAAGCCAAGTATCACTTACAAAAATGTGAATCAACTTCCTCTGAGCTTTATTAACTATGATATGCTTGCCCAGATTCTGGTCTGGCACACCAAGTAAGTGAAAGGAGCACATTCAAATCAAAGCCAATCACACCACTTCTGAGTCTGAGTCTTGTCTAGGGACAAGACCATACTTTAGCAAACATGAACTGTTCAGCAAGGCAACAAAATAAAGAGCTACAGCCTCACAGGAATACCAATGAGTGGTAGAAAGATTCTTGGACTACAACTTAAAATCTGAAAGGAGACAGCCCTTTTGTGTCAGAGATAAACAGTATCTCTGTGAAACAGTGCCAAAGTTACTAAGCAGTTTATTTCAATACTGAACTTAAAAGATGACTCCTTCCAGAATGAACAAAATCAAAGCTGTGGTTAAACTGAGCTCATTGCAATTGCTACTCTGATGTTGAAGATTATGGTAGCTTTGCTCTAGTGTACCTCCTTACTCTCCAACAGTGGCATTACAGTGGACTATGTACAGTGGCCCAGTTTGAATGCAGAGAGGCAGCTGGAGAATACATCTACAAATTGTTCCAGAAACAGTAATGGAAGAGTATGGTGCAGGGAAGGAATGGCTCACCAAAGGTGGGAGTGACATGGACCCAGTACAACCCTGTACTCTCCCACTGGAAGCCTGGGGAGGGATTGATACTGGCTGGACTAGCAGACAGATGGACAATTGTGCAAACCAAAGTAGGTGTGGAGAAGACTGGAAAGAGATTTAATTTAAAAATTGACAGACTTCATTTATACTGACAAAATTTCAGTTACAGCCACTGTAATGGATTGTAGGCTCTTAAATATAGCCTGGTATATATAAAGGCCATGCTAAACAGCCTGAAATTCAAGCAATCAAATTTGGAAGATGAGGAACTTTCAGGAAAAGAAAACTAAGAACAATCAGTCACACAGAAAGTATTTACACCTGAATGTGATATTCATCAATGAATGCAAAATTCTTCACTTCATCAGTAGTCCTAAAAAAACCCACAGACATTCCTGTTTAACACTAACATCTGGTGTTTGACATGGAAAATTCTCAGGAAACTGTGGCTTCATACATTTAGTGTAACTTCCATTCAAACTGGGTAAAAGTAGTCAGGACAAAAAGAATTCAACTCTGTAACACTGATGCCCAGCACAAAGACAATTAAATTAGTCTGTGCTGCAGGAAATTGTACTATTAAATTAATGCAATACATTTCCAAAAAATATAACATGTTGACAGATGCATCTAGTACAGAGAGAAAAATCGATCTGGCATCTAACATGAAAATGAGTATCTATTATAGGAAGGTAGGAAATATGTAAGAAAATAAATAGCATATTACTATCTTACTATTTTACTAATTATTGTATATTATCATTTCAGTATTTCAGCATAAATGCCTTGTTGGAGAACAGAAATATCCATGTAACTAGTAAGGCAGTATACTCCTTCTGGAGCAAAATAAATACATATCAATGTTTCCAATAATGAATACTTATAGAGAAGGGGATGGGGAGTGAGATGGAGATGATCTACAGAATCCAGGTAGGCTATTAAATCATCAGAGTGCAACAACCAAAATTTAGATAAGAAGAAGAACAAAGTTTTTCATGGGTTCCTGAAAAACACCAGACATTTGCCCCCCACACAGCCAAAATCCAACCACAAAATTACAACATATTAATGATAAGCATATTATACAACACTTAGGGACTACCACATCAGTATTATAAAGAAAATTGATTCATACAATACTCTTGTCCCTATGGTTTATGCAAACAAAATATTTCCAAAAGCAATGTTAAAAATCCACAGACATAAGAATCTACCATTAAAGGCACTAACAACAAACAGTTGTTTTATGTCAATAATAACATCTACCCTAATTAGTACGTTTGTGTGGTTAGTGGAAGTCTTCAGGAAGGCTGGTGGGAGGAGAAGGGAGGACGTTGTGGAAAAAGCCTCCAAACCCCAAACAAAAGACAGCAACTATTCTCTCTGATCCAAAGCCTTTGAAGCTAGCAGCAAATGCAAAAGACCCTTTTCAGGGCCCTTTTTAGGATTTAGTACATTTCCTCAGATTAAATCTACAGTGCATGTAGAGGGGTTTGTTTAGATATTTTCAATTTAGGAAGTACATTTTTAAAATAAACAAAGGCAAAGATCACAAACATACATTTAGGATTATCAGATAAAAGAAAAACCTTTATATTTTTCAAAATTAGGAATTACAGATATCACTGTTCCTTTATACACATAGATGCATTCCATCAAAAATTCTACTTGATTCAGAAATTACATCTTTCTTTTCTTGCTACAAAGTTCAAAAGTATTAGGACTACTGAGATTAAAATTTCTTTAATAAGTAAGCGTATTTAGTAGAACAATGTCTTGTATATACCTTCAGCATGAACAATGTCTTGTATCCATCTAGTGAGTTATTCAGGAACACCTGCTGCTCCAATTAATTATTCACTGTTAATTAAAGCCTCAAAGCTTGCAGCTTTTCATAAACTGCCTTTCAAATAGTGAAAAACTTGGAGTGAAAAACTTTTTCAATATAAATCCAAAAAGAAAAACAAAACTAGCATTGTGACTACTCCACCCTTGCTCTGTTTTTGTTTTCTTATGACAGAGAGGCTGTGAATTGACAGACTGTTCTCAGGCCATCACCAGCATAATTTAAAAAGGACATGAATCTGACAAATGCTATTTTGATAATGTGATTGAAAAATACTTTTGAAAGAAATTAAGTTAATATGTATTTAGCCCTGTAGCTTCATCTTTCTTCTTCCTGTCTGTCCTGGGCTGAAACACCTTTCTATCTCCTGCCTTCTGTCCAAGGACTTCCTTAGCCCCACACCAGAGATTGAGTGAACTCAAGAAGTATGGGAGATAAAACAGAAATCTTCTTCTCACATGTGAATAAGTTGAAGTCTGAGTCTTTGCTCAGTGACCAGGTTACACATGGTGGATAATGCAGAAAGATGGGACAACACGATGTGAACTTCAGGGAGATCTGATTGTTAAGTGAGAACTATACGCAATTATTACTACTGGATGTCACTGTCATTGTCTGTATATAGCTGTACACTGTGTATACATATATATATATATATATGTATAATGTATGGTAAATCACAGAAAACCCTTTCATATTACTGTTAGTATTTTGGTTTCCCCATCCTAAATTGATTTAAGCCATACAGGTAAAGTGACAGAGATATTAAATTCATTCACCCCAGAACTTCTAAGAATTTCTGGAAGAAGTTCTTCTAAGAACTTCTAATATATTAGTCTGGGTATCTGTTAAAAATATCTGCAGCAGAAGCCACACGACACTAATGTCAACCCTCCAAAATCATATTAAGCCGAGTTGTCCTCATCAGGCAGTTTAGATTTTAAATGATCAATGTGTACCCAATTGCTCAGTTAAATCCTGGCATGTCTCCCTATGGCTATTCATGAGCTGCCTGAGATCCTGTTCCTAAAATCTTTGAATTCCTTTTAAATTCCAAGCAAGACAAAGTAGGTCCCTGTACATGAAGCAATCCAAAATAAGCTTGCCAGACCTTAAATTAGGAAAAAAGAAAAAAAAAGGGAAAAAAGCTTCTCAAAACTACTAATGACTTACATTTCTGTCCTACAAAAAATTTCTCAACACACTTAGAAACTGTGGCAAGCTTTTCTGTCATCTTGTGATGCAGAGGGATGTGCCCCCAGAAGAACTGTGAGGATCATAATATATTCAAAATTTGCTGTGCAGAATCCTCTTTACAGACAAGCATCTGCATGATTCAAACACAACAGGATTTGAGCAATGGAAATACAAGACTTAATAGGAAAAAATGGCAATCTTCTCAAGGACCACAAATTAAACATCAGTGTAATGAAAGAAGGGAATACCATGCTCCTAAGGTTATGTGAAGACTGCATCTGGAAGCAAAAAATATGGGTGGGATTTATAACCTATGAATGCTTGTTCTGCAAGGCAAAAGCATGTGCTCAATTCAATCTCTGATAATAATGGATATTGGTACTCTATTCTTCACTCAAAGCAAAATACAATAGTTAATTTCTGTTTCAACCCTGCTTCCCAAATCAGACAGTTGCTGAATTTTGAAACCCATAGATTTTTTTATTTAGAAAAAAATTAGAATATATTGACTTAAGGCAAGATGACATATCACTGGTTGTAGCAGAGTTCCACTATGCTGGAATTCTGTCATTCTCAAGTATTTAAAACACGGGGACTTTTTCTTCATGTACTATACACCAAAGACTTCCCGGAAGAACAGCTAAATTAGATGCTGCAGTAAGTTAGTATCTGTTAGCAAAGGGCAACAAAACCAACTGTGGCTATGATGAAGGTGCTTGCAAGTGCACCAACGTCCTCTTTTCCTGAGGAAACAGCCCAGATTATAATCAATTTTCTAATATTGGAAAAAAACATTAATACATATTAACTTATCTATCCTGCCTAGCTGAATTACACTGAATCTATGTTAGCAACAAGTTGAAGATCACAGTTAAGACTTGGCCAGTGCTCAGTTCAGTTTTCTGCTTGAAATGAACAGCATTATTAGGATTAGCTTCCAATTAATAACTTCCAGTGTCCTGGAGCACAACACTGACGAATCAAGCTTCCCATACATTGCAGGAATACATGCCACGTGCAACAGTTTAAAATGTGCAAATGTGGGTGTAAAATATGAACTCTGTGACATACTTTTCTGATTTTACTAATGTCTGTCAAATATATTTGCAGCAAACAATGCAGAACTTGGTACAAAAAGTGCACAAGAGCATGGAGAAAACCCACAAAATACAGGTTCTGTTTTTCAACAGCTGTTAGCAGGACCAAAAATAGAAATCCTAGTCAAAGTTGCATGGTAACATTTATTACCGTTTTTACAATAGGATTTATCACCTGTTGGTAGCAATGATGCCAGCTGCAGCAATATTCAAATGGATCAAAAATATTTCAGCAGACATGCACAAAGAATTGCTCACCTGCTGCTTCTTGCAATGCATTTATAAAAAGTCTTGTGTCATGGGGCTGGAAACTCTTGCCAACACCCCCTGCAACTAGATAAATCTGATCTGCTTATTATCAATACAGCAATATTGAAATCTAATCATAGGAACTCCCAGCAAATTGCCACTTGCTAAACACTTAGCAGAATTTTATTGTACTTGATTGAAATATATGCAAACTCTTTTTAAATAGAAAAGTATACTTAGCTTATTCTGAAAAATGTTGGGAAAAGTAATGGAACATAAAAGCTCAGTGAGCAAAAGCAATTAAAAAGTATCTTGACTACATGACTACTATGCAAAACTAATATTCAGCATTCCACAGTGAATTAAAAGCAGATTGCCTTTTGTCAATGAAAACAAACCTATTCTGAAAATGAAAACAGCCACAGGATGTTTTCCTTCAAATATTTTGAAACTCAAATTAATGAAAAGGTAAATAGTGTGGTCTGTACTTCATCAGACTACAGAAAATTGCTAAGGATAGAAAATCAAATATTTTTTATTGTATGTTTAACGACTAACTGTGGGAAAATAAGAAATAAAATATTGGAGAACTAACTTCTGTTTAAGCACAGAAGGGATGCCTTCTTCAGTTGGGGATATGCTATGACTAACCAAAAGCATCTAATGAAGTTATGACAGCACAGCCATCACTTGTCATACAGTTGTGCATATTCTTCTATTGCAGTGAGGTTAAAACCCTCTATGGGTTTAAAAAAGCATCAGAATCCATCCATTCATCAGCTTGATTTCCTGTAAGTTCCTGCCACTAAAAGCTGTGAAATTAATAGACTTCAATTTGCCTGAAAAACAGGACCAGCAGCAGAAAGTAACAGATACAACAAAAGATCAAAACCCCAAAACAATTCCAGGAAAATACCTGCATTATGTGTTTGCAAGAATTAAAGCTAAATTAAAGCCTATTTCAAGTAAATATGAGAAGCACACCATCAGTCATGACTATGAATATATAAAAAATAATGGGCTGAAAGTAAGATTAATTTTATTCCTTCAAGAATTCTTGTCAATAAAATTGCCACCTCAGAAAAGAAAATTCCAACTGTAAACTTACAAACTCCTTTAAAAATCATATCAATAATTGCATTTTGGTGCTCCTTCAATTTATGAGATCAGCATAAGCCTGATGAATTTGAAATCTTGGCAGAATAATCTCTTATGGTTAAGTGACAAAATGTCACTGATTGAATTTAGCATCCCTCTTCAAGAATTAAATCCCTCTCCATGGGTTTTCATATTTAAAATATTTACACCTGCCCCATTTCTAACATTACAGTAACCAGTTTGTGACTACTTCATCTTCACATTGGAAAATTCTTGTCAAATAAATTCAAAAGAATAAAGCTTTTGAGTTTCACATTCACTGTATCTGTGACCTTTTCCTTACTCTCTTCTTTCAGTAAGAGAAGGAAAATCAGTTAAGATGCTTCTACCCAAACACTTCGCCAGAAATACGGAATTCCTATTATATTTTCCTATTAACTTGATTTTGTTGACATTGGCTGCATACGATGCTAATAACTGAACTACATCACACTGATATGACTGCAATATGCAACAGCAGAGTAATACAAACTAATTATGCCATTACAGGAGTAAATGACCCAATTCTACATCAAAATTTAGCCATTAAAAATTTCAGGTTTCAGTCCTCCTCAGTGGACCATACATAGGAATTAAGGAAAAAGTGAAAAAACCCATAAAACTTCACGTACTGACATTTTTAAACTCGGAATTGCTTTCTGGCATCAATAATGTAGCCTATTCTTTAAAATCGTACTGCTCCCAGCCTTGGCTGCTTCTTTAAATGAGCATCTTCGTAATTCTATGTCTTCATTTAACCTCTTACAGACATCAATAGTTAGGCAGTTAGTATTTGTTGGGGGTCGGTTCTTTCCCTTTTCCCTCTGTGGAATTTTCCCCATTGTCATGCTAAGATACTGTTGACTGGGCCCTGGTGACAAGGGGGAGGAGAGAGAAGAGAGAAACCCCTTGATATCCAAACATCCAGAAGAGCAGACAGAAGGCTCTGGCTCGGCCCATATCATCCATGGAGTTCGGACGGGAAGGACGATCGCCACCTCAGCCCCATTCCTGCCATCCCAGCGCTGGGAGCCATCCTCACTGCTGTCAGACCCTGCCCTGCTGCCTTCTCACTGTAACCTGCCACCATCCAGCACTCTGCTGAGCACTGGGACCAACACCGTGAGCAGAGGGCTCTCTCCATCTCTCTCTCCCCCTGGGACAGCTCTGCCATCACCCCCAGCCCTCCTGCAGCTCTGCGGGACCTGCCTGCCCCCAGCACCGGGAACTGCAGCTCAGGGAAAAGGTGCCTGCAGCCAAAAAACACTGGGACTGAGTTACTGTTCTGTTTGTGGGTAATTTCATAGCTGTTGTTGTTCTTGTTTGTCTTGTTAGATATACTAGTGAAGAACTGTTATTCCTACCCCCAATATCTTTGCCTGAGAGCTCCTTTAATTTCAAAATCATAATAATCTGTAGGAAGGAAGGATCACATTTTTCAGATCAAAGGGAGGCTTCTGCTTTCCTTAGCAAACACCTGTCTTTCAAACTAGGACAATATTTGATACTGTACATCAGCAGGCTTCAAGAAAAACATTACACTGAACCACATGAGACACAGAGGTGCTAGAATTCCACTTTTATTTCAAGCTAATGTTTGTCATATCTTGTCCATGTGGAAACTTCTCTCTGCATTTAAAAGTATAGAGAAGCTTCTTCCAACTGTTCCTGAAAGGTTCCTTAGATTATTTACACTAATTGAATCATGTATATATATACTATATAAACATAACAAACCTATTTATAAAGACCAAGAAATCACTACTATGCTTCCTGGTATTCTGTTCCAATTATTAGGGACTAGCCCACCAGACTAATGAAAATTCGTACCAGACAGCTATTCATTTTTCTGTAAATATGTCCCAGTGGATAAACGTCCTCATAAAAGGAAGATCTACACTGAAGATACAATGGAACAAACAGAAAACACTGTGTCAAATCTATGTACTTGCACCCACACATGCACCTTTTCAGACTCAGAGAGCAGGCAAAGAAAAACAAAGCCAGCAAGTCTTACCTTTTTGCAGACACTTTCAAAATTAACTTCTGTCCTAAGAGCAAGTCTGGTAACTTCATCCAGTTTTATTTCCTGTAGATGAAAGATAAGTTTATTCTTCTTATGATCAGACCTTATGAAGTCTTTCTAGGTTCACTTTCCTTATAAACATTCTAATCATGGTACCTCCCTAATCTCTTAAAGGAAGAAAACCAGTTTCTTATCTGGCAAAGTTTTTGGTGCGTATGTAAACACTACCTTATACTTAATCTGACTGTATACACTAGTGCTGAAGGCAAGGGAGATTTTTCAACAGCAAAGTATGCAGAATGGGTGGTTTTATTCACAGAAATATTTCAACTGCCCATACTGTAGTACTACAAATAAACCTTGGAAGGCCAATGTACATTAATATATAAGTTAAAGACAATGAAAATGAAGCTGAGACAAAAAATACTATCTTTTTTTTCTAAAGAGACTGACTGAACATGCAGTTTGCATTCCTGGACTTAAGCATTTGCATCCGCAGCTGAAATACAGGCATGAAAATTCTGGGCAAGTGGATTTTGTTAAAAGCTGAATATTTTATGAAACATGCCCCCACAACACATTTCTTGCTTTTTTAAGACACATGCCTTATGTAGGCTGTATTACAAAATGCTCTATTAACTTCATCAACTAATTAACTGAAGGTTATTTTCCTCATCAGGCAGTGCAACCAAAAATTATGTTACATACCAGTTGTTTCCCAGATGGCCATTTAAAAAGCAGTTTGATTCTTACGCCAGACCCAAATAATGTCCACACATTTTGAAAAGTTAAAATGCTGTACAAAGTAACACCTAGTTATTCTGATAGCTTTCATGTTCAACAACTATGTTGTATTTGTTAATTTCTTTCTTTCCCTGCTTAAGCATTTTTGAAACCTATTCAAACAACAGTGGAGTAAAAATGAAGTTAAGTTCCATATTTTACCCTTTTTCTGTCATAAATCTGGAGCAATCTGTACACTTCCTTAGACATAATTTCAGGAAGAACCAAGTATCTTAGCTTCTTATAAAGGGTCATACCTTGCATCCTAAAACCTTGTTTTGCTTCTTTGTATAGATAAGGTATTTTTATAGAGACTTGCAATTTATCTAGACCTTTAAGGTGTTGTATGAATTGCATATCTTAAAACTGTAAACAATTATCTATTAACTGCAAACAATTATTATCTTAACAACAGTAATGGGAACCAAGTAGCAGAACTTAGTTAAATTAACAAGAAGAAGAAAAGAAACAAACCACCCTCTATTTGTGAATGTCAGAAGAGCTTCCTGACAATGAGATCTAAAGCTTTGCATAATCATCTCCCAAAGGTACTAGTGGAAGTCCAATCACTTAGAGGACACGATCCACACTGGAAAAACACTGGTGGAAGTAGGAAACAATCTTCTACTGGCAGTTAAACAGTTGGATGACGTAATAAGAGATGGAAAAGACCTATGATTCAGTTTTCCATGACTTTCCGAAGTGTTTCACAGATGGTGAAAGTAGGACACGTTGTTTAAGTGACATGTTTACTGTCATATAGGAGGTTTGGGGCTACAGATGAAGCTCTGGAACCCAGTATTATTCATTAAATCAAGCTGCTGGTTTATTAAAAAGAAAAAAAACAACCAAAAATATAATTCCTATGATCTTCATCCCAAATAAAACTGCCTATTTCCTGTCTCCTTAGGATTTAAATGCAGCAACAGGGTTCAGGGCAGAGGCAGACAAACTTCAGCAATCCCTCCCCATGAGAATGGTTGGTTTAATTTTGATATGACAATATTGCAGAATTCCCAAGACATTGCAGAATTATGAATAGTACTGGAGAATGAATTACACTTTGGAATGTGAAGTCATGAAAGCCACATTGAAATGTCTAGTATACAGAATGAGGCCAAGAACCTTCTGTTCAGGCTTAAATTCCCAAATTTGTAAGTGAGCACCTTCACTTCTCCTAGATTTAAGGCAAACTAAGAATTTTTGACTTAAATATTCTTCCACAGAACTTTGGTTTTGTAAACATCACTAGTCAAGTTACTGTAATAAATACATGTTTTTTCTGTCTCTATCAGTGGTCAGCAACAGACAATAATATAGAAAAAGGAGATAGTGGTATTTTTCCCAGTTTTCTCAACTCTGAGATGCACCTGACTCACAAGGAAAACCTTAGTATTGAATATCTGTTATGGAACACTTTTTCCAATTGCGCTAATGGACAGTATAAATTCATGCCCTCTCCAGCATCTCTGAGACCAGTGCAGGGATTCCTCCTGCCCTGATGCTGCAGCCCAGCCCAGTGTTCAGAGACCTGGTGGTGTCTCTCCCAGGTCCATAGATGTTCCAGCTGCTTTCCAATTGAGAGGTTCAATGAGTAGCAAAGCTCAGTTAATGCACCCTGACTCCCATTGCTTGCCCTACACCCCTAGTAGCTGGCACCTAGTCCTTACAGCACTTGCAGGCAGGGAACAAAGAAATGAGATTACAAACAGGTAAGGAAAGAAAAAAATATTAACAGACAGTGTTGATCTGTCACAGTGCTTGGTCAGGTAAATTTACTGACCAAACCTGGCTGAGATTGGCCCCTTAAAATGCCCACTCCCAATTAAGCCCCCTACGTGCAGCTTAATAAGTTTTGTGTTCAGAGGTCTTCGCAATATCCCCAAATCCCCATGCTCTGATTGTCCTCCTTTATCAGTTACAAAGTCAAGGTTGGCCTTCTGCAAAGCACTATCAGTAGTTTTTATGTGGGCCATTATTAGTGAGTGGAGATGATTTGTCTTTGTCCCATCTGTTTATCCTTTGTCTCACCAGCATTTTTACTCTCTGTTTTTCTTCATCCCTTCCTGTTTTCTTGTCAAGCCCTTCAGCACTGACAAGGTCCACTTCTGGAGGCCCCTAATGAAGAGTACTCTCACTGCCTTCCAAATACTCTCACAGATTATAGCTGCTTTCTGAAATCATACTTATATTTAGTGTCACAACCTGTGCCAGTTGGTTTCCAAGAGAGATGCTATGCTCCAGAGAATAAGGAACGCAAAAGTTAAGAGAGAAAAAGATAAATATGCTACTTTATGAAGTATACAAACCACAATAATCTGAGATTAGGGAAATATGGACAAAGGCCTCCTACCAACCAATGCACACACTCTTTCTCCTTGAAAATCATCCCTGTTTTCCCGAATATCTAAAAATACCCCAAACCAAAACCTTAAAAGTAAGGTGTTGACATGCTGACTACCTATGGAGGGATGATACACTGCTGAGATTGAGACCCCCTTCTTCCCTGCAGACTGACCATGTTTTCTCTTGTGGGAGAGAGACAACTACTGGAGATGCTACACTGCCAGCACTATTGGCATTAGTGCTCTGGTTGGCAAATGCTGGCACACTGATAGATAATGAGCAGTGAGCAACAATGGAAGAGATAATTTTCTTTTACTTACAAACTGCACCCCCATCTCCACTTCTGTCAGGAAATCCTTTAGAGACAGGAACACAAGCAAGGAAAGACTCTCTGCAGGCTAATGTACATGGCACAAAGCACGATGGTGCCACTGTCTGTCCTGATGCCTCAGCAGAGACCACAATGGCCACTGGAATGCCATGATGACACTGGAAAGAGGTGGCAAAGGAGTGGCAGCAGTAGGACCAGCCTGACTTAATTTTTCCAGCAGTGTGGGACTGATGTTCCTCCAGTCATTCACTGCCCAGGCAGCTGTTCCAGTGGGCAGTGGAGCGATGTCAGAACTGCCCTGTCAGCCAGTTGGATCCTGTCAGGCTGCAGGCAGATGATCAGGCCTTGGCTTTAGATTAAGATGAACAAACAGCATGTGAAAAGTTACTGGACACAAGTAAACTGCTGGCTGTGATAGATAATGCAAGAGCTGCAGAGTGGTTGTACAGATCATCAGGGCAGTTATACAAAAACCAGACAAGCTCCATGGAAAGGTGGAATACAGGGCAGACTTCGGGGTGGACATCTTGCAAGGTAACCAGCACAGGAAGCCAACCAACACTGCATACAAAGTTACACTGAAACACCAAATCTGTGGAAAAAGTAACTATGGGTGGGCAAAGACTGGCCTGGGCTTGAAAAGTGAGAGCACTGGGGCACACAAAGAGGTCGCTGTGGAGCAGGCACTCATCTCTGAACAGCATACTGGAGGCAGTGAGCTCTCCTCAGCACTTACAGAAACTTAAAACAGCAATGCTGGGAGTTTTGTGGGGTTTTTTTTGTTTGTTTTTTTTTAAATAAACCACAATTGTCTTACACAGAAAGACAAGACTATATAGAAGAGAAGTATGTCAAGCATAAATGGTATGTGAAAATAGGATTTCATGCTTATATTGATTGTGGCTGCACAGACAACACTTTATCCAAGTGATGCTGAGGAAGATAGGTTAGGTTCTAACCTAAAAGGCATGGAAATGCAATTTATTGAATAGTCTCTGGAAGACAGCAAAAATAAAAAACTCACTGTCAAGTGAGGCTTCAACACATCTCAGAAATGCAAGATTTTTCATACAATATGTATTCTCAGCTGTGCTGTTTCAGGCAGTTTTAGATGACTCAGAAAAAAACCCTGTCTGCCAGTGGCCTGTGGAAGCAATTTAAAAGTCCTCAGACTACTAAAAACCACACGATTTCAATTCTGTTTTGACTAGTATTTTTGTTTAACTTTATCATAAAATTCATTACTTTTCATCATTATTTTTTCACATCTTATTAATTGTGCAAGTTTTAAGCCCTTCCATACGAAAAGATGACGTTCATCTTAAAATGGTGAAACTTTTACAAAAAAAAAAAAAAAAGCAAAAGAATCAGGGTGTATAGAAACAGAACGCCCTTACCAAAAGTCGTATTTCTGGTGAAATCTTAGCTAGTTTGCTACCCATTAATACACTTTCAGCTTTCAAAACATAACCGTAATTTTCACTCTTAAGCCTATGTTTGAGAATACTTTCTCACAAAGTTTCTTACATTTTTCCAGAGCATTCAGTCTGATTTTGGTAATTTCTGTCATTTTTCTAGGTTGCTTAGTGAGGAGAAAGGTAAAAGAGAAAAAAATTCCAGAATACTTTCCAGCTTTTTTTTTTAACTAGTTTAATCCCTATGTCTTCTTGTCAAAACCAATTTGTTCCCCTAAGTCTTTAGAAGTTCAGTATTTGACTCATTGAAAACAAAAGCAATCTTAGACTTATGGGTAAGTATTACCATTGTGAAAATACACAAAAACAGAGTATCTTCAAAGTACGGAAATAAATCAGACAAGGCTCACCTGAAAGCTTATCCAGCATCCACAAAGAAACTAAATCCATTATAAGAGCATAAATTGTTTTACTTATGAAGGCATGTTTTCCAGAAATGCAGTGCTGTAACTGATTATTATCAAACTGATTATGAAGAAAAAGAATACTTTCTTCCCCTAGCAGTTTATAAATCCAAATCCCTTGTCAGTAGCTGTGACCTAAATACACACAGAAGAATTTCCAGTGTAAGTCACATTAGTAGACCGTCACACTAAAGTGAATGGCACTCTGCCTATACAAAAAATAGAATAAATAAATCCCAAATATCCATCTCCTCAAGTCCTTGTTTTACCAGATGTGCAACAAATATGAACAATACTACCAGAAGAATTTGGATAAAATTAATAAACAGAATAACAAAAAAGTGATCTGGTAAGTAAAATATGACATTGTCTAGTTAAGTGTGGCTTAAACTTACTAGCAAGTTTATTAAGCAAATCAGTGCTACATTGACATATCTGCTTTATTATAAAATCCCTATGTGATTTTACCACAGACAAAGCTAAGCTAATTTCGAGTAGCTGCCTTACTGAGAATCTTCATGAACTATTAGTAAAACACCTCTCAAGCTCTCTTCGGAGTAATTAGATGTTCTGAACTTTAAATGTTATTTTGTGCTAGATGAAGATGTGTAAGGTCTCTAAATATTTTCTGTATCTGCTCTCATTTTTTAACTACAACTTTTAAAACAGGAATAATATGGGAGGCAATACCTCTCTTGGTAATATCACACAGAAGAAGAGAAGTCTAATCCTAGACAAAGAGTCTGTATCCTTAGCCCTGGAAATTTCATCTTCCATTTGGCTTTAGTTTTTTCCTCAGTGGAATCCAGGCAATCCAGGCCACTCTCATCTTTATTCATCACCTGTAAATTACGTAAAATCCTTCCAGAGAGGCACAGTAATTTGTCCCAAATTTCCCTAACTGTACGACGATGATAGGTAAACTCAAAATACTGCACTTGCTACTTGTTTGCAACTGCTCCGTCTGCAGTAAAACATTTCTCATCCAAGCACTCACTTTTGTTTCATAATTTCCTGCTTTGCTGACTGTGACAATTCCCAGTAACAATTTATCCCCCCGGCTGAATGACAACGTGAGAATGCCCAAATAACGCAACTGATCAACTCATTTTACTTGGTGCTAAAAAAAGAGATTGAGTAATCATTGGGATGTTGTATTCATTGCATTTCTAAAGCAACTCTAAAAAGACCTGCCACTGCCTCCTTTTGCAGCAGACACATCTGTGGATATGAAAACATTACACATTTACCAAGAATTTCCTGCTGAGAAGGACTGAGGTTTTTGAGCCACAGGTGAGAATCCAGTGGGGGCCAGTAACAGTCTCATGGGAAGTAGATTGATTTGACAGGAAGTCCAGGATAGTGCTGTTAGGGCCATCCCAGTCATAGGTCTGAAGCTGACTGAAGTCCAGAAAATTACGAAGACTGCCAAGTCATTTGTTAAGAATACTATAATCCTTCATGAATCTAGTAAATACCTATGCATCTCCATGCTAAAAAAATTTCCTGTTATTATTTTTTTTAACTGTCACTGCAGAAAAGAAACCTGCACTCACCCATGCTGAAAGCGTCAGCCCACTCACTGGGCCATGCAGCTGAAATGGGGACTAGTTCTTGGAGCTCTTGGGAACCACACTTGGTGCCCAGGGCAGAGGATGTGCCCTGAGGGAGACTTCAGCAACTCAGCTCCCCTCTGTTATCAGGATCCACTCTTAGCACACAGGGAAGGGCCCTGCTGTGCCTACTATGACACAATTAATGCTGAATTTAAATAAAATGCCATTAAACCCATTTACTTTTAATACTTGAAAAAGACAGAAACAGCTAAAAAGCTCATAGGAAAAGAAATAAAAGACAAGGTATACCTAATTTACTCACACTAAGGTTAAAGGTCTTTCTGCCTCATTTAGTTTGACTTGACATTCTTCCTGGCAAGACAACATTTACAATTTTTAATGTTTATGCATATTTATGCCAGAGCCTACACCTTTCAGATAGAAAAAAATAATGGAATCTATTTTTGGGAAGTATTTTCATTATTTCTTTAGTGACTCACTCATAAATTCTTGCTTTTTAAATTACAGAAGGACACAAAATATAAGT
This sequence comes from Cinclus cinclus, assembly GCF_963662255.1. Taxonomy (NCBI): domain Eukaryota; kingdom Metazoa; phylum Chordata; class Aves; order Passeriformes; family Cinclidae; genus Cinclus; species Cinclus cinclus. Next base: position 29,143,256 of record NC_085084.1, on the reverse strand, counting down.
GGTGCTGACATGTAAATCTTTTCAAAAAACACAGGACTCTGCCATGAGACCATAAAAGATAGTAAGTAACCACTGTGGGGTACATGTGTTCAGGAAGACCTTTATATCTAGTGTAATGTAATATAATGACAAAGTAAAGACTGTCTGTTGAGGCATGTGTACAGTCAAAATTAATATAAACAAAACAAATCAGCATATAATTAATATACTCCTTATTCTAAGAAAATTAGATACTGCATTACAATGGAGGTAGGAATGTCTTTCCAACTAGCAATGCTCTGCATGTTGTGGAAGCTTCTCACTATCAAAGAGATATATTTACTAACAGATTCCAAACAGAAATCTAATAGTGCTTCAATATATACTATTTCAGAAGTTTCAACATACTCAGAAACCACATATTCTTTCAATAAAAAACTTCAAGAAGCTAGTCTTTGCTAAGCTTACAGTCAATGCAGCAAGTCTGATAAATGTCCAAAAACATATGTATGTAGAGATGTAGCTTTCCATGGAAGTCAAGTTTTACTGTACATACCAGTGTCATAAAGGACAGGCAACTACAGGAAAGCAAAAGCACAATAAAAATATTCCATGGATGTTTGTTTGTTTCACTGGTGTAGCCAACAAAGCTTTTGCCAGCAACCTAACTGGATGACATAGTTTTGTATCACTGAAAACAGAGGTTTTATTCAGTAGAGATGAAGACTTTTTCTTTCTAATTGGAGGCAGACTAAGTGAATTACAATTTAAATACATTCCCCTGTATTACTTGGGTTTAAGATTCTGATGTTCAAAAGTAATTATAGTTTTTAATTTATATATTATCTAGGGTCTGTATTACAAAGAGGAAGAAAAGCATAAGAAGAAATGGTTCTGCAGTTTCTAATTTTCTTGAAAAATGCACTGAAGACATTTAACATATTTTCAATTACTTTGCATGTTTTATCAACTTCCTTGTATTTTCAAAAGTTTTATTGAATTTCATGCTGTTTTAACAGGTCTTTAATTTTAATACAGGACATCTCAAAACAAAAAAAGTATCTTTCTTGAAATCATTAATTTTCAACCTTGTTGGATTAAGAACAACTTGGAGAGAAATACTACAAAACAAATTAAGAAAGAAACAGTAGAATTTAATTAATATTTTAAAATAGCAACCAACAACATTACTAGAAGAAATGACCAGATTGCAACTTTCCAAAAAAACCCAGAAGCTTGAGAACCACCTCTCTTTAGATGAACAACTGACTTTTAGATGGACAATTGATTTTGATGGGACTTAATATTCCTAACCTGTCAGAAAAAAAGACTCCAAAATAAGTTAATCATTGGGAATGTAAGAATGTACTTCAAGGGGAACTTGTCTTGCAATTGTTCTTTTTGTAAACTACATTGGTGTCAGGTTTTTGCTGGCACCAATTTTAAACATTACTAAATGTCTACAGTATTGCTGTCTCAGTTTAGATCCAAGTGAAATTCAGTGTCAACCTGTGACTTTTCATCTAGTATGTTTCACAATACAAAATGTTATAATTTTCTGGGTTTACTATTTTCTGGAATATTAAAGTTACAGAAATACCCTTCTAACAAAACTACACCACACTCCTATGAACACAGTTTTGCACAAATGGTTACCTTCCTCTAGCTAAATAGTCTCATTCCTCTATGCTGCATAACCTCTTCTAATAGCAGAACAAGCAGCTGAGGGAAAGACTTCTTATTCATGCTTTAATAACAAAACAAAACTAAAAAAACAACTCCCCAAAACAACACTTAACATGGCTAATTGTTTGAGCTCTTGTAAAATACCCAAATTTTATTTGGCAAGTATAGGCTGCTCTTTTCTGCCACGTTTATAAACTAATTTAATATTTCAAGAGGTATGCAAGTGAAATGCCAGCAATTACATCAGTCTACTGAGATGAACACTGTGAACTTGGCATTTTATTCTGTCAATTAGATTAAATGAATTGTTTCATTTTGGAGGTTCACATATGATTCAGTAGTCACATTCAGAGAGGAATTAGTAATTCGGCAATTTCAGAAGTAGAAGGTTTTATGAAAATAAACTACAATTACATGCATTTAAAAATGACAAAACAAAACACAAAAGAGAGAAGCAAAACAAGCTTAGAAGCACAGCAAGCACGATGCCAAAAATTATTATTTGAGCATTCTTTTTGCTTCAAACATCCCTTAGTTCTGAATGTCAGTGCTCACTTGCACTGTAGCGCAATCCGCAATTTCATTGCGCCGCCGACACAATTTGTTCCACAGCGCTTTCCTAACATTACAATAACAGCCGCATGCGATTTGAGGGTTAACACATTTCCAAGCAGCCCCGAGCCGGCGGGAAGCGCCGCGGGCTGGTTGGAGTTCCTCCGCACCGCATTCGGCGCGGCTGGGACGGCAGCGCCGGCCGCCCGCCGGCAGAGGGCGCGCCGCACCCCTGGCGCCGCTCCCGCCCGGCAGCGCCGAGAGCGGCCGGCGCCACCGAGGAGCCAGCGGAAGGACGGGCTGCGGACCCTCGGCGCTCCCAAAACGCGATAGCGACCCGCATCCCGCCTAACAGCCGCCCCCGCCCGCTGTCTTCTATTTGAAATAACAGACGGAAACAAACAAATCCTGAGGACAGAAGAGTCTGGAGAGATGCAGTCTGAAGCAGAAGCACGTGAACACACAGACCCCATATGCACAACCCCTCTGCCTGCTTCCAGAGGGCATAAGAGACACCATGCAGAAAAGAACTCCTTGTTTCCATTCCTTTCCCCAGTATGCAGTGTCTCCAGGAAAATTACTCCTCCTCCAGCCCTTTCTTCAAGCTCCATGGAGAAAAAAAAATGAATTACTTTCCGTCCTTTCCTAGAGACCTTGAAACTTTAGCAAGACAAACCTGACACTGATTTGCCCAAGGTGAGGAGTAAAGGTTGATAGAAGAGAACATAACAAAACACAAAAGAAGTTTTGCTTTTAGTATACGCAGATTTTTAAACTGGCTATTAAATGCTAGCTCCTCAGCAAAAGACACAGTATCCATATCGATATCCCAATATGTGCATTGTGTAAAACTAGAACATCAGTAGTTCACCTTGTATCCTGGCAAATCCTCTCCCAGTTTTGTTACACCTTATATAGGTGCTGTACCACATCTGATCATTCTTGACACTCTTCTTCATACTTCTTTAGTTTATTTGGTTGGCTTTTACATACACAAAGATGATTTATGCAGTATATAGTAAAATAATTATTTTATCAGGAAGAGAGCATCTTCTGTCTGAAGACAAAAAAAAGCAAATCTAGCATTTTCACAGATATCTATGGTAACTCTAATATCCACCTCCTAGTGGTATCGGCAAAAGCCAATTTCCTTCAATCCAGTAAAAATGAACTACTGGAAATGTAATTCTCACCACCACCACAAGTACTACTTAGCATTTATCACCACTGAATTTCTTCAGTCATTTTGTTGCCCAGCTGGTCAGCTCTGCAGCATTTTAGTATTAGTATTTTCACTACCCCGAAATTCTGGAATCATCAAGCTCTGTCATTCATTCACTTTTTCTGAATCGTTTCCAGCACTGATCTACACAAAACTCCGCTGTTAGCTTTCCAACACTACAAAAGCCAAGCATCTATTCTTCTCTTTTGTTTACTATGTTTAACTCTACGACTAAGAGAAAACTTATATTCATGAACAGCTCTAAAAAATGAAAAACCAAACTAAAATCACATAAAACCACTAGAGGCTTTGGTGAAAGCTGGACAACGACTTTTTTTTTTTTTAAATGTAAAACAATATACAGACTCGATCAACAATATCTACTATGTATTTACTCCTTCAAAGAACTCCCACTGATCTGCAAGGTATGACTTTCATTTCCTAAAGGTACCATTATTGGAGCTCTTACTATTCATCCATGTGTTCACTAAATCCTCACTTAAAGAGAAATGCCAATATGGTTGTCCAGCACTGAAGTAGTATTTACATTAGCATTATGTTCCCAAACAGACTTCATAATTTTTTTTTTCTTTATGCAGGAGGTAGCTGTGGAGGAAGTAAGATTTTGCATACAAAAGGATCAGTTGGAATAAGGAGTCATAGCAGCTGCAGTTGTTATTCTGAATTAATTTCCAAGTGACTATAAGGATATTTACTCCAATTTCTTCCCCCTCCCACCACAAACCATTCAATTAGAAGAAATAGGAATAAAACTTTTACCACAACATTAAAGAATAATTTCTATTTGTGAAGAATAAAAGATCTAATTTCTACAGAAAATTTTCTTCAGAACAAAAAAGGACAGAAAAGGACAGTTGATTAAGGATATTCAGACAGTTTGATCCATCATATTAAGTAGATTCACTATTTACTGCATATATTATTCTTTGCTTCTCCAGAATAAATTAAGTACAAAGACCAGCTAGTATACAGCAAGAAATTAATTAGAATTGCCTCTGAGATCTCACAAGGATCATCTTATCTTGATGACTAGTACACCTCAGCATAGGATGACCAAAATATGAAAGTAAGGTATGTAGTACTTACAGAAATGTAATTTTCTTTTTCAGATTCTCATGAATTATGGAGACATTTAATAAAAGGCCCAAACTGGTTCAGTAAAATGAAATACAGTTAGGATTATGAAAGAAGTCAACAACAAAGTAGTATCTATTTTGAATACACATAAATGTTTTCAAAATAAGTGCAGAAACAAGCTGACACTTCTTTAATTATTTTGATTAATAGCAGATGTTTCTTTTTGCTGTCACTGGTCAATTTTCACATATAGACATATGAGTTGCATATTTTTTTAAATTATATTGCAAAGGTTGCCTCTTTATTAAAATAAACAGTGAAAACACACAGAACTCAGAAGAGATGAAGACTCATCTGTAAGCCTTGTTTTTTCAAAAAGTGAAAATGGCTTATTCTGCATTCTTACAAAACATAAGATAGCAAAATTCTTATGCAAGATTTGATTAGAAAAAGTTTCATCTGCAAGCCATATTTTTAAGTCAGTTGACAACCTGCACTTAGAACATACTTTAATATTTTCCTTAAGTTGTCTCAAATCCAACAAACAGCTGCCCTTGTGATCTGTTTTGACTTTGTAACTAGGACTCTAATGCATAAGAAAAAAACCCCATGATAGCTGCTTCTATTTAAGTATCATGTCAACAATAAAGTTTTCAAAATGAAGCTGATATTTTTACTGACTTTCATTTTTAAGAAATGCAGCCCATTTTTATCTAATCCAGCTCAGTATTTCAGTGTATTAAAAATGCCAAACAACTTCTACTATCATAATGCAATATAACAGTAAGAATGGCTGTCAGCTGTTTTCTTCCTTCAAATTAAAACTGTACCGTACAAGATCCCACACTATTTTTTCATTCCTTCTTGCAATTTTAAATATTCTTTTATACTTGTAATATAGAAAAAGAAAAGTATTGCCTTCTACATCTTTCTCATTATGAGCTCACTCACTCAACACATTCTGACCATGCAAGAGGAGATGTGTGTACATAGGTTCCTGATGAGGTGTTCCTTCCTCATTCTATTCATCAATTTAAAAAAACATTAAACAGCTCACCTTTTTCCATATCTCCACACTGAGCTGTGGACTCTTATTTTCCTTTAGCCTTACTTCTGCTGTAGCGTACCTACAGAATACATTCCTGCAGAGCTTCACACTCATCACTACTTGAAAAATCCATCAGTTTTGTATTTAGTAACATACTCGCTGTGCATTCAAGGAACAGTGTCTTCTACATTCCTCACAAGCCGGCTGTTCTTGCTTCCACTTTTGGTGACCTTCCTGCTTGTGTTCGGGCTCAGGAACACACTGTTTATCCACACCACCTTCTTCTGCATTACATTAAGTGGTCTTTACATTGACTGTCTACTCTACTCTGGCTCTACTTTGGAGAGCTTTTACTTCAACCTTGACGTAATTTTAGATAGCCATTGAATTACTACACATTTTGCTTAACAAAAAGGCATGCATTGTCCAGAACAGCCATGAACTGCCAATGACAAAGCAGAATGTGCTGCTGACAGCACAAGCAGCAATCTTTTGTGTTTCCTAATAGTGCCTGAACTCCTCGCACCTGACCAGTGTACACATGGATATATCTGCCACGCAAAGCCCCACGCTTCCTGCACTACTGCAGAGGAATGCATCATGCATGGATAAAAAGTCAGACACCAGCATCAAAGCAAGGATCTGGACTGCTCCACTGAAGGAGGGCTGAATAACTTTAAGATCTACCCTTTCTTCCTCCCTTGAAATGGTCTACAAGTGGCATCTGGCTCACACCATTGCAAAAGCTGAACCACCCCTGCCTCTGCCTTTTGTTGAAAAGCATCAAAGACTGTTCCTAGGCTGACTACACCAAAGTTTAAGCACTTCCCATTACTATTATAGACGCTTTTAAAAGTTAAAGATCCTGTAACATTAGGACGAATGTTTGCTATCTAATTTAAAAGAAAATATGCAAGACTTCTGGAAACACATGCTAGGAGAAAGAAAAAGTGAAAAAGTGCATTAGCTTCCACTCTGATGTAAGACAATTTTACAGTGAGATATTAACTGAAAGCCAGGTTACAGAAGATGAAACTATTAACCAAGAAAGGAAATAGTACTTCTAGAAGAAAATGATAAAGACTTCTAAATAAGCGTGGTATTCTCAGATATAAGAATGCCATGCAAAAAGGTCATACTAAAAGAAAGACCTATCAAGTTCCTTCAGCTGTCCTACTACAGAGCTCAACAGTTACCCAGCTCTGTTCTCAACCTTACCACTATTACTTTCAGCAAACTGAATGACTGTTGTTCCAAGGACAACGAGTGTGAAAACACCTGTTGTACTTCCAGATATTTTATAAAATAATTTGGCTTTCAAAACCTTAATAATGGAGTTCATATTTAAGTCCACTTTTGTTAACATCTTCCTAGAATATAAGACCAAGCGAAAATAATGTAAAGCATTATTTTTTTCCTGGATCTCTTGTACAAAATTCACTATTCTGTGATAAATACTGTGGTTTAATTGTACTAAAAAATCCTCATTGTATTAATTAATCTGTTTCTCCAGTGATCGTTTTCAGGATAGAGAGTGTATCTTCCCAAGACACTTGAAAATGACTGAAATCAATTGCTGCTCATTCCTGACAAATGGAAAACATTTTTCATTCCAGCACTGCAAACTGCCTTTTGTCCATATTTTCTTAATGGGCATCCCCCAAACATGATATAGGAACACCTTCCATAATGCCAAGATATATATTGTAAGATAAAGGCAAAAAAAAAAAAATACTCCTAGACACATGAAAGAAACAACAATTATATTAAGATCTCACTTCAGCTAAGAAATTCCAACAACTCAAGATAAGCTACACATTGCTAAGAAATCTCTAGGCAATCTGTTATTTTTTGTCAAGAAACTTTCAAAAAAAAAGAAAGAATAGTTTCTTAAATATGGAAAGTAATACTCTACCATGGATAATTAATCCATTTTTACAGTATCATCAAGCCTGACAAACAAGTAAAGAAATACTTACCATATTATACACTGTAAGTATAAACAATTTTATATTTCATAGAAGTAGTATCATAGCAGAGGACTAGAAAGGATACCATTATTTTTCCCCATCTTTCAAGAAGTGTTGATATTTTATACAGTTTTGGAAAAATGAAAACTGAAGAACTCAAAACCCAGAGGATTCCAATAGCTTTGAGAACTCCTGCAAACAATTAACCCAGTTCCTGCATCCACATAGCTGGAACTTTTAACTGCTGTCATTTCTCACAATTTTTACTTCTGACTGTTGTGCTTGAGACACTTTTAATTGTATCTTCCAGTTAAGTTTTTTTTTATTCTTTGGTTCTAAGAATGAAAATATAGAGAACGAAAAATTAAATGTCACTCTAACAATAATTCAATATATACTATTTGCAAGTTCAAGTAACAAAAGGTTTTTCAACACAGCCCAGAACCAACACTTCAAAGATTTTCAATATATACCCAGAAGTGTGCATGTGTGACAATGTAAAACATATTAAAAAAGAGACATGGACATGCTATTAAAACTAAAAAGTAAAAGCATCTTATACCATTCTCACTCCTAGGAAACAGTGTGTTAAAGTGATATTATGTCAGCACTGTCTGTTCAGAATTTATTTGAAGACAAGAAAATAGCAACCTTGAGAGTCAGTGATACAACTGTTAGTAGTAACAAGCATTTTGTCCTTCCTGCCATAGTTAGTAAAGATACAAACTGGAAAGAGAAGTTAAAATCTTGTAACTGAAAGTTCAAATTTGTTTCATTCCGGAAAGTCCTGCTGAGCTGCAGGCTCAAAAAGTTTGTGAGTTTACAGGTAACTGAACTGAGAAACCTAATTCTTAAGAAAGCAAAGAACTCTCCCTGGTTAGGATTTCAAACCATTAGATTTCTTTTCTGAATAAGAGAAACTTAAACAATTCCATCAGTAAAACAGACAACTGTATCAAGGTTGCAGAATTTCAGTCTTTCTTTCCTGAGACTGAAACAAATTCCCTGTAAAATGGAATCCCCCAATAATGCCTTCTGAGGTCATCAGAATACATAAAGTCCTTTCAAAGACTTTGTTGCCAACAGTTCTCAGGCAGCTCTTTTTTTTTTTCTGGATATATAATAAGGAGAAAGGAGGTCTGGGTCTGTTCTTGCAACAGAAGACAAAGGACTGAGAAAGAAATGTCCTTTGTGAATTGGTTTAATTGGGGATGGCTTCTGAGAAGCTCCTCGAAGCTTCTATGCCCAGCAGACCCAATCCCTAAAGGCTCTGATGATAGACATGTTGCTGGCCCAATTAGAGAAGTTGGAAATGCCTTTGCATTATTAAGAAATATTTAAGAAAGAAAAAAAACCACAGTCCTTCCTCTTCTTCCAAGGGGTGAGGAGGCACCAGGGCCATTTGCTGCAAGTGGCTGCCAGTGCCATATGGCATGCAATCTCAGCAGAGCTTGCAGTGAACTTTGCCTGCTTAGCTGCTCTTAGCCAGCCATGCTGAGAGCAGAAGGGCAGATGCAGCAGCTTCTCTTTTCTGGTGCTCCACATGAAGAGAGATACGGAATAGTGCCAGTACTGCCCACACAGTGCCAACCTGGCTTACAGCAAGGGGCATAGCGAGCAATTCCCCAATACCAAGTCCAGACAGGATCAGCCTTTCAGTGCTGCAAAACCCTGTAAGAACCTTCCAACTGATAGAACTTGAGAACAAATGAACCTATGGACAACAATTTTCTCCTGAGTCAGAGAAAAGAAAAAGGACACGTGAGGAGAACAACATGGCAATACTAAGACTGGTGAAAGAAGGGAGGGAGAGGAGGTGCCATAAACGTCAGAACTTGCAGAGTCAGAACTGTCAGAGATTCTTCTGCAAGCTGTGGTGAGGACTTGTAACACAACAGTTTCCCTGTAATTCATGAAGTGGGGGGGGGAATGCAGAGATCCACTTGCAGCCCAGGAGAAAAGGTGTTCACCCTGGAGCAGATGGATGCTGAAAAGTTGTAATCTAGTAGGAAACCTGAACATTGAAACCACGCTGGAAAAGTTCACAGAGAACTGTTTCCCATGGGAAGGACCCCATGGCATAGCTGAAGAGACTCTTCTCCCTAAGCAAACTGAAGATTTTTGAGTGAAAAACTGACCAAAACTCCCACACCCTGGGCTCCCTGCACTGTCAGTGGGAAAGAAGAGGCTGAAGGGAAGAAAAATGTATTCTAAAGGTTTATTTTACTTCTTATCATCCTCTTTTAATTCTGATAACAAATTTTTCTTTATACCTTTTTTAAGTTTTGAGCCTGTTTTGCCCTTGGAGTGTTTTCTCCTAATTCTTATCTCAACTCATGAGCCCTCCAGTTTCTTTCCCCTCCTGTGCTCAACTATAGCAGAGTAGTACGAGAGTTTTTCTCGTGGGTGCCTGGTGCTTAGCCAGTGTCAAACCACAACACTCTGGCAACAGGGAAGAACCGGGAAAAAAAATTGTACTACTTTCTTCAACCTACAGAGGGCCTTCAGGCCTCCAACCAATAAAGAATTTCCAAAAGTTCTAAGGTACCACTTCAATAAATCTTTTATCCTAAAAATACACACACTATTGAACCCTGGTGCAACACCCATTTTCTGGCTCCAAATTACTTTGGCTACTTTAATTATTTTGTTGGATTTTTTGTCTTTTCAATTGAATTGCTCTTGGCAGTTTGCAGCTCCTCAAGATTAATCATTCAGTAAGAGAAAAAGAGTCATTTTTTCTTACGTAAAACATATGAGGAGAAGTTCAACTTCAAGAAGTTCAGGAAGTGGACAAATTCTTCATGTTAACAGAACATGAAAAAATTGCTGTATCTTGCATACAGGTTATCAATTTTGAAAGGATCTTGAATTTCCGCTGGCATGTGTTTGAGATCCACACACTAAAACTGCTAAAATCATCTAGAATAACTCAAACCTTAGTTGCTCTAAACTGCAACTTTACAGATCACTTTCTATTTCTATTGTGTCCAATCTTTCTTTAAAATTCTCATAATGTGAGTTATGTGGAGATGTCTTTTATGAACCTTATGATCAATAACTTAGGACAAAAGGTTGGTGGGAATGAGGTTTCACCAATATAAAAATCTTCAACTCACCTGAAAAAATATTACCAGTGTGTGCGAAAGCTCTTTTTTACTTTTTCCATAAGGAATGTTCTATGCAAACTCTACAAATCTCTGTTAGTCCAGAAATCAACATAGTTGAAAAAATATTAAAATAACGGGTACCTTTTAGGTTATGATTCATAAGAAACAGGAGTTTTTCTTCCATCTAAGAAACAAATACACTGTAGAGCTACTAAGTGTCGGCTTGTGCATTTTTAAAGTCTAAAAATCTCCAAGTAACCCAACCTTTTTCCTATTAAATATTAATATAACGGTGCATTGTTTTTAACAATAAAATGAAATTAAACCACTTAAAAGACAAACCACTTTCAGATAACCAAGTGCATTTACTAGTTATCTACCCAAGAAATGGGAGAGTTTCTCCTTCTCAGCGGCTTACTTTGAGGACCACTGCCTTTCTATAAACTATTTCAGAGCAAAATTTGCCTTCAGCTCTCTCAATAACAAATCCACTCTCCCCTGACAACCACTCTTAAAGCTACCATTTATAAGTCCTGTACATATTCATGCCAACTGAAGCAACACTTGAATGTATTTGGCCAATACAGCCCTGAGTACAGGCAGGCTTTAAGATGTCTGTCTCCATGAGCCGAACCTGGAAGGAAAAGCACAATGCGGACAAATCAAAGACTCCGGGTAAATGCATACAGAACAAATCTTGTAGTGAAACCCTCTCAAGAGCACTCACAAAAGCTCCATAAACATGGGCTTCTGAGCTCAGTGCTCCAGCACACCTGACCACTTGATCATTCTTTTAGAAACTGAGATACACATACTTGGCATTAAAAACAATTTTAAAAAAATAGAGGAAAAAAAAGCAGAGAGAGGAAAAGGAGCAAATACAAGTTTAACACTGATGGGAAGTCAGTAATGCAGACTGCCTCAATATGATTGTCATGGTGTTTGAGCAGTGCTACTCATTTTCTTTTCCCCTTTACTGGCTTATGGAGATTCTTACTGGAAGTATTAAGCTAGATTCCACCTGATCCATCTGGCACAAAGGACATCTAAATTGGTCAATGAAGCCTTTCCTGTTACTAAGCTTTTTTTTTTTTCTTTGAAGACTAAGATCACTGCAAGGTTGAGGAAAGAAAGAGAGAAATGTTAAAAACAAACAAAAAACCTCCCAGAATAGCACACAAGAGTAAGAGTGACATAATCACTACAGTTATCAAATACACGTATCAAGGAAACAATCAAAACAAATTGTGAGAAAACATTTGTCATGACCTATACATGACTCTTGGGGCTCAAGGTCTATGATGGGAATTCTTAACTCCTTTCACCGCACATAATTTTATGTAGTATCAACTAAAAATGAGAAACTAGCACAAATCATTATGAAGTTACAAAATTTCTGAAGCATTTTCTTGGTGTCCTAAGATACAAACACTGTATCAATTTACAGCAAGGCTGAAAATTACAACATGTGACTCAAGTGTAACCAGTCCTTGAAGCTACAGTTTGAAACTATTACAGAACCAAACACCAATGGCATGATATTAAGAGCTTGCAGAACAGACAGTTCTGCGAACAGATGACACCGTACTGTCAGACTTTCAAAATGCCTCCCCATACTCCTGAGCGGCACAAGAACTTCTGTGCTTTAACTGTTACAGAAAAAACTCTGAACATCACACACTGCTAAGCAAATTCATGTTTATCTTGGAAAGCTTAAGACTCAAATTTTTTAACACCTTGACAAATGCAAATACTCATAATTTGTTACCTGTGTTAATGTTCAAGCTTACTCTGAAAATACTTAAAGTTTCAGTAATGCAGATGCAGAAAACAGACAAACCTTTTAGCTACTAAAATAATTGTCTCTAATATTGAATTTTCCAAACATGGCATTACCTTCATGGCATGAATTTCTTCTATTAATCTCTCAACTCGTTTTTGATTCTTTAATTTCAACTCTTCTGAACCCCTGCAAGTAAAGTCTGTATTTATTAAGAAAATCTTAAGATAGTATTGCCACAGAGGAAATAAAGTAAGTAGCAAAATAAAAGAAATCAGCAGATGGTGTATAAACACAATCCCTTACTGGCAAATAAACATTTTAGCAAAGAGCTGAACATAGCCCAATGCTTTTGCTGCCCTGAACAGCAGGGGAAACACTGAGGATTTCACAGAACAATGTGAAAAACAAATGTTACTGTATTAGAAAATACTAAACTACAATTCAAATAAAAAATTTGAAGGTGACACCAGTGTCTCAAATACAATTATATTTTAAGACCTGCAATATTTAAATACAGAAGTTCATTGGACTTGCTTCTTATTTTGGACAACTTGCTAAAATTGTGAGATCATGCTCAATTTACACCATGAACACAGTAACAGATGTATCTCACACCATCTCCAAGACACATGCTAAGTTATTTCAGGCCAGTAATCTTTAAAAAAATAATCTACAAAATACTGTTTCAACTCCTCATATAAGAATTAATTAATAGTAATTACTAAAACCCAATGAGCTGTTATTTATGCAAACAAAGTATTTTTGCTACACAATCCTGAAGACAACTCCAGTGAGAAAACCTGGTGCAACTTAAATTCAGTGGCCGAATAACCTAAAAGATGAAATCTGACACTTTCAGACACGCTGTAAAAGGTTCTGTAACTGATTCAATTATCTTCCAATACACTGAATCCCATTAAAAAATCTCATCCAAATTCTGTTTATGAAACTCCTTTTAGTTAGTATTTTTAGTCTAAAATGATGCAAAATAGAATTTATGTATTTTAGTGCCTTAAGTTTTAAATGTAGTATATTTTCTCCCATTTTCCCACTTTTGTGAAAACAATTAAAATACTGCCTCATTTATCAACCACAAAACCCCACAATTATTTAAAACTGACTTTTTTGATTTTAATTTCCCGATGTGTCTGGTTAGTCTGCGAATAGTGAGGACTCTGGCCTTCTTCACATCTTTCCTCATCTTCACAACCTGTGAGAAATAAGGAAGACATTATAAAGCGTTTTCCTTGATTGCATTCCATGCACAATACATTCATTACATTGAATTAAATTTCTGAAATTAGTTCAATAAAGAGAACTATTTTGAAAATAGAGTGCATTTTCCTGTTAACCAAATCCCATTTCAAATTAATTCAGATTTCCATTAAAATCAAACTGTTTCCATAAACATCAGAGGAAGAACTACCACCAGTCTAAAAATGCATCTGAAGTCAGAACAGAAGACAAGACATTCCTAACTAGCCATACTTTAATATTATTCTTAGAGCTAGACTGAGCTAGAGATTTGAAAAGTCTCACCTTTTGCTTTCACTTAGCTTATTTTTGTCCCAGGGAAACACCAGCAATTAACTCCATTAACTCCATTACATTAACTTCATTGGTGAATAATACATAAAAGCATTTTCATTATGAAACATCTTGAAATGTTAACGAAAGACTTTCAAAATTAACATTATTTCTTACGGAACAGAATTTGAGATACTAATTCTCTTAATATATTTGAGTTAATTTTCATTAAGTACAAAAATCCAAGTGAATTTTAACTCACTCCAGTCTATCTCAACTTGCCATCCTACCCAATACTCTGTTACCAAATTAAAAGCAGGCCGTTTTAAAGAAAGTCTGGCAATGACATTTTAGTCTTAATTCTCACACCAATAACAAAGAAAGAGAATTCTCATTATTATTATTATTATTATTATTATTATTATTATTAGACTGACAGGATGGACAAAGGAATCTTTCCAATCTTTTGCAATTAAATTCCATAATGGAAAACCTTAAGCCTCTCCAATGATGAACATTTCAGATATACAGGGAGTCAACAGTGACCCCCTTTTTTAAAATTTTGCTTCTCCCTTATTTACTCATATATATGTTACTATGTCTATTAAAATTTTGTACTTAACAGTTAAAACATAGAATAACGTGAAATACTAAAACAAACAAACAAAAAAAAAATCTGTTTTTCTGACAAAAGCCAAATTTATCTTAACTTCAGCCAGAGGAATAAGTCTCAAAATTAAGTTGAAATTTCACTTCTTTCTCAATGAAGTTCTTTGTACAACAGATTTCTATTCTAATTTCTCAGAGATAACATCAAAATGTGAGACTGATGATGACTGCACTACCTAGTCAGGTAGATGAAGAATATTGGTACTATAAAGCTCCAACATGCCTGAAGAACAAATAAAGAAAAATCCTCAAAGCTCACAAAGCAGTACCTCACACCTGTGATGGGGAGTCTGGCAAGCTCATATACACCCTGTGCAGAGACTATAAAGATGATACTTTAAAAAAAAAGTAAAGTAGAATACATACTTTGCATGGCTGATTATGTTTGTAGTTTAGGTTATTGATTAATCAAGCTGTTTAGCCCTGAACAGTATTCAACAGTGGCTTAACTGAAGGCTAAATCAGAGCAAAACAAATTCTAAAGACGGGCATGTGCTGATTGTTAGCCTCACCTCTGCCAGACAAGCAGAAGAAATGTGAAGCAATGCTCCTCTGAGAAGAAGGGAATTGTATGGGGGGGGCAGCATTAATCACCATGAGCACCATGAGAAGTAAAAACATAAATAAGCTTTGTGGGACAAAAACAATTGGCCTAAAAGTGGTCTCCTGTTCCATAAATTGTTACAGCAAAGTACTTACCTTAGTTGCCCTAGTAAAAGTACCTGTACACACTGGTCTACCTACAAAAGCATTTCTACTTCAGTTAACAGCAGAAACCACATGCCAAAAAACACCAAGTGCCAAGTTTCTGCTGCACAGTAGCACTGCTCAAGTCTTTAACATGCTAAGGAAGAAACCCCTAACATACAAACTTGCCATCAAGGCATGTTGATACTTCTTTTTTATAAGACAATGAATGAGATTATCATAGGTTCCTATAGCACATCTTCTAAAAGGAAGAAAGAAAATGCAGCTTCTGGCTGAACACCTCTTTGATACTATGTACACTCAATGAGTTTGGAATGTCAGATGCAAACTGGGTATGCCTTAGAATGTCTGGGGAGGTTGTTTTCAGTTTGGGTTTTTTTATTCTCTATTTTTCTAATAACCACTAGAAACATACTGGAATTTAAGTAACTCATACCTTACATATTAGTTACTGTGTACATGAAGTATATTTAACTTTCTCTCAAAAACATTTTGTCAGGTATTTCTTAACAGAAATATTAATGCACACACAGCATGCTTCCAGGACCTACAAGAGCCAAACTTCAGCCTCCTCTGCTGCCAGCCAGTGAAGGCTGTATAGACATGACAGCAGGAATGAGGGAAGGTATTTGTTCTTTGGCAGACTAGGAATATCAATTTATGTAATCCAGTCACTTCTTTCACACGGGACAGTATGCATCAACTCTGTTCTTGGAAGTACTCACAACGTTCTCAAGAAAGCAGTCAGCTCTTTGGGAAAGAAATCAAAAAAGTTAAGCTTCAGATTTACAGTGTGCCTGAAACAATGGTGTTTAGACCACCAGGGTAGGCCATGGTCTCTTGTATTACAAAGTGAGAGAGGCAACTTTGCCATCCGTAGAAAAAAAATCCAGAACAGCTAAACCTAACCAACCAACCAAAAAAACCCACAAAACCCCAAAAACCTCCCAAGAATAGTAATGACTTTCAAAAAGTAGTAATAAATATTTATTCATAATAAGGTATTTTTTATTAATTGTTCAAGAAAAGACAGTAAGAAAAGGAGAACTCTTTGTACTGAAACATAAAAAGGCTGCAGTGTAAGTCAGGATCAGACTTTATGCTTTAAGACTAGGCAATAAGGATATTTAATCTACTCAGCAGTCACAGTAAGGACAAAAGAATAATTATAAATAAGTAAAACACAAACTAAACAATTTTCTCTATCAATAGGATCTAGGATTCCTGGAAATTAAGGAAGTCTGCAATTTTATGTGGAAATAACCACTTCAAAGAAGTGAACAAAGAGGAAGACATGGTTTTCTTCATTGAAGACACTTCTTTATTTGTTAGGAAATACTATTTAAGAGACAATTATGCCATTCCTACTCATTAATCCTACCACATGTCTGTATTCACAAATTATTAATCATAGATAATACCAAAGTAAGAATAGATATATACTACATAATTATTAACTACAAAAGAAATCATAAAAATAACTCACTTTTGAAAATAAGCCTAGGTAGTAACATATACTAGCATGAATGAATACAGGCATATTTCAAAAGCTTTGGTTATGAACAAAAATCATCCATTTCACACTGCCTTTTCACAGAATAATGTATTTATATTACTACTGATGCTAAACAAAGATGAAATCCAAAAAGTTCCATGACTGATGGTACTCCACAAAGAGAGGCATCCATCAACCAAAAGCTTTCCACCTGCAGTAAGCACTGCCACAAAGCATTACACATGCCAGCCAGCTGCACACAAACCATTTCAAGCCATATGCAGGTGGTAGCTGCTGATGCCCTTTCAAGAAGGGCAGACAAACAGCACAGCAGGGGATCAGCAGGTGACAAACCATACAAGAACTAGAAATTATCCTGCAACTCACCTTTCCCAAGGAGTGCACATTACTGAGGGAGATTGTAACAGAAATTGCTGGCTTTAAGCACAGCCTACATTAAAGTGATACTTGGCACAATTCTCTCAGTACTTATCTGGCAATGAAAACAGCCCCAGCTTTAATGGATGGGTACCACTGACACAGTAAAAGGGCACCAGAGGGTACATATCAAACCAAGAGGGTGATTTCTAGCAAATAATAAAGAACAGGTGTGTGTTTAAAGATGTTACAAGAACTGTATTTAACCCAAAATTCACAGCTGAGACTACTTTGCCTTTCTATTTTAGGTTATACCTGGCTCCAAAGGGTTAATAGCCATTCCCAGAGATTTGTTTTTTTGTGTGGTAGTCCAGTCAGACCTTCCCAATCCTCAGCACGTCCAAGCCCTTCTCCTGCCCAGAAAGAAAACTGACACAAGATAACTTAACTGTACCTCTGATCTCTTAGTCTTCCCCAGCTTTTTTTCATGAAATAGTTCTGTTGACACTGTATTTCCCTCACAGTTACAAATTAATTTTGACTAACAAAAGTCTTGGAAGAACTGAATCAGTTCCTAAATCAGTGCAGACTGTCTGGAAAGGGCTTCTAATCACAGACATTATCCCTTTTAAATTTAATGGGACACTGCAATTGTACAATATAATGCAAGACAAAACACATGTGCCATAGAATAGAAAGTTATTTTAAGAGCCTCCCACATAACTAAACTATTAAAAAAAAACTTGTTTGAAAAATTTCAAGTCTCTTTAAGAGAAATGTAAGGCATTTTTAGATAAAACAACATCAGGAAGTCTAGTTTAGATTCTCAAAATCTGTATTACTACAAAACAGTCCTCATATTAGGGATAGCAAGAAAAAAACATCAAGGAATGTGGATAAAATGACAGCGTATGTACAATTATACATTAAAATTCACATGACTAGTGAAAGATATTTGCCTTCACATTTTTAAGACAACAGCAGCAGTTCTCAAATGGACATTACATTAGAAAAAAATGTTATACTTGGCCACTTCTGAAACTTGTTTTGAGGTCTGTACAAGCAACATGACTCCAAACTAAGCTAGTGTTCAGCCAATTAGAAAAAAAAATAAAGGAAAGTGTGACTAAAGATTTGTAAATGTATCAAGAAAGGTACATGTCTACTCTGAACTATAGTATCAACTGTACTTGACCGGAAAAAAAAAACCCAAAACCAAACCATTATCCAAAAAACAATCCAATTGATTAAGAGAAGCACTAATACATTTCTGCCTATGTCTTGTTTGAATGTATTTTTTTCAAAAAACACTGAAATACTAGAACAACTGTGAGGGAAAAGTAGGGTTTTTTGGGTTTTTTGACATTACCACATACAAAAGCTAATACTGTATACGAAAATACCTGAATTACCTATAATGTCTTAAATTCTTCTTAACTAAAGTTAATGGAAGTTACTCAGTCAGCCCCAGCTATCCAAAACGTATGAAAGCCAATAAACTGATAGACACGTCCTTTTCTTTGGAGCAGTCTGAAGTACATACAACTGTTCTTCTTGGGCTTCAGCCCATGAGGTACTGAATATTTTGGTCCTGACCCAATAATGCACTTAAATTATTAAATCCTTAAACAACCAGCACTAGACAGAACAGAATTTCTTCATCCACTTCTGCTTTATGCCAGAACACAGTCTAGTTAGTCCTAGTTCTGGTACAAGCAACCAGAAAAGACAAATTACTCTGTTCTCTTCAAGAAAGGACACTGCATCTAACCTCATCTAGTGACAAAAAAAAAAAAAAGAAACGTAATTTTAAGATTTTGTAACATTGTCAAATATCCATGATGTTGAACAGACACACATGCATTAAACAGAGGCTTCCAGTCTCTCCCTCAACATGGTAAGGTCTCTCCTATATGAACACTGTCTTCAACAGGACAATTTTGTGACACAACTGCAAAAATATTTCTTCTACAATTTGAAGATGGTGTTCCTAAAGCAGAGCTCCATAATTTTACGTAGACACATCCAAATTCATTGTGCAACAATAAGGTGTCTCATGTCTTTTCTATCGCTTGATGCCTGGAAAAAAAAGAAGGTAATTCTGAGCTTGTTTTTTCATTTCCATTTCTTCCTGTACTCACCAGCCTAACAGGATTTATCTGACATGAGGGTCACACCTGAGAGTGGGATAACAAGGAGAAAACATCAAGAACCAAAGCTGTTACTTCTGTCCCAGGGAGAGTCTATTTTAAATATAGTCTATCATATTGCTATTGGTAAATTACCATATACTGGGGTCTAGTGAATGAATGACAGGAAAAGATGAAATGGCAGGTACAGGATATACTTCAGTCCTCATACATACCCTTCAAGCCAAGAATACCCTACAAAGTTGAAATGCATGTCTGATCTACTAGGACCAAAATAACTCGAAGCAAAAGGAAAAAATACTTACATATGCCCATAGGTACACAACAGTTTTTAGATTTTACTGCAGTAAGGTATTTACTTTTGAACTCCTTCAAGTTTAAACAGTGCTGCTAAAGTAGAAATGGAAGAAGTCACTAAAAATACACCAAATTACTTGTGTTTTGTACAGTGGCCATTTAAAAAATTTTTTACAAATTGCTTAAATTACACATCAACAAGTGTCAAAGCAAAAAAAAAAAAAAAACCTTCAAAAAAACCAAACCAAACAATAAAAGGAAAGTGAAATGTATTTAAGTTGAATATTCAAGTCTCTCCAATACCTACAAAAAACCACCATGGAATGCAGTAATGGTTCAGTTCTCACTGATCTTCTTTCCCTTCCTCATTTTAGGGCACATCAAAAGCATTGGTTTCACTTTATAGTTACTTGGCAGTCTTCTAACCAAGAAATTACCATGGCAACAGAGTATTCTCAACGTTAATCTTTGGTGCTATTTGGCAACACAGAGTTTTAAAATTTGAAACACCTGCAGTTGGATCACATATTAGCCAGAACTAACAATAGTACATAATCTTTTGAGTGAATAATCTAAGCAAAAAAACGTTTCTGGAACTTCATTACAAATATTTCTCTCTATTATCTGGAATGCCAGTTTGAAAGATCTAATGATTTTTTAGATACTTAGGAAAAGTCAGCAACTGCCAAATTTCCTTTTTTCACAAAAAAATCCCCGTATTACAGTATGCATTTAATACATGTCAAAATATGTGGAAATAGGCAGAAAGACTTAATACAGCCTCACACGTTTGCATTATAAAAACATACATAAGTAGGGTGGCAAAGGCAGCAAGAAACAACATAAACACACCGATGTGGAGTATCAGTGTTCAGTTCCAGAACATATTTATACAAACATATACTGTAAAAAATAATACACAAAAAACCCCAAAACAGTGTGAATTTTCAGCCAGATCAATTTTCTGAACTGTTTCCCCTTATGGTCACCTAAATAGTTAGCTAGTTCCAGCACAAAAGAGCAAATTAAGAACACACAGAAGACAGAGAGATAGACCACAACAAATCAGACTACGATAACACAGACAGTGCTAAGGAACACACTTTTCAGTTACTGTTTGTGTCATACCAACATGGTGTTAATCTTGCTTTTGCCATCTGCAGCTACATGAGAACAGATCTGATTCAATTCTATCCCAATACAACTATCAGAACATACAAAAATTCTTGACACATGAGGTAAATTCTTCTGGATTAAACTATTGCACCCTGCTGCCCAAAGCAGGCAGAAATGCCACCGCTAGCTGGAGTATCTTGAAAGCAAAACACCTGCAGCTTCTCAGGCCTCTGGGTACTCATCCTGTCAGGTTTCCCAAGGCGTTTGCTGAGGATGAATGAAGAAAAGCATATCGCCCACCTGGGAAAATTTCCACCTTCCTTACAG
Source organism: Cinclus cinclus (assembly GCF_963662255.1). Taxonomy (NCBI): domain Eukaryota; kingdom Metazoa; phylum Chordata; class Aves; order Passeriformes; family Cinclidae; genus Cinclus; species Cinclus cinclus. Next base: position 29,122,141 of record NC_085084.1, on the reverse strand, counting down.
GAAAAGTAATGCACACACCCCTTGTGAGTTACTGTCAAACCCCTCCTCCACCGTCTGACCACGCTGCTTCCTTTGTACTTTCTCAACTGAAGCACTGAAATATGGGTTTCTTTATTCACTATAGCACTGTATTTCCTCCTGCATGGAGAACAGTTGTCATTTCTAGTATAATTTCTCCAAGCAGAAACCACAGTAAGTACTCGGAAACGCTAGAAAAGATCATTTTCATCTAAAGGTTTTGTAAAGCAATTCCAAGGACCTACGATAGCTGGGAGGGAGTAAGGCTAGCCTAGAATTATTTGATCATTGCCAAAGACCAAAATTTAATGGATTTACTGTTTCAAAGTCAGTGTCTCACTGGATGGAGTCAGATTCACTGCAGTACTTCAGAAAGCATTCAAGTCCAAACCAGGATCACGAGATGGCTAGACACATTTCTAAACCCTAAATACACATCAGTAGTTGTAAACGTCCAGATAAGAAATAACTGTTATAAACTAGCCTCAAGATGCTATATTAGATACACGTATCACTGCATATGTAACCAACATGGAAGTAGAAACTATACATTTTCCAAAAGAGAGGACTACCTGAAGGTAATTTCTAACTCTGCATTTAATTGATAAGATGATTACCAGTTTGAAAACCCCCAGCTATCACTCTGCGAAAAATATTTCCATGGAACGTTGAAGGAGGATGTGATCAAGGCATTCAATACAGACAAGCTCAAATCAATGGACTTTGACATCTACGACTTCTTAATTAGACCAGAGCTCTAGCTAGAAGTCACATGTGAATTTCATGCCTCCTTAAGCTTACAGAAAGTTACAGCAGAAGATGCAGTAGTAATGTAAGAATTATGAAGGTGAACATATGTGAATAAATAGTAAGTGTGCTGAGGGCTTTTACCCCTCTTCAAACAGTGAACCTCTTAAAAGCAGCTGGAAATGAGCACTGATCACAAGGCAACATTATGAATCTCTACAGTACTTGCATAATCTGAATCATGACATCTGGACTGCAATGACTCACAATCAATCTGTGTAATTTTTTACATTAATTATATAGGTCACAAACATGATCCATACCTGTAGAGTTGAACTGCCATCATGAAAAGAAAATTGTGTCAAAACTGGGTAAGTACCTTTCCGCACAACAAATACAGAAATTCAACCACAGTGATCCCAGGATCAATTTGGAGCTGTGTTTGGTGGTGTAACTGCTTTGTCTTGAAATTAAGAGACGCTAATAAAAATCGTAGTAGGGCCTCCTAAATTGCCACAAAGACTCCAAGTTTTGAGTGCTGCTATGTTGCAACTTTCCTTAGCTATTATGAAAAGTGCAGAATATCAAAACTGTAATCTAAGATTATATTTGTTAGCCTGGTTTCTGAGAAGATTACGTTTGTCAGCACACTGTCTTGTCAGCATCCATCTCTGGTAACTCTAGGGTTTATTAAACGGAAATCAAGGCTGACACATCATCACAGGCCAGAGCTCCTACACGTTTTGTGAACTCTGGTAGCCATGTAGGAGTTTTGAACTAACATCAGCATTGCAATATTTGACAAATATTTGTATCTTAATATTACCAGGAAATGCATTATTATTATTATTATTACTGTATCTGTCCTTCAACACAAACACTCATTTCGCAGTAATATTTAACACAAACATTCATTTTGTAGGACTCATCCATTTCAAAATTTATATTTTAATGTCATTATATAGTTGTTATTAATATATACATACAACATGAAGGAATAATTAAGGAAAAATTGTTTAAATTCATTAAATGAAACAAAACAGCAACAGGAGAGGAGTGATGTAGTTGGAGAAATATCTACTAAGTGATTTTCCATTTCTCCCTAAATCTGAAAGATAAAAAAAAAAATTACCTAAATACCATAATTTTTAGATTGACCAGAAATATACATTTAGCTTGCATTATGAAAGTAACTGATCTTACTATGACAAGAAAAATAACTTTTGTTTTAAAATTAAAACTTTTTTTTTTTCCCAAAATCCCCCTCTGTAAAGTTTGTCATTTGTCAATACAAGTAAGAAGAAGCCTAACTACTGGGAAAAGGCTGAAAGGCTACTTAGGCATGCAGAAATTCCCATTAAAATGGAGAATGATCAACTGTCAAGAAAAGGAACAGCTATCAACTTCTGCTGCTCATGCAGAAGTCAGTGTTCTGGATAGAAGCAAACCACGCCTCAAGTCACATCTTGCAGTTACAGCTAATTTTCGTGATGCCAGTAAGCATCAACAGTACTGATATATTTTGGAGTGATAAGCAGCTCTATTACACTCTGCCTCACTACCTAAAGAAATTTCAGTCATCCAAGTATATTTTAAAATAACAGAAGTTTCTCCTCTTTAACCTGTAACTTCCAAGAGTGTTTTCTGGTCTGATGTTCTGATGCGTATAATGTTAGAAACACAAAGAAATCATCTATATAAGTAGCATCACAAGACTAACAAAAACCATCATAAGAAGTAAATAGAGTGGTATGTCATGGAATGACACGGCATTATAAGAAAAGAATGGAATGATGATTAAGTCCAAAACATTGATCAAATAAAAATTAATGAGTTGAGTTCCAGGAGGAAAAAAAACAACAAAAAAAGAGATTCATAACCACTTTCTTCTTATGACTGAGAAAAAAAGCTATTGAGAAACAAATAATAAGAATTTAGTATCCATATTTTTAAAAGAAAAAATCCTTTGTTAAAATAAGAAAAGAGAACAAGAAAACAGGGAAAGAACAGAAAAGATGTGTATGTGGTTTATTACTTGCAAAGTATTTGGTACTTTTGCCTTTCTTAAAAAATAAAAGGACTTATTAAAAAAATGCTACCATACCTAAAATTATTTTAAGAAGTTTGAGGCTCCTTTTACTATCTATCAAGGCTATCAAGTCCAACTTTTCATCTGTCTTATGTTGCCCCTAGCACAGACACCTGACATGCATATAAAAGTTAGGTAACAAAATGCATCCAGTGAGTACAAACACAACCCCTGTTCAGACCTAGGCTATGCCAGTGACCAGCAAAAGCCATGGCCTCAGGAAACACACTCTGATAAAAATCTCATATAAGGGAAATCCTAATTTGCATCACAGATCTTTCTGACCTACACTTCTAAACAGGATGAATATTCAGCCAAAGACTGTGAATATCACCAGAATGTGAGGTAAACCTCTATTGGCTTCAAACATGCTGCAGTATTATTGGCCTGACAAACTCTGAAACACTATCCTACTTCCCACAGAAAAACTGCTCATCCCTTAAGATGCTTTCTGCTATTATGTCTCTATGACTTACACTTTTTTCTGGGAACTTTCTCTCAGCCAATACATATAGATTTATGCAGCAAAAAATGTTTAAAAAAAATTTTAAGTAGCACTACCATATCAGCTACTCTTCAGTCTTACTGGAAGGATGGGAAGAATGAGTGGGAATGAAAAATTGCCTTGCTACACCAGTTAGTGTTCCTTATTCCCTCAGATCAATTTTGAAAAAAACTGTTTCATGATGAGAATTCTTCATAAATACAAACACATGGTAAAGTCAGTGTTTTAAAAAACCCCAAAAATCTAATAATCTCCATTCTTCCTGGAAGTTTCTTCATGACATCAATAGAAACTGGAGGGAAGTATGAAAAGTAGAAGGAATAAAGTGTCCCTGCCGGATATCTGACATCTATTCATTAATTTAAATACCTTCCCACAAGTTGTTCTCCATCAGCTGCCCAGATGCCAAATCTACAAGAGACTTGTACACAACTATCCCGGTATTACTTACTAACAACCTGGAGCAACGCTTAAAGGTTCTTGGAAAATCTTCTTTGTTGTAACAGAACAAGTACTCTCACCTGTCTGCCTGTTACAGTTTGGGTTTGCCAATTCTAATACATTTACCTTTTGTTGTGAAATAGAGTTAGGAGTAAAAGCAAAGCAGGCTTAAAACTTAACAGGGGAAAAAGAAAAACTTTATTAATAACACAAAGAAAAATAATATCCAACTCAGAACAGATCTTTAGACTACTCTCTCCTTCCCCTTTTTACACTTGAACAACATACAGAAACACTTGAGTCAATTCCTTACTTAAATAATCTTTTTCAGTTCACTTTAGGGAGAGGAGTTTCTTCTTTTCAGCTATAGGGACCTTTTTAAGAGAGGAAAAAAATCAGTTCTCCCCTGACTCCACTTATTTCACAAAAAAGCAGCCACCCGGAATCTGCCATAATGAAACTCCCCCCACCTTCACAGCCTTCCCAGAGCTGTGCTTGTGGGCCATGTTAAAATCATGGGGTATTACTTTTAAAGATGAGCTACTCAAAGGCGAAAGTTCTCTTTAGCTCTCTTCTCTCTGCTCATACTTCATTCCCAGGAACAGAGATCCCCTTTTTCCCTCGGGACAAAGGATCTTCCAAACACTTCACACCTCAACCCATCCCCCCACATCTCTCTCCATGGTTTAAAGGAATTTTTTAGTGTAGTACAGTTCACTTCTGTAACTTACAAAAACGTATTTCAGCCAACATTGATGGCATCTCCTCATTCTCCTTCCATCTAGAAACTTAGCCTTTGTTTCATTGACTTTAGTGCATCCTTTCTGTTCTTCTTCCTCTGACCCAAGGAAGGATGGAAAGTCTGTAAGTCTTATCTGAGCATTGGTAAAAAAGTTAAAATCTCCACCAGAAGTTTCAGGGGCTGTGCCAGGCCATGCCGGAGCTGTGTCAGGATCTCAGGGTGCCCAGGCCACGCTGGAGGGGCAGGACGAGAACTGCAAAGTGCACGCAGAGGAGAAATGGGTGCCAAGGCCGTGTGTCCATGGCTTTCCCCCGGCGCTGCCCGCCCCCAGCTCCAGCCGCAGCCCGGGGGTTCTCCCTCTGCCCTGCCCAGCACACAAAGCCCTGGGGGCTCTCCCGAACCGGGCCCGGCTGCCTCCCCCCAGCCCGTGAGGGCGGCCGGGCGGGCTCGGCCACCCCAGGGCTGCTCCGAGCCGGGGCAGGGCAGGGCAGGGCCCCCCGAGCCACGGACACACCGGGAAAAGGGCGAGGATCCCAGCAATGGGCTCGGCTTCTTTTGGTTATCGGGGCTCCTGGTTGGAAACGGGGCCTGGCAGCTCCCGAGCCCAGCCCTGCCTGGCCCCACATGAGAGGGGCCCGGGCCGGGTCGGTGTTACCTTGGGAGAGGATGGAAATAAATGAAAGAGAGATTTCTTGAGGTTTACTTGCTTCAAATGTGATTCAGGAAGCGAACTAGCTTCTCCAGTTGGCTTCTCAGCCTGTCAACAACTAAACCAACCTCCACTTGGTCCCATCAATTCACAGAAGTTCTCAAGGAGCAAATCTTCCTAGTATGGCCTCCCCTCAGATGCCTTCAAGGTACAACCACACACTGCCTAATGGTACATTCCTTGTCTATTGACAACTACTCTTCCACACCAAGTGCTGGTTCTGTTGGAAGATTTTCTTCTTCTGAAGCTTGCTAGCTTCTTCGATCTCCACGTTTTTCTTACTAAACTGATTTCCCTTTTCCTGTCCTTAGAAGCTCTCCTCATTTCAACTTGCTCAACACGCCTCATCACCCACCCACCATTTTTGTCTAATATTTAAATAGTTACAAGCTCCTTCCTTCCTTCTCCCCCTCATCTCCCCTGCATAAGCAAGCAACGACCTGAACTGCCAATCTGTTTTATATTGTTTGGAATTCCTATCTCATCTATGTCAGGTATGCTCCCATGTGCTATTCACAACCTCTGCAGCATTTCCTCAGAGACACCTGCCTCTGAATGAAATCCACCATTCATTCGTTTGAACCAGTTGCTATTCAGAACCAGGCTCTTGTGCAAACAGCTTTTATCCACTCATCTTTTCCTAAACCAACATACCTGTACCTTGTGTTTTCTCATATGTGTTCTCATAAAACAGCAAAGAGGATCCACAGAATAATTTACACTGAAAAACACCTTTAAGATGATAAAGCCTAACCATAAACCAAACACTGCCAAGCCAATCACTGAACCATGTCTCTATGTGCCACATCTACACATCCTTAAATGCTACCAGGAATGATGACTCAGCCACCACCCTGAGCATCCTGTTGCAGGGCTTGACAACCCTCTAGGTAAAGAAATCCTTCCTAACAGCCAATCTGGCACAATTTGATGCCGTCTCCTCTTGTCCTGTTACATGGGAAAAGAGACCAATCCCCACCTCACAACCACGAGCTGGACAAGCTCCTTCCAGTTAGCTGTAGACAGCAATCCATCTCAATTTCATTTGGGAGTAAAGGCCACATAAATAAACAGGTATCGTTGTGACCCTTCTTTCCAAAGGAAATAACAACAGTATTTTTTTTCCATACAGAATCAGTACAAGAATTTTAAATCCCTTTACTTTATATTACTTGAAAGACATTCAAAAGAATCACTGAATTTAGTGAGTTGGCCACTTTACCTCTCTGTTAATGGCTCTTTACTACTGACCTCTCTGCAGCTCAAGACAAACTGAAAATAATTTTAACTTTGCATACCAATGAGCAATTTGTAATGAATTCACAATTGATTACTATTCTCCTTCTAGGAACACCTCCTCCCCCAGGGCCCCAGATTCCATTATAAAAAGTCTAACACCACATCTTCTCTTCTATACCCATTTCAGCCTTGCTCCCTTCTTCATTTAGCAACAAGTTCCAAACCCAGCAATGTAAAGGCTGCTGAAAGACCTCTGCAAGGACAGCAGTGAGGAATTACGCACATTTACTGTAACAGAACCATTTTAAAATTATTTTACTGAGGCATATGTAGCCATAAATTACATTTAAAAAAAAACTACACTGTGTACTGCAAGTACCTCACAGTTCCTTTAAAGTAAAAGTTACTAAGTTTCCCATGACTGTTTGCATGTTTTTTTCATTACTGCACACTACCACACCAAGGAACCACAGATGTTTTTGTTTTATGAGAGCATCTTACTAGCCTACGTGGCCTACCACACACACTTTATATAAACCACTTGAGCTAAGAAAAAGTTTTCATTACTGTCCTCAAGTACAGTAGTCCGGTAACAGCTGTATACAATACTGTCAAAAGTAAAAAAACCTGCCTTGCTAGCCATGGTTAATTGCTTCAGTAATCTGCTGAAAAAATCTGTGTGAAGAGCAAGCAGATCAGAATTTGCTGCTAATATTAGTAAAACTGATGATGTGGCAACTCTAGAAACTTTAGAAACAGCTGCTGGAACAATTCCTAGGGGAAAAAAAAGCCACAATTCCTCAGAATTTTATCTCACAGAGTGTAAGTTTGGAAATTTTGTAAGCTTTCAAAAGACTTTTTCCTTAGGACATTTACATGGTCTGTAGAAGAATGTCAGCAATTTAACACTTGAACTGTTTCAAGCAGAAATCAAGCCCTATGTAGTACGACTTTCTTCTTCAAGAAACTGTTATGCCTACAATTATTTACTAGTAACACAACTAATGCAAAAATTTTTACGTGCATTTCCACAGAGCTAAAATAACTTTTGCCAAGTATTCCAGAGTTTAAAAAGAAAGCCATGTTTGCTTTCCAACTTCGCACAGACTTGTAATATACAGAAAAAAAGTAGCGATTTGCCAGTATACTAAAAAATGAACTGATGGAAAAGATTAGCTATTTAGTTTTGAATCGTGCAGAAATTTATGTTTTCTCAGTTCTCATAACTTGTTCACATGCCTTTCCAAGACAGGTGCCCTTCCTTTCGACTGACTTTAGTGTCATTTAAGATAATGCAGAACCAGTTTCAAGGAAGTATTTAAGACCATGTGCAAGCCAGGGGTACATAGATTTTGACAGTGCCAATAGTCATCCACAGCTTCAATGTGACCACAAAGCATCCTATTCACACATATTTTTCAAAAGTATCCAAGGGCTAGCCACCCTACCTTAAGAATAATTCTGAAGTGGTCACAGATGAACTTCAAGCCAGTTTAAGCTGAACAAGAGACAGAGACCCTGTGATACATATGAACCATGCTGGCAGATAGCTCAGAAGAGTACAAAAAACGGGGTCCATCGTCTGAGGAACAGTCTAGATGATGGGGCACATAACAGAACTGAAAAACCTAATATAGGAGTCTAGGGTAAGCACTTATATTTCAAGAAAATGCTTGGCCAGCATACTGCATAGGTGCTGGATGAAATACAGCGCATAAACCACAGAAAAAATAGTAAAAGAGAACTTATCTAACGACCAACAAGAAGTATTTTCTCAGGAGTACAGAGTTCTGAGTTCCAGTTTTTCCTTTCAGACAGCTCATGTATTTTATGCTAATTGTTGGATAAGCAGCCCTTGGAGCACAGTCAAGGACTTTTCCTATGGAAATGCTCCCACTGGTGAAATACATGACCAGGCTCCCCTTACTCCATAAAATCGCCCTTCTTTGCCAGACAGTAGCCCAGCAACGTATTTGCTAATATTTGTGATTAGTGCACTCTGCTGGTCATTGAGATTCACAGGATTCAACTCGCTTCATACCGAGGGAACCTATACACCAGCTTTCTCAATTACTAGAAAGTTAAGTGTAACAGCTAAGCCATTAAACTAAAAAATTCCCCCCATCAGACAGCTTCAAGCCTTAAAGGACAAAATTATATTTTAAATTACGAGCAGTAAGACATCTCAGAGCTCAGTCCAATACCAGGTCAGATGCTTCACCTCAGGTCTCACTTCCTCCTTTATATAAAGAGAGCAGACAAAAGTATCAAATTGCCCCAAGGAATTCCTCGATTACCACATAGTCCAGGAGACAGTGTAAAAATAGATCTTTGGGGGTAGCTACTTTATTCCAGTGAGATGCTGGATTACTGTACTGGACTGGCTGCCCAGTATTTCAAACTGCCTTATACAAAGTACTGTCTGCAGCACTCCCAGTGTTATTTCAAAAGTTTCCATCTAGGATTCTTTATCATCACTATAAGGAAGGCTTTGGAATATACTTTCAAATATCACAACATACTTTAGGTAACAAAAGCCATTTGAATCTTTGTATCTAACAGACTAAAAACCTGAATGCTCACATCAGCTTGCCCACAATAGCAAAAAGCATTTATAAAGAAAGGCCAGGAAGGCCCAAGTGTTAATTTCTTAATTACCATTGGAAATACAACTCATATATTACATTTTCCTTTACTTATTACTGGATTGCAACTTGTTCTTTTGCAACAGGTAAGAGACCATTCTTTCCCCCTCTGTCACATTTCCCAAAAAATAAATATAAATGTAGCGGCATATAAGAAACTGTATGACCAGGTTCAAGGAAGTATTTAAGATCATAAATTATCAGGGATCTTGGCAGTTCCAGTATCCAGCCACAGCTTAAATTCTGACCACAGAGCATTCTAGGCACCTGTATATCTAGACACCACTGAAATTTTAAGGTTCTTCTTTCAAGCTGATTTTTAACTACTCTGGTATGAACTCATTATGTAAAACTATCAAGATTAGACAAATATATGGGCTCCTTTGGCATCCTCCTTTGACCTCTCTAATCCTCCTGCCTTTATAGCCTTGACCACTAGTTAACTTCTGCAACAAACATCTGCCAGACAACATAAATGCACATTATGTATCACCTTATTTTAGATTTTGCTGGTTCAATACCCTCCCCATATCCTGTGTTTATTTCACAGAAAAAACAGCACAGCTCTATCAGCCAACCAAACAGCTCAGTTACTGTGGTGGGATAGTCCATCTCTCTAGCTCTGTGCCCATCCCATTCATCTCAGGTCCCATATTCCTGCTGCTCCCACTCACTTGTAGGACCCTGCTACCATCAATCTGTAGTAGAAAACTACTCTAGCAACAAACTTCTTACAATCACAGAAGAATGAGGCAAGACCATGTGGCTGGAATGGGTAAGTGAGAAGCCCCACACTGAGAAGCAGCAAGTCCAGATGCTTGTGAAACAACAGTTGGAGAAACACACTCCTTCAGGGGCAAGTCACATCTGTCTGAACTGCAAAGCAATTCTCCACAAAAAGCCTTATATGAGAAGCACTTCAATGTTAAAAACTCTCTTGGTTTCTATAGAATAAAATGTGTGTAAAAAACCATACCATAAATAAATAAATAAGATTTTAAATTATATGTCCAATTTAACATCCTAAGTCAAAAAACTAGAGGTATATCACGAGAGTGACAAGCTAGTCATACATAATGCTGAAGAAGGCTTAAAATAAGGAAGATCTTAAGTAACTGCAAATAAATACCACAGTGAAGTCTTAAACTCACTTTGTACAGAGTGCTTCTTGCAAAAATAGAGATCATTCAAAGACTAAAAACTTCTAAGTTGATTTTATTATCAATTCAAAAATATTTGTGAAAGCATGCTAGACGTACTATATACAAACTAGAAATAAATAATACACTAAGGACTAGAATGGGTAAATACTCAGATCTTTCACATTTAGTGCACCTTACAAAAATAATGAGGCAGTTCTTGGTTATAGAAATCAATCCAGCCTCAGGAAGATTGAACAACCCGCTCAAATTACCCCCTCCCTAGTCTTTCCTGGTATGCTGCTCAGACCACATTCTCTTTACTGCTATACAGAAACTTTGGTGACCAAAAATTACTTACTTATAAAAGGATGTACTTGAATTTTCTTCAATTTTTGAATGAACAAAAGTATAAATGTAATTTCAACAGCTCTTTCCTTTTTGTTTTTTATCTTAGTTGTCTGAACACCTACCCTTGCTACACCAAGACAACTCATTCTTTATATAAGCATTGCCAAATATACATTTACTTCTGTGATAAAATATTCTACTAGTTCAGATGCAGTTCTGTGTAATTACTAAACTACAGCTAAAACTCAAGACAGCAGTTTCAGACTTCCAGAGACTGTATGCCAGTCTTTCTCCCTGAGGTTATTCCTCATGGCTTTTTGTCTTATTTTATTCATTATCAGCCATTCATTCTTGACTTTGCCATACATCAATATAAATTCTTAATTCACATGTCCAGACTGCTTTCTAAATGTGCCATTGCCTAAACTGCTGCTCAGCTAAATCTGAGGCCAGGATGTCAGCTGTGAAGCTAAAGAGTAGAAGAGTTGAGTGTTGCCATGAAGAGTATCACAACACAAAGTGCTGTGACTCAAAACAGTATGACTGGAATTGATCACCTTGAGCTTCCTTACTAAGCTCCCTACATAAAAAAATTTCATTCTGCACTTTGCTTGGCAGGCTAAAAAATACATATGCACACACATCATTCTCAGTATATGGTTTTATCTTGATCCTACCTTTCAGGAAAAAAGGAGAACAGTTCTGTTGTGGATGACAAGCCTTATGGAGACATCAGCTTTTACTACCTAAACGTTTAGCTTTGTTAAATACAGAGAAAAATTATTTTGGCTGCACATGATTAATTATTACAAATTTAGGAGGAAAATTCACCTGATACCAAAGTTTCAATACCCAACCAAGTTTGGAAAATTTGATTCACATGTCCCACAAACAGAAATTACTTTCAACTCTAAGAATTTGCTTTATATAATATGATGCCTTATTAATACTCAACTTTAGCCATTACAGCATTCATGGAGGTACACATTAGAATACTTATTTTTAAAGGACTGTATACAGATTTCATTTGCATTAGCTTCATGAGCTTTCTGCAGCATAGGTCCCTGAGGTAGCTGCAAAGAGAATACCATTTAAAAAAAAAAGAAAAAATAAAAAAAAGGGAGGGTAGAAAGATAACTGTATTTGTTGCAGTAATGCAACATTGTTAGAAGATTATGACAGTAAAAACAGAACAATATAATTTAAGAAACACAAGTTCTGAAAAAAAACCTAGAAATCTGTAGGGCTCCCATTCAACAGCTTCTGTTTCATACTCCTGTGTACTACTGATCAACAAGGGTAATTTTTCACACTAAACATGACCTATCTCCCTTTAAACTTGCCCTTATCCATGGTAGTTGATGATTATGTGCTGCCATCTAGCAAATGTTTCCAGAAAAGTTTAACTTTGGAAGCCATTCTGTGGCAAGACACCTGAAATTTCTTAGAAAGCTTTTTAAAATAGGAAACATATTCAAGACAGCAACAGGTTTTTAAAACAATTCCTTCAGCCTGCATGCTTGTAAGAGTAAGTACAATTGGAGAATACAATTAGGCTTAATACAGATAAACTCTCAAAACTAAGACCATATGCAGTGAATACTTAATTGCAAAACTGAAATTTTCATTCTATAACTTATGTTTTCCTTTGTTTCAATGAACACAACAAGCAGAAAAACGGTAAGAATACTGCATTTTCTTCTTTCCCAAAAACTCTACTCTTCACTGTTGCACTTGGTTCCAATTTTCTGGCTTTTATTTCCTTTGCCCCTACCTTCCCTCCTTCCCCCACACAATTCTTCCTTGGGTAGTAATCAAAACGCTGCAATTCCATACAGTAATACGATGTGTGATTTACAAAAAAGTTGTGTTTCTTAACCCTTTTCCATCTCAATTTTTCAGATATGCAGTCACACTGAAACCATACCATGCTATTTACCAGCAGCAAGATGGCTTCCTAAAACTACTGGACCTTGCTGACTGTGGGTTCTGCCAAAACCTTGTGCTTTTTTCTGTTATTATCTAGGTATATATTCAATTAGAGCAAAAACAAAGAAAACAATTACACATTTTTGGCACAAATCCTACTTGTTAACATGGAAATAATGTGATGTTTTCTTATAGCATTTACACTGCTATAAACAACTTTTCATGAAAAGAAAGATAAATGAAATGTCTAAACCAATTATTTATGAAAAATTTATTATGATTGTTTTTTTTTATTTCCTGTCTTATTTCACCTCATCACAATTGCAATTTCCTCTTTTCACCTTAGGTCCTTAACACTGTACAGCTACTTTTCATCTCTCATTCAGTCACCTGAACAGTACAACATATTCGTTCTCTGTTCCTTATAGATCAGAACAGTTGGGAGAATATTGTTCCATGGAGGTACTATTCTTTAACCAAACTATAATTTAAAAACTCACAAAGCCCAACAACTTTTGAGGTCTCCATTCCTTTCCACTTTCTCTGAAATTATCCAGTAAGTTCAAAAGCTGAACTTCAGAAAGGACACAGGCATGACAGTCCACTATTTCTCTCACTTCCCTGGAGGATTTTCTTCATCATCGTCATCATTCAATCATCATACAATTAAACATTCTCTAGTTTCAAAGCACGTATACACCTCATGTAGTAGACACTGCAGAACAAGCAAGTTTTTTGACACTTAGAACTATTTGTTAGCTACTAATATCAAACATAAGCCAGTAAGTAATTAAAATAAAGACCAATTAATATTAAGATAAGAATCAGTTTGTATCACTGAGAAACACTTGTCTAAAGAATATCTGTTCTTCATTTAAACAAAATATCAATTGGTTAAAAAAATTCTGAAATCCAACATCCTAGAATTCCTTAAGATTCCACCATTTAGCAGGACATGGTATTTTATGTTAATTAAAAGCAGAAGTCCTTCTTTGCTAGAATTAAAACATAAAATATGTAAATAAAATATCACAGGACTTCATAGAATAGCTTGGGTTGAACGCGGCCTTACAGACCACTTGGTTCCAGCCTTACTATGTGCAGGGGCACCTCCCACTGGACCACGTGCATCCAGAGTGCATCCAACCAGGCCTTAAACACCTCCAGAGATAGGGCAGAGGCCAACACATGCTAGTGCCTCACCACCCTGACAGGATAGAATTTATTCCCAGTAACTGACCTAAATCTACTCTCTTTCATTTTAAAGCCATTCCCATTTGTACTATCTCTGCATGCCTTTGAGAAAAGTGTCTCTCCAGCCTTACTGTAGATTTCCTTCACATACTGGACTCCTGTAAATCCAGCAAAGACAAAGAAATTTATCAGCTATATTAAGGGTCACAAGGCTGTCTCTGCAACAAATACCATCATGCCCACTGCATATGGCCTAATGAGGAAAAGCCCATATGATCCGTAATATTGGCTGAGTGCAAAAGAACTGAAGGTGCAAAAGAACAGAGCTGCTCTGTAATCTCCTTTCCCTTAGGAAATAGGAAGAATACATGAGAAATATTATTCAATAGAACGCATTTTAAAAAATTATTACTTTAAACGTGGTCCTAATAAAATTCCTCTATTTCATCTTTTATGAGAGGAAGATATGATTTTCTTTTCTTAAAATGCTTTCTTACAAGGGTATGTCTGTAACAAATACACAAAGGGTATCTGTTACAGAGATATGAAACATTGTGGCATTGGTAAATAATTTATTTCGCATTTTATATATAAACACCTATTTTAATTAATACAGTTCTGACACTTAACAAAAGGACATAAGCACAGAAATGGAAAACACTTCTTAATCTATTCACACTAGGTCTCCATCCTGCTCTAAGACAGGCTGATATTCTGTCCCTCTTGAAGAGATGGCAGGACTTCAGTTTATGTCCTACCTTACATCTCAGATGGACCTATTATTACAGTGTTTACTTTCTGTAGAAACTGGTAAGAGCTACCTCATCCAGAACTTTCAGTTTCCTCTTACGAGAAGGTTATGCTTGAAGGACAATGAAATTTCATTCCCAGTGTCCTAACTGAAATATTCCAATTTTCTGTAGAACCTACTGTACTCTTTTTCTGAAAAACCCCTCATTCAAATAATGCTTCTGTTTTCATCTCTTGTTATATTAGCACTGTTGTGGTGAAAGACTATGAAACAGCACCCAAACATGAATCAATCACAAGAAGTCCACACTACATCAATGGATGAAACATCCTCTTCTTTCCTTGGTGATGTACCAGTATATTCCAAAGTCAAAACACTCATTCTGACCTTACACTTGTTAACAGCAAGAACCAAAAACTACTGAGCAAGTATCCTGATTTTATGTACTACCAAACATTTTTCCAGATGAAGAGGCTACACTTCACTAAATTCTTGACCAGGTAAACAATTTGCACCCCTCTCTAAGCTACAACACGTCTAAAACAAAGTAATTTTTGTTCTGCAGATAACTGTAATCAAACTGTTAATTATGGTAGACGTATACAGTGCCAAATGCAGGTGCTTATACCACACATGCTCAGCAGAACTGCCAGCTATTCTAAGCTGTTGTTGCAACACCTAAAAAGAGGTTCCTTTAGCTGTGCCAGGCTTACTGCACATGAGTTGCAAATATGTAACCAAAACCCATCACAAGTGAAACACTCATAACCAGATTCACATAATAAACAGAAAATATATGTATACACTAAAATAAATATGAAACACCAAACTCCTTACAGAACAGGGAGAAGTTAGCTGTAATCCATTAATTTTTCATTTTCATGTCCAAGAAATTAAGGCAGTAGCTTTGCCATCCAGAAGACAGGCAGCTGCGGCTTTGGTGGGTCCGCTAGATCACCTGCAAAACTCCAGTGTGAACACAAACACAGCAGGATCGGAACGGGACTCAGGGACAGGAAGTCGCACCGAGGCACACGCGCCAAAATCGCGTAGCACCCCCCTGCAAGTATCTTAACTTCAGCACACGGGTGTTTGCTTTCGTCTCAGCTGAGCTCCAGCACGGGTGTAGGGATGCTGTTCCCCACGCCGAGGGACGGCGGTACCCACCTGGGGCCTTCCCTAGGGCTCCAGGCAGTCACGCCGGCCGCGTGGAGTGTCGGCCCCGAGGCGGCTCGCTCGCAGGGCAATCCGCCGCCGCCGCCGCCCTTCCTCCGGCCCGAGCCCCGCCCCCCCCCCGGCGCCCCGACTGTCTCACCTCGTTGTTGAGGTTCAGCACGGGAGCCATGGCACCGCAGGCCCCGCCGTGCCCGGCCGGCCCCGAGCGCTCCCCACGCCGCCGCCGCAGGAACCGAAACCGCGCGCAGGCGCCGAGCGGCCGCTCGCGGCCCGGCCCCGCCCCGAGCCCTCGCTCAGAAGCGGGGTTAAAGAGCTTCCATTGGGGCATTTTTCCTGGTTCCCGTGCGTGCTGAGCGGCGTGAGCAGGGGGCGGATCCCGAGCCCGGCCCACCCGAGGCGTCCGGGCGGTTCCTAGAGGTTCCTAGAGGGCCTGGGATGAGCAGGAGGCTGCGGGGTCGTTGCGGCCTTGTGCCTTGCGGCGTAGCGGTGGTGGACGGCATGGCCGGCCTGCTGCCTGGCTGAATGCAAAGCTGCAGGGGATGAACGCTTGTAAATCCTTAAACTGGAGCGGACTCTGCCCTCACGATTTAGAAATATTTTTGTGTTCTTACTTGTCCCGCCCTCGTTGCTGCGGAGTAGAACGTGTTACAGGAGCCGACCGCGACGCTCCAGCACCTCCTGACCTTGCCCTGTCCCCGCCGTGACAAACCAGCCTCCGTTTGCGAAGTGCTTTACAGTTTTCAGATTGTGTTTTCCCTTTGTGCTGAAGGAAGACTTAGAGTTGTGTAGAAACTGTACGTCTCGGAGGTTTGGTCGTGTGAAGTTTAATATACGTAATTAAATAGGTGTGGTGAATTGTGGCTGGGCATGTGATTGTGATGTCTCAGTTTGAAAAGTTTTGCAAAGTTTCATCGGAACTTTTCTATGCCAGTTCATAGTGCTAGAAGGACTTCTTGATTTAAATTGTTAAAAATACTCTTCTATTTAAACTTTTGCAAGACCCTTGCTTAAATGTAAGCAAAGCTTAGCATGTATAGAGAACGAATCAGGTTTATTTTATTCCACATTCCTGTTTATCTGCTGCAGTATTCAAAAGAAATGAGGCCATAGTTAAAAATATTTGAGGGAATCATTTTAAACAAACTGACTTTTCTTTGTACAAAAAACAAACAAGCAACCCAACAAAAAAGACCAAAACAAAACAAACAAAAACCCACAAAAAGCCCCCACAAAAGCAAACAAACAAAAAAGCCACAAAAACCGCCCAAACAAACTCCCCCTCCCCCCAAGAAAAAAACAACAAAAAGAAAGCCACCTACAACCCAAAAACAAACAAAAAAACCCCCAGTTACCTGGCCCCTGGATGGCACTGTTGTGCCTAGAATTCTGCTTTGAAGTCTTGAGTATTTAAACAAATACAACTACTGTCAGCTGTCTCTGTAATACATTTTGTATCTGCAGGGCTTAACATTTGAATCTTGTTATATTTTAATGTTTGATTTCTAACTGGTGCTTTGGCGTCTCCTGTGAGTGAGCTGCAGCAAAGTCACCCTTGACTGCACTTTTTATCAAGCCTCACATGCAAGTGAGGTTAGGCCAAGCTAGTCCTTTCAAAGTATTACTTTTGAGTTCCATTTAGGATATTTCTGAGGGTGCTGCTGGATGCTCAGTAGCAGACTAGGTTTCATCTGGATCAGTAAAAAGCCAACTGAAAATACTTTGAACTCATCCTTTCATCTTGTAGTAGAGGAACTTTCTTCCAGCAGGAGCTGAATTTGATTTAAAGGGTATGTTTGCTGAGACAGTTTTGAATCTCACTGCAGATGAGGGCTGTTTACCACAGCTGCTGCTTCATAAAAATTCTGACTTGGACAGTTATATACAGTTTAGTAACTCAGCTAACCATCATAAAGTGAACTTTTCTTTGTAGTACCACCAATGTCAGGTAGCTATAGTGATCTATGTGAGAAGGAGCTGAATTTGACTGTATGTGAGTAAAGATTAGTGTCGGATGTAATACACACAATGCCGCCAATGTATGTTTTAAGAATTACTGGATGTAATCTCACATCTAGGTTGTATTTGTTTGCAGTGAGTATAAAACTGGATGCAAAAAATTTCAGAAGGAAGATTTTCCAAGTACAAAAAAGAGCTCCTTCCTTTTATCTTGATATTTCATCCAAAACTAATCACTGCATATGCCAGTCTTAAGTCCCATTGTGCATCTTAGCAAAGGGAAAAACAAAAGCAGGAGCAGGGAGCCTGCTGCGCTTCTGTGAATCCAGCCAGTGCCACCCTGGCCTCACATCAATTAGAGTTCTGTCTTTATAGCCTACTTGGTCATAACTTCAATTTTCCTTTCCATTTCCCCTGAACACTGAAATAATTTGCTTTGAAAGTTTCTTGTAGGCCCTGATGACATACTTCTGGCCCTTCTTCATCCAACAATTTTGTTTTCTTCTCACTTAGTTAGTAATTGCTAAAAATAAGTAGTTTGTTTATTTCTCCTTTTTTTTACACCTCAGTGGCTTTCCAGAGTTAAGAATCTTTGTGCCTCATAACTTCTTTGTTGGCCCTTTGTCATACTGTTTTCTGACTTAAATGCATTTGAAGTCAAGATTTTCTTGTCAGCTTGTCACAGTCAAGTTACTTTTAGGCATTGCCCCATATAACACTTTTTGTACTTTGAGGTTTGGTTTTGACATTTCTTCCTGTTGTGTCAGTATTTCACTCCAATATTTTGGCATATATTCTCAGTGTTGGAATGCATTTTTCTGAACTATTTTCTCTCCTTTCAGAACAACTATGTGCATCGCAGGGCAGCATTTATGTATGGTCTATGAACGTGGTGAAGGGTGTAGAGGGGGAAGCCGTGTGGGGAGTGGCTGAGGTCACTTGGTCTGTTCAGGCTGGAGGAGACTGAGGACAGACCTCACTGCAGTTACAGCTTCCATGTGAGGGGAACAGGAGGGGCAGGCACTGATCCCTGCTCTGGGGTGACAGTGACAGGACCTGAGGTAATGGCATGAAGATGTGTCAGGGGAGGTTTAGGTGGGATATTAGAAAAGGGTTCTTCACCCAGAGGGTGGCTGAACAGGCTCCCCAGGGAAGTGGTTACAGCACCAGCCTGACAGAGCTCAAGAGGTGTTTGGACAATGCCCTAAGGCATGTGGTGTGACTCTTGGGGTGTCCTGTGCATGGCCAGAAGCTGGACTTGTGTGATCCTGATGGGTGCCTTCCAACTCAGGGCATTCTACAATTCTGTTATTCTATTTGTAGGACATAAGATGCTGCAGAACAGTACAGAGTTGAAATTGAAGACTATTTAAAGAAAAAGGGTGTCGTGGCTCTGTCCTATTTCTTACCCTTTATCTTGGCACTCTCCAGATTCATATGATGTGGTAGCAGCTGTGTAGACTGTCTTGTAGCTACAACTGGCCTTGATCCCAGAGGCCATGCATAAAAGTTACATTTTTGGAATACTTACTAAAGTATGTGATTATTGCAGACACTTGTGTTTTTATGCTCAGTACAGATGTAATGAAATATATATGAAGTTTGTTTTGTGCTTGAAAATGACAATAAATTTTAGAAATTTCAATTAATCTTTCAAGTTTTGTGAATCAAATTGAAACTTTAAGAAGCTTCATAGAAGAAAAGTGCAAGTAATGTTAACTAGACACTGGGGACAACACTAGTTTCCTGCCACTTGTGCTTTGACTTTTGCCAGAGGAGTTTCTTTTTCCTGATACCAAGACATCTGTTCTGGGCTCGCTCCCTTTCTTTTTGTCATGACAATTTAAAGATGTGGAAACTCTAAAATTAGTTACCTCCCCCAGTTTCAACCAATCCCTTTCCATCTATAAGGTGCAAATATTAATAAATATAAGTTAAAAAATAGCGGTTTACTAACATGTAAAACAGAAACAGGTGAAACAAATCCCCAAAACCATAACCAGTAAATAATCACTTAACACAAAATTGCTAAATCTCAGGAGACCCTGGGAACAAAGAGACTCCCGAAAGGACAGGGTACTGTCCTCTCCCAGTACAGTGGCCCCTGCTGCCGACTGTGGGTATGGAGACAAAGGGAAAATGGCATCAGCCTCTTCCCCAAGATAGGAATTCTTACTTACATAGTAGAACTATTGAAAAAATAGACAGTAAAAAGATTCTTCATCCTCTATAAATCCTCAGATGTTCCATGAAATTTCGAAGTTGTGACTTCGAAAATAGAATAATTTGCTCTTATCATTGCAGATGTTTTCCTTATTACTTTTTTCACTTTTGAGTCTTCATACACACTTATATGTGTTACTGTCTTTATCTGCACATCAGATAGAACACATGCTTTGGTGAAACTCACTTCATTTACATCATAGGGGATCTTATGTCTCTTTTATTAGGAAAGCAGAATTAACATTGAGATTCCTTTCCTACTTCCATTCAACATTCAGCAACAATTTGAGAATTTAAATTTAAAAAAAACATCTGAATGTAATGATTATTTTAATGCATATGAAGAAAGAGCTTAGAAAGATTTTGTGGTGAACTTCAAACTGGGATATTAAGTTTAAATGTGTAAACCACATTGTTTTCTTGTACAGCCCATCATAAATGCATCACTTAATAATTCCTATATCCTATGTTTTTCTTTTTCAAGAAGCAGTTCAGTAGTTCAGCTGATTATTTCAGTTGTTTGTTGTGTGAGGACAAAATTTTCTCATTACGCCCAGGTAAAATGTTAAGTAAAAAATTGGATCCTAGTATCTGCTAGATTCCTTAAGTCTAATAATAATTTTTTAAAAAAAATCCCATGGAAGTGTCGTGGTTAACTCAAAACATTCCATATCCAAAAATTGTTACAACTTGGTTGGTGAGTTTGGAGTAGAAAAAGACACCTCTATATTTCAGTCCAGAGATGACTGCTGAATTTATGATAGCAGAAAAGACTACTCAAAGGTAAGATCTGGGGGAGAAAAACACAAAAGACCAAGCTCTCTCTGATCCCTTGCAGGAGGGAAACTTGAAAATAAGCTGCAGAAGCAATCTGAAGATGTCCCAAGAGCAAAAGAGAGACAGTGGGTCTTTGTCATGGTGCTCAAACAATAGTTGTGCTGGGAAAGATGAGAATGAAGTGACTCATTCACAAAGAGAGGTTGTTCAAATTCACAGTAAAAAATGCACAGAGGGTGCACCCCTGTGGTGTCTACAGGTAGAGCTGTAGGATGAGTCCTTGTGCCAGGTCCCTGGAAAGGAATTTGGAAGTGGGTGATGGAGCATAAAAATGGATGGGGAAGGGGTCTATGGAATAGTACTGGAGTAACTGATGGGATTAATGGGGCTCTTGCTGCCCGTATTGCAAAGAACATCCGGCAGAGAATGAGTAGGAAAGAAAAGGATAAATTGTAGTATGAAATTTTTAGTAAGTGGGATCAGGAGTAGCATGGAATTGTTACTGTAAATGGAGAGGTGTTAACAGACAAGTAGAGGAGAGACTTCCTGGCTAAAATGGAAGAGAATTTCGCATCCATAGAACAATTTTAGTTACTTCTGTGAAAATATAAAACAATGCATCATTTAATTTTACCCTTGACAGTTCAGAAATAATTTTGTTCCAGAATTTAGATTTGGTAAGCATAAATATTCTGTGTAGAAAAGTCTAAAGGCCAAAGTCTGTCACACCCAGTGTTAGTCTTTTAAACAGAATCTTTTATCAGTCAGGAATCAAATCAGGATTATTTTACACTTCCATTCCCTTCAGAGGGAGACACAGGTATACTTCCAGAGTACACTTAAGGCTTATCTAAGATCTTGTTGTCGAGGGTAAGAGAGGTCTAGGGTGACTAGATTTTTAACCTGAGTGCCTCAAATAAAAAATAGTTAGATTGGATGAATCTTGGCATGGGTGTCATTGTGGTTGTGATGAAAAGCTCAGAAATATGGAGAGAGAAACCGGTAGTTACAGTCTACCTAAGTGTGAAATCATAAGCAGTTGTGATTTACTCCAGATACAAGGTGATTCTTGAGTGCTCCCTGCAGAAGCCTTTGAGTCAGTTTCGTGTTTCATCAGGTTCAAAATCAGCTGGGAAATTGGAGTCTCAGAGTGTATTCCAGTGGGCAGCTGACTGATCAATACACTCTATTTTCTTTTCCTTTTGGAACTGATCTAGGAGTTAAGTCTGGAGCTAAGCAGAATTAGGTAAGATTCCTCCCTCAGGAATCCAGTCCAAGTAACTCATCAGACTCCACAGGTCAGAAGGTGATCTGTGAAGCTTCCTCACTTCTAAAATGAAGTTTTAGTTTGGTAAATCAAATTATTAAAGTACAAAGAGTATTACTTTGGAAATTGCATATTTGCACAGTACTGTTTTGTGGTGATTAATGAGAATCATGGTTCAGCATTGATACTAATAGTTTTGATATATGAGAAAGATAAAAGAAGACAAGAACAAATTTTAACAATGTAAGTTCTCTGAATTTCTTTCTGGCTACGAGTTAAGAGTTATTTTTATCAGAATAGGCAAAGGATTGTGGCATTTTAACCTGAGTTTTTTAAAGACATTTTTTTCCTCAAATCCTATTCTTAGAATAAACAATTTTTTTGAGAAAGAATTTCATGTTTTGTCTCCATGAAAATCAGCAAAATATAAACAAAAGTTTGGACTGCACTGTAAGTTTTCTTAAAGTAATTAGTTATACACTGTAGTTATTGCAACACTCATTTTCTGCCACTGGTCTTCTGACTTTAAAGAAACAGCTGCTGTCACTTAGGTTTTATGAGCATAATCACAGAACTAATGGAAATTCTAAAAAGTTTGGGTCGCCAAGAACATGAGTAAACATTGCAATATTAGGTATGTATTGCATTTTATGATCTCATATATATTTCAGAAGCTGCTCTTATATATCTTCACCTGACCATCTGTTACATCTTTGAATAGGAAAGTACATTACCAATTTCAGGATACATATAATACAAAAAATCGATTGTAACAACCCGAGACCAGAAAGTTCTACTTGGCAGCATGTGAGTCCAATCAATGGATACTCCTTTGCAGTATCAAGTTTCCAAAGATAACTGAATCATTTCTTTCATCAAAATAAGCAAAAAGTTAAAACAATTTTCAGTAATTTATCTTCAGGATGTGGTTTATGAAACAGGCTGATTTTTATTTCATACAATTTACAGGAATAAAAAAAGATGGGAGACTTTACACTTTAAAATTGGACTTTTTTTTTTTTGGTGTGTGTGTGCTCCTGGCTTAGAACTAGTTTGCAATTATTCTTAGAAAGCTATTGTTAATACCTAAATATAATTTTATTATGCAAATTTAATAATACTAAGAAGCTGTGGTGAAAACTCTGACTAATTAAACTGTAGTTCCAGCACCATTTTCGGAATTGCATTTCAAAGTTTTTAAAAGTGGAGTTGAAAAATACAGAAAATTAATAATTAATAATTAACTGTAGGAAGAATATTCTGATTTCTTCTTTGCTCTTTTTATTGATTTTTTTTAGCATTAGCAAATCTGTTAATCTTGCTAATAAAACAGTAATAGGCTTTTTTCACTGCCTTGATCTTTGTCTCTGTGTGTGCATGTGTGTTGTGGATCTGTGGCTTTGCTTTGGTACTGCATGAGACAATAAATAAATAAGTCTTTTGCACTACTGAGAAACATTTAGAGAAATTCATTCACAAGGCCTCCATAGGATGACTGCAGTAACCCCTACATGGCTTAGTTAGTTCAGAGTCTCGGTTTGAAAGACAGGCATCTGCTAAGAAAGGCAGGAGCATCTCTTTGGAATGGAGAATGTAAACCCCCTCCCTCCAAATTATTATAATTTTGAAATTAAGGGAGCTCTCAGGCAAAGATATGGGAATAGGAATAACAGTTCTTTACTAGGAAAATCAAAATAGAAATGCAGTATTATAAAGAACCCAAAACACTGATCGAGTCAGAATACAACCTGACACCCCATCAGTCAGTCAGGGTGTTGGTAGCAGTCCCATTAAATGGTGGCTGCAGTCCTCCTGCAGTGACAGATGTGGTTCTGTTGAAGCAGTAGTCCTGTGGATGGGTGCAGTTTTCCTCCAAAAGTCCAGTTTTCATCTGGAATCCAGTGTAAAGAAGGTTCCTTAGGTGTTCCAAATCTCAGTTTTTATCTAGGTAGGAAAGGCTTGACTCCTCCCCCTGGCTGGAGCATCTCCCAGTGGGATGATGTAATTTTATCAGTCATACAGTGGTACTCAATGGCCCATTAACAGGAGATATCTCCTGGAGGAAGGATGGGCTGTGGAATAGATAAAGATAACTGCCCCACCTGGCTTTATCAGATGGCCCATTAGCAGAGAATATCTCCACGGAGATAAGGATCACTGCCCCCCCCCCCCCCCCCCCCGGTTTCAACAGATGGAGAAAGAATACATACTTTTGGTCATATCCTGTATTGCAACCTAAGACATGCAGACACAACTTTTCAAAGATTTTGCTTCTTTTGAAGCAAATAGAGTAGGAGAAGAGCTTAATGAATAACCTAGCTTATCTGTTGCATCTCTTGCAATAGAGAACTCTCAATGGTGTTGACAGCAGTGTCAGGCAATCTTTCAGTCACAATATTTTTGGGTTTTATTATTATTATTCATTATTATTTTCTATAGGGATAACTGGCTTGATATAGTAAGTAAATTTGCATGTCAGTTCTTCTGAAAATGGTCACCAGAAGTATATATCCATAAGTGGGAGGCTGTTGGGGTGATTACTACTCTGAATGAGTAGCAGTTATTCTAGGAAGAAATGCATGTACATAGAGAACTTTTCAAGTTCTCTGCCATTGAATGTACAAAATCTCTAAAACCCTTAATAATATCTTAACAAGTGCCTGTTTTCTTCCATTCATAGCATCATGTTTGGAAAATAACAAGTGTATTCATGATGTTTCAATGAGAAAGAAGCATGTTTAAAATGCAATTTTCAAGTGAATATATGAGTAAGAAATTCTGTGACATGATTCTCATAGTCTGATTTCTTGATGTCCAGTGATGACACCTTTGGAAAAATTTCAGAAAGGACTGTCATAAGATAGATGTTAAGAAGGTCTTTTAAGACTGCTCAGGCTTGGTTTACTCAAAGTTCTTGCTCAAATTTCTAACAGTCAAGGAAATAAATTTGGTTTATGTTTATAGCTTTTATATCTACTTCCATTCGCAGCATTTTAGGCTCTGGTTTCCAAGGGAAAGGTTACATCAGTCCTTCTGATTTCTCATTCATTTTGTTGATAGGTGGAAGACCTGACATTTGTGCAGTGCAGTAGTTTTGGAAGGCGCATAGAAGTTGGTAGCTCAGCCTCCATATGACTTCTCTGCATAACTTCTGGGGGTTAATTAATGGTAATAGATTCTGATTGTACTCCTCACCCAGACATGGGAACTTCTTGGGAAAAAAGTGAGGTCAGGATAGCCATTAGCCACTGAGTTATTTTCTGCAGTTGGTGGTAGCAGGATATTGGGAGGTTTAAATTTACGTGAAGGATAAGAAAGCAAATTGCAGTGCTACTGAATGTTCGAAGCTGACAAAAATTCCTTGCTGAGCATAGCTCAACTGGGAACCACAAAATCTAGGCTGCAATCATGTTGGAAATCTGCAGTTCAAAAGTACCTTTGTGCATAGACTTCACACTTAAAAAGTTTGGCTTCAGCTCATGTAAATAATCCATCCACTTAGCCCTATCTTTTTTTATACAAGTTAAATTCAAAGATATCATTAAAACTCAAAAATAAAGATCACTCTAGAGTCAGGCTGAGGGGTTTGGGATGGGCACAGAGTTAGTCTCATTATAATGATCTGAGAGATGGGGATTTTTCCACTATCACAAGGAGACACTTTCAGAGATGATGAGGTCCTTTATGATGCCATTAAAATGAAAAATTGGTGAAAAAGACCAGAAGCCAATTTCCACACTGCTTTTTGAATGTTTATATAGTCATTAAAGTAATACATGGGCATCCACGAACTGTGCAAGTACAAGAGGAATGAGGACATTCACCTTGCACACATAGCCTGAAAAGCACTCTCTGAATAATTATTTTTTGTGCCCTGGTGTCAAACAGAAACCTGAAAAGTTCAAAATTACCTATTTGTAAATTTAAAGTAATTGTTATTTGCACCAATTTTCCACTTACCATTTACACGAACTTTCATATTGTGTAGAACAACAACTGGACGAACATCTAGAAAAGAAAAATTTTATATCTACAACTTTCTTTGTAATGTTGTCTGCCAGTTTGTGGAAAAGTTATTGATAAATTTTGACTATTCAAAGAAGTTTCTCTACAGTCTTTATTTATTGGTATTGGTTTTGCAACAAATGTCTGAATGGGTAAAATTTCCCATTTCTTCCATGTATGATGCTTTGGATGATTCTCTTATTGACTCATAAGACATGTGCTCCACCTGAGAACTGTGATTTGGGTTTTCTATGATGGATTATGCTTGTAATATAATTTCTAAGGGACAAATTCTCATTTTCTGATTTTCCGAAAAATTCAGATATTTTCAGCAGGTTTCTTTCTGCATCCTGAGTATTAAAGAAAGACTGTGTGTTCTTAATACACAAAAAGGTACCACCTCACATACATAATTAGTTTCTTTTGAATATTTTCCTCAACTCTGTTACAGCAACTCAATATTAAATTCGACCATGCATAGGAATTGTGTGTTCTCTTGGTTGGTTCTCATAGATCTTGTGTATGAAATTCTAAGATCTTCTATGAATTGCTTTGCCTTCTGAAGTTACAGAGATTTGCTGCAAAGTAAAGTGAGTAGAGCAAGGTCAAGAGTTCAGGTTTTGATATTCTCTGTATTATATACTGAAATAGATATTCTGGTGTCTATGGTAAAGGATAAAGTGGAAATGCACATTGGGTTTTGAGTACATTGTACAATTTTTTCTGTCTGTACTTCTGAATCCCAGCTTCTATTTCTCTGATTTACTTCTCTGAAATAAGTAAGTTTAACCCAATGGGGTTTGGGTTTTTTGATAGCTCTGGGTTTGCTACTGCTGGACTTTTTAAAAAGTATTGTAATAAAGCTAAAGTACTTTAATTAATTAATTTATTAAAATATTTTTTTTAATCCCCACAGCAGATCATTTAGACCCTCTAAAACTAAAGCTCTTTCATTATTATGTTTGTCAGTTTGATGGCAGGAACGTTATGTGCATTTTGAACACAAACAGTGAATTGAAGAATGAATGTACTGGCAGAAGATGTTAGTACTTCTCCTGATAGTCTGAAATATGAAAAAATGCACAAATCTTGCAAAGCATTAGTTTATCTGGCTTGCAGGAGGCTATATGCAGTTCAGGATAATGCCTATAATTGAGGAAATCTTACAGTTTGTCATTGGCTATTATAACTAGGAGGTCCAAAACCCACTAACAATTACTGACATGGATGTTCAGATGTATTTTGTAGCATACTTTTAGGTATATGTTAGTCAAGTGGATTTTCATTCTGCTTAAGTTAGGAGAGAGAAAATAGTTTATAGAAATTTTAGTGTAATACTGAGTAAACACTATCCATTTAATGAATGCAAGTCCACACAAGTGCTTGCTAAATTATGGTGAGCCAGTTTTAAGTAATTCGTCTGATGTGTGTAATTCCACATAATAGTCTATGAGTATAGTCAGGCACATAAAACAGGTGGTGGGATGCACCAAATGTATTGAAACAGAAGGAATGTTCTTTCTCTACAAAAGAGTGAAAATGAAAAGCTCATATTTGTAACTCTCTGTCATCCAACTACTAATTAAGGTGGATGTGAAAAAGTTCAGGTTTTAATATCACCAAGCAATGCCTTCAGACATCACTCAACGGTCAGGACTGATCATGTAATTTCAGCTATTTTTACAATTTTTTCTCACTAATAAATAAACAGCCAATCTTCTACCATCAAAACCTAGAAACACATTTGGGAAGAAGGTGTTCACTGATTGAAGGAAACTTCCAGGTGTTTATAAGCATGTGTGTCACATCTTTTGTTCTGTTGGTACCAATATTCACTGTTGGAGTTGTTAAAAGACTTTTCACTACTAAAAAGGACAGTTTTCTAAAAGGTCACACTATTTTTTTCTGGAAGTTCACACTGTTTAATGGAAATTTAAAGTCTACTTTACAGCAAGGGTAATGTGCAGAGATGTTCACTTGAGAGAGAGACCTTTTTCACGATTACAAAACTCTTAGCACATGTGTATCATTAGTTGATTTTTCTGCCTTGGAGTTTTTTCTCTTAACTCTGTTTAATATCTGAGATACAGGTAAGTAAGTTAAAAATTCTATGAATTATCTTTTGAAATTTAAATCAATCACAAGATTCTTGATGTTACTGGAAGTTATAAGAAACTGGACATGATATTTTGCTTAGGTTAGAAGGAAATACTCTCTAATATTACAAGTTTATAGGATCTGTTCTCGCAAAATTTAGGCTCTGGTTTATTTAGAATATATATTATTTGCATATTATATACTATGCACATGTATGAAATGCATATATGCTTACAATGTAATGCTTAGATACAATCTTGAGTTTAAGATTGTATTTCAAGGTTTTTTTGAACAGCAAGGGACTGTGGTAAAACAGCTTTCTTACAGAATACCTTGGAGCTTTGTATGTCAGTAGAAATCAGTTTAGTACATACATCCTTAAATACTATGCTTTCCTTTATTTAAGAAATGCACCAAGATTTGTTTAAAGGTTACTTTATTATTCACTTTATTATAAATAAAAATAAATTGCAGTTCAGAATATGGTTTTTCAAAATATGTTAAATAAATCCTATCTACAGCCACTGTTACTCAATTTTAGATGCAAAGATGCCCATGTCTATAATCTCAAATTCTTAATAGAATAGGAAATGTGAGGACCAAAGTTGTACTAACAATAATATGATTATGTATTTTTTCCAAATTGCTTGATACCAGGGTGATTATTGCAGGAGCTCTCTGTAGGACAGCTGTCATTACTAATGGCTGTTGTCAGTATAGTTTGTGGCAGTAGCTGAGAGCAAAATTGCAGCATCAGATTTCTCCAGCTGAAGTTAGAAGGTAGTGTTCTTCAAAGACCTCTTCAGTACTGCATGGAAACTCCATATTACAATATCTGAGGCAATGGGATACAGACTTTAATACAGCTCAGCCAATATAAAGAATATATGAATTTGTATATGAAGCAGTCAGATATATAATCAGATACAGCTCAACCAAGTGTCTTAGTTTGAAAGACAGGTGTTTGCTAAGGAAAGCAGAAGCCTTCCTTTGAACTGAAAAAATGTGATCCTTTTTCCTACAGATTATTATGATTTTGAAATTAAGGGAGCTCTCAGGCAAAGATATGGGGGTAGGAATAACAGTTCTTAACTAGTGTAACTAACAAGACAAACAAAAACAACAACAGCTATGAAATTACCCACAAACAGAACAGTAACTCAGTCCCAGTGTTTTTTGGCTGCAGGCACCTATTCCCTGAGCTGCAGTTCCCGGTGCTGGGGGCGGGCGGGTCCCACAGAGCTGCAGGAGGGCTGGGGGTGATGGCAGAGCTGTCCCAGGGGGAGAGAGAGATGGAGAGAGAGCCCTCTGCTCACGGTGTGGGTCCTGGTGCTCAGCAGAGTGCTGGATGGTGGCAGGTTACAGCGAGAAGGCAGCAGGGCAGGGTCTGACAGCAGTGAGGATGGCTCCCAGCGCTGGGATGGCAGGAATGGGGCCAGAGGCGGCGATCGTCCTTCTCGTCCGAACTCCACGGGGGAAATGGGGCTGAGCCAGAGCTTTCCATTTCCTTTTTTGGCTGTTTGAATTTTGCGGGGTTTCCCTCTTCTTTCTCCTTCTTCTTGCCACCAGGGCCCAGTCAACAGGTACCTTAGCATGACAATGGGGAGAATTCCACAGAGGGAAAAGGGAAAGAACCAACCCCCAACACCAAGGTAAGAAATACGTTTCTTCAGTTGTTCTTTTTCACTTCTTTGCAAGGAACACCAGGAAGCAGTTATGAGAGGTGGCAACCTCTTCAGGAAAGTAAAACTGGACAGAATGTCCTTGAAAACATGTTGGATAGCGTACCTTAGATGGCTCACAGCCACATGGGTACCATATGTTATGATATAAACTTCTTGCAAGGGAAGAAGATGAAGGAGCAGTGATTCCATAAGGCATGTTCTCTTCTCACACTCATATATCATATTGAGCAGAAAGTACATACTATGGTCTGATAGAAAATCGGTCTTGCCATGCATGCTCTGACATCTTAACTGAAAACATTTCTATGTACATCTGTACAAAGAAGTAGTATATGAATGTCCTTACTTAGGTCAGTCTGCATTGCATCTTTTGAAATATAATAGGATTTCAGTTCAGTCTTCATGGTCAGAAATGAATTTATATTATGGTATTGTACTTACTCTATAGGTACTAACCCCGTGACAGTCACAAAAGGTCCTTGTGGAGATGATGGAAAGTAAGCATTTCATTGCTAACTCTCATTTCAATAATGTTTTTGCCTTTGAATTTAATTTCAGAATGATTTGTTGTATAATAACTTAAAAATCATATTACCAAGCTCTCTGTATTGTAAAGTTAGAATTCAGTTATGTAAATAATAAATTAATTAGTTTATAAATAGTTTTTAAATGCTGGTTTCAGAGACTTTTTACTTAATGACGTTACTTTTAAAAGCTAAGGTGTTTTAGCTTCTATCACTGTACTGATATATGCATTGTTATAATATATCCTTATTATATTCATAATTCCTATATATGCCTATGTTCCTGGGGTATTCAGGCCACTGAAGCAAATGGCTGTTGGGGTATTGAATATTGTTTCAACACTTTCCCAACATCTGTTTCTCATTTGAACTTGCTGTACTCCTTCATTTTCCTGCCCTGTCTGGGCCTCACTGTGAAGCAGAGCTGCCAAAAGGAAAAATAGTGAAAAAAGAAGTTTCTGCTCCCTTGAAACTCTGGTCAGGTAGCAATGTTCTGCAATATTTTCTTTTTACCCCACCAGACATGAGAACATGTACTCTCTCTTATTCTATGTTTTTGCTCGCAGGAAAAACTCTAGCCAACTTTATGATGGAAGAAAAGAAGCGAGAAAGGCTGATACATGATTCCAGGTTCCAGAAGATGCTTTAGACATAGTGGTCTGCAAAATATGTCTACCAGTCTATTGATCTGGACTAAGTCATGCTTCAAAGGAAAATAATTTACCAGGACTCTGTGAGTGGGAAGCAGTCCTTTTGAAAGCACTTACCTTGAAGAGCCAAGGTATTCCAAAGACTTGTGGTTTTAGGGTTGCTTAAAGAATCACTGGCAAAGGTATTGGCAAAAGCACAGTTGGTATAAAGCAAAAAGCATTACAAAGTTCATTGCTCAGGTTTACCCTGCTACTTACTAGATGATTAAAGCACATAGAGAAAAAGCAAACAAAAATCCAAACCCATTCAATCTGCAACCAAAATTAACCCAAAAATTACCCATGAGAAGGCTTGGGGGCTGAGGGTGTGGGGGGAAAGCACGGGGTTGGAAAGGATAACGAACAAAAGGAAAAAGGAATAAAGAAGGCCCTCCTGTTGACTCACAAGGTTCAGAGTACACTCCCTTGCTAAATGGAGCCTAGGAAAATTTTGGTCCAAAGATTTAAACCTAAACTTAACAGCAGCTAGTTTATAGCTTAAGTTAAACAGTTGAACAATTCATACGGAATTTAGTAACTCACAGGCCTAACTTACTTACAAATTTAAAATACTTAATACAGGAGAGAGCAAGACTCATTGTACATTAGCTGTGGCTAATTACATTCACATTAGCATGCACTCAGACGTCAAGGAGTACATGTAAGATATATACCTCTAAAAAAATTCCCTTTCATGTTAGTAAGGCTCTTGAGTCAAATGCCTTTGCATCTTGTCAGAGGGCGAAGGGTTGAGTCTGGAGGAGGGGCTGTGTCACTATCACTGTTCTGTGATCCTCCAGGTACAGCCAACTTGAGAATTTGCTGGCTCTGAGAGTCCCTGCTCAGAGGGAAGACCTGGTCACAGCTACTGCAGTCCAGCACAGCTCCAAGGATCTCACTTTGGACTATGGTTTATAAGGTTACAACAGAGTGAGCTTTGGTCATAATAACTTCCCATCCTGGCAGCAATTCAGTAGGTAACTGTCTCCCAAAATTGTTATTTCCTTTGGGCAGTTTTTCAGGAATGAAAAATAAATTTCCAAGATTGTTGAAAACCAGCAGCTCATTGGACAGCAGTAGTCCCTGGGAACAGTTTTTCTGATAAGCTCGAGAAAAGCTTAGCACAGGTGATGTTCGTCAAGGCCAAGGTGTGATGGACATTTCACAGATCATAGTTTGGCCTGAGTGGGGCAGGGGATGTATCACCACAAGTTGTCAGGACATGGCACTCTGCTTTGAGTTGGGCCAGGTTTTGCTGGACAAAAACTAGCAAAACTACCCAAATCTCACTTCAGCAATGGTCCAGTGGAGATGTTTTAAGAATATGCTAAGGAGGTTTAGTGAAACTGACTTATCTTTGGATTTTCTTTTTTTTTTTTAAGTAGAAAATATTTTCAGAAAATTCATTTATATATAAATGGGCTGTGAGAATAAAATTGTATAGGATATTTTTGTAAAAGATGGAAAAGTTTTCTTAGAATTCTGAGAAACTGAAATTTGTCTAGAGCACATTGGCAATGACTCATGGGATGTAGCAAAAAGGGACACAAACTTCTCTGTCACTCGGGATGCACTTAGGTGGCAACAAAGTTGGTGTATTTGCAGCATGGTTCAATGCTGAAAGTGAAATCTGCAAGTAGTTGAAATGCTGTGCACGAAGTATGGTAAAGGGAAACTGGCAGAGGCTAAAATCTGTTCTGCCTTTTTTTTTTTTTTTGTGAGTTACTGTATGATGGTATTACAGTGTTCTGGTAGTTGACAAGGGAAAAAAAGACTGAGTTGTGCCCTTTATGCAATGCCTTTGCATCCATGGTCTCTGCTTTCTAGTTTCTTCTATGATTAACTAAAATTTTTCAATCATGTAACACCAGCCAGGCCAAAGAGAGAGACATTCTCATTGGATTGTTGGACATGGCATTTGGAGAGCCTTGGCTGAAGTGGATGCCAACATCTATCTGTTAACATATAATTTCCAGAATGTAGTACAGGGCCTGGTAAATGATAGTTAACATTCTTTTTTTATGTCAAAATGATGTTTCCTTTTCAGTGCATTATAAGATATATGAGTCAGAGAGACTAGGAATGAAATATTTGATTTTGACTTTGCATAAAAAAAAGAATTTTCCTGTGGAAAATTCACAATAAGCTTTAGTATTTATATTATTTAAGTAACTGTTTATTCACTAAATGTGGAAATATACTAGCTTTAGTAAATTATTCTTAAATTTGTATCCAAGAGCCTTCAGGAAGACAAATATTTCAGTAGGAACTGGTGATCTAACATCAGTTTTGTTCTTTCTAATTAAAATTAATAAGGAACTTGTAAAGACTAGATAAAATTTCTATCATAGATATGTTTATGTTACAAGCATTTTGAGGACTTACACTGAATGGAAAATAATTTTCTATGTCAAGCATAAACGTACAAAAAACAATGAATCACAGACCTTCCTTTCCCCTCTGCTCACAGTCCCTACATATAAGATCCAGTTGTTCCAAATTTTGATCTTGAAGCATTTGTAGACATAATTTCCTCAACAATTACTTAGTCTGAAAATGTTTTTAACTAATGACTTATGTTTTCAGTCGATAATCTAATTCTGAGCTGTTATTCGGTCAATTCCAGAGATGACATCTCCCTAGTTACGTTCTCAAATGTGGGATTTATACACCTTCACACTTCAAAACTTGGTTGTAGCAATTCTGTCTTGCAAGCAAGACAATTCTCCGTTGTGTAGAGGTATGCCAGTTGTATGTTAAAAGTCATCTGCATAGTTTGAAAGCAATAGCAGACAAGGTTAAAGAATTTAGTGAATAATCCTATGTTACTTCTGTAAAATAGAGAAAATGCTGTGGATAGCAGGTAAGGCCTTCTCAATTTCTGCTCAGAGGAGCAGAGAACTCAAGTGATACTTCAAAAACATAGGTCAAAAAAATAGGACAGCCCAGGTATCAGATTTAAATACCCGTAGACATGAACCAGGAAGCAAAAGTGGTCAAACTGACATCATAGAACATATAGGCTGCTTCATGTGCAAGAATAATGTTGTGTATTTCATTGTCTTATGACAAACGTTTCATTGCTCTTAGTAGCGCTGAAGAATAAAGCACCACAAATACTTTTTGAGGCTGCTAGGTAGTTATTATCATCATTTTCAAATGCAAAAAACATCCCAAGGTTATTAATGGACTGAGACAGGGCTAGGGAGAGGAATCAAAATTCTTGAATTCCAGTCCTTTTGACTTAACCAGGTGACCTTTTCAAGGCCATATCTCCTATTTCTGGGTGTTTTGTTAGTACACAGTGGAAGAAAGAAAAGGATTGGTTTGGTGTTCATTACTTCAAATTTTCCTGTTAAGTCTGAATCTCCTGAAGGTAATGTGTAGGCTGACATGTTTGTTCTATGTTCCTGGATGAACATCAGGAGAAAAATACTGGTGAAGAAATAGTAAAAAGACTTTTAGAAAGAACTTTCTTCAAAAGTTAGGGTTTCAGTAGCTCTTGTGAATCAAAGTAGCAATGTAATCAAAGTCTGTGAGTTACCACACCACAGATTCAACAAGTGGCATGTGCAATTGAGCCTCCTGTTATGTGTGCTGGAAATTCTTTGCTCAGTGCTGTAAGTGTAATGTTACAAGACATCTGGAAATCTGGATTTTATTACTGCTTAGTAAAGACTAGTAGTATTTTCACAGACTCCATCATTGGTTCAGCTCAGGCTGTTGTATTACAGCTTTCCACAGGGAATTGTAGAATGGTTTGGGTTGAAAGAGACTTTAAAGACAGTCTAGTTCTACCTTCCTGCCATGGGCAGTGACGCCTTCAACTAGACCAAGCTGCTTAAAATCCCATCCAACGTGGCCTTGAACACTCTCAGGGATGTGGCATGAACAGCTTCTCTGGACAACCTATTCCAGTGCCTCACCACCCTCACAGTAAATTTTTTTTTTCTAAAGTCTTATCTAAACCTGCTCTCAGTTTAAAGCTATTTCTCTGTGTTCTGTCACTTCATACCCCTGTCGAAATTATCTTTCCATCTTTTTTGTAGGTTCCGTTCAGGTGATATCTTGAAGAGGCTACCTAGAACAGGGGCTAGACAGAGATAAGGAATAATTGAAAGGCCTTCAAAGGATGCACCTTGGGTAGTACAAGAGCCTGGCAGAATCTACATCCAAGATGGACCCTGGTCACGAGTTTTCACACTTTTCTAAGTTTTGGTCGATTTATATATTGTGGTTAATTGTCCAATTACAGATTCAGGTAATGAAGTCCCATCCTCCCAGTTTGCTCTCCTCAGTTTGCTGTTGTTTGTACTTTCTTGGGCTTGAAGATGTGATGGTGACCTTATTTTCAGGCTGTAAAAGGATTGTTTTGTCTAACTAAACTGTGAGGAGAGCTTGATAGCACTCTATATGTAGTTCAGAGTTATAGACTAATGCAGTACAGAATCTGGAAATTATGAGAGCTAAAACTTAAGACATTACTGGAAAGCCACAATTAGGTCACCCTGAAATTTTCTCTTCACTAAACCCCTAAACTCTTACACAGGATCTGAAACACAAATGAAGAATTTTCCTTAAGCATTAGGACTAAAGCATTTTTTATGATGTGGCAAAGAATGTGATTTTAAAACAAGCTCTGTTTTTCAAACCCAACTTTTGTGAGCAAGGGCTGTGGAAATAAGTTTAGCATTATTACCTAGAATTTCTACTAGCCTTCCTCCATATGAAGAGCTGCTTTTGGAAGGA
The DNA here is from genome assembly GCF_963662255.1 of Cinclus cinclus. Lineage (NCBI taxonomy): Eukaryota > Metazoa > Chordata > Aves > Passeriformes > Cinclidae > Cinclus > Cinclus cinclus. The sequence goes on along the minus strand of NC_085084.1, from coordinate 29,086,494 downwards.
ATTGAACTGGCAGCCCTGTAGGGTCTGGATGAAAAGATACTGCTGATGCTAGCCAAATGTAGTCTTTTTATTAAAATAACTTGTATGTCTTTGGAGTCTGTGATTTATTATTAAGACAAATGAGTGTCAAAAGGAGGTTGCACTCTGTTCATTTAATGAAAATATAAAATGTCATTGGAGCAATTCTCTTTTACTTGGGCTAGATTATTGCATTTACCCAAAATAAACCCTTAAATATTGCATACTGTAACAGCTTTCTTATTACAAATTATAATTTTTTGTTTGTATCAAGGTTTTTAAGTGACAATTTTCATAAAAAGCTGTTGAATTATTAAAAAAATCTGGCACAGAAGAAAGATATATCCATGTTCCCTGGGTTCTAAGTTTTAAACGCAGGTTTCTTTTATTGTCTCACTAATTTCCTTAAATACTTGATTATACTTTGCTTGTGTTGGAGACCTTCCAAATAAGATGAGGTTACTGAACAATCTCTTGAACAACAATAGCATATATAATCTGTCCTTGAAGACTTCCACGGTGTTTATATTAGTAGGGATTGCAACTACTGGTGAAGGAGAAACCACTTTTCACTTTCTCCTGTGCAAGTACATAATGATCAAAGTTAGAAAACTGCCTTTTTTCTTTAGAAACCAGTTTAAAAAAAGTGAAATGCAGTATGATCTTGTAATTACTCTTATGCTGCCTGGCTGTGCTGTTTTGCATGCCAAAAAATCCTTTCATCTAAGAGGAATTAGTGTAAAGTTTAGGCAAGCATCTAGTGTTTCTTATGATGTGCCATTAATAGCTTCAAGCAAGCACAGTATTGAGTCAGCTTTAAAGCAATCCTAAACTCTTTTTCTCTCCCTTTCTCAGAGATGTATCAAAATGCAGCAATAATAAAAAGAAAAAAGATCAAAAATTCAGGAATTTCCAAACAAATAATAAATCAAAAGCCCCAAACTTAGAGTAAGTACTTCTGAAATGTCAGATTTCTGTTAATTCAAGGTAGCCAGGATATTATGCTGCAAGATTTTCATGCTTCAGCAAAAATTCCTCTATGTAGCTGTGCATTGAGATAAAAGTCATCAAGTCAATGTGGCTGGAGGATGTAAACAGTTTTTTATAGCAAGTATCTTCTGATGGTACAAATGGTATAGAAATACTCATAGTAATACGTTAGGAAAGCTGTTAGAGTTACAGAACATTAAGAGAGAGGAATACCCTTGAATATCCTTTTGAGACCATAAGGCAAATGTATTTTAATACTTGAAGTGTAAAGTAAATACAGTAAATATATGTGATACAAATTCTTCCCTGTCATAATATGTCACAATGAGTGCCTTGTCAATTTTAGCTAATTACCACTGCCAGGAATCCCAGTAAATCATTACCTTAAAAATAGCTTGTGATCTCATTGGTACTGGAAATTTAAACTCCCCTGCTGCTATATCAATTTTTTTTCCATCTCTCTACATTTAATTTATAAGAAAAGCTTAAATTCCTGTAAGTTCTCTAAATATAATAGTAGTATCTTAGTAATTTCATTTTTCAGTTCTAACTGATGAATTGGAATATAAATCCATTCAGTCTTCTCTGAGTAGTTAGACTGAATATGTTGCATGGGGATAAACACAAACAGGGGATGAGCTATTGGTTTTTGCTTATTTCAAACTGCTCAATTCTAACTAATCCAAGAGATTTATTGCCATGCTTTTCTGAGGGATGGATTCACTCTTTGCTTTACTTTTGTTTTTGTGTACAGGATCTAATGAGTACTCTTTGCTTTTAAGGAACACCTTTCTATAGAAGATTAATCCACAGGTTGATCCCTGTACACTTTAAATAATTTTCATTATTTTTATTTCCTTATTAAATAAGAAGATTACTGCAAAAAGCAAATCTGAGAAGCAAATCACTATCAAATTATTTTGCATTAAAATGAAGCTTTCTTGCTTTGATTTGAAATAATAAAAGCAAAGACTGTAAAGCAGAGAAGAGTCTTCAGTAGCTAATGAGCAAAGAGACACCAGAATATCAGCTATTGGAAATTATGTTGAAACTGAGTCAAGAAAATAATTGCTAGATAAATAGAACCTTGAAAAATATTAAACCATTTTACAGTAATACAAAAAATAAAATGAGTGAAAGAGATTAAAATTAATGAACAAATGTAGAAGTCAAGAAATTATATTGCATTGTAAATTTACCCTTATTCAAGTGAAAATGAGTGAAGAGAAAAAGATATTAGCAATTCAAGGTGAAATCTAAATTTAAATGAAGGTAATAGTAAAAAAAAATAATGCTTGCAGTATTAAATCTAATTTTCCCAAGAGGGAAGCTATGAGTAAGCCGTGCTGATTTAATGGGTAATAAAGCGTGGGTGATAAAGGATTAAAAGTGAAACAAACTAACATAATGACAGTAAGTGCATGTACTTTTTTTTAATTGGTGGTTTTAAAAAATGTATCTGTGCAATATTAATATTTTAGGCTTCCTTAGTATGATTTAGTAATGGACAATGGTTTTAAATTGAAAAATAGTAAGTTTAGAATTGGATGCTGAAAGTTCTTTACTGTGAGGGTCATGAGGCACTGGAAGAGGTTGTTCGGAGCAGTTGTGGATTCACTTCCACATCCCTGGAAGTGTTCAAGGCCAGGTTGGATGGGGCTTTGAGCAATATGGTCTAATTGAAGGTGTGCTCTGCCCATGGTTGCAAGGTTGGAACTAGATGATCGTTTATCTTCTATCCCAAAGCATTCTATGGTCCTAAGATTCTATGATTTAGTTTTAGATGGTAAGAAGAAATGAATCATGGCAAGAATATCAGCTAGGAATGCATAAGACTGAATAACTTTTCCACTTGCCCAATGTTCATTCTGTATAAAAGACCATGCATTATGGGCCAAATTATTTTTTTATTTATTTTTTTACTGGTTTATGCATTGTTTGTTTTTAGCAGAAGTTAAAAAGGTTCAGATAGAAAAGGAGGGCTAGAAAAAACGCTTAATCTTTGGCTATCTATGGTCAAGTCCAGAACAAAATTCTGATTAAAGTCAGCAAAGTGCTAAATTTTTTGTTACAGCTTACTGCACATGAAATCAGCTTGAAGATCTCACCTAAGATCTTGGTAACTAATCATGGCTAGCAAGTCTCTGTAGAGGCCCTATAAATGATAGTTTTGTCAGCATGAGTAAAGTGTATGTTGCTTGTTCCAAGGGTTTTGCAAATTCTACAAGATACAAGAAATTGCTACATAACTCATAATGACAATGAACAAAACGTGTATGTGTACTCTGTTTCTAAGGAACAGAAGAACAAGCTGACTGCTCTAGGTGTTTGAAGCACAGATTTCTTGTCTGGCACACTTCTGATATGCAGAATGGCTTTAATGGCCTGTTCTTGTGCACTAAAAATTATAGAAAATTATTAAAAAATATAAAAATTATACAGTCTTATATGTACTACTGCACCCATTTTTCTGATATAGCATTTTTCAGTAGATTAGGGCTTGTGTTGGAGACCTGTGTTAGAAAGCATGCAGTCATAATCAGGCAAAGGTATAACACTGAATAATTGGTAAGGTAGTTGCTGAGGTTCCTGGGGAAAAAACAAACAGTAAAGGAAATTAAGGAGGATGACAAATTTACGAGAAATCAGAAATTATGTGATAAGGAATCAGAAGCTGATAAACAGATAAAAAAGGGAGATGTTCTATGGTTTGTGAGTGCACAAGATTATTCCGACTTTCTACATTGAAAAGGAACAAACAAAAGATGATAATAACCTATACAAAGGGCAGTAAGATTACTATAGGGAAAGACCAAAGAGAATTTAAATTGCCAGTATTGCAAACCCTCTGGATCTTCAGGATGTTAAAGCAAACAACAGCAGACTGGTTATGGCAGAGGAGAGATAAAAAAGATTGTAGTGGGGAATCTCTACAAAACAGCTTTATTAGTGACTTGGACAGCTCAAGGGGAACTGATTAGGATAAAAAAAATATAAACAACAACATAAATGAGAACATTCAACTATTGTGAAAGCAAATATATCCTGAGGCTAACTGTCAAAATTGATAAAGCTGAACAGTCTCTTTATTACTTAAATCGATTCTTCTAATGCTTTAATAGTTCATGACAGGGAATAAAAATTAACTTCTTTTCCTATCAGTCGCAGGAATTTTATTTTGTGCTGCACTGGTCAGTTAAATCTCTGTAAAGTTATGATTGATATTCATCTTATTTGCATTTTTGACCTTTATTGTTGAGTTTTTTTCCCTTCAAAGCTACTGCATTTAATTTCTTCTTCATCTAATATTCTAGCACCTGACCTAATTGTAGCACCATGATTCTGAAAGTAGTTCACTGCTTTGGGCAGCTGAGGTCCACAAGTGGAAGTCTGAGTAGCCTAAGAGAATATGAACTATATGTGTTGACTATAGCCCATTATAATCTAGCATTTTGGAAAATATGGAGTTCTAGAATAGACTAGTTGAACAAAACCATTCCTTGAATTAAAGGAATAGAAAAGGCCCACGGTTTGCTTAAGAAAGTCCTGACCCTGTTTAAGGGTTTTGAGTCCTTACTCAGTTCACCATAGTGGAAGCAGAACCACAGTTAAGCAAACATGCTGACCTTCTGTAAGCCCCGAGGCTCTCTTTGCTTCCTGTATCGTGATATACTGGAAGCATGAAATTGTGTACAATTGTTTCTGTTCATGATGGTCCTGTGTTTAATATTGCCATACAGATATCAGTTTAACTGCATGTGCTTCTGGCATGTGATTTTGGATTTCATCCTAGTGTATCATATTGCTGAAAGTCACATGTCCTGATCTGAAGTGTGAATGTAGAGGTATATCTCAAGGAAGAATATGGAATACAAGTTGTTTCAACTGAAATATGGACTGTACTTTTTCTGTTTCTGGTTCTCACATGTTAACACATTCCATGCTCAACAGGAACAAGGGTTGGTGGAGTGGTCTGAGGTCTTTTTTTATCTTCTGCAGGCATAATTTCCATTGCACATTGTACAGGACCCTGCCCTGAATAAACCTGTGTGAAATGACAAGTTGCAACTTTGTAACTGATTTACTGACCCCACACATAAGAACAAATAATTATTAGCTTCTTTTTGAGTAACATTAAACATACTTTTTTATAAAGTAAGTAGAATCTTGATAAAGCATTGATTATTTTTATTACCTCTATGTGTTCCAAACTTTATTTATTCACAGAAATAAGGAGTGAAATAGTGTTAATGTTTGTTAAAAATTAATAGTGAAACTTACAGAGAAGTGGTCTGTAAATCAGTTTGTATTTCATCTTAGGTTGTAAATAACTTTCTGCTGTAAAATGGCAACTTTGCAGCAAATCTCTTTTGTCTTTAAATGCATCTCAGGTAAGTTATATTAGTGCTGTTAATTAGAAAGAATTAAGTGATAGTCTGCATTTGTGGAAACATATTAAAATAATATTTACATATTTTCTTTTCAGAACAGAGCTACATTTAAACTTTATATTTATAATACCATTAATTTAGAATAAGAAAACAATGAAATAACTGGGACCAAATTTTTTTACATCTTGTAAACAGCTTTTGGGACTAGTGCCTTCAGTTCAAATTTCTGCTCTTTAGATTCATTAGAAATGAATCCAGCTTGTTTGCTCTCATCTTCCAGAACAGTACAGTTTGTTCCCAAATTTTAACTTACATATGAAAATAATGGAAAAGCTTTTAGTCCTTGAGATAATCTAAACATTTTAAATTGGTGTGATGTTCAGAGTCATGGATGTGCTGTTTTGCTCAAATAATTACAACTAGTATGAGTGCAGTTAGGTACCCATCAGTGTTTTCTGAGGGTATACATTCCCTCAAAAAGCCTTTCATATCATAAGACTGTGTTTATATTCTGGCATTGCTCTCTTTTCCAGCTATGATGGAATGGCTACATCAGTGCAACTTGGATGTTGTACAAGTGGTGTTTCATGGTTAATACTTTATGCAAACACTCAGAGTATGAGCAATAGATAAACACTACCCATTAGTGTGTTTTCTCTCAAGGAGCAGGCCAAGGCAGTTCTTCTGGATAAACCATATCAACTCTTCCACTACATGTTTTTGTTTATGGAAAGTAATGTGGTTTTCTGCATTTATCTATCCAATGTTTATGTTTATAAACATTTTTGTTGTATTGGAATCTAATCAGGCACTGTATGTGTGCCAGTCTAGCAAAATCATTAGACCTGCATGAAGAGTGGCTTCAGGAATAATCAGATCTCTAGATTAGAGTTGCTAAGAAACAGATATCCAAGATTGAGACATAACTTTGTGCAGCCTGTAGAGAAATTTTGTTGTATTTTGTTCAACTATTTCGTTCTTCATAAATTGTCCTACCAAAACCTTCACAAAAACCAGCACTGAGGGCTTGATTGTTCCAATTATCTCCTAAAGCTGATTTATACATTCTAGTAATCTCTAGAGATATTTAATACCATATTTACACTAAGAGTATCATGTCAAGTCACCTTAATCTAGTGTTTCTGATAGCTGTTGAAGAGTTTTAACAGATAATTCTCATCATAAGCCACCGTAGCTGAATATTGACTTATGAATGTTGTGTACAAATTTGTTAAGCACATTTTTTAAAACAGGGATTTCACTAGAAAAAAGTACATCTTCCTTTTTCATTCACATATAGGCAAATCTCTCTCAAACTTAGAACAAGGCGAATTCCAATGTAACTTATTTTTATATATCAGAAACGAGGAAGCATGAATAATGCCTTAAAGAAGAATGTCCTACAATGTATGTTCCTAAATTTGTGGACATTCCAGATTTATGGTAAACAATTGTCATTTTTTTACCATATAGAACATATAAATTTGGCTATAACCATGATCAAAGCAAAAGGGGAAATTGTTTAATACTCCATACTTCATACCTACTGTTTGCACAACAGCCATGTCAGGTATGGGCAACAAGGAAGCTGACATCTTGTGTTACCTCCCCACCAGAATGACCCTCATATTCTTGTCCATTTTGTTGTCTCTGGCAAAGTGCAAGGGCAGGGAAAAACAATGAGAAGGGTAAACTCCTAAACTGTATCATTGCAGGTTGCCAGACATAATGAGTGAGGCATTTTAGGGAGAAGAGAGTTTGGGCAGATCTGACTTAGCTCATTGTGGTGTTTGGAGTCAGTGTCCATAGCCAGTTTCCAAGAGGCATGCCTGCCTTCTTCCTGTACAGTGTGGTGGCCATCAGCTTCATCCTCTAAAATGCTAGGCTACATCCTTGAACATCTTAAACTTTCACTAGACTTACTTGGAGAAGAGTATTCATTACTTCTGAAGTTCTGAAGTCTCTATATACTTTAAATAACAGAGATGAGAGTCTGAAGGACTTATTTTTTTTCCCCCAAAGCAGACAGAATTTAGGAGGTATGCAATAAGATTTCTGTGGTGACATTTCACAACCCACCACCTTTTGTCCTTCTAAATGGCAATTAGAAATGTTGACATTCTCCTCTAATAATGCGTGAGTAAAGAGAGTTACTTTTTCTAAAAAAATGTAGTGGTTTATACAGTCTTTGCAACAAGATTTTTGGCAGACTGGATCTTATCAATGAAGACTTAAATGAGACTCATGCCTGATATTTCTAAATTATTCAGTATTCAATCATCCTGGCAGAATTATGATGCTAGTAATGATACTCATTTGTTACACACCTGACATTTTTCAAAAGCAAATACAGATAACACACATTGTGTCCATAGAAAATTAGTGCTGGTTTTGAGGGTATCTGAGCCTGCACTTGGATGCTCTGGAGATTTTGAGAGTAGGAACCTGTTGGTCAGCTCTGACAAATAAACAAAAATGTTTCCAAAATCATAACACTTTTGTGAAACAAAAAGTATAAATTAAACAAATTTTTACATAAATTGACAAGAACCCAAATTTATTTTAATACTGAAACTCTGTGGCATATATTTTGGAATATCCTTGCCTCACAGCAGTTATATACTTTTCAGGATATGTATGCTTGAACAGAAAATATGGGGGTATTTACATTCTGTTCCCTTAGCTGCTAGTTAAAATCTTGCCTGCTGTGATACTGTTGGGTAGGTTTAGTTTTTAAGGTGTGAAGAGCAACCATCAAATAAGAAATCAACTGATTTAACTCAATCAAGTTAAATGTTACTGACCTCTCCAAAGAGTACTTTTTATTTCAGTATGCTGGGGAAAGTAACACAATAATGGGCTTTTCACTCTGGTAAATTCCACTTTAAAATAATTTAGTGAATTACTCTTCCCTAGACTAACTCCACTATTCATTCGGTTTTTGTTTAAGAATCCCATAAATGATTACCAAACAGAGTAAAAATTTCGTGGTTAGGCACTTATTCATATTTCTCTAAAAGTATTTGGTGTTGTGCTTTAGTGACAAAATGTCTTCTCTTGCATTCTCCCCACACTTGCACCTCTTCTTCCTTACAATTGTCTCTGATGGGCGATATGTTTTGTCCTAAGGTAAGAATACTAAGTGTGAATTGCAGGGTGGACTCAGGATGATCGCATGATGAATGCATTTCAGAGATGAGGGAGCTGTGATGGTTGTGATGGGCTTTGGTGCACACTGGCCTGCAGAAGGGTATAAAATGCTGCGGGAGACTGAGCTGACTGGTCTCCTGACATTGCAGGCAGCTTCCAGATGGATCCACCACCCACCCCATTCCCCTGACTCCTTCACTTCCTTCTCCCCCGGCTACAGGCAGGAATGTCTGCCAGGTACATCCAGCCATAACACTGGAAAGACTCAATTTGAATGGATAAGTAAAAGTGTTAAGATCCTGACTACCTACAGAGGTAAAATGTCAGAGGAGCTCCATAGATACTTCATTTCTTTGTAGCTGTGTATTCTGCAAGACCAAAGCCTGTCCAATTCTAGGGCAGTCTGTTTATATTTTATCTCTTTAGACCTATCCTATATACTGCATGGCCAATATTTGAGTACTTAATTAGCAACAAATCTAAAACATAATCATCCACATAACCTAGTGGAGAGACTTTACTGCTTTGTCAAGGTAAAATTGAGAAGAACCTGCGCCTGTTTGATACCTGTCCTTATTTAATGCATTAATTAGATTAATGCGTTAGATTAATTAGATCAATTAGATCTCTATATTAGATTAATTGGATTAATTAATTAATTAATTAATGCATTAATAATATTGCCACTTCATCTTCTTGAGCTTGGAGGAAGAAATGACTAATAACCAGCTTTCTTAGGCCAATCTTCCCTCCAAGGCTTTATTCCAAGGCACTTTACCAAATAAGTCCCTGAAGAGGCCAACTTACCTCTCCTGAATTCCAGGATAGGGAGTTTTCTGTGCACACTTCTCACTGCCCCTAAGATCTTGGACCCCATTTCATGGACGCTGCAGCCAAGGCTGCTCTTGGGCTTTACATCCCCACCAGCCTCTCCTTGCTAATACAAGCAAAATCCAGTACAACACTTCTCCTTTTTAATTCCTTTATCATTTGGAGAAGGAAGTTATGAAGGTAAGAAACCTTCTGGTGGAGTTAAATTTCTTCATAGCATTTTCCTGCTTATTTCCTTTGCTTTAAATTGCCTCAAAACATTTCTGCTCCTCCAATTCTCTTCCCTATCTTGCTATAGGGGTGAGTGAACAATGAAGTGAGGACTTACCTATCAGCAAGGGCCAACCCAGCACAGTTTGTTGGCAAGTATTAATGCTGTTTTGAGAGTTAAAAAAACAGTACACTTCTATTCTTACTAACTGTTACATCATTTACTGTAATATTCAGAGCTTAACCAGATTTTGCTTCACTTCACCAGATGCACATACCACTGAAAATTTTTAATTTTGGGGTTTTTTAGTGTCAATTTTTTGTGAAGGAAATACTGGAAACACAGAACTTTATAACTTATCCAGCAAAGCATTTATACACATATTTCACTCCAAGCTTAGCTAACACTGTCAAAAATAACATGAGGCTTAATGTTAGATTCAATGAGAGTCAGATTACACATGAAGCTAAGAATGCATTTTAATATTTTTCTGGACTGGTGCCATGCAGCATGTGTTCTTTCCAATTTGTGGATCTACAAATAAGGAGGCCACTTTGAAGTCCACATACTTACAGGAGTGAAAGGAGGATTTTTAAGAAACCACGTGTATTTAACCTTAATTTGAAAAAAAGCATAAAAAGAAAAAACCCCAAACATCTCTGTGCAGTAATATCCAGTTGGCTGGATTGCAAATGGTTGTCTGGCAGAGCTCCAGATCTCTTCTCATTACAATTTCAGCACTGTGGGATAGTTAAAGACTAGAGGAGAGACAGCCTGTGTTTAAAGTAATGTTGCTTATATTGCTGCTTAGCCAAGGAATTAATAGCTGGCCTCTGAGGAATGTGGTTGGCATCTGGTTCATGGCATGACTGAGGGCGCTGCTACAGAAGCTGGAATACTCGTTATCTTATTAATAAGTTGCCCTCATGTACATATTTATTACATACTATATCTTCTGTCAGAACTATTCTTTGTATGCAGTCTTTATTTATGGTTCTAATTCCCTTTGCATTATTTATCTACAGTGACCAAATATAAACACTGAAAGGTAGATGTACTATATAAAAAAAAAATGTTTGGCTGATTGACTGAGCAAATCAATATTCATATTTATATTGTATATATCACCAAGGCCTCGTCAGGGCATCCTGTAATTACAAGAAGTAATAAAATATTGCCTTAAAGAGCCAACATAAATGCTAAATCCTGAATTTATTAGCCTAAGAACTCTGCATCAGCACTCTCCAGTTTTAAAAGTGCCGAAGCAAAAACTATTCATGTATCACAAGGATAGAAGTAGCCAACAGGGATTTTTACAAATCTGGTGGAAAGATAGTTTGAAAAAGATAGATTTATAGAGAGAAAATAGTAATATGATTCTACTTCAGATTTTCTTTGCTGCAAAAGGAGTATTTTTATGGCTTCATCACAATTCCCACTCCTGCCTATGCTGTTGCAGCAAGTCACTGGGTGCTGTTGCCATAGTGACAGCAAATAGGGGGGAAAACCTGCTTTTTGAAAAAATAAGCTTAGATTGACAAGGATAATGTCAAAATCATTGGTTTGACTCTAATGTAACTCCACCATTTGTAAACCAAGTTCAGTTTCCCTGAAGCTAATGAAGTTGTGCTGCTGAAAAATTAATCAAAATCAGGTCATGATCAGAACCAGAAAGGAGATGATTGTAAGAAGTAGAAGTAGACCCAGAAAAAGCATATGTAATGGTTGAGTACCTTTTAGCAATTAAAATGGACGTAAAATATCTTGAGTTAGAAGTTCAGGTTCAGACTCACAATTTGCAGCTGATCACATTTTTTTCAGTGGGTCTGCTGGATCTGGATGCTGTCAGTCCCTTATGGCTGTGCTACCTTTCCAGTGAAATACCTGGCCTTGAGTCTCCTTTGTCATCTCAAGCACCAGCTTTTGTAGAACAGTGTATAAACAGTATAAAAGTGAGAATCTAAGATGGTTTCCTGGAGTAAGAGTTGCAGATGGGGTTTTAAATAACATACTTCAGACAGGTTATTTCAGTGACTGGCTGGAGAGCTTTTGTATTATCAACAAGTGAAGTATTTGGTGGTCTACTCTAACTGCAGGGGTTTTTTTTGTTTTTTTTTTTTCCCATTGTAGTTGCCATCTCTTGTCTCAGCTCAAAATTTTGGAATCTTCTTTACATGAAACTTTACTATCCTTTCTCTCTGACATTTATCCTGCCCAATAGTGATTTCATGATGCTTATTCTAGCCTTTCATGTTGTTGAAAGTTGAGTACAGCTTTCACCACATTGCTTTGTGTTGTAGAAGCAGTGAGAGAAGGGTTTGACTAGAGTGACTAACCAGAAGTAGGAATGTACTATAGATTGGCTCTCATAAACTTTTTTTTTTTCACATGTACATACCACCCTTTAAAACAGCCAAGCTGTGTCTAATGTGCCTGCTGGGGCTTATGCAGCCCAGTGGCATTGCATTTCTACCCAACAAAGTACTGGATCTCAAATCAAACTGTCAGTTTGTATACAAACAATTTCAGAGAAGTAGGAATCAGTTAGGTCAAATGTCATCTCAAACAGCTCAAATGTTGGCAATGAAGGTGACAGAGTCATGGTCCAATTTGCAAATTAATGAACTAATGAGCATAAACACTCAGAACTGAAAATAAAAGCTATTTGGTGATCTGAGTTTTGTTGTGGCATAGAGCACCTTACAAGAATTCTCAGTTTTAACCGCATCCTAGCAGTGGGAAGTGCATTTTAATTGGGCTTTCTGCCCCATGCTTACTTTTTTATTCTTAGGTAAGAAGATAGTAGATCCTGGTAATTTTTCTTGTTTGTGGTGAACTTTTAGTTATTCCAATACATCAAGTGACACCTAAAGCTGGATATTAAGCTCCTGTATGTCTACTGTAAAAGTTGCCATTCGTGAGATGTGTTACACTAATAAGTAATGGTAGATTCACAAAGGTGTGACCCTTCACAAGTTGGTTGCCATACAAATTTATATTGAGATATTAGAAATACACTTGACAAAATAAAGGTATTATAAATTATCTGGGACAAAGATAGTGGCATAATTCCAAACTGTCTGCACTATTAAAATCATTGTGTGAAGACTTTGAAAGTATTGTTTTCCAATGTCAGGACTTCAAGAACAACGTTATAGAACATATGCACAAGGATGGAAAATAGTGGTATGTGGAAAATGGGGAATAGTGTAACAGTGAAACTTCAAGTAATTTCATGTGTGTGGGAGAATAAATGAATAATCATTTGCTGATGGTGCATCTGTCACAGTTATAATGATTTCTTGGCCAAGAAATGGCTAGTAGGGACATTACTTTTCTGTAACATTACTACAGGTAACATCTGTAATTTCTTCAAAAAGCATTGATGCCTAAATGAATTGTCAGCAGTCTTTCATTAAGTATGAATTATTTTAAAATAATTTCTCTTGTGTAACCTGTAAAACACTGTAAAAGTTTGATGCCACTTTTTTCCAAGACTCGATCCTTCTGAAGTAGCTGTATTTTTTGCCATTAATCTCACTATAAACAGAATCCTGCCAAAATAAGTCTTCCTACTCTAAGCACAGAATTATATATAATCTGGTCTAGGAAATATTTTTTTCTCCTTTTTCTGTAATCAATAACCTCTCGCTTGTCATTAGCAAGGAACAGTAACATAAGCATTCATAAGCAAGGAACAGTAACACTGAGATATCTTACAGCAAAATAAAAGATGAGATAATTAGTATGTAGAAAAAGGAAAAAATATAATCACTATTTATAAATTCCTACCCTCTGCAGAAGATAGTATTTTAATAATCAGGATGCCTTTCCTACTACAATGCTTCAGCTAAAAATAGTTTTCCCAGTTTTGATTTAGAATAACAAAAATGTGAAGCAAAATATTTATCTGAGTATATTATTTTAAATGTTTTTTTTGTATCCATGTGATCTTTTTACAGATATAGGGAATGCTTAAAAGTTACAGAGGGGGAAAATGCAGCTTTCAAAGATATCAAAACCTTATTAACTTCACTTATGAGAAGACTTTTAATAAATTGATTCCAGAATGGTTTATTAAAATAAAGTCTTGGTATTATTTGAAAGACATGCAAACTAATGTAGTTCAATGTACTTAACAAAAGCACAGAGATATTTCTGTACTGTTATTTGTAGGGTTTGAGTGTTTTTTAAAATTTGCCCATGATATATTCCAGAACTTCCCTGAGGTCCACAGGAATTTTGCTTTTGACTTAAATGTAAAAAAAAAAATGGACATGTAAAGCCTTGGGAACTGAGGTTTCTAAACATTTGATCTGAAAACTGCAAATATAGTTAGTTATACTCATATGTCAATTTTGAAAAGAAAATGGGCTTGGTGATTTTTTGTAGATTTGCACTAAAGATCTGAAATTTATATATTTTTTAAATCAATATTAGACCATGAAGATAATCCTTCAAGACTAATATATTGATATTACAAACTTTTAAAACAGAGATATTAATTATTTAAAAAGAAGTAAGAGAAGTGCTAATGGATTCAATTTTAAGGACCTTATGCTTTAGGAGAATTGATAATGTAAAACAGAAACTGATTATTTCTCTGCTTTAAAATGTACTATACTAATACTTTCTGAACTTTTTCAAAATCATGGCTCAATGATTATAAATATACTTTCCAGATTAACCGGTAAGAATTTTTTGAAGAACATATAAGTAATCCATATTGTGAAGGGTCACAATAACTATAGCACAAACTTTGTAGTATAACATATAGATACCACTAGTTTTATGTTTTTTTCTGTAACTGCAGTTTTATTTTGAATTGGATATTGATTTACTTGAAATTAGACCAAAAATTCAAAGAAAAACAGACCTTCTGAAAATTAGAATGAATTGAGAAAATAGTAAGTAAATTGAAATTCCTATTACAATATAGAAGTGGTTTAAAGAATTAAAGCCTTAGAAGATAAGCCAAATATTATAAATAAAACTTTTGGTTTATAATTTTGGACAAGACAAATGGGCAAAGTGACAAAGTGTGGGCTCAAGTGCAGAATACCTTCATGGTACTCTGTTGTTTAAAAAAGGCAAATCTGATGTTTTCTTCTTAGCACTAACAATATTCTGAGGTGGAATATGGATATCATCATTCATTAAAAATTAAAGCTCATACTTACATGTCAGGGTTTTAAAAAAAATGCTTCCTTTACTCCATATGATTATGTGGAAAGAAGTACTGCTAGTACACTAATACTGTTAGAGGGGATGTATGACCATCTTGTGCTCTATTGCTCTGTCACTATGATATCTGCAACATTTTAATGGATCTTGTCTTAATCGTAGCTCCACAAAGTACATTCAAAACCGAGGTTTATCTCAAATCTGAAGTTCACTGCCCTGTCCATCACTGTGTGTTCTTAGTTATCTCAAAGTTAGTGTCAGAATTATGAAAAATCTTGGCATGTGTTATGGAATATTTCAGAGAAGTTGCATTTAAATACCTAGTACCTGTGTCCTGCTGGGTGTCATTACATGGATGTAAATGGAATATGTGAGAGAGGTATTGACAAATACTGCAATTCTTGTTAATAGGAATAGGCAGAACTTTTCACATTTAAACCTCAACAGTTCACTTCCTCAAGCATCAGCTAATTCATGTTTCTGAACCACAGAATTATACAGAATAATTTAGCATCTAGTGCTTGTAGTTGTGCCTATCGAGCTTAATTTTTGTCATTTTTAATCAAATGCAAAACTTCCCATAAATGTCACTGCTGTCTTTGAATGTCCCTGATCTTGAGCAGCTTTGCTGTAGTTGCACAGCTGATCATGAAGTATTCTACTCACATTTATAGGGACAACACTAGGGAGTCATCAGAGCTGACAGTTTACACAGGAACAATTCCCTCTGACACATGCAATGATAGAAGCCGGAATGGAATTTGGTCATGACATCAGCTCTGAATTGACTTGGTTTCATCCACATAAATGGCTAAGCCGCATCAGTGTGTACAGGGAAGCTTTCTAATAAAATAAACATAATCTTCCTAAAATCAAATGAAAAACCCAAGTGAAGGCTTGTGTTATGTGTATGCTGCAACCTCTTTTCCTGCCTGCTCTGCCTGTAAGGGCCCAGCACCCTCAGGGTTGATAGGGAAGTTCCATCCTCTTCCAGCTTAGGTGCTGGATCAAGCAAAGACAACTCTGTGTTCTCCTCTGCTGTGGTATACCTAAAAACCATGTATCAGACCACCTTAAATCTGGACATTCTACCATGTGATGATCTCCCCTCCAGTACTCTTTTTGTACAATTCCCCTGACTTTGCCGCTGTTCTTAATATATGTATAAATGAGAATAAAATGAATCCCAGTGTCTCTGTAGCATACCTTTCTTTTTTATCTGTCATACTTTCTGCTATTAATTTTAAACATTTCAAGTGCTAGGACAAGATTCATATGAGGCATGTAAGTTGGTAGCACAGCATTCTTTTATTCTTTCATTCTTTCATTTAAGGAGCACTGTACCAGTGCCAACACATATTGGTTTATAACAGGGGCATATTAATCCTTTTATTTTGTATTTATGAGAATCAGTGAATAATATTGTTTTTCACATTTATAACATCTAGAAGAGCAATAGACGGAGTAACAAATCTGTCATTAGTACTACTGAGTACATGTCTGTCCCAGAGTAATACTTTCCAGTATCTTACTTTTTTTGTAAGAGGAACCACAAAAACAGACTCATTATGGTAAATCAGGGGCATTTTGTACCCATTATAAGATGATGGAATTTCAAATCATGTCTGTAGAAGCAGTCATTTGGTTGCTGAGGAAACACTAAGGTGTGAAAGACCTCTGATACCTATTCTTATGTTGGTGAGCTTGAAGATTTGTATTGCATTAATATGATGAACATTAGAAAGTTGTACTACAAATGAGCATTGATTAGTATTAAAATACTCTCAGTCGGGGGTGAGAGAATAAGGTTATGTTTCATTTTACTTTTTTTCAAGTGGACAATGATAAGAGATTTCCTTAAGTTTCCTAGCATATGTAACTATTTATCTCATGAATTGCAATTAAAAAGCTCTAAACCAATATTCATGTAAACATTAATCAGCTGCAGGCTAATGACCACTGAGAAGATCCAAAATTTCCATCTTTTCAGTGTACAGAAAATAGCATCTGGCTTCCCCAGGTTAAAAGTCTTCTGTTACAATTTTGTATAAACAAAACAAAGCCTCTTAGGGGTCTTTGAGAAATGACAGACAAAAATGAAAGATTAAATTTTAATTTATTCCAATCACTCCAGATATTCTCTGGTATATGGCATGAGGAATTACACATAGTACAGTGCTAATCCAGTGTTGACAACACTTCCAGTTACTTAAACATATTTAGAAATGTTTCCTGGTGACTAAGTTTGAAGTTTTCAAACTCTTTTCCATTAATGGAAAATTATATCTTGCAGCCTCGTTTTGCTTTAACTTGCATTTTTTCTCTGCCGATATTTTAAACATGGTGGAAAGAGACTTTTCTACTTCTTATAAAGAAGTGACTGTGGTGGTGGGAAAGTCACTGTCTTTTAAGAATCTGGATAGAGAAAAAAATGTACCTGTGAACTGCAGTGCTTTGTGTATGCTTACTGGTTAGGTTTGATATTTCTGTCAGGCATAGCCATTTGCAATCTGATATTCCATGCTGCTGATGTTAAGTGCTCTATCTGTTACTTATAGACAATATGACCTTAAAACTGATTTCCATCTCTTTAAGGTAGTAAATTAGATTGGCCTTTTATTTAGGTCAAGTCAGGGCAGTGAAAGAATACAAAGATAAGTAGCAACCCCCATCCAAAAAAAGAAAAAATAAGCCCCCCTCCCCTCACAAAACCCATCATTTTGTTATATAAGTAGAAGCATGGAAATGGAATAAGAGTAAAAATACTTAAGCAGGTATAATATGCATTTCAACACTGAACATTTGGTGTGTGGCCTCTCAAGTGGAGTGGCCCAGCACTGTACAGCCTGCTCTGCCTGTACTGTCTGGGGTTGTGAATCAAGGGAGGATCTGGAGCCTCACAACTGTGCAAATGCCCTCTGATAGTCAGCCAGTGAGGTAACAGAGATATTAGTCTTAAATTTCTCCATTGGATGGCTTTTGCAAAACATCATCACTAGCCCTGAACATTCTCATGAAGCTTTTTTCTAAGAGCTGAACAAGATTCATCCTCAGGCAAGCACTTTCTATAGCAGCCATGTTCCTTTTAAGCATGTAATTATCACCTCCTGTATCAATGCCCTGTTATAAGGTGCTTCTACATTTGCTTGGGGAAAAAAAACCTGTCATGCTGGACTGCACAGGGCTGAAATACAATGTACATTTAAATCCACAGCCTTCCTAGTTATTCTGTCTGGGGATCTGCCACTCTTTAGTCAGCATTCACCTGTCTATGGATTCTAATTATCAGATTAGGCAGCAGAAGTTTGGAATTTTTTTACCTAATTTCCGTTACCTAAACCTGGTGCTTTGGCACTATTCTGGGCATCTAAGTCCTTTTTAGATCTAGCTTTGGAAATTTTATTATGTTTCGTGCACTCAGAAGAGGAGTACATATAGATACTCTTTGTGGTTGTCTGATTTCTGAAGAGGACTTTGTAACCTTTTAGATCAGCTGTTTTTCAGGCACTTCTTCATAAATTCTTAGATACAGTGATCCTCATCAGCTTTGTAGATTCTGCAATCAACAAGGAAGATGAAGTTATTCATTAAATATCTTTAGTTATTCAGTTGCATGAGCAATCAGTGTAGTGTGTATCAGTTAGACTAGCTTCTTCTTTTTCTCTTCTCTGCAATATAATTTCTTTTGCATTATATATGATTCACTTTTTGATCCATGCCTCTCTGATAAAAAGTCTGTCATCCTGTATGAACTCTGTTTTCAAATTTGAGCTGTTGACTTTTTCAGATGCTCTCCTTCCTACCATTAGTCTTTAGTTATTATTTTCCTCCATGGCTATTTGCTTCATTTAGTGAATGAAAAAAGGATCCATAATTTCTACTAACTTTCAGGTTCCTTTTCCTTTCTCTTATTTTATTGTGCAAGTAAAGTAATAGAAAGGTAAATTATTACCATAATTATGCGAGATATAAACAAGGTGCATACTTTATAAAGGAAGACATTAGTATTTCAGTGTATGAGCATACCCTCCCCAGACATAACATCAAGTAGACTATACGTCTATTTTTACCAATAAATTCATAGGCATTGTAAATCTCATATTGAATAAGTCCAGAGCCACCAAAGGAGATGGATTTGGGTATGACAGCAGCCACAAGGGCAGAGTCAAAAATCCAAGGAGGGGGTGCCTGTGGTCACAGGCCAGAATGTGGGTCACTTCCCAGAGGCAGGGCTGACACCTGGCCAGGCAGGCAGCCTGCAAGGAAGCCTAGGTGGATAGCTGTGCACAGACAAGACTAGTCTTGACTAGTAGGCTGTTTATTTCAGACTACGTGCTACCTGCTTTAGACAGTCATGACATGTATATCATGCTGGCATCAAAACCTTTGTTACCTCTTTATATGATGTATCACATCATATAAATGTGATAAGAGATGTTTCCTGTTTATTATTTTCATTTGTCTGAAAAAATTATTTATTAAGGCATTTTAACTGAGTTCACACTGTGAATTGTAATTCTTGTTTATTCTTCTGCAACATTAAATTTGTTTTCTATGCAGGCTTTTGCATTTTTTTTATGCTAAGGTCTTCTACCAGCAGAGCTACATTTCCTATGATATCTACAATAGAGACAAAATATTAATGATCGATTATCCCCCCTTTCTTTGTCATTGATCATCTTTGTCAAGCTGCACAGTATTGTTCATTAATTATTTTTTTTTAAGGAACTGCAAAAATTTTCTTGGCCACCTCATTTTGTTCCTTCATTCCCCTTTTGCATATGAGGTTTTTAATTGTGACAGGCAGCATTTGTTTAACAGCATTTTTTAAATATGCATGTATTTACCAAGAAGTTGAACTGATTGATTGGAAGATCTGTAAGTTTTCAGGAAATCTTTTCCCTACACAGGAGTTTGTGCAGAATTTTTTCAATCGCTTCTATGGCTGATCAGTGTTTTGAAGATCTCTAGTGGAGGAATAGAAGTATTTGACCAGTTAGAGGAGCCCATATTGCTGCTGTTTGCTGAGTATCTTTTTTAAAGCACTTTTCTTGTTTCATGTTACTACTAATTTAATTTTTTTTTTTTTAAGTGTCACTTTTTTGTTGCATGGAATCTACAAAACTTTCAAAACCCAATGAAACTCATGAAAAATCAGAAACAAGAAAACTCTCTGGTTCAGCATGGGAAAGTGATATATTAATGGGGTTTTTTGTCTTCTGGAACTCTTATTGTGCCGATTTGAAACACACATAAAATAACCAGCTATGATGGGAAGACTGATGTGTACTGGCATGGATTATGCAAATCATTGCATTCTGATTTGTTCTTTTGCTCAGAGCATTGATGAGTAGCCTGTAAATGAATAAAATACAGCCAGAAAGCGGTTATGCAGATCAAGTTCTCTAAATCAGTAGATTAAAGAAGAGTAAGTTTGCTTCTACAAATGCAAAGCATTTATTTTTCTTTCTGAGGTAATTTAATTTAGGTATAATAGAAAATAATTTTATTTGAATTCTTCTGATTATATGGAAGACTTTTGAGATATAAAAAATATTAAACATGAGTCACTTGTTGAAATATTAATCAGTGCATTAAGCCAGAAGCAGACTGAACAATAAAATACTGTACAAATATTTCCAGGATATAGTTTTTAAGACCCTGAAAAAATACTGATTTGGGTATTGGTGCAGTTCTTTTGAAGTACTATTATTTGAGAAATTTTGCAGAGTATTTATACTACGTATATCTGTAAATGGAACCCATTAGGATATGGTGAATCAATTTATAGTGAATAATTTACGGTATTTATGTGTTGGCAGATGACTAAGAAAATATCGAAGGTCCACATTGCATTGTCTCTAATCACACATACCTTTTCATATCCACATGCAAGAGACTTCCCTAAATATTCTCATGCAACATTGATCTCTTCTTCAAGCTCAGTAGATCTTATTTATATCAGAACTTCTTATATTTCACAGTTACTTTCTGCTTTTATCTTTTGAAGTGCTCTCTTAGTGAGGTGTTTAGCCCATTAGTTTTGATCTGTTAACCCATCCAAGGTGCAAGTTCCTAGTTGATGAACAGACCCTATAGGTAATTTAAAAATCCTAGTGACAGTGTTCTATTGCTTATACTTAGTTACACAAAGTAAAATGGAAAAATGCCAGTGATTATGAGAAACCTTGTGGTAACAAAGGAAAAATAAGGAGCAAGATCTGCCTAGAATAATAGGAAATAGGTGTAGCAATATTTTTTTTTTTCCATAATGGAAAAACTGAATGTGTGGCAAAGCATATTTCATCAGTTCTGTCCACTCTCCAGCTAGTAAACATAGTTCCTTGGCCATAGCAGATTTTTGTCTGGGTCAATATGGCACACTGACAATATTTGAATGGTTTTGGTCAAAATACTTCCCCGGTTTTTAAGCTTCAGGAAAGCAAGTGTTCTTCTAAATATTGAATAATGGTTTTGGTGTCTAGGATACTGTTAGTTAAATCTCTTGATACTAAGGGGTTTTGCTCAATGTTTTCCAGGTGGGCAGACTATGCATTTTCCAACACTTTACAGCTTTACTGTAGCAGTGTAGGAATTAAAAAGAAATAGTTATTTGCAAACAAGCTGTGCCATGCTCCCATACAAGCAAATTAACTAGTCTTTTTGAACTCTCTTCAGGCATTAACTTCCTTCCTGCATTTTTATTCTTTCTCTTAAATGACAAAAAAGCTGTCCTTCCCATGTATCAAAGCTGTTCTGAGTGTCATAGAGCTTCCCTCACCGTTAGCTTCTTGTCAGAAGTTGACAACAGTGACTATTTTTATGTTACTGACATGTGTAAGAAGCTGATTCCAAGAACTCTATTAACATTATTCTTATTCTCAAAGAAAATAAAAAAATACTTCTATCATTTCAGTGATACTCTACAAACATTGAGTCTTCTCTATTGATTAATCTGTTTGGAAAGACCTCATTCATGTCTCTCCATGTGGTATGGATTTAAAAGAGGCTTAGAGGAGGACACTATAAAACCAGACTACAGTTTTGTGGCACATAAAATAAAGTGGGGATTCTATTAGTTACCATGTTCCCCTTTTCTTCAGACAATGAAAAAGATACAAGGAGGTAAAGAGGCACAATTTTAAGATAAGTGAATGAAGTGGCAGTGCCAGGTTCACTTCTGCAGTAGGACTAAGGCTCTCAGACTATTGTTGAAGACAATTGGAGGCAGGCAGAGCCCTTGCTGAAGTGGGCTGTTGAAAGTCTACTCTTCCATTTTGCAAGAAGATTTCCAGAAAAGAGAAGTATGTAATAAACTCTTACTTCTCATGCCTTCCTCATGGAAACCATAGCTGCAGCTGTTGGGTACTTTAGATAGAGAGAGGTCAGAAGGAAATACCTAAGACTCAATCAATATTATGCAAAACTGGGGGGCAGGGTGGGGGGGGGGGGAAGATTGTTGGGGGGGCTACATTGTTCTGAAACAGTTTTTAAAAACTTGATTATATGAGATCTGCAAAAAATTTGGAATTAGATTTTCTGTAAAGGGTAATATAATGCCTTATTCATTGTTCTCCTGAACTGGAAATTATTTATTATTTTCTATTAACTGTGTAGTTTTAAAAGCATTCTGGGAGCAGTTATTGTAACTGCAGTCAGTGAGTCTATAAGATCTATTCAGTGGGTATTTAAAAGGATTTCCTACTGCTTTTTCCAAATTGTAATTAGTCTGCACAGATTCACATAGGGAAGAAACTTCTCTCTATTCCTGCCTATATTAATATGTATACTAACTTTATAATATTTTTCAGCAAAGGCAGTATCCATGCTACCTTACTATGTCTGGGATATAGGCACGCTACTAAATGCCCAGCTCTCCAGCCTGTTGAGATCCTTCTGAATAGTTTCCCATCATTCTGGGAGATCAGCCATTCCTCCTTGGTCACCTGGGAGATTCCCGAAGGCTGTCCTTGTCATTGGCAATCTATGCAGAGAAGCCATTCACTACCTCTGCCTTCTCTGCATCCTTTGTCACCGGGGCTGCTGCTCCATTCATTTAGTTATGGGCCCACATTTTCCTTAGTTTTCTTTCTGTTATTAATGTATTTGAAGAAGCCCTTCTTGCTGTCCTTGACATCCTTAGCCAAATTTAATCCCAGAAGGACTTTGGCTTTCCTCATCTCATTTCTTCATAATCTGACAGCATCTCAATATTCATTCCAAGTGATTGTCTGCGCTTCCTCCTTCTGTGTGTCTTCTTCTTGGCTTTTGACAGAAGCTCACTGTTCACCCACACAGGTGACCTCTTGCCCCTTTTGCCTGATTTCTTGCTTATTGAGATGAATTGTTCTTGAGATGTCACTGCATTGTCTTATAACTGCTTTGTCTAATGACTTTTCCCCATTTCCAACATATTAAAAGATTCAATTTGCAGTCACCATGTCAGAAACTTAGAAATGACAAAGTTAAAGTACAGTAGAAACCCTCTCCTACTGTTAATTTTTCTTGAGAGAGACTTGATTCTATCATTACCATACTATCCTCTTTCACAATTTGTGGTTCACTCAAAACACAGGACAGATGGTGTTCACATAAAAAGCAAATGTTTAATATTTCATTTTATCTTTGTTGTTCAGCAGGTATCAGAAAGAAGAATAATTAATTTCATGAGGTTTTTCTATATTGATTATGACTATAATATCTGGTTCACAGACACCAATTTATGTGATCCAACACCTCAGGAATCTGAGTGCTTTTTCCCATTTGAGAATGATTTATTCCCACATGATTTAGTTTTCTCATCATCGCACATGAAGGTCAGAAATTGCACAGTCCTTCTTAGTGCCCCATTTAAATGACTAGATATGATTTAGATGTGTTTAAAGAAGTTACTACAATTTTCAGTTAGAGTTGTGACCTGTTCATCCACTCTAAGAATCAGAATAAATAATTCACACACCAAAAGAAAGATAATGTCTGATCTTTCTTTGAGGTGATTTGTACAACAATATATAGGAAATTGGAAGAGACATCTCCAATCCTCCAGGATAGTATTGACACTCTTATTAATTTCCTAGTTAGCCAGTTCATTAGAAGTTTTTTAAGTTTCTGTGAACATGAAATCAACAAAACCTAGTTTTTATATCGTCTTCACTCCACAGCATGATTAATTCTAAAATTACTACCAATACAAACAATTGTCAGTGTGAAGTCATAATAAGGTCAAATAACTTTTTTAGATAAGTACTTTGTTCTTGAACTCTTGATTTGTGACTGCTAATTTATCAATAAATAAGGGGGAAGAAATTCTGTGGCACACTGTCACATTGACATCAGCATTATTTGGTAGAAGAACAAGAAAGGACTCCACCCCCTGGGTTAACAAAATTAACTGATCTCCCCTGTACCTCACCATTTGAATGTGGAGCAGCTGTAAAGATACCTTCAGCGTATTTTGCCAGTGCTTCCACAAAAGTACCGGATATCAGAGGAACAGTGAGGAGTTAAGAGTCCTGTTTTCCCTCCAGACTCTGGACAATGTCACGGGTCAGTGCACATTCTTATGTCAGTTGCCATCCAGTTTATGAACTCTTCCCACCTGACCCTGTCTTCTTTCCTTCTTGCAGATGCACTCATGAAGAAGATTGGTCATGCCCAGCTGCTCAGGGCATGGTCATGCACCATCCATTCATCGTTTCCTGAGACAGACTCAGGAAATAGATCAGCAGTTAAATCTTCACTCAAAATGAGCAGTGATCCCTTCTTCTCCAAAGAGGACTACTTGGGACAGCCCCAGAAAGAGCCAATGCAAACAAGAAGCATTCACAAACTGCAAAATTGACAACAATGGGATTATGATGATTTTGCAATGAAACATTTGGGAAAATCAAAACCAGAAATTGCTACAAGCCACCTATGAATGTGAATAGAGTAGAAGAAATAAACTGTTTACCGAAAAGTCAAACTAGAAGCATGATTGTAATTTTTTTGAATGCCCTTTGGGAATTTTTGAAGTGGACCACTTTAACTCTTATTTTGAGGTCTAGCTTTAGAAATTGAAAATAATACAATAGTGTCACAAAAAGTGATACAATAACACGCTAATTAGAGGCTACACTTCTTTCTTCCATTACAGAGGAAAAGTGAAACAGAAGACATTTATTCTGGAATGGAAATAGAAATAGCTTTATCAAATAAAATTTTAGCTATTTGTTTTCTCTGGAAAAAATTATCATTACATATTGAACTGAATGTTTAGTCTGTATTTCTTTTTAGCCAACCAACTGAAGCAACTATAAGTGGTTTGGTGTCTTTCCAAAAACATGATTTTTTTTATGCTTCATCCTGGGCTTAATTTCTTCTAACTGTGAAATGAGGTACATTAAAATGCCAGTAAGTTATGAGGTAACTTTGTGAAGCAGCCCTCTTTTTACATTAATGTCTGAAGAGTATGTGTACAGCAGAGCACAGAATGAAAAAATGTCATAAAAGAAATATATTCAGTATAATTGGTTCTAGTTACTTTTCTGTCTTTTCTGCCTTTTCTCTCTAATTCAGGAAATTTAAACTGCACTAAATAACATTGTAGAACCATTATTTACTTCAGAATAATTTTTAGTTCAGTGCACTCAGGTTCTAATCCCCGTTTGAAAGAACTGTAGTTATTATGCATTCAGCCCCATAATAATACATCTATTTACTTGTTTGTGCTGGTTTCCAAAACATTCCAACTGATTGTACTAATTGATTCCTTTCCCAGTTTGGCATAATCTACAGATAAAATATCACAGAATTACCTCTCTGTTGGTGTTTTAAGTATATTCATTAAAAATCTGATCTAGCCTCATAAGAATACAATATCAAACAATATGGCTTTGAAAAAATAATTCAGGCCTAAATAATAAATCTGTAAGGGAAAGAAAGGAAAAAAAAATAAGAAAACTCCTACTAAACCTATTTTTGTAATATTACAGAATGCAACAAAGCACACTGGACTCAATTCACTTGTATCACCAAATGTCCAGTTATTTTATTATATAGTAAATATCTGCTGATTTGTTAGTGTTTGTAGAAGATGAAATGCAGCAAGCAACACAAAGCTATGGACATAGAAGTTGTAAGTATTGATTCTTCTTTGTTTAAGATTTTTTTTATCCCTTCTGGTTTACAGTTTTGATCGATCTTCATTTCAGCCAGAAGTAACAGCAGAGAATACCAGGGAAGGATTCCAAGAGAGGAAGATCATTCTTTGGAAGAATATTGGTTTAGAAGGTTTTCCCTCTACATGAATTTTAATGGGTAGTAAATGGATCAATTTATTTTATTTCCTCTGTCATTTCTAATATTTCATGTGAATTGCTTTCAGAACTATAATAGAGAGGGTACACAGATCTGTTCAAGAAGTATGTATATACTGCTCATGGCAGGTAATTACAGCACTGGGACCCTGAAATACTTTTTCAAGTTCTTTGTGTTTCCCTGCAGAGTGAAGAGACCAAAACAGGCAGTTTGCACAGAAATACTCTGCACTATTCTGGACCTTGTAGTTCCAAACATATACATTGCTGATAGTCACATTCACAAAATTTCAGATTGATTTTGCAGTATTCTAACTTTATGTTGACTATGCAGTCTCTTATGGCAGTATCTTCCACTGCTTCACTGTCTTGTGAAAATTTGTCATGTAGAATGAAAATTAATGTATCTTGGTGCGCTAATCCAGTATAAGATTGAAATAGCTTGAGACCTCCATTTTGGCACATGTGAGTTAGGATACCTGATATTCTCGGCAATATTTCTGGATGGCCTGTGCCAGGGAAACCAACCTAGAGGAATTAAAATCAAAATAAAATAAAATTAGATTACTTTCAAAGTCTAGGATAATTGATTATAGATGTATGAAAATTAAGAATATGAAACATACCTTCTACTTAGCCTATACTTTTTTATTTCCCAGTGGTCTGAAATAAGACGGAGGTTTTTATGAGTTATGCTTTGGAAGTGCCATAGATCATGGAAGACATTTGGATTTAATGTCTGAGTTATGAAGAAGAACAGCATTTTTGGTACTGAAGAACAACAGGTGCTTTCAAAGCCAGCATATACTTTCCAATGAACACAAGAGCAGTCCAAGGGGCCAGTGGTGGCCATAACACACCATGAAGGTATATTTATAGTGGATTAGAGAATTATTTTTCTATTTCTGGTGTTATTGTATGCATTGCATAGTATACTAAAGAGCTTAATACCTGAGTTTTCTTCCAAACACAGTTTTAAGTGTGTCTTAAACAAAGTATTCAACAATAACTAATCTTTCCTCATGTAGGTACATCTTCTTTCACATTCAATGTTTTAGCTCTTCACAAGCAGATTTGGAAAGCAGTCATGATGTGTATAAAAGGGAGATTTGCTGTGACTGTAAGCATTGGATGGATAAGAAGTAATCCTGTTGCTTCCAGCACTTGGACCCTCTGCTGCCTGTTGCAGCAACACTCCCAATTAGACGAGTTATCCACAAGATGGTGTACTAACACAAACTACTGACACTTATTTTTCAAGGAAAATCGTTCTAAACTGAAGGAATAAGAAAGAATCCTGTCAACTGATTGTGGAAAAAAAAATCTTACACACAAATTTTTATCAGCATCTATTGCTGATATCTGTCATGAAATCTTCATTCCCATTCATTCCCATTCGTTTATGTAGCTGTTTGGTGACTTTCAATAGCTACAGTAGATTTTAAAAATGTTTCTTTTAAATCCTGGAGGACATTCTTATCTACTTAAAGATGATTAATGGCCCAAGGTACCACAGAGAAGCACCATTTTGTAACTGGTGGAGAGATCCTTCAGTAGTAAAGATATGATAGCCAGTTTTTCTGAAATTCTTCTTCCTGATACAGGATATAGAGCTTATCAGTGTATAACAGTGACAACACTGGTCATATCCCAGGTCTTGTAACAATCTGCAGGTGGAATCTGATGCATAGCATTGAACTAAGTTGAGAACGTTTTGTAGTTTAAGACTTTAAAGTTTTTAAAACAATTTCCACTTTCACCTGTTCGCTAGTTTTGCCTCAGAGTGTGGTACAAGGTAAAATTAAAGATGAGCAGATCTAGAGAGAGTCTCTGAGCAGACTCTCCATGATTTTCTCTCCACTTATAATGCTGTTTCCCATTGCTACAGTTCAGTGGCTTGACTATTCCTGGCAATATCTGTTTGGTACTGTTTTCTGTGATTCTGGAAATGAGCATAAGACCTTAATGTCAAAAAGCTTTGGTTAATTTTCAAATAATTTAATTTAAATTAATCTAATATTTAGTTAAAGTAAAAATTTAGTGCTTTGAGAATACCATTTCCTTTCAGATCTAAGCATCAAGCCTCTATCCAGTTATCTATTCCTAAAAGCATATTGATGGATTGCCATTTTACTTAATCTAATAGCAGTAATAGTCAAACCCTGACCACCCAAAACAATCTTGTAAACTGGGGAAAAAAAAGCCCTAATTTAAACCTTATCATCATTCTATATTCTATACTAAAGCTTATGAAAGGCTTAAGTACAGAAGGCAAAATGCAAATCTGAATACACTCTTTTAAACTGAATGTAGGGAAGGATACGAGGAGTAAAAATGTAAAACTGTTGTAGTGAATATAGTAAAATATAGGAGGAGTTTCTGTTAAACTTCCAGGTATGACAAACTTACAGGCCAGAGAGTTTTTTTGGTGCCTAGGGAAGTACATCTCCTTCTGGTGGTGTACCAGAGCATAGACACTTGAATAACAGAGCAAGCTGTACAGTTATAATTATTTTTTATTCTTTTTTTCCCCAGAAACACACTAATATTTTTAAACTCAGATTTCAAAATTCTGTGGTAGCTACAGATTTCAATGTTCTTCTGGGGCAGAGATGTGAGATTTTTGCTATGCCTCTGCAGTCTTTCAATCATGGAAAGATCTAAGTTCACAGAAATGAAGCTATACATTAGAAATCAAGTTCCTTACTAACGTGGTGGATAAGTCAGCTGAGATTAATTGCACAATAAAGAATTGGTATTGACCTGGCAGAAGTAATCAGATACAGGTGTCCAATTTAAAGAATGGTACTGGTTGCACATCTAGTTTAATCAAGCAAGTAAATTATTTTTTGAGTGGGGAAAAGATGTTTAAAATTGTAATATAGACATTATTTGCATATTTTCATTACTTTCCTTGCCTAGTAAAGCAGGACTTTTAGCTCAGTTTTAGTTATTATTTTAAATAGGGGCTGTTTTTCATCTTAGTGTGGTCACTTACTAATGTTTTACTAGTGTGTCCTCCCTGGTATCCAGTGATAGGGCATTTGGAAGTCTTTCAAAGCTGTACCAGGGGAAATTTTGACTGGACATTTCTTTACCAAGAAGGTGGTCAAAAATTTTAACACACTTCCTAGAGAGATGTTCCATGACCCAAGCCTGGTAGTGTTTAACTTGCATTTGTACAATGCCCTTAATAATGTGTTTTAAATTTTGGTCAGCCCAGAAATGGCCAGGCAGATTATTGTAGTAGGTCCCTTCCAGATATTCTTTCTATTCTATTCTATTCTATTCTATTCTATTCTATTCTATTCTATTCTATTCTATTCTATTCTATTCTATTCTATTCTATTCTATTCTATTCTATTCTATTCTATTCTATTCCATTCCATTCCAGCAACAGTTGTAATTAATTTCATTTATTTCAGTGGAATGATTCTTCATGTTCACAGAAACAGAAAAAAATACTTTTGGGGTAAAAATAGTCATAATTTCAAGTTGTAGCTGCATAGATTATATGAAACCTTCAATCTCTATACTGTGTCAGTTTTTTGTCTTTCAGTGAAGTGTCTTGAAAATGGATTCTTGACATTTAATCATCTTCCATTTACCTTTGGAATAAGCCAAATCCTATTGCTTCAGTAGGTCAGCTGCAGGTCCTAGGTCCTAGTTTGTAAGAAAACCAGATAGAAAACAGCTCAGAATTTCCTTACTTGAATGCTAAAAATCCTAGCAGAACCAGGCTTTTAAAACAGGTGTGGAAGCATACATGATGACAAGATTACATGATGTGAGGTGTCTTGGTAAGATACTAGAAGCTTTAATTGTTATGATCCCATTGAACTCTTACCTCACTTATGTCTCCTTTGATGAGAGACATTAGAAATGCCTAGTTTGGAAGAGATGCTTTGTGTGAGGTTGTACTTCAAAGGAAGAGGTATAATGAGGTTTGAACCGATGCCTTGTCTCTGGGGTGAGCTGTTGTTGATACATCTTTCATGTTGATTGCTGTTAATGGTAATTCTGAGTCAACTACTGAGTAAGCACTGATTTTATGGTAAGTAAGGAGCTATAAATGTATAAACCTGTAATGTGCAATATGCCTTGGTTGACAATAGTTAATTCTCTGCTGGCTGAAGGGCTTCTTTCCTCTTCAAGCTGGAAAAGAAGAAGAGTTTACAGACTTCTGCAGGAAGAATGAACATCATCTGGAACAGTTTCCTCTTGCAATACTCTTAATGGCTTTTATACATTTCACATTTTTCTTTTATTGGAATTTGCTGACTACCTATCCATCCCATTAAGTAATTCTGTTGCTGTGACCATGATTTACAGTTATTGCTTCTACTTTTACAGGGGACTTGCAAAAATAAATAAACACATGGTGATTGATTATTTTACTGATCATGTTCATTACAAAACAGAAATTAACAGAAATATTAGCAAAGAATGAAAGATGATGGTAAGTTATTTCAAAAGTAAGACTGCTAGTTAATTTTAAAAGATTTCTCTAACAGGTAGCTTCAATTATTACTGTAGAAACTAATACTGTCAGTGCTTGGGGTTGTTACATTTTGCATTTGATTACAATGCTTGAAATTCAAGAATTAAACAAAACTAATTTCAGTTTGGTGTTTCAATTCTGTAGGTCAGATACACAATTATTTTCACAGATCTTGGCTATCTACTCAATCATGTTGATTCTGCTTGTACAGTCCAGATATTTTAGTGAAATCAGACATCTTTTAAGGTACCCTACTTCTAAAATTTATGTGTAGTTACCTTTCACTTTTTATGCCCTATGCTAGAGGACATGTAAATGTAAGTGCTAGGTTATAAAATGTTTTAAATAGAAGACATTACATTTATGTTTTACTGTCTCATAATATTTGCTTCAGGAAAGATTATTTCTACTTACCTCATCAGTCATAATAGAGTAGACCATACAGAAATCATAGGGGCACTGTTTGGTATACAAACTTTTATGAATGACAGAGTTTTTTTACAATTATCCTCGGATGAATGAGGGCCAGCATGGGAAAAATACATATATCTTAATATTTTGCATATGCACCTATAATAACTTGATGTTTAGTATTGAACATATGTTATGTTGTAACATGCAGAGAAGTGGAAGGAGCTTCTTGAGCAATGCATCTCTTGAGTGGATATAGATTTAGGTCTCCTGACCTGGGAATTTAACTTTCATTCCAGGCTTAAAGCTTCCCCTTCAGCTAATGCATTGATTAGGCCCTCTTTCATGTTGCACTCAGTTCTCTACCTGAGGAAATTTCTAGAAATAGAAAAGATGAATTAGTCTGAATAACAATAAAAAATTAATAAAGACTGGGTTTTTTAAAAAGTCAAATATATCTTCTCCTGATTGCTCACTTTTTCTGTCTTTGCATTTATGTACCCATTAACCCAAAAAGCTCTTGTGCACTTACTCCCAGAATTTCTTTTCAGGAAAATTACTGAGCCATTTGAAATCATACCTGCTGTGATTGCCTGTGCCTCTTTGGCTGGGGAGAAAAGAATGCAAGGGCACTCCCTGGGGCCCTCCTGACTTTGCTCAGCTGATGGATTTATTCTTGGGCACTGACACTTTTCCTGCTTGTTCCCAGCCTCGTGCCTTGCACTACTATGTTCACTGCGGCGTGGTGAGGACGCATAGGTTTTGACACCCTCAGCTTCAGCTCCCTTAGCTGGTCCCACTTCCAGGGTCTTCACATGCAAGGTGGGCCCTCCCTGCCTTTTTTTCTAGAGCTCATTCTTTGCTACAAGAGACAGTTTTGCAAAGTGCATGCAAGACGTAAAAGTTAGGCATTGACAACTCATCTCTCATTTTTATTATTCCTCCTTTACAGGAAATTTCCCTTCAACCTGTGACACATAACATTCAGTTATTCCTCTGAAAAATCAGAAGATCTACTTTGAAATGTCCTTGAATTTCTCAAAGTACACGCATTTGCTTGACTTTGGAATGTTACTATTACGTTTTAAGAGATAAGTTGTTGAAAACACTCATTCTCTGAGATCTATCATGAACAGATTAGGTGCTTCTCCAAGGGACTGCTGTTCTTTCAATGCTACTTCAGAAGCTCAGATTAAGCAGTCGATCATAAGGAAAGTACTCAAAAGCTAAGGCTGATGTTTTCTTTTTCTCTTTTCTCCCAGTTGCTTTAGGCTGAACATTTCTCCATTTGTCAGGATAAATATACAGTATTTTGAAAAAACCTGCACATTCCTCAGAGCTGTGAATCATAAAGAACTCCTTTACTTTGTGTTGGTAGAATTGCAGTTTCTCTGTGTGCCTGTACCACCATTTATTAGACACAAATTTTTTTCCAGCTGCAGACTATGGACATGCTTCTTTGTCTATAGGGAGCAGATTTCCTTCTAGCTGTTTAAGGCTGATAGGCCAGGAACAAGACACTTTCTAAGGCATTTTTTGCTCTGCACTTTATTATTACCAGAAACTAGTAACTTGTGATTTGTGTGTTTCCTCCTCTGTTTGTATGTGTCTATAATGTATTTTCAACTGATTTTTTTATTTTGTCTACAAATCTTCAAAGTACACCTCCTCACAATGGTGTTTTTTTTGTTTGTTTTTTTTTTTTTTTTACATCTACAACCTGTGTCATAAACTATGTCCACAAAGATAACTATGTAAAAGAAGGACGGTATTCATAGATCATTGCTTTCTTGAAAAACACCAAACAATAAACACGGAAGCCCAATAACCTTTATAATAATTGTTGCTACCTTTATGCACAAGTGTGTTTCTGTCAGAAATTTGCATTTTTTTCTAATTCTATTTATTTCTTTAAATCTACCTAATCTATTAGTTGATTATTACTTGTTAATATTTATTCTAAAAAGTAGATGTAACTAGGATTAGAAGAATGAAGAAATTAAGATGCATTTAAAAAATCTTAGTAATTTAATTAACAGGGTTAGTCAATTGGTGTTTTTTGTTTCACCAGGGGTCTGATTTTGTGAGCTGTTGATAGCCTCTTATGTCCTCAAATTAAATTTATAGCAGCAGGTAGTTTTTTTGAATACAGATTGGGAATAAATATTCTGAAAAATGTGTCTTGGCTGTAAAACATTCTGGTCATTCAGAAGGGCTGAAGCACCTACATGTGCGAGCTATATTGTGGAAATCAGTCCCCAGTGCTCTAGGAAATCTGGCAACTGGATCATTTTTGAAACTTTTAACTAAACCAACTTGCTCCTTCTGCTTGCTGTTTTCATATATATAAACATTTATAATAATTGAATTCCCTATTAAAGAAAACAGCAACAATAAAGAATGTAAATTTCTTAGCTACTTCACTTCTGCTTTAAAACCCACAAACTCAGTGCTAAATATGGATTAAAAACTATTGTCACCACGTTCAGGAAATACTATGGGAAGAGAACAAAAAATCTGTTCTGACTGCTTTGGAAAATGTAAAGAAAGGGTGTTTAGAGCTCTGCACATACCAGTGTCAGGGAAGTGAGCTGCTTTGGACTGATATACAAGCAAGAGAGTGAACACATTTGCACATATTTTCATGAGGAGAGGTGGGTGCCTGTGGAAGACAGATCATGAGAAGATCTGTGCATGTAGCAGGTGATCAAGAATGTTTGCTCTACATGAAGAATATCCATACTTCAGGAGATGAAAGGAGTAAAAAGAGTGAATCCGTAACAATGTCTGTGGCTGTGGGGGCAAGTGCACAGCTGGGGAATACAGAATCAGAAGAGAAATAAAGGGCATGGAAAAGCTGAAGAAGCCTTAAAGAGAAAAAGGATAAAAGAGGAAAACAAAGTCATAAGAACAGCATGTATATTTTTTTTTAATGTGAGACTAAAAATGTTGCATG
This sequence comes from Cinclus cinclus, assembly GCF_963662255.1. Taxonomy (NCBI): domain Eukaryota; kingdom Metazoa; phylum Chordata; class Aves; order Passeriformes; family Cinclidae; genus Cinclus; species Cinclus cinclus. The sequence goes on along the minus strand of NC_085084.1, from coordinate 29,052,554 downwards.
TACTGCTTTAGAGAATGCCAAGCATTAACATACTTTCTCTGCTTGCATTATGAAATGCAGTTTTCAAAACAAAGACTAACCATTGTATTCTAAAACCTACTGAAATCCATTAAGAAAAAAATTTTCTATTAACAGAAACAATTCTTATAAGGATTAAGTTCTTTGAAGATTCAGGTTTAGGATGGTGAAATAAAAGTAGCGACAACATGGACCAAGTGTTCAAAATTAAGCCTTTAGTGCTCCAATAAGATTTTTTTCTAAGAAGCTGGTATATCTCAAAAGAAAATAATGCATTTTAGAATAAATATTGGCTGTATAACCCTCAAAACCACAATTCTAATCTAAACTTTGGTTTATAGTGTAGGTACATATTAGAAGCAGAAGATAAGAAAGCAACACAGCTCAGAGGCTCTGCAAGTAGAGTATTCTTGTTATTGCCCTTCAGCAAAGAAATACACAATTAGAAGGCTGTTTTCACATTTTGATTTATACATTTTAATGTTAATGTAATTTGTTCTGGACTGTCATGGAAATTACAATACTGCCCTTAAGAGTTCTTGTGCCTTTTGTTGCATGATTCACATGCTGCTTGGTGTCCAGTGTTGAAGCACTGAACTTCCAGACAACTCCAAGGCATGGCAGGCAATAGAGAGAGCTGTGACTGAGTGCAAAGGTTTGAAAACCTGTATTAGTTCTTGAATATACTTTAAAGGCATCTCAAAATTTGAAACAAAAGCATCCAATTACTTGTGAGAAAGCTGAGCCATTTATCTCTGTAAGTGTGAATATTACAATTTCCATTATTTTTAATTGCTGTAAAATGCTCAGTACTTTTAAAAATGATGCTTTTGGAGGTAATCAGCAGACTGATAGTTCTGTTATCCTCTCCTTTATCTCCTTTAGTTCATGTTCCCTCTATGCTGTGCTACTTCTTGGTTGTTTTCTTTATGAACTTTCTTCAGTGCCTTTAAAGCTGTATAGCCTAGATGTCAAGGGCAAATGCCCAGTAAGTGGGATTTAAATTTTAAGTTCTTTGGCTTTCCTCTGAGGTGTTATATGATAAATAAGGTAAATTGTAATTGGAGGCTTTATAAAGCACATTTGCAATAACAAATAAACCCAAAACAAATAAAGTCCTCAATAGATCTTTCCACAACTTTAAAATACACTGTTCTTAAATTTTGAGCAGTATGGACATGCAATCAGATACCTGTAATGTCTTGTCCTGCTTGTTTGGTAGCAGAATCCGACCTCATTTACCTTTCTTCAGTGTTGAGTGACCTGCTGTCATGATGACAATGATGACATAATTTCTTTTCCCCTGGGCTGTGTAGCACAATAAAATGTTCTCTCTTCAGTTTAATTCTGTATACTTAAAACTTCTAAGCAGTACCAAACAGAAAAGAAGTAGTGTATGTCACATTAACTACAAACTGTAATACTAGCCTGGAGATGCTCTTGGGGTTTTTCTAGTTCATCAGACAGTGCTGAGTCAGTGAAGCATGTTATCTCTTCTGTTGTGTTCTTGATACATGCTCATGAATAGTGTGAGAAGTTGTCTTCCTCTTTTTAAATAAATAGGGAAACACTATAAGGAGCAAATGAGCAGATTATAGGATATATAATAGAGTTTTAGCTCTGTTTGTAGGAACAACAACATAGAATCATAAACAGACTCATTTTTTGACTCACTGTTTCACAACTAGACTTTGGTATTATGCAATCCAGGAAAAGAAAAGAATGGAATTGCCCTGCAATGTGCACAAGGATAAGAGACAGAATAAGCCTAGATGAAAAACAAAAAAAAACAAGCTTTCAAAAGAACTCTAGTTTATGCCTGTCAGGAAAGAGAGTAGTGAGATGAGTGTCAAAAGTACCAGCTCATCACAACCCCATTTTATTCAAGGAAACATATGCACGTCTTTCTCCTGAATTTGAAGTAAAACAAATTATTGTGGGTAAGGGAGATATCAATGATGAAGTACATTTATTAGTCCAGAAAACCAGGAAAGAACTTGAATATTTTATCTCCTTCTTCTTCTTCTTTGGTGAACTCTAAAACAAACAAAAGAATCCCATGAAAATATTACATTATTTTTATGATGTCAAACATACAAGTGAAAAAAAAGGCAAGTGAATTATTGAAATAATTTTTTTCTGCCACATTATAATCCACATAAATATATATTCTAAAGGTTCTGAAAAGCAGTGAAATGAAGTGGTGAGAATGATTATAAAAAAGGGACAAGGAGCATAAATGTTAAATGAGGAAGAAAATCTGATGCCAATTACTATTGGCATTGGTATAATTCTACTTTCTCCTCTTGTCTAATATGAAGGGTTAAAAATATTACTCTTTCTTTGAAGCACAGAACTGTTTAAGAGGTGTTAAAAGACATCCTAATCAGAAGATGTGCCTGGATTTAACACAGAGAAGTCTACAGGACTAGAAAATATTTTTTAAGACTATAATGTGAACATACTGAATGAGTATCCTAATCCTGGCAAGACATGAGCTCTCTGAAATTTTTATTTCTTCATGTAGTTGTTTAAGAGAATGATGAAAGTACTGATTTTGTTTATCTGTATGATGGTCAGCATGATAGAAGAATGTCATTAATATCTCCTAAGATGACAGTCAGAGGTAGACTATAGAAACTACCAAAAATTATTTTAATTCTTATTTTTCTGACCAGTGAATTACAAAAATAGATATGCTGCCTCAATTCCTGGAAAAAAAAAAAAATCTCAAAAAAAAAAAATCTCAAAAAAAAATAAAAGCTTGTATAGATTTTTTGGGACTCATTAGCAGGGTAGTAGAGTGTTGAGTCATCTCTTTATTGAGCCCAGTGTGCAACTATGACATAGACTGTGAGCTGCTATCTCACTATTTACAACTGCTTAGGAAATACAATGCAGCTTTTAAGTCAGATCCTTTTCTGGCTTTTAGAGCCTTTACATTAAAGAAATTACTCAAAGCATCAGCTAAGAATAAAAGCATAAATCAAGCTGACATCAATGAGATGTGAAAACACAATTCAAACTGACATGACTTAAATTATAGTACATATACATGAAACCTTAGTCTGATTGTAATTCTGAAATGCTTTTTTTTTTCTAAATAAAAGAAATTAAGGAGACAGGACAATATGTAAAATTTCAGTAGGCAGGAGACTGAAAGGCACATATAGTATATATATATATATATATATGTTTTCTTTTCACATGAATCCTTCTCTTTTCTGCTGGCTCGTGGCAGCTCAAACCTTTGAAGCATAGAATGGTTTGAATTGGAAGGGATCTTTAGATGTCTAGTCCAACCCCCTTGGAATGACCAGGGACATCTTCAACCTGACCAGACTGCTCAGAGCCCTGTCCAACCTGGCCTTGAAGATTTCCAGGGATGGGGCATCCATCACCTCTCTGGGCAACCTGTTCCAGTATTTCACCATCCTCACGGTAAAAAAACCACTTCCTTATATATGTCTGCATCTACCCCCCTTTAGCTGAAAACTATTACCCCTTGTCCCATCACAACAGGTCCTAAAAGCTTTCTCCCCATCCTTCTTTTGAGCCCTTTATAGGTCCAAGAGGCCACAATAAGGTCTCCCTGGAACCTTTTCATCTCCTGATGCGAAGGCTAACTAATCCCAGATTTCTTGCCCTTTCCACAGAGGTACTTCTCCCCTCTAATTATTTTTGTGGGCCTCCTCTGGGCCTATTGCAACAGATCTGTGTCTCCCCTGTGCTGAGGGCTCCAGAGACAAACACGCCATTTAGGGTCTCACCAGTGAACAGAAGAGGCCTCTTTTGTCTGAATAATAAAAGCATTAACAAGCACACAGATTTGATAAATTTTAAAAAGAGAACCTATCACTCATAGTTTCTATCATATCTATCTTTTTAATTCCTTAGAGTTAGATTTAGTTGTACTTTACCTCTCGTTTAAAAAGTGAAAAATCTGTCAATCTCATTAAAATTGTATCTACTTATAAAAGTGATACTAGCTCAAGGAAAAAATTCTCAAAAAATCCCCTCCAAGATAATATCCCCACTCAGTAAAAGCTCCTTGGGACGATTTGTGTTTTTCATTGGCATGATTTTTATTTGATAATTCAACCTAAACAAAGCATTGTAAGGAAATGTTGAAATAGCTAAAATTGCAGAGATACATAGAGTCTTACTAATGCCTTATTGTACTGGTTTTACCTTGAAGGCACCTGAGGGGAGGGCGCAATAAGAAGTTTTTCTCCATGAAAACTTCCTCTGTGAATTGATGAGACCAACTGGAGGCTGGTTTAGTTGTTGACAGCCTGAGAAACCAATTGGAAAAGTCGGTTCGCTCCGTGAATCACATTTGAAGCAAGTAAACGCCAGGAAATCTCTCTTTCATTTATTTCCATCCTCTCCCAAGGTAACACCGACCCGGCCCGGGCCCCTCTCATGTGGGGCCAGGCAGGGCTGGGCTCGGGAGCTGCCGGGCCCCGTTTCCAACCAGGAGCCCCGATAACCAAAAGAAGCCGAGCCCATTGCTGAGATCCTCGCCCTTTTCCCGGTGTGTCCGTGGCTCGGTAAACATATTTAATATATTTATTTAAAAATAATTAATATGAATATATTTAAAAACCCAAGCTATAACACTTATCATTGGTGTTTTAAAGGCTTTTTTTTTTCTTGTAATGTATCACTTTAATGTTCAAAGACCTAGTACTTAAAATTATTGTAGACAGTCCAGTGGATAAGTCCAAAGGTAAGAATGCTTAGAACACTTGGATTTCAGAACACTTGGATTTCAGTGTCATCTGTTTCCCTGCAGAGATAGTTATTTCTGCTCATTTGACAGTGTTGATAACCTGCTTAGTTGTATTATAAAATCTGGTGTGAAGATTGTCTCTTAGTAGGCCTAATTTTCTTTGAAGTTATTTAATTATATGGCAAAATCAGGTTTTTGGCCAGGATTTCAATGGTCTTGTTCCAATGGGTGGTGTGTGAGTACTGGCTAAAATGAGATTTTAGGAGAATGTGTGCAATGGGACTATGGCTTCATTAATTTTGTATGTTTGCATAAAAGACATAATCATGCAGGTGTTCTTTCGCTGCAGCCAGTCTCTTGTAAAATTTTTTAAATTTCACTAAGGGTTCATTCACTTAATTGAGCAATGTTTTTGTTCTCAAACACATGTTTGGAGGTGGCATGGAAGAATGTTTTTGTCAGAACTTGCTTTGTGAACAGCACTATATATCTTGAAACAAGTTTATTTACAACAGGGGTGATTTTACTAGATTTATGACTATGTATTCTTATTCTTTCATTAAAATCACCATATATTCCCCCTGAAATGCTTTGGTTTTAGGCAGCCTTCTAAGCTCCAGTATCTAGGCAAGGCAGATGCTTCTGAGAACTGAGGGAAACTGGCACAATACATGTAAAACAGTATCTCAGACTGGGTTTTTATGACAAGGACCTCTCTAAAGGACACTAAACAATGCCTTCCATTTTAAAACTCAGAGTTGGGTAGAGACTATGCGCAGTAAGGAAGCAATATGACATAGATAAAGGTGCACTGCAAGTGTATTTTGTATTATTTTTGTAATGTAGAAATTACAGAAAAATAGCAAAAACAATGAAAAAGAGCCTCTGTCATGTACTATGTGTGTAGTAGATAATTAATGTACCTAATAAATGTAAGGCTTATCTTAATGCTGTGCCATCTGGAACCCAGCCATTTCTATCAGAATGTTTATTTCCACATGCTTTCAGTTTTGCTTCGTATTGCACTCTCCTTCCTGAAAGAAGTGAATCAAAATTGCATTCTCTAAACCTCAGAATGCTGATAATCTGTTATGTCTTGCAATATTTGATTGCTGTCATGTTACATGCTGTCTAGCATGTAACCTAGGTTAAAGTGTCCTGAGCTTTAGTGGAATGTTTACTGGGATATGGGCATGTGATTGCTGAGAAAAAGCAGCTGGTACAGTATTAAAAGATGCAATTTACTCTTACTTCAGGTTTGTACTTACACGAAGTATCAGCCTGCACATTTTGTTAGAGATGTCTATAAGCTTTGAGTTTTCTGGCACAGAAATCCAGTTTAGCTGGATTAGTCATTACAGTCTGTTGTTATTTCCTTGTAGAAATGAGTAATCACACAAAACCCAAGGCCTTAATGACATGTTTTTGAAGTGGAAAGGGGGAGAATGTATCTTTAGTGATGAAAGTATCTTTACACTAAGTTCAACTCTGTCAAATTTAGTTTACCACATTGCAATTTTTCTGCACATTAATATGACACTGGATGTACAATAAATGTAAATCAAATTTAAATAGCCTTGTGTAAGGAGAGGTAGAACTGTCTGAATATTGATTAAAAGGCTCTGCTGGAAGACTTTTGGTCCTTCTGAGAGTTAAAATCACAGAATATTAGTCTTAATTCATGTCATTAATATAAATTATCTCCAGGATTTACAATGAAGGACAGCCATGCATTGCTTGGCCTTTCTTCTTAACATTTTATCTATTCTTTCTAAAACCTACTTGTTCCTTCAATGAGAAGAATACTATTCATGTGATAAGAATATTGCTGGATCTCACCTCATCATAAAGTGGAATTGCCTGTACTACTTTTACTGGGCAGAAAATAGTTAGGCAAAAGTTTTTGTTTTCCAGAAATTTTCAAACCATAATCACTTTTAATATATGATGCATTGGTATTTTATATCTAGCTTTTATTCTGTTGTCTGGTAATAAAAATATAGAAGAGGACCAAAATAATTTTTAAATGTGTTTTTAATTGAAATCAAGGTCATAATTCACATTATAAATCATCTGGACTTGTTCTGCTTTTCTTTTTAGATGTGTAATGTTTTTGACAAATGAACTAGTTTATTTCCTTTGAATTTAATTGATCTGCAAATGAGCAAAAATTCAGCTTCAGAACTCACCTTATAAGGGTTATAAAAGTCTTTGCAATTTTTTTCTTAAATTACAGAACATTACATTTTCACTTCATACACTTATTTTTTTTAGTACACCCACTCTTATCCCTTTCCCTTTGGACAAGATGCCAACCAGCAAAATACCAATTCTTGTTTAACCCTTAATGTATGGCCTTTCATGTTGATAATCAGCTTGACTGAACTCTACCTTCTTCCACATCTTTTTAGTAACTGCTTCCTTATTAGACTAGTAGCTGTGTTCCATCAATACATAAAGCTCAAGTGCTGGGTCAAAAGAGGTCACATTTCCATTTTGCACCATTTCTTAGTATCTCCAAGTTTCTCCACAAATAACATTATTATTTTCTGTTTCTGGTGACTTTAGACAGTCCATTCAACACTGCATCACTTCCAATGTGGCCAAATCACATCATGTGTGATGTTTCATCAGTAATATGCACTTTGAATTGTAATCCTTGCTTTTGAATTCAGTACAAGTCCATATAATTTCTCCATGACACTGTTATCTAGTTTGTTTGTCTCTGAGTGAAGAAGGGGCCTCAGCTGATTGCACAACATGCTCCATCTGCTCGCCTGGAGAAAGCAAATGGCTTCAAACCTAAAGCTCAGCTGTGGTCCAGCTGTCAGCTTCTCCTGCTTGCAGTGTCAATGCACAGGAGGGCTCTGGCAGATCCATCAGAGTTTGCAGTGATCTCTCTTGCTAGCCCATGAATACCAAAATCAGTGTGCACCATGGCCATATTTCGTAAGCCATTAGAAGGTCAAGCACAAAAGTAACAATTTGATTTCAAGTGTTCCAGTGCCTCAGCCATCCAAGTAATTAAGCTTTCTGTTGCCATCACTAATTTAGTACTGCCAAAATTCACTTGGATAGCCTTGGCACCAAGACATTTTCCTCACAGGAGTGACCAAACAGATGAGTACAATCATAGCAGAGTAGAACCCATACACCTGGAACACGTAGCTGGGATAAATCCAATCTTTGAAAGTTACTGAAGTTCTGTTATGGCTCTATGACTTCTCCTGTCCTAGACAAATACTTAATGGAAGATTACAGTTCTATTAATGATTATAGCTGATATTGACTCTTGACTTGCTGCATATTTCAAGCTTCCTTCTTTCAATGTTAAAAATAATTTTTAATTAAAATTATTATTCCACCATTGTGGAATTAATTAAAATTATTTCAGTAGCACAAGGTTCAGCTCTGAATTGCTAAATGAATTATTTTATTAACTCTTTGCTTAATTGCATCTATTTACATTGCAATCAAATGATAATGCTTTACATGTCAACATTAATAGCTTTACATTAACTTACATCTTCAAGCTATATTCTTATTGAAAATGCTAATTATTTGCCATTTATTTTTTTTTTTTTAATTTTATTCTTCTAGTGTAAGAACTGGAAACTGAACAAATAAATAAAGTGGTGGTAACTGGAAAGTTACCTAAAAGAGATTATTCTTTGCAGAAAACTTCACCAAGCTGTGAAATCCCTGTACTTAACCTCTCTTCTGTTATGGCAAAGCAGCCAAAAATCCAGCAACCTGTTTGGCTAACACTTGGCTCTCCTCTGAGCACCTCTCCTTCTTCACCTCTGGTTTCCAGTCCCCTAAAGAGCAGGTCCTAAAAGGCAGTGATGCTGCAATCTTTGCTTGGCTTTTGGGTGGTAGTTTGTAAGTGAGGGCATGGAGTTGGTGATGAGATAGACTTTCTTGGCTGAGGTTATGGCGAGGATAAAGACACACATGAGACACCTAGCAGAAAAGTGTACTGCTGTGCTGTATGCATATGTCATCTTAGGGATAGACTCAGCACCTCAGTCAACCTCTTCCTAATTTTTTCCCATAAACTGTTATAGGTGCTTAGCTGTGTTCAGTATAGCTTTCTGTGTGCTTTGGGCACCTTTATTCAGTCACTGTCAGATTCACTTGTCTCAGTTAGAGAAAATGAACTCGTGAATTTTCATTCATATAAGCGGATTCCATATAGACAGGTTTCATGAGGTTCTGTGTCCATTATTTGTAAAAATGTTAATTGATTTCTCCTCTTTTCTATCTGTTGCTTTTGAAAACATGCTACTGAGAGGATGAAACCAGCTAAAATGTTTTTGTGTAACATTATTTTTTGCTGGGATGGAAACGGAATATTTAAAAATAAATTTCTTTTAGACTCCAAGCTCTGTACAGATGAATACGATTCATAAGCAGTGCCTGGCTTCGCTTCAGAGGAACCTGGGCACCCAAGAATACTCTGAGTTTAGACTACACAGTTTACCATGGTAAGTATCTAGCAGTGTCTGCAAAACAGCAGGTCATCACTGACCACTGACTGTGGGGCCTTGAGAGGGTAAGATCAGTGTAGGAGCACTGGGGCTTTTGTCCTGTAAAACCCAGAGACCTCTAATAAATACATAATACTGTGCAGTTTATTTTGGTGCTACTCAAATTATAATACTAATAACTCTCAAACTTTAGAAGGAAATATTTTTCCTGTAGTAGTGCTGCTTAGCTGCTATTGTTTAAGGCCCTTATGCATAATTTTCCTCCTTCTCAAATATACATGTTTCTAAACCTTCCCATCCTGAACAAGGTCTTTCCTTCTCTCCATGAAAATATTGAACAATTATAAAAAAGTTCATAATATAAGTTAAGCAATTTTGCTCATAAGTTTCTCTCAGAAAGGGAAGCTCTGTACATCAACAGTATTAACTGATGATTTATTTAATATAGAAGTCAACTAAACCATTGATTGAAAATGACTGCTGTGTGGAACTGCTTTCATTCCTCCTCTGTGCATATTATTTTGTTCCCTGGGCCCAAAGACTAATTATTAGATATTTGAAAAGTGTGGACGGCCTGGAAAATGAAGACATATGAACTAAATTATAAACAGCATTTCTACACCAGCAGTGACAAGTAACTTTCTAACTACTATGCAGAGTAAGACTGCATAGAAAGTTATTTCTTTATTTCTGGAAGAATGTGGATGTAGAGATTTTCAAAGAGACTGGAACCTCTATATTTAGGCATCTGACTTCAGATAATTAACAGGGACTTTTAGTCCAGGTATACTTCATTGTAAAGTCTAATTAAGCAGAATATAGTCTTGACTGACTTAATGATTAAACTGACTGCAGTAACCCTGTCTCAAACCTGTCTTCCAACGTGCACTTTTGTAGTGTAAAAGTACTTTACTTTTGTAAGTTGGACCTGTTTATTTTTTCTTCTGGTATTTGAAAGACCAGTGGCACGTCCTCATGTCCAGATGTTTGTTAGACCAGCTTGATATAACTAAAGAGTATTTTGATTAATTTAGTAAAAGATCTGAAGTTTCTTCAGGATTTCAAGACCATATCAACCCTCCAGTGTTTGTAACTATATTATATATAGGGGACTTTTCTCACGAGGTGTGCAATGTCTATCACAAGCCTAAGATTGTCCAAGACAGTATTTCTTACCTCCAGAGGAATATGAGGATCCCTTTAAGTGACAAGTGGAGATAATGGGTCCTTTATTTGCAAAAAATGTTTTAGATTTTCTTCTGGACTCTGTATATTTTGGGTAACCTGAAGATGCTCCTAACAAGATAGAGACAGTATCACCATTCTCTTTCCTTGAAAGCCTTGATATGAAATTGTCCTCTCTTTTAACTTGGATATGTGAGTTCACTGAGTGGACAGAAATAAGGAAGGAAGAAAAGTTGCCATCACAGCAGCAAATTTAAAATTGTATATGTGAATGAATTTCTGAGAATTAATAACATGAAATACTTTGGGATTTTTTTGTTATCCTTACTGTTATGAAAAGACAAGTAACCATTGAAGGTAAGATTGTCTAGTTTCCTCAATAAGAAGTATTATATATTGTAGCTTAGATTTGGCATTCCTCTAAAAATTTTTGCTCACAGCTGTTGTACTGAATATAGGATAAAGTGCCATTTACTCTTCTTTTTGAACCTTACATTTACTGAATCTCTGGAAAAACCTATGTGGTATTCTCGCACTCTTTTAAACAGGTATATGACAGTTAAGTCAATAAGAAAATTTCTTAAGTCAATTAAGAAAATATTTGGAATTATTCTCAGGTACACATCTCTATAAATCAATTTGAATCAGTTAATATAATTTCCAGCTAATCCTGGGCAAGGCCCTTCTGGCCCAAATGTGATAAAAAATGCAGTAATATTCCTTTTAATGGAAAGAAGATTTTATGAAGGCAAATTTTCACCACTTACAAGGTCAACAAATGAAGTCAAAATAGCAATGTAATTTACAGTTTAATTAACAAGTAGGTAAAATGTGCTAATGAATTAAAATAACAGTTTTTGTATTGACATATACAGAACAGTTAGTAATTTGTTCCTCTATTTCCTGTGAGAATCACATTAAAAACTATAGATTTTGATAATTAATTTGCTGAATGCTAAAATGTGCTTTAAAAAGTTAAATTTATAAAATTCATATACATGTTATATAGATTTTGTAGCAGTTAAGAACATTAACTGCATAATAGGATACCATTGGATGTAATATGACAAGCAGGGAACTTTTCTGGTGTTAAAAACACATTAGAGTAGTGACTTCTTTAATTGGTCTGTTGGGTTAGATACATAATGAGAATGAGCATGGTCCAGAAACCTGAGAGGTATCAGGAGTGGTTTGATTCGAATATTATTGGGGATCTGAAAGTCATTAAAACCCTTATCTTTAGATCATTGTACTTCATGTTTTAAGTTTTCTGGTTTTCAAATGATTCAAATGAAGTAATGATTTTGTTTGGGAGAATATACTGATATTTTCTGTGAAGTCTGGATCAACACATAACACAGTATTCTACTCTGGACTTTATTTTTTTGCCTTTCCCAATCTTCCTGAATTCAGGTACATACAAAAAGGGGAAAAAAAAGTCACTTTCACCTTTATCAGTTTAGTATCTAGTCATAAAAATTGATGTGTAAGAAAAAAAAGTGGGAATGACAGAAGCAGGAGGTGCCATGTCCTGGTTTGAAAAACTCATAAGCCTGAGCTGCAAGACTGCAGTTCAAGATAAAATTTGTATTTTGTATTTGCATTTTGGCACAACTACTGCTGTGAAGATCTGTGAAGAACTTTTTGAAGGCCATAGCAAAAATTTCTATAGAGAATTGATATTAGGAAGCCATCTCATAAATTGTAAACTATCTTTTATTGTATTAAAAAAATTATAATCACATAATGAGAGAAGAACAGCATGTGATGAATATGCAGAGTTTTTTCTTGTCTAATAGCTATTAATGCACTAGTGACCACATTAAATAAAAAATTAAATAGCTCACAAAGCAGGTTTTTAACATTTTCATGAAATAAAAATTATCTTTCAAAATGTTTTGTGCTGTGTCTGCATGTCAGTTCATCTTTAGTTTTAGAATAGGCTGGAAAAATAGATCTACAAAGTGTTGGATGTTGTGCCTGAATGCCTGTCCATCTATTGTGCCTTTTCAACAGAAAACTCTCATTTCCTTTAAGCTTTACCAGCTATATTTATTTACTCAGGGCTTTGTAGATAACATTTTTCAGCAATGTCTTCTGTTAATGATAAATTATTGTATACTATCTGTATACATTCAGTATAATTTAATTCAGCTCTAAATTTTAACAGAAATAACAAATTCCGTCAGGAACAATTCTATAAAGAAAATACAATTTCTTCCTTCTCTTCCGCATCAGTTTGTGATGATTTTCCATGTTTACTTTGAATTGAAAATGCTACAGAAGCTGTCTTCTCAGTTGTGTTTCTAATGACATTGCAAGCTATAGGAAAACAGAGAAGTGTTTTCAAGCAAGTATCTGTTGGGAAAAAAGCCCACATTGATATTAACTTAAAGAATAATTGAGGGATCGATTTGATTACTGAGATTGGAGAACAGAATCTGATACTCACTCACAAGTAAATCTTTCTTGTGAAAAGACATCTTCAGTAAGTGGGAAAGATGTCAGCCAGGGCTATGAGGTTTGATGTAAGATTATTATGAATGTCTCAGAGGAGCAATATGACACCTCTGTCAGCTCCAAATGTGGACTCTGGTAGGAGCTGGGAGCTATGAAGGAGTGCATGAAGAGTGATGAAATCTCAAGAAGAATCAATAAATAAGGTTGTTCCAATGACTGACAGGCAGCTAGTCTTGGGATGGTTTCTGGCTGATATCTTCACAGATTATTGGAGCATTTTAAAAAGCAGCTCTGATTTAAACACAAATTTAAATAACTTTCTTGGAACTTCGTATTTTTGTTGTGAGATATGGTGAAGTCGTTATCTGCCTTATACCAAAATAACAAATTAAAAATACATTTTAAAAAATAGCAAGTAGAGAATCAAGTTTAAAAACTTGATTTTTTGTCAGATGCTTTGTAGAAATGGTCTCGGGATTTTTCAGTAAAATTATAGTCCAACTAGCTATCCTCTAAAAATTGTGGTTTGATCCATATCTAGTAATTTACGTTTTGTCATATACTGCAGGTAAAATTCACCATTTAAATCAGAAAGTTCATATGAATTCTTCCAGGGATGGAAATATACAAGTCAGCAAGATAGAATAAAACAGAATCTCCGTGGGATGCTGGTTTGCACAACATATATTAAAACATTTTTATGAAGAAAATGGCAACTTTCCATTAAGAAATAATATATATAATCTTTATTTTTTAGTGCAAGAAGGTAATGATTGTTTTTACAATATTTGATTTTGATCAAAAATTTACAGTCTCTGGAGATAATACACTCATTATCTTCATGTTGTGTATGAACACATTTAATGAAATAAATAGCATTCCATAATTTTAAAGATACATTGTACATGTAGCTTAATGATTCTGTATGATTCTAATATGATTCTATAATTAAACCAGGAGAGGAAGAAACTTTCTTCCAAAATTATGTCCAAGGACAGCGGCTCAGTAAGTTGGAAAGACTTGTGACTGTAATGTTACTCCCAAGTAACTTACTGCAGATTTTGGGGTTCTTCAGGTAGGGGAGTGGTGAACATGGGAGTGCTTTAAAGCTTCTTCCCTTTCAAATAGAAAACCTGTGACTTTCATCTCTATGAAGAGACAAACTCATGATGGCTTTTAAGAGCTTACTAAAGTTCATCAATGATCCTAAAGTTCTGCAGATAAATGCAAGTTGGATGCTGGGATATTATTCTGAAATACCCTCTGGCAACCTGCTCTGTGCTTGAGTTCTTCCTTTATTCCAATGCAGACTGAGCTACACTTAGGTATAATGATGTTACATAGACTGGTTTTGTGCCAAAGAAAGTCCTTTAATTTATATATGTGGATAATTAAAAAATAAAATACTCTTCAGGAAATTTCATAGACAGCTTTGTGGTTTGTTTTGGATGCTCTTTGAAGGCCAGGTGAAAAAGTGTTAAGTAAGTTAAGAGAATTTGCATGTCTGTGACTAAATGGCATTTTATTTATGGTTCTCGCATAGTCAACATTTGCTTTTTGTACACACAAACCCTCTTTATTATTTAGTTTGAAGCTCTCAATAATGAAAAAAAAACATTAGAAGTGGCTATTAGGCTAGATGACTGAAAGTATGTGCTTTGCAGAAGCCAATATTCGACTCACCAGATGGTTACATGAAAGCAAATATTGTTTCCCCAGGGGTCTCGATTTTCCAAATAAGAGATCTCTTTCAGAAAAATAAAGTAACTACCAAAAATGAATGCAATTTATCAGGGTAAACATATAATTACATTAGAAACTGTAAAATTATTGCTTCACCATTTGTAATCTCTTTTGATTTTATTCACAGAATAAATTGATTTTTTTTTTCTCAAGGTAAATAATACATTAAGATATCCTAAATCATTAACTGAGGAAAAACACCTAGTCTTGATAATACTGTAATAAAGAAGACATTTCTCCAATAATTAATTTAGTCTATGCATTAGATTTTCTATAGGATGGTTTTATAGTTGTTCATTAAAACCTATTAAATCAATACTCATCTTTTAATATCTTAGTTTTCTTTCTTGAATTTAGGCTGTGGGGCAAACCTTGGTCATTTTATACATATAAAAGCATGTCTCAGTTTTCCAAGACACTACTTGACTTCTTAAGGAACTGTAAAATTTGTTAAAGAAATTTGTAATTATAGTCCTTTTAATGGAAAGGAAGACGTCAGGATTGTTCAGTGTGATATATATTTCTGCTGGCTAAGATGTATATTTCTGCTTGCATTCTCAGCTTTAGTTTTAGTGTTTCTGCAGTGTCACATTTAAGTCTTGCAACAAGACAAACACTACCTCTCCTCAGAGCTCTTCTTTATTCTCACCCTTTCTCACCTCTTTTCACCAATATATCACCAATGGAAAATTAACCATTGGATTTCAGAATACATGGAACACCTGGGACACCACAACTCGATAACATATATATTTATATATTTATATATTTATATATTTATATATTTATATATTTACATATTTATATATTATTTATATATTTATATATTTACATATTTATATATTTATATATATATGTCGCTTGTACGCCTTTATGTCCTCTATTCCAGATTTGTTGCTTCACCTGACATTAAATTTTTTTGGGACCTGGGCTGTTCATATTTAGTGATAATGCAGTATGTTTCTCCATGTGGTATATTTTGTGTAAAGCTATTAACTTTCTATGTTTTTGGTATGCAGTTGTTTAATCTGCATTGAGGCATGTGATTAATTGGCAATACAAATTATTTAAAGATTATTTCATTTGGAACCATTTGAGACAAAGACAAAAACTTGTTGGAAAGTGATATTCCTTAGGAGTTGGTGGTAACCAAGGCTACTAAACATCTTTTTCAGTGGCATGGACAGAGAACTGAGGGCACTATTAGAAAGTTTGCAGATGACATCCAATTGAATTGTGCAGGTAAGATGCTGGAGGGAAAGGATGGCATCCAGAGGGACCATGACAGGCTGGAAGGGTGGGGCCATATGAAGGTCATGAAGGACAGACTGGGTGGAAAATGGATTGAGTGGACTTGTGGGACTTTGATAAATGAGAGGCTGGACATAGGCCTGCAGTATGTGCTCACATCCCAGAAAGCCAAACATGCTCTGGGCTGCATCCAAAGCAGTGTGGCCAGCAGGGGAGGAGATTCTGCACCTCTGCTCTGCTGGGACCTCACCTGCAGTGCTGTGTTCCCAGTTCAGGAAAGACGTCATCCTGCTGGATTGAGTCCAGGGGAAGGTCATGAGGATGAGCTGGATTGAAGCACGTCTCCAGGTGAGAGCTGGAATAGAGGTTGAGCAAGTTAGGCTTTTCATCCTGGAGAAGTCCATGGGACCTAGAAGAGGGCTAAAGAGCATGTAGAAATAGGATAAAGAGGAATGGCTTCAAACAGAAAGAGAGTGGGTTTAAGTTAAACATAAGAAATAAATACTTTACTGTGATGGTGGTGAGAAGCCTTGGAACAGGCTGCCCAGAGAAGTTAGATGTGTCACCCCTGGAAGTGTTTGGATGTGGTTTTGATCAACCTGATTTCAATATGATCTAAATCCCATGCAGGGGTCCCTGTCCATGTGGGTTGGACAAGATGGTAGGACAGAGATTCCTCCCAACATAACCCATTCTGTGATTTTATGACATTTGAGATTGTGACTTCTACCTGTACCAAGACTTCATGACTATTGAAATACGACCGGTTACTTTCAGAGTCCAAATACCCCAAATAATCTGGATTAAGTCTTTACTTGAGAAATAATGGGTTTGATTTTAGATGTTTATGAAACAGTTCCCCTTGAAGTCAGTGAACATTGTTTGTCTGCATCTCAGAATAATTTGTCTACCTGGTCACAGTGTCTCAATCCCCTGAAATATGATCCATGTTTTAATTTGATTTTACAATAATTTCTTCTTGAATGGTAGGATTATTTTTTTAAATTGAAAATAATTTGTAAAAATAAAATGTCTCAGCTTTTGGATAAATACATGATTAGGAACTCCATTCATTGCATTCCATGTTTCTTTTTGTCTCTAAAGGGTGATCTGTATGGTCACAGAATTCAGCTTTTTGGCAGAGAAAATTGTCTTGCATGGAATGGGGTGAAACTCTTGGCATATATTTCCTTTTCTAGTATGTGTTTTCTAAATGATAATATTTAATATATGATATATGCATAGTATATAAATGAAAAGTGTGAATTTAATTTTGAGTCCTTAATATAGTCCTTAATAATAAACCCTCTGTAACAATTGAATTTTTTTCAGTAAAACAGTTTGTTCAGAAAAATTAACATTCTTGTGTCTTAAAAAAATCCCAACAAGACAACACTATTGTTAATTGTATTATTGTGTTGAATTTTTGAGATATGCTTAGTGATTCCAGAATACATATGTAGTCTCTCCCAGGGCCAGACTTTAGAAGGGTGAAAGAGGACCATTTTTAACCCGTGGGTGTGTCAAACTTCCAGCTGAATGCATCAGCTATCAAAGATGTCAGACTAAATAAAATCAGAGTGATTGTGGAAGTCCACTTCAGGAATATATGGTTTGAGAAATAGATGGTTATGGTGATTGCTGACTAGGGATAGGATATTTTATCATTTGAAGTCAGAGAAATAATATGTGATAGAAAATAAAGCCCTTACACTGCTTCAAAATGGGAGAAGTTGTATCTTTCTACTGCTACTCTTCTGTTTAGAAGAAATTATGTTTTGGATAAAGTTTTGGATTTTGTATATGTATATAGATGTGAGCTCTTTTGCTGAGGGGGGAATGAGTCACTTGTGAACTGATGGAAAGAATGAAAGGGAAAAAGAAGGAACCTCTGGGAAGGCATGGAAACTTAGTGCTGTGTGATGAACTGGAAGTTTCTTGATCTTGGTGTAGTTATTAATATATTTTGGTTGATGAAACTGTATCTTAATCAAATCTCACCTAATTCTTAAAAGCTAGCATAAAAATAAGAGAGCATGGTCACTGCTGTTTAACTAAGAAGTTGAATTAGACTCATAACTACAGGGCAAACTCTGGGAAAAACATAAACTACTCAGATTTCTCAAGTATTTGTAGCCCTTTGATGGCTTGGTGAACTACTTGTTGGTGACTGTTCTGTACACCTTTGCTGCTGTAGGGCTTTGCCTCTCCTCAGAACTTTATTTTTTTTATTACAGAGGTATGTACTAAAAGGTGCAGCACATGCAGTACAATTGAACAGAAAGTGTCAGACACTGCTTTGTGTTTTGGGAATAGAAAAGGCTGCTTGAAGACAGAGGTGGAAGGGTGTTGGAAAACCAAAATTACTCCTGTAAGTGCTCTTTTTCCAGTGAAATGAATGAAAATTAAGTGGCTTTAGAGATTATCCTTCCCCTCTGGCTCTCCCTCCTGCTTCTTTCTCAAGTGTTCCAAGCTGAGATGCTGGCACAGCAGCTGTTGAAGCTTTATATATCAATAGTAAAGTAATTTCTGCCCTGCAGGGTAGAAAAGGGTGCAAGAGAGACACACTAGCTGCTTTTTTTGACTTGATGTGGTGGTGAGGAGGGGTTGGGCAGATGTAGCTGCTCTTTTTTCTGTATGTTTCTCTTTGTGAATCAGGGAGTGTTGGTTGGTCTGAGGCACATTTGGTGTCACATTCCACTTAAGTTCATGTACCTGAGTTTGTCAACTCCTTTGGCCAGAAAAGGGGTCTTTTTTGTAGTTAACATCTAACGCTTGTACACGTATCAATGTTCTTAGAACACGGTATTATCTGCATTTCAACTCCAAAATTTCTCTTAATTTCATTCATAGTATGTGTAACCTAATAAAATGTCATGTAAGATAAGGATCCACTCTCACATACTATTTATTTATATTTTTAGGACAATTTAATTCTTTAGGATGAAGAAATCTCTTCGGTGTTTTGAGATGTGACTACAATATGAAAATGAAGCAGTATAACTCTTCGAGTCAAATGTTTGCATTACTCCAGAGGCAACTGAACAGCTTATAAATAACCAGCTTTGATAGCTAAGATAGTGGGTTATGCTCCTAAACAAGCATGGCTGCAAGTCTGCCCTGCCCCCAGACTGTATTTCACAGTTTAGGCCAACATGCCGTCCTCTGCACTAGTTATCTGCTGGGCACAGAAGTGTGTGTGGCTTCAAGCAAGCAATAAACTGGGGAGAAAGACAGCTGAGAAATGTGTATTTTAGTACCAGAATTTGCTGTGAGCCCACAAAATGCTGTTCTAAATTATTTTGCTGTAATATGATCCTCTTCTAACAATAAGAAACTTCCCTTAGGTTGCTGTAGGTCTTTCTGGATCCTGCAAAGAACTGCCATTCGTCTCCAAAGGATGAGTCTGAGAACCTCTGTGATGGGGCCTGGATGCATATAGGTGTATACAGTATACAGACTGCTGTGATGTGCAGTGGGCTTTTCTCACACTGCTAAAAGTCATGATCTATAGCAAAGAGTTAATCTCACAGAAAAGCTTGTTCCGTGTGCAGCCTTAGATCTAAAAAGTATAGTAAAGAAGAGCTACCCACTAAGGTGATAAGCTGTGCTGTAAATAAAATACCAATGGCACACAGGAATTAGACTGAGAGAGTGACTGGCAGATGGCAAGACTAAATAGATCTTTTTTAGCTGAAGCCTGAAGCCTTTGTGCAGTTCAATATTATTCAGTAAACCTACCAAGATGGATCTGCTAATCAAGTTTGATACCTGTGTAGGTTCTGTGGCTAATATATTTTGTTCAACAAAAACCATGACTTTGCATAGATGATCTGTATGAATCCATTCAAAGATTACTGCTGAAATTGCAATGGATAAGACCTAAAGGATGCTGTCATTCCAAGGTGAAGATGTAGAAGTGATAGGTTAAAAAAGTGATGATTGAGCTTTCAGTGCAGTTTTGCTGTACTTTCCAGTTTATAGACAGTTAGATAGACATTCACAAATAACTATATAATCAATAGCATCCTGTGTTTTCCTTCATATCCTTTCCTTCCATATCAATAGATATGCACAGAAGACGTAGGTTTGGCAGTCATCGGTATTCTTGTCTAGTTAGGAGACCAAGCTATGGACCTTTCTACATATGTAGATATGGGATAATGCTGGTGGTGGCTTGACCTTGCCTGGTACAATATCTCTTTTTTATCAGTCATCTGGGACTTCTGCTGGCTGCCATGACTTTTTAAAAATCGTGCAGAGTGTCTTGGCCACTACTGTCAGCCCTCAGGACTCTGGGATGCATCTCATCAGGTCTTATACACCTGTGTGCATCTATGATCATCTTTCTGAGTTGCAAGCAGGCATTGCTAGCCCATGTTCAATTCTTCAGCCTCTAATATCTCTGTGTAGGGCTGTTCTCAGGATGTTCACCCTGCAGTCTGTATTGAAACTGATAATTGACCTGACTAAGGCCCAGGATCCTGGAATTGTTCTTGTTGAACATCTTGAGATCTGCAGGGAGCCACTCAAGAGGTCTATGAAAAGCCATTTGGGACTGTGGGAAACCTTCATGCTCAATATTAATTTTCTACTTTTTTTTTTGTTGACAAAATAAATTTATTTATTCACCAATATTGGAGATTCTTTAGTAATGTAGAATGCAACTGAGTGCATAACTTCCTGTAAACAAAAAAATGAAGATGGGCTATTAATTTTGCACTAGCTCTGAGGAAAAAATACTGAAACAATTAGTAATGGCATTTGAACTTAGAGATTAAATGCGCTAGTTTATGGAAGAAGAGGTAATAATTATGTGCCTAGGAAATGCATGTCAGTGTTCAAGAAACTCTGGGGAATTCATGAAAAAGTCAACACTTGAGAGATACGTGCAGCCAAAAATAATCCCCACCAAAATGCAGCTCGGAAAACACTGCTGACTTTTAGGCAGTGTTAGCTCAAGATAAGGCCAGTGACTGTGAAGAGAAAGCCATGGAAGAGCCCTTTCCAGCATAGTTGCTGTTTTACCAAAACAACAAGCTGTAGCACAAGAAGAGGGTAAGGGTAGTAAAGACTGGCAAGCACAATATGGTCTGGAAATGTGTTATTTATGATGGTCTGGTAAACTCACATTGCACTGAAACCGCTTAAACCTATAAGATTTACAATACCCAATCCTAATCTTGTCCTGATGATTGTAGGATTTTAAGGATGCCCCTAGAAAAATCTATGAAGGGATACAGGACATATGACCCTTTTAGCTCATAACCAAGGTCTACCTGCCTTTCTCCTCCAGGTCAGTTTATGGCATCCAGGGAGAAAGCTTGTGATTAGAAATGTAACTGTAAATTTATATTACATTTTAATATTAAACTATTACATTCTGGGACAGCAATGATACTCATTTAATATCCTTTAAAACACTGTATCTATAGTGTAATCCCACTCTAATATGACTTTGTCATTCTCTTATCTCATTCTTGACAATAATATCCTCAGTGTAAAAATACAGTTTCTATGGTAAGAAACAGTCTTTTGATAATAGATGTGCAGAAGGTACACAGAGACCTTCTCACAGTAATTTATTTTTGTTTTGATCTCTTTGTTTCTTCCTGTAACTTTTAATTAATCTTGTTATTACCTCTTTTGACCTGTCTACTTTTAAAACTGCTTTGGGAATGGGCAGAAAAGTCATGTGTCAAAGATGGCTTGGCAGTAAAAAGATGGCTTTTATAAACTGGTAATTGGGAATCAATTTACTTTAAGCTGTGGGCAGAAAATGTAATAAACAATCTGGTCTAGAGGGACAAAGGATTATTTGTTAATAGTATAAAAAGGTCAGTGCTACAGTAATTAAATTAAACCTGCAAGGCATTCCAAGCCGTACTTCTGAATTGTAATATACCAGAAAGAAAGAGAAGGTGCTTGACAACTGTTTTCTGTTGTATCTACCATGGGTCATGTCCTATATAAATGAACATGCTTAAATAGCTTTCTGCTTTAAAGCTTGACATTAAACCTGCAATAATTGATATTATATTTTACAATGCTGTAAAGGCCAAACAGCTCAAAAGTGAAGAGTACATGGCTCTGCACAGAGCCAGGTTCAGAGCAGTATTTCTGTAGCACACACTACATCTACCAGCATCTATGTAGTCTTGCAGCAGCTGTGCCTGTGAAATATTGCACCAGAATCTTGGTCTTATGCACATGAAAAAGTGAGTATCATCCTTTTGGTTGAACTGGTGAATACTAACTGTTGCACCCAATAGATTTTCAGGAATGTTTCTGCTGGAATTAAACTCTGTGTCTTGTGTCATTAAAACCAGAAAATTTAATATTGATACAACTTCAGCGCTTGAAACGACTCTGTTCCTTGGATTTTGTGTTAACTACTGATCTACAAGTAACTTAACAACCTGCAACATGGATAGTTATGAGTGCATGATTTTTTTCTTTGTCCATTTAATATAAAATTGAAGATTTCTGCACCTTATCTGTAGCAGTATTTAACTGAAGACCTTCTGGTTTTTTAATCTTAAAAGAGCACCTCAGGAAACAGATGTAATTAACCTAGGGATAAGGACTGTGTGAGAACACTAATTTACTTATAATTAGTAATATTTTCTTAGTTAACTTTATTACTACTGACAACTACTTTGTTGTAATGAAAGCTTTAATTAGAAAAATAAAATGGGGATGCATTATTTGGCCAGCTGGCCCCAAAAGATGGAAGATTACTGAAGCATGAATCAAATATCTTGTATTATGTGCGTTGGAATTTTTTTGTGATGACAGTAGGACAACTTGGTTCTTGGCTGTATCATGTCTAGGTATGTTCTCTAGTTTACTCCATGTTTCTGAGGACTTCTCTGATTCAAGACCTGTAAAATAACAACAGTTGCTGTTTTGTTTTTTTTTCCCTAGCACACCTGGATTCATTGATAGGGGGCAATAGTCTTAGACTAAGTCATATTTAGGCTTGGTGGGTTTTCTGAGACTTGGTGGTGAAAGGTCGTCTCAAGTTCCACTCTAAAGAACTATCATCTCAAGTGATTTGGTTAGGTTTTCTTTATGAAAAATAGGGGTAAAAAATATTGCCTCACTTCCTACTAAGGATCAGAGGATAGAGGACAGTATGAGGAAAAAGTGCTGTATGAAAAGCAGGTGGTTCAGCTATCAAACCTGAGCTCTAATTTGTTTAATTTGTTTAATTTTCATCAAGAAAATGACATTTCAATTGATCGCATATCACCTGTGAATTTTGCAGTATGTTTTTGCACACAATTCAGAAGTTTCCAGGAACTGGATTTTAAATGGGGAAGCTAACATCAAAGTGACTGGCCATTATAATGAATAAAGTGTTGGGATCTTTGGAATAAATAACCAATCTGCTCAGCATGAACTGTCTGTAATTAGGGAGCGAAGAAATTATGAGGATGTTGTGTATGAGCTTTTTATAAGGATACCAGTCAGGGACAGATTCATAATTGTGGAGAAGTCTCTTAGAAAATAGATAATGAACTTTGAATTTTTGAAAGCAGACAGGTCTTCTGACTGCTGGGTAAGGTTTTTTTTTCTCTAGCTGTGTTTATTTGATATGCCTCTTATGATAAAGCCTCAATGTATTACTCTCATAAAAGAGTAGTCTATATCCAAATCCATAGACTTCTGAGGGACAGGATTGAAGTGTAAAGAGAATAATTACTAAAATACATTGAAATCTTTTCACCTATAAGTTAAGTAGGGTTTAAGTCCATGAGTACAAAGTGAAATGTGTAAGTTTAGAATATCAGAAATGTTCCACTTTGAAGTTTTTTTCTTGATTTATAATAATACATTTGTTCTTGAATGTCAAAGCACCATGTAACTATTGTCATCAAATGGGTTCAGTCCTTAGTTCAACTACTGTTAATTTCTATTTTTCTTTGTATAAGAGAAATGTTTGTAGATGCAGGCTTTCACTGCTCTTCTGTCAGTGCTTGTTGGTGGAAATCCTTGAAAATCATGGGATTGCATGTTTTCCATTGTTCAAAACAATGAACAGTAGTCATGACAG
The DNA here is from genome assembly GCF_963662255.1 of Cinclus cinclus. NCBI lineage: Eukaryota > Metazoa > Chordata > Aves > Passeriformes > Cinclidae > Cinclus > Cinclus cinclus. The sequence continues at coordinate 29,028,613 of NC_085084.1, read as the reverse complement.
AATTGAGTGATGCCAGAATAATATTTCTGACTCAGTATATAGCATGGTTAAAAGCAACAGAAGACCAAAAGATAATTAAGATGTTGAATCTTTCACACACAGCATTAAGAGCTGCTGAAATTGAGGATGCAAAGAAATCTGTCCAGTTTGAAGTATGAGGTACATGATCTATAAATAACAATTGATTAGTTTGCTTGGACAGTGTTTTGAGAGATTGCAGAAGTGAGGTTTCAGAATGATGTCATGTTTACAATATGTGTTTGAAATGTAAGTAGACTGAAGTGGAAGATTTTAACAGCAACAGCCAAGAGGGCATGACCTTAGGTGTGCAGTAGCATGTGCTTTTGTGAGAGCGTGTTGCGTGTGATCCAGGAATGTGCACTTGCAGCCTGGAAATCCATTTGTACACCAGTCTGAAAAATACCTGAACTGTGGCCAGCAGGTTGAGGGAGGTGATCCTACCCCTCTTGTCTGCTCTTGTGAGATCCCACCTGGAGTGCTGCATCCAGCTTTGGTGCCTCTGGAAGAAGAAAAACATGAACCTGTTGAAGTAGGCCCAGAGGAGGGACATGAAAATCATTAGAGGGATGGAATCACCTATTAAGGCAGGCTTAGAGAGTTGGGGTTTTTAATGCCCAGAGAATAGAAGGCTCCAGGGAGACCTTGTTATGGACTTGTATTATACAAAGTGAATTTATAAGATAAAGAGGCTTTTTATCAATGCCTGAGATGACAGACAACAAGCAATGACTTTAAACTGAAAGAGGATAGGTTTGGGTTGGATGTATAGAACATATTTTACACACTGTGAGATTGCCCAGGTGGTATCCCCATGGATAAGGAGATCAAGTGTATAAAAATACTTGATCTGAATTCTGCTTTGCTTGGGAAACAATGACAAGTACAGGCAATATGATTGTGATTAGGAAGACTTCAATGCAGGTACTTCACTGTTACACTAGTATCTGACATGTAAGCATTAAAAGAAATCAGCAAGTTAAATTCATAAGAAATAAATTCTTGAATGAATTGTTTTCCTTGATTATTGTACCAAGATGCTAAAGAATGTGATGCATCTACTGAAACTTGACTTTTCATAGCAAGAAATGGAAAGATTATTGTAAATATTGCTGGAAATTGTGCAAACTATTAAACATAAACAATTTATTTCTAGCTGTATTAGATTTCATTCCTATTTTATATCTTGTTTTTTGATTTGTTTTTTATAGCAGTGCATTGCCAGTTAAAAGAAATGAGAATTGCCTTGAAAAATCAGCTGCTATATAATTGCTGTTTTTACCTTTTCTGTGTGAAAATATGTCCTAGGGAACATGCTAAGTGAAAATGATTTTTGAGCCTTTTTCAAGACTTTTTTTGAGAGCTTTGGTTGTAGATTAGTGACTGTTTCTAAAAGGTCTTGCTAGGAAGCAGAAGCTGCTTCCTTCTCAGCTCTCAATAAAATGTTTTTCTTTTGTCTCTGATTGCTTGCCTGCAGGTACTCATTCCCTTTTTATTTTCTGTCTCCATTTTCTCATCCTATCACAACTCTGCAGAGGGAGATAATGTGCCATAAATGAAAAACTCTTTTGTCTTATACCTATGATGAAGCTGAAAGACTGTATTGTACTGCATCCAAAGTTTACCTGACTCCATGCTGATGAGGTAACACTGTACCAGAAGCCACCTGTATGTACACGCTGTTTAATATTCAAATTTAAAACAAATGTATTCTAAAAAGAAAAAAAAAATTCTTCTTATCCCTGACTTAGAGTGGCTACATGTATCTTATAGTAATTAAAAACAATGTCCTGTCTCCATGGAAGGTGAGGAAGAACTTACAGTGGCTGAGTAACAGCAATCCTTAAATGTGAAGAGACTGTGGGACCAAACTGCACTTTTTCTTGTCTTTATTTGTGTTTTGCATAGAGCTCTTTTTGCATATTTTGGGAATGTCCTTCTGGTGATTTTTAATGATTGTTGTGAATTTTTTGTGTCGCTTAAGGGACTCAGTATGAAGTCACCTGCTACCACACCAAATTCCTACTCCCATGAGGTTTTCTACTTCATTTTAACAGAGTCTTGAAATATGCAGATGACCCTTGAAATTTCCCAAGCACATTTGTTTTTGTTGGCAATACATCGTGTGCTATTATGTATTGCCCCAAATGTCTGTTCCTGTATTTCTGTTCCTGTTTAATTATATGAACTATTCTATACAATGACTTGTATAAATCAGCCTAGGGTTTGCAATTGCAAAGTAGCAATTTTATCTTAAATAAGAAGAGGGTTTTTCTAGTATTGACTCACAAAAATGCAACAAATCTACATGGCTAGCATAGATTTTTATGGCTGGAGAACCAGGAAACAGCAGGCATATATTCCAGGCAATCCTAAACAATAAATATACTGTTACTCATTATTTTGGGGGGACCTGGGGGAGAACTTCTAACCCTTGACTTCAATTTCATGTTTAAATCTCCAGGTCGAATACAGTGAAGACCAAGAGAACTGCAAACAATGAACTAGGAAAAACCACAACAAAACCAGAAAGAAACTTCCATTAGATTATAACTTGTGAGAGTTAAGGTAACATCTGTAGAAAACTAGGAAGATGCCTGAGGCAAGGAAACTATTGATACTTTCAATTTGGCTTATCCATGTATCTGTAGAGAGTTTGAAAATTTTAATTCAGAGGAAAATTCAAGCTTTTGAGCTCAAATACCTATTTTTTTCCCCGGTTATTCAAATTATATTATCTTCAACCTAAAAAAACTTTTTGAATGGAGTGAGAATACTGCAGGACTCCTTAGTGGATTTGAAGTTTAAGTCAGATAAAACTCTGATTTAAATGTGGATTTTGTATATTCAGTAGTGAAAATTGTTTACTATTGAAACAAATATCTAGGACAGCATTTTTCAAATTACTGAGGTTAGCATAAAGGAAGACAAATTGCTTCAACAGGCTTTGAAATCATAGATGAATTAAGAATGTGTCTTGATTTTGTGAAGCTCCACTTTGTTCAATGATATCATTATTGATTGATTGATATTCTGCCCTTTATCTTTACAAGATGTTCTCAGATAAAACAGAATTCAAGGTTGTTCTCCGGGTAAAGAGATCAGATGAGTGTAGAATATTAATTTGACCAAAGAGTTAAGCCAAATGCTTTTTCAATTTTCTTGATGGTGAATCTCCTTGGAAGCATATTTGTAGTGATGTATGATGCCAGGTTTGTGTTTTGTACTATATCACTCAATTGAGTTGTATCACATCAAAAGCTACAAAACATAGAGGCAAAGTCTCACCTTAGGAAAACAGTATACTAGACAAGAGAGATTAATTTAGAATACCTATTTGACTGAGGAGTTAAAACAAACCCATGATCTCTCTGGTCCTGTGTTTAATTGTTTTAGTTCTTGACTAAATTTACAATCCATTCTTACCCAATTCTGCTTTTATCACTTGTTTTGCTGCTTGATAGTGAAAGGCATTTATAAGATACGCCACCCTTCACCTTTTTTGTTTCTGGACACTGCAAATGAAACTGCTGAATGTTGAAGGCACTAACATAAAGTCAACTTAAATTTTGAAGTTAAGGCAGTCATTCTTATTTTCCTTTTCTTTCAGCTTTTCAAATTACTGATGCAATTATTCTCACACTGACCTGACTTTTGAAATTCCTCTCTACAGTTCGACAAGACACTATGACTGCTGGTTTAGTGAAGTTACATGTTCAATCTTTTCTGAGAAGACAACATGGCAGATAGATATAATAGAAGAACTGCATAATATGTAGTTATTTAAGTAGTGGCAAATGTGTAACAACTTTGAAGCAATATTTCTAGGTTGCTCAGAGAGTGCGAAATTTAATCTTCAATGCATCAACATACTGTAGTTAAGTTATCAATATAAGTGTCTACAATTTATCACAGAAAATTCCACAAAGATGACCTGTGGTGATTGTTTCTAGACTTAAAGTGTCACTTTTATTTAACATTAACATGGAACTTTTTTGTTATTTTATTACTATATTGCAAGATGTTAGAACTATTTGCTCTAACATCCTTAGACTTAAAAACTGAATATAGACTTGATTTAGATATCACAGATTAAATTTCATTGGGTTAAAGCTAGAATTTGGCAAAAGTCTATTTGCATCCTGGATGAAAACATGAAAGGTTTAAAATTAAATAGAATATATCTAAAAAGAGAATGCTTCTAAAAATGGCCTTGTGCCATTTTAAAATTTACATCCAAGCAGAAATCTGCATTTGATGATAAACATTATTGATAATGCAGACTTCTTTGAAACCTATTTGGTCTGATTTTTGAGGCCAGATAGCTGTCCTTTATTGTATACTGTAACACTTGGTAGAATTTCATCATATAAAATCCAAACAAAATCTTCACCTCAAGAAAACAGGAGGTTATTCAGCATTTCAGGTAGACAGCTTGCTGTGCAGTGTTTACCTAAAAATGTTCTCTTGAAATTTGCCATCAGCCCCTTTAATTTACAGCATCTGAGGCTAAGTAGTTTCTTCCCCATCATAACCTTTAGCTGATACAATTTGCTTGCATGGAGCACTGATTCTTGGCAAGTAAACTCATTTACCTGCAGACATTTAGACAGAAATGCATTGACTGAGTTTTTCAGCTACCTTTCTTTTTGTGCATCACCTCAAATTTATGCTGCATCATGACATTGCAATATCCTCCAAAGGCAGATGTGGTGAGCAATAGTGGGGAATGAACAGTGAAGTAATGGAAGTCTGGACTTCTGGCAGTGCATCATCTTTTACTGAAGCATGCTTACTTTCACTTCAAGTGCTGGCAAAATATATGGCCTGTGAAAAACATTTCATTCATGATACATAGGGGAAAAGGGATTTTTGTAAAATTCCATTATCTGAGGAGTTCATGGGGTAACTTACCTCAGCTAGCCCTTCACTGCTGGAAATGAAGCCTGCTCTTGGCCAAAGAAGATGGCTTATAAAGATCAAAAGTACTGTGGATGTCAAGACGGTAAAGAAAAAAATAGCTCTTTCCATATAGGAATTACACAAAACAGCTGGCATGAAAGCTCTTCAGCATTTTGTAGAGCTCTCAATTTCTTTACCTCTCTTTTTCATTTATCTGTCTTCCTAAAACATTCTATATTTAAGAGTTGCATTGATATGAGCAGACAACACAGACTGAATCCTGGGACAGACAACTTCATTCAAAACTGGAAATAATGAGATTAAATTCCTTAACCCTTCACTTTTGCAGGTGCTACTCAGTGGCCAGTCCTCTCTTTTCTACAACATAAAACTAGCAGAGAAGTAAGCTTTCCAGTAAGGATTAAATTATAGACTCCTACTACTCTATCAGTACAGACAGAAATTTTCAAATAAATACTGAGTGTAAGTGATCATGTGTTAAAATTTAAGTTTACCTGTGGACGAATTGAGGAATAGTTCCCTTTCAAGTTGTACTACAGGCCTGTAAACTTAAAGAAAGTTGTATCTGTAACTTGTTCATCAATTAAAAAATGTCATAGCCGTATTAAACTTTGATTGTGCCTGAAAATCTAAGTTTATAAATATTGGAATATGCTCTGAAAACTATTAAATTTGGTCTCTGATGGGGCAAGGGAAATGTAATTAAAGTGCAAGTGGCAGATTTCATTATTCATGGTTTGGGATTTTTTTTAAAGCACCCTCTCAGAACCGTCCTTGTATTTAATAAGGACATTAATTGATAAACCGCCACAAAGTCTTAGGAAAAGTTAGCAATTTTGCAGGTAGGAACCAACACCCTCGAATTAACTGGACCAGTACAGACTGCACAACTCTGAAAAATAATGGACTTTTTCTCTGAAATACTGCTTAATAACTAAGCAGCTACCAAGAACCTCTGTAACACCTTTGGCTTCATTAATTTATGAAGTGAGAATTCGGACAGTGGGCATTCAAAGGTCGGAGCACAGTTCAGTGCTGGCATGTCAAAAAGAGAAAAGGTCATGTCAAAAAGGTTTTTGATGCAGCATGAGCTTTAAAAATATATTGTTGCCTCTATAATGAATATCCAACAATGTCATTCAGGGTGATTTTGCACAAAATGTGGCAGATGAATGCCTCCACAAGTATGTATTAACATAGACCCTTTTATAATCTATTTCTGTTTGCTGATTCTTCCTCCAAAAAGTTACACTTACGTGATCTGAGAAGCAACAAGCTCTTCTCTGTCAGACCTCACCCTTTAGGAATGCAGATTTTTTCATATTATTTTGCTAGCAAACAAACACAGATTACTTTACTTAATTTGAGGTGTGTAAGATTCACATGCATTTGACATCACCTCCATTTTAAACATAGCCATAATTCCTGTTTAGATACAGTGCAAATATCTGTGTTACTGCAAACACTGGTTTTATTCTGAAGTATTTATTTAATGTAGCATCCTTTCTGCTCAAAAACTCAAGTGAGTGAGATTTTTCTGCCTGCAAAATAGCACAAACATGTACCCGGGATCTGATTCTTTAAATAGGACAGTAAACTTTCATCCTATGAATTAATGAAAGTATTCAGATAAACATGCTACTCTAGATTAATGCAAAGTTTAATATATAATGTTCTCCTCTTCTCTTGTTCCACTGTACTTTGATTAGTATGGAGTCTATGTACCATGTTTTGAATTAATCTTATTTATCAAATTAAAAAAAAAGGGAAAAGAAAAAAAAAAAGTGTTTCAGTTGGTAATACAGCTTGTTCCACAACTTGCATCAGTTCTAATGTGCGAGACAAAATCCACAAAGTGAATTAGGTGTCTTGGTTATCACTGGCTTGACACTAGCCCTACTGCTAGCTTTTGCCACATCCTCTAACTGGACAAAGAGTTATGATGGTTCTACCTATGGAAGCATAACTGCCCTGATGTAATTTCTCATCATGCCATAGGAGACTCCACTAGTATAAAAATGTCTCCTTAGTCCAAGCAGAATATCCTGTCTGTTATCCTAAGTTAAGATGAAAAGGATGTTTTTATTCTGTAGTAAATGTTTACAAAAGACTTTATTGGCTTAAAGGCATTACTACACAGAGAGTAAATTATAAAGCTTTACCTAATATTTTAAATCATTGCTGTCACTTAACAAGATGTACACAATCATCATTGAGACCACTAATTTTGGAGATTAACTGTGATGCTGTTTGCAAAATGCTTTGACATTGCTGTTGCCAGTATGTAGACACTAACTCTACTTTTATGAAGAGCATCTAATTAAAAATACTGCTGTTACATTACTTGTTATTTTGTGGATACAGAAAATTTATAATATATCATGCAATGTGGACAACTACTCCATATCATATAAGGGAATGATTTTTGATATCTCCCCACTGTCATCTCTATCCCTCAGGTTTCTTGTACGTTCATTAACATTTTCATGAAATCACTGTAGTATTTTGCCACCAAGCACATGACATCACATTTCCCCTTGCTTTCAAGGTCTTCATGTTCTAATATGGTGGTGAAGTCCTACTTGATCTTCTTGGCATAAAATAAGGTTTAAATATCCTTTATATGCAAATGTAGTGTGTTGCACTGTGCTTGCATCCAAAAATGATTTTGGGTTTTTCAGGTTGAATTTAAAGAGAGAATGCTATTTCTTGTGGTTTTTGCTATAGTCTGTCTGTTTAATTAAGTTCTATTTTGTTCCAGGCAGTTCATATTATTCTTCTTAAAAAACATGGAACATTCTGGGTTCTGTAAGACTTGCTTATGCCACAATATCCTATAATGCTAAGCATTTAAACTCTAAGGTGTGCACAGAAAGTATTAACAGTGTATTAGTTGTTTCTAATGCCATTAAACAGTAAAAGGATGGTTACTTTTCCCTTTCAGCCTTCTTTATGACACACATTGTTGAATGAAACGTGGCAAAAACCATACTTTTGCATTCCATCACAGAAATTTCAAGTGACAATCTCTTGAAAGAAGATGTCCAGGTAAGATTAGTCAAAGTATGGGATATGAAACCAGAGTCTAATAAAGAAACTTACAAAAAGTTGAACCAGAAGAACAAGGTTTTCTGTTGTTCTCCAGACTATTTCTGGCTTATTTTTTAATGCATTTAGCTTTGAAATGCAGAAAGGATACCTTGAAAATCAGCACAGTTGTGTAATGTGCTGTCCATTTTAATTTTTATGGAGTTTGGATACTTGTTCCAAAATTGTGCAGCCAAAATTATTCTTTTATGACAAGTATGGACAACACGGGTAGAGGTTTGCAATAGTCTGGTACAAAAATTATTATAATGTTAATTTTGGTTAAGGAACTTTTTAAATGAAACCTCAAAAGATAGCTTAAATTTTGGAAAACTGTGTATCATTAGTGTCATGGTACATAATTTTCACATTGAAAAATCAAGTTTATGTAAATGCACTGCTTCATGAATTATCCAGACTGCAATTCTCTTTGGGTGAGGCATCTACATGTTCTTGGTGACTGTTTCAAAGCCAAATTCTTTCTTGTGATGGAATTTTTTGTAGTAAGAAGTGACATTCTTAAGAAGTATTCATGGAACATTATCTTTTTTTGAAATTTTTTTCAAGAAACTATTTATAAAGTATTAAACATCCTTTTATTTCCAATGGATATTAAGTTGTATGTCACCAAAGTATGCAAGAAGAGACTATAATTAAAATCTGTCCTATATCAAAATAAATACACCATTTATCTCTATGTTAACAAAACTTGGGAGAATTTAAAATAATATTTTAAATTTCCACTTAAAGTTTTGGTTTCCATAAAACTTTTAGATTCACGTGTTGTTCTCAATATAGGTAGTATTTAATTGGTAAAAGATTTGATTACAGGAAAGCATTGCAGTACACAACATGTTGATAATATAAATATACAACAGAATTCAGTCCTAGCAGTTGATACGATCAAGACATTTTAAACACAGATGCCTGAAGCATTCTCATGAAATTTCACTCATAAAAATTATTAATATGTGCAAGTTGCCTCCCTTGCTTGCCTGTGCCCTTTGATAGCATTGCTTTTCTGTTTCAATGTATTTCTTACTTAAAAGATTTCACTGCATTGAATCACAGTGTTTTTGTTATTGTCCTGAATGTACAGCAAAACATCAAGAAAATTTGTTGATAAAAGCATATGATAACTAGATGGCTACAGAAATAACAAAAATTAGAGTAATAAATCAGTTATGGAATTATGTGCATGTGACTAAGAAGAACAATTCATCCTGGATTACTGTCTAAATATTGATACTTTCTGACAGGTCATTTGAAGCTTGATTCAGGAATTTATTTTTGGAATAAATTTATTACAAATATGCTGGGCTGACCTTGGCAAGCCACCAGGTGCCCATGAAGCCATTCCATCACTCCTGCTTCTTAGCAGGAAAGGGGAAAAAAATAAGACTAAATGCTCCTGAGTTAAGGTGAATGTGGTTGAAAGAAACACAAAGGCTGCATGTGGAAACAAATCAAAGCAAAAAGACTCATTCCCTGCAGCAAGAAGTTAGGTCCAGTCATTTCCTGGAAAGTAAAGTCCCAGAATGCATAGGAGTTGCTTCATAGAACAACGAATAAGTTCTGCCACCTACTCCCTTTGTTCAGTTTTATGGCTCAGCAAATGCCACGTGGTATGGAACATCCCTTTGGTCAGTTGGGTTCAGCTGTCCTGGTATGTTCTCTCCCAAATTCCTGTTCATTCCCCACCCACAGGCCTTGAGGAAGTTGAGGAGTGAAGGATGACAAAATGGCCTAAATGCCATGGGAGCATTTCTTGACAGGATCTCAGACACTGATGTGTTATCAGCAGTGTTCTGGCCACAAATTCACAGCAGTGCTCTGTGAAACCTACTATGGAGAAGTTACCTTCATTCCAGATAGACCTAATGAAATATTAAAAACAAATGTGGAGATAGATTTTCTGAAAATTCTAGACTGCATCAGTTCTCAGGGTCAAATATTCTCTTGATTTTATTTATTAATTTTTTTTTTAAATGTAAGACAGAGTTTTTATATATATATATATATATATATAGTGGATTTTCCAAGTTTAGTTTTGGAGTTTTAAAGTGCCGTGCATGGATGTTTTACTTAAGCCTGAAGAATTCCTTAAGCACTTATTTTTATAGACTGTATAGGTAATTTGTTTCCTAAAGTTCATGTCTTGTTTATATTTTGTCACAGTTTCAAATACAAGTATTTTTTTTTTGTTCTGAGGTTTTCAGGAATACATTCAATTATATATTTTAAGATACAAGTCCCTATTTAGCTATTTCAGTGTGATTGACTTGTTAATTTTGTTGAAGGAAAATTGAAAAACTTGAGTTGAAAACTGGAAGAATTTCCTTGGACTTCATAAATTTTTAAGAGAAAGTTTTTCCTTCTAGGGATTGAAAATCAATAAACCCAGCAAGAATAACTGTACTGGAAAGACTATTTTTGCAGCAAAAACAGTTGAACTTTTTAGTTCTGTATATTTTGCAGAGGTTGAATACAGAATTGATCACAGCTATAAACTTTGTAACTACCTGATAGTAGTTTACTGACTCTTCCTGAACCACTCAACAGTGTTACATTTGTGGGCCTCTCATCTAGGTCCAATTATTTTTATATTGCCAAAAGAGGAAAATGTTTTGACTTGTGCTGCTTGAGTTGCCTCTGACAAATTTAACTGCCCGTGGGCCTAGTGGCAGGTAAGTATGAAAAGGATTGGCACAGGAGGTGAAAACAGCAGAATGAAATCTCCTTAACATTACTATGTAGAAAATGTTGACAGTCAGAAAATTTTGGCACCAAAAAATGGTGCTCATGCTGCAGCATTACAGACATAAGAAAGACTGTCTTTGTGGTGTTGTACTTGTGATATGAGAGTGTGTTTGGCCTGAGTTCAGAATCCTGAAGGGTTTTTTTGGCTTATAGAAAAAGTACTAGTGCCACAATGAATCCTACCTTACATTCTGTGTGTTTATATATGCAAGTGATTACATATGTAGCTTAATGTAAACAAAAAAATGCTGTAAAACTTAAGTGGCTGTTAGCTTTAAGTCATGTGATGTTTTCAAGGTTGTCGATAAAAATACCTGTGCTGAAGACAAGTGATCTCAACAATTAGATGTATCACCTGACTACTGATTAATCAGATGCTTTCTTCTGTGGGCCAAAGCTTTTATCTTTTTGACAGTACTCTAGGCTCTATGTTTCCATATTCTTTCTTTCACATCACTTAAATTACAAAATAAACATAACAATACTGTCTAATATACCTTGTTTTTTTTAAGAGATGCTTGCTTAAATCACTTCCCTTTTCCAAAATGTGGCTTCCATTTTGGTGTCTAATTACTTGGGAGATTGTATTTCAGTGAGCAATTGCTGACTCAAAAGACTTACTTTCATATTCATGGTTCATTACATACCTGTAAATCATGCAATAAAAACAGTTCAAGAAATTATTTGGTAAAAATTATTTGAACCAGCAAAAGAAGAAGAGCTAATAATAGAAAAATTAAGTAAAAAGGTATAGTATCCTCATGTTGTTGACAGTGGCTGGAAAACTAGGCATGAAAATTAAAATCTCTTCTGCTGTTCATGGAAAATAGATGTTTCCTTTCATCCTTCTGTCTCCCTCTTTGTTTTGGTGACCGTTGGCTTCTAAGTTAAACCAGTTCCCCTTTGACTGATAACACTGTATAAATTGTGCATAGCAAACCTGCTATGGAAATTCTTTTACAGCACATATGTGTGGTTCTGCAACTGCAAAAATTATGGGCCAGAGCTCAGGATATATATGTGCAGAAACATAGCCACAATGTCTCAAAATTATAGGATACAAAAGGGAGTGGAATAATTGGAAAAAATTAAATATCACAGTGTATGTTGAATTTCACCTGGTATGTAGCACACTGAATAAACAATTCAGAGAATCTAGGAATACTAGAATAAGTATTTTTGAAAACATTCTCTTTCCCAGAGAAAATTATTTTAGTGGATTTCAGCCTGTGAAAGTTTTTCTAGTAGGTGTGTCAATGGCTTGGTTACAGCAATTTGACGTATCTGAGCCAGCTTTCAATACTTAGCTATTACCTGCAACATACCTGTGACAACCCACAGCTAATTCTAAATAGCAAAATATTCAGGGAAAATATTTAGGGAAGGAAATAAATTGTTCTAAGATTAGAGATATGCCTGAAGTAGTAAAGATACCCAATTTAGTTCATATTTGTTGAGTGATTTGAGAGTGTCACACAGATGTTGTGACCATGGTGAAACTAAGATAATTCTTGCTGGCAAATTGCAGATGTATAGGTTTCATAGAGGGAGTGTTGGATGAAGAACTTTCTGGATGGTCATGTCCAAAGAGCTACAGTAAATAGATGAGTGTTCAAGGGAAGAGAGGTGAATGATGTTCTCAAGGTCCTTTTGGGGCACATACTGCTTAACGTCTTAAACAATGGCATCAACAGCAAGATACAGTGCACCCTCAACAAGTTTGGAGATGATGTAAAGTGGTGTAGCTGACACACACTAGGGAAGGGGTGGCATCCAGAGGAACCAGGCTGGCTTGAGGAGTGAGCTCAAGGGAACCTCATGGACTCCAACAAGGCTGAGTACAAAGTGCTGCATCTGGGTCAGAGCAATCCCCAGGATCACGACAGGCTGGGGGATGAATGGACTGAGAGCAGCCCCATAGAAAAGGATTTGGAGACTGGAGTCTTCATCCAGTCTGTGGATAAACAATTGGACATAAGCCAGCCCTGTCTGTACACAGCCAAGGCAATCACATCTTGACAGAACCAAAATAATCATGACCGTGTTGAGGGAGGTGATGGTATAGTTCTGGGCTTGGTAATTCAAGGTATGACGAAGAAGATCCAGACAAGGACACAAAGATGATGAAACAGGAGCATTTCTCTTGTGAGGAAAGTCTGAGGGATATAGGCCTGTTAGCCTGGAGAAGAGGCAGCTGAGAGGGGATCTCATAATTGTCTACAAATATCTTAAGGACAGATGTCATGAGGACAGGCTCAGACTCTTCTCAGTGAAACCCAAGGACAGTAGAAAGGGCAGTAGGCACAAATTGAAACACAGAAAGATCCACCTGAATATGAGGAAAACATTCTTTACTGAGTGACAGAGCACTGAAACAGGCTGCTCAGAGAGGTTGTGGAGTCCTCCCTCTGGAGATATTCAAAACATATCTGGGCATGATTCTGTGCAACCTGCTGTAGATGAATCTGCTTTATCAGGGGAATTGGACTAGATGATCTCCAAAGCCCTCTTCCAACCCCAACCATTCTGTGACTCAGTATGTTTCTGTGTGACTCTTCCCCACTATTCCATGCTTGGGAGTCTCTAGGTTGAGCCCAGATGTTGTGGTTTTTCCAACACTGGAAGTGTTCAAGGCTAGGTTGAATGGGGCTGGGAACAACCTCATCTGCTGGAAGGTGTCCAGGCCTGTGGCAGCAGGGTTGGAAGTAGATGAGCTTTGAAGGTCCCTTCCAATAAAAATGTTTCTGTGATTCTATTATTGCATGAAAATATTAGTTCTGGGAATTATTTTCATGCATAACCCTCATACATCCTCTACAATTTTGGAATTTAGTGCTATGATCACCAGCTTGCTTTATTTTAATATGATCCTACACTGCATCGTGTAAAACTATATGCTCATTTTAAATACTGCTTTGGCAAGGAAGGTCCTTTATGTGTAGAAAATTATTTGATTTACTGAGGATAATTTGCCTTTGCAATGAGAAAAGAAAACAGCAAGTCTTTAAAAAAAAAATTTGCAAATACTTACCCTTACACTTCAAACTCAAAACTGCATGCCAAATTAAATGAAATACTAAAATGTAAAACTTAAAGTCAACATATACAAAAAACAATACAAGACTCTGATATAATATGTCATGAGTTGTAAAAGATTGTTACTTTGTTTTGAGGAAACCATGCAGACTATTAAAAAGACACCAATAGAAGTTATAAAGCTATGTTTTTCAGCTTATTTCTTTCTAGTCAATGACTTTCACCACCAGAGCCTTATCTGAATTATAATAAATTATCTATTAACTCTATCATCTTAACTTTCAATTATTTTACTACAGAAAATTAGCAAATATAATACCTGCTGCAACAGTTTGTGATGTGATGTGGATTTTTTATTGTTACCGTTTTGAGCCGCAGAACACATCATGTCCTTGCAGCTGCAAATAAGCCAATTCTTCTCTCCCTGGGACATAATTTAAAAATTGCAGACATTCAAATCCTAAGAATATTGGGAATCAGTTTGGTAAGAAACAGTGGCAGCTAGTAAGAAAATGAAACTGGTTAAAGTGTGCAGGACAGTAAAGTAATGTATGACAGGAGCAGAGGGTCTGTTTTACTGTATTGACTGGTCAGGCAGGTTAAGCATAAGAAGCTGGGCTCTAGCTCAATTTGTTATATTTAATCTTGACTGATAATATAATTTTCTTAATGGGAGTTAATGAGCTCAGTAAACAAATGAACTAGTGTGTGTAATAGAAGGAGCAGCCTCTATGAAGATAGACTGAAGAGCAAGAAAAACACATTACAGTGTTTCAGGTCTACTTGCCCATTCTCTGTAATACCTGTTGGCTTGAATAGACTGCCCTAGTAGAAGTCCTGTCTTTCTGCACTGTGTATGCTTCAGGTTGTTTCCATGGGCTAGTGCACTTTGTGAAGGGCAAGAACCCCTGTCCCCATTACATCTGCCTCGATGTGCTGAGGGATCTCATGTTTCTCCCCTATTAATTTGTTCTGTTTATTCCACTAGAAAGATACTGCACATTTCCTCTTAATTGAAGGTGAACCTTATTTCACTTCTCTATACATTTAAAAAACTCTGGAGTTTGAGGCAATGTTTGTAAATAAATGCAATTTCTTTTTCATAGGAAAATGCTATAGCTAGAAAAAAATCATTCACTCTTTTGGGCACATAGGCCTTTTCTAACATATAAGTTTATTTTTCTGCATTTGACTTGGTATTGATATCTTTTCATCTCAACCAGCATAAAAATAGTCCATATCCATCTCTCCTTAGGTTGTTTTCTTAATATCTCAAAAAACCCCCATGGTGCTATGCTTTTATTGTTGATTCACCTGTAGGTTATCATAGAAATTCATACATCTTATTACTGACAGTTTATTAAGATATTCCCTAGGCATAAACATGATGGGAGCTATTATTTTAAGGTGATGTCTCTTCCAGATTGTACTGCAGGAATTAAGGGAATCTGTCTGTGCCTAATCTATTGAGCCCAAAATATTTTGCTCTACTGGTTGTAGCTACAGTTTCCTGAATGTCTATCACTCCATGGGTATATTTGCTATCTATTAGCATATGATTTTTTTAGAGGAATATTTTTCATCCGGTAATGAATACTTATCTGCCAAAATATGGAAATACTAATTTTCACATTTTCTAGTGGTGAGTTGTGTTTACTTGTATAATTTTCTCTTTGATGCAATTATATGAATGATTTGCTGATCTTGTTCTGTATTCTACAAAGTGATGGGTCACCTTGCTTTTGCTTTTGTTCTGGGCTGATAGTGCACTTAATGGTAGCTTTCAGAATTTGTGTGCTTTGTAGGAGGGATGAAGTTGAATATCTGAAAAGTAATGTAATGCTGGTGAGGAATTTAAAATAGAATTCTCTTCATGGAGTCTTGATGCTGTTGTCCTCTGCTGTGTACCAATGTACTGCCTGGCAGAACTGAAAACGTTAAAGAAATACCAAAGGGAAGGTGACACTATTTAATTTTTCTATGCTTCATCTAATAGGCATTCTGTCTGCAAGAACAAGATAGAATTCTCCTTCGTCTCACAGGACATAGAAATTTAGATTGTTCAACATGGATACAAACTTTGCTGGATCTAAATCCTTGAAATAGATGTGTGTCATCTCTCTGAGGAGTTGGATCAATTTTCCACTGCTTGTGGTTTTATTGCCAGACTAACTACTGGTCAATCATTCTAAAATTACCTGTTTAATCTGAGATTTGCAGGTTCATTTCATAAATTATGTTTGTGAACAAAGTCTATGTTATTTTTCTCAGTTCACCACATAAAGAGAAGCCTATTTTCTAACTGGAGTATTTCTGTTTCCAGGAGCCACAAAGAACAAGATGGATTATTTTATTTGTAGACTAAATAAAATAATTTTTATTGGTTATATAAAATGGTCACAATGCAGGTTAAAACTAAATGTTCATACCATGTATACAATATATATTCTTGTGTTGAGGATGCATTTGGAGAGGCATACAGAATTTAGAGACATTCTACATATAGTATAAACTATGAAGTGCTCCAAGGATAAATTAATTTGAGTAGGTGCAGTTATACAGACCCACATAGCAATGTAATATTTCTAAAGATTATTTTACTGTACAGTAAATGCAAACTTTATTAATTAGTTACTTTATTTAAAAAATAATGTTTAAGCATACATATTCTTGCCTTGTTTCATAAACACCTGTGGATATAAGTCACTAATTCTCATCAATAATGACTAAAAGAATCTGTTAGTTTTGTATTAGTATTATTTTTCTACAGATAAATAAAATAAATGTCATTCTGTAGATGCAAGGAGAAAGTGAAGTGTGAGAAGGATTGAAAATCTGGCAAACTTACTGAAAGATTATTGACAAAACTGAACTGTAAAGCATTCTTGATATGACTGATTGCATGAAAACAAAACTATTTAAACAAATGAAACATTATGATTGATTTGACAAATATGTTGAATTTTCAAATTCAGAAAAGAAAATACATGACTGAGAATGCAGTGAAGATGGATGAATTAAACTCTTTAACCATGTCCCAGTTGTATGACAAGATTCTCTGAAGGGAACTGGTAATGCCATTATCTATCAAAATGCCTAGTCTCTATTTTTGTAGAATACATAATACCAGATGTAAAATACAGTCTGGAAATATCCCAAACAGGAGACCAATTAAAAGCTTCATCATGGGTAAAACTGTCCAGAAATAAGAAGAACAAAATGAGAATTCCTAAATTCTACCTCTCTGTGTATTAGACAGTAATTAATATCAATACAAGAGACAGTAAGAATGTAAAGTGTCCTTAAAACATTTTTGTAATATTTAACCCAAACAGAATGCTTTAACTCTGTAATGTGCTATGTATTTCTTACTGTGAACTGGTTCTGTAAAAAAAGGTAGGCAAAACATAGATTTTATTATACATGCTAAATACAAGTAACATAAATACTGATAGATTTTGTGGAGGACATGTATCTGGTCTGGTCAGAGTGCATGCAGCTGAGGGTCTGGGGAAAGACCTCACATCCTCTGATAGTCTGGAATTAAAACTGGACAGATAATTAGAGTTTGCTGGGTTGGGTTGTTAGATTAGTGCTGGTTGTCTCTGATTTGGAAAACTAGCTACGCATGATGAATGGTGTCTGCAGGCAATTACAGAGAAGCAGAGCAGACTTGAAAATAAGATGGAATAAAAAGTATTGTGGATAAAGTTTTTTGAAAACTGCCATGTTATGGAAGCTGGGTAAACGTAGAGGTGTGTATTATTTAAATTTGGGTTGATATTGACTAAATCAAAATGAAAACATGTAACAGCTTAGACCTGTATCTCCAGCTGTAGAGGTGTTGCCCTGTCCAAAAAAGTTGAACAGCTGTAGATTGCAGCACAGCAATTTTGAGCATGTTTAAGGGCTCTTGGAGCCTGTATTTGGAGAAAAGAAGAACCAAAGTTCTTGGACCAGGCAGAGGTGGGGGGAAAGAGAGAGTGAGAAAGAGAGAGAGAAAAAAAAAGAGAGAAATGGACGGAGGGGGTTCTTTGGGTAGTAAGATTCTGGAAGTTTGCAATGTCTTCACAGCCCCAGCCACTTGGGGTTTCTGCCTGGAGCTTCTTCTGCTTTTGTTTATACTGCTTAGTGTGGTCAACTTCCTCACTCACAAGGATGTATTTCAGTCACATGCAGCAGTGGCAATCAGCAGTTTGTCCTTGGGCCTCTGTTTTCAATCTCATTTATGTTTTCAATGCCTTTACTACTATGTGCTGAACTCCATTTCATAGGAAGATATATCTGGTACCAAGGTACCCATTGACCAAGTTCTCAAGATGAGTTGATAACAAGCAAAGACTGGGGAGGAAAAATATAGCAGATGGCAAATTCAGCCTAAGGCCTTTGGCATGTTAATACCAATGGCAACATCATTGTTAATAGGAAAAGTCACTTGCTGTTTTTTTTAGGTTACTAATCAAATAGAGTATTAGGCTTCTATCAATTTCCTCAGTATCAGCAATAAAGGTAAAAGCAAGGTCCTTATGCAATACCAGGTCTCTAGTTCTGTAGACTAGACTATAGAATTCTTCCATTTTACTTCCAAAAAACTTTCATGGGCTATTTCATATTAATATCTTTTTTTCCAAGGAATTAATTGTCAAGATTTTTTTTGAGACAATGTGTTGACACTTAACTGTGAAAACATGCACTCAGTTTATGTAAAGTATGGGTTGGAGATGTCATACTTCCATTTTGGGGTGATGATGGTTGAATAAAACATCACAAAATAAGTCAGTATTTATTTTAACATTAAATTTTCTTGGATATGTACTTCCAGAATATTTGATGCTGGTGTGCTACTAAAGGCTCAGACAGCTTATTTTCACATATATATTCAAGTGTTCTTTAATCTAATTACAGCAACTGTGAATATGAATACAATATACTGATATTGATAGATAGGTAGATGAGATAACTATCTCCAAAGACCAAGAGATCCTGCCTTTTAAAGTGGCTAATACTTTTCTCTAAAACTTTGCCTTCTTTCAGCTCTAACCAAGTAAAAATCATGCATGTATGTGTGTTTATATAGTATGTAGTCTGTTGCAGAGACAGTCCAGACAGTAATTTTTTACATTTTGGTTTTGGATGGTTTAGTTTGATTTATTTGGCTTAATTTCATTTCACTCTGCTTTGCTTTTCTTTTTTTCCCATTTTGTTTCAATTTTTTTTTGTTGGACCTTGTTGCTGAGTTATAGTAAAAATATCTCTTGTTCTGCAACATCAGGATATAGGAACCACTATGTGGGTGTAGAAACTAGATTATCAGTGTTATTATACTAAACAAACACAGTTGTTTCTTTTTGTGAGAAAATATGAAGCTTTCTCATTCAACATTTTAGTGGCATCTACAACACTTAAAGACAATCTAAATAGCTATCTGGAGTCTCAGTGTAATAAAATCTCAAGCAAACAATCCATTAGTGATAAATGATAGCACATTCCACTACACAAGAAACAGCATTTTCTGTTCATCTCCTTACACGGGAAATTGTTACTATTTTTGTTTAAAGAAGAAGCCATTCCTATGGAAAATTTTTGAAAATGTTAAAATTATAAAAAGGGGTATATTCATTTAACAGTGCTTTTATCCATGGATAATGAATAAAAAGTGCCTCATGTCAGATGATACCTGTAACTTAATATTTTGTGAAGGGATAAAGTTGAATTATTCACTGCTTTGAATATGTCATGTCCTAATAATTTTTTCCCAAGTGTTTCTGTTGAAGATTAATAATATAAACAGGTTGGTTCTTTCCAACTTCTATTAAAAAGTCCATCAGTCACAAAACAAAGTCAAATTCATGTTAGTGTTATTGGTGCATCCATTGAAGAATTATTAAAATTTCTGTCATTTAAAACATATTTATAAACTCATATCTCTGATGTTGTGGAAGTATAACATTCTTCACTGTTTGTTAATCTGAAAAGTGATAAGTGGGATGCGTGTGTCACCCTGAAATACCACAAGCCAGAGGATGGGAATTTCATCCTTGATTGCTAAGTACCATCAAGGAAATTTTTAAATACAATTTTACTTTTGGTGAAGTGGAACAAGTCCAAGGGGCTTGAGGGAGAGAAATGCTCCTTTCTTTCCTTCAAAGAAGTTATTTTGCAATAGTTTTATTTTACATATGCTGATAGATCTGAATAGTTTGAAATCAGAACTGTTCTTACAGACTGTTTGCATGACAGCTGCCTTGCTAGCTAGCAACCAGTAATAAAGTTAATGGTCATGGTCTTTTAATTCTAAAGCTTTTCTAAAGCATTAGCTGAAGGCAGAAGTACTCGAGGGATCTGACACAGAAAGGGTGGAGGGGTCAAGCTTCAAAGTGATCGGAGAATTGGTTGTGATTTAACTGTGATAACATCTGACCTGAGCAGAATAAACATGCAGGGAAACTTGATTTGGGCTGTTTTCTGCATATGAACAGACCTGAATATTTACTGACTGCATTATTAAAATGTGCAGCATGTTTTGTTGTGTATCCTGACTGACAACACTCTCCAGTTCCCCTGCTTCTGTTGCTCTATCTTCTTTCTTTGTTTCTCGTGCAATGCCATTCTTCTTATGCTTTACTTACAGACATTTCTAATTTCATTGTCACCCCCCACCCCATTCCTCTCCTTTTTGATTCCTAGTGACAGGATCAAATTTTGTTAATACTATGGCAATTTTGAACAAAGAGATATGTAAACATCAAATATGAAATTTCATTTGATAGCTGCACACTTTTGAAAATTTGGAACTGAGTTGATTTGGAGCACAGTAATCACAAGCCAGTTGATTGACTCCACCATTAGCTTCTTCTTACAGATGATGCATGCATGCTGAATGGAAGTTTGATTTGAACTTTCATAAGCTTTTGGTGACTTTGTTTCACTACACAGTGAAAATTACACCAGACTAGGGCAGCATCACTTTTATATGCAATCCAGGAGTAGTATGCAGCTTGCTTGTGAGGACAGCACCCAATCAAGTTTGAGTTGCATTAAGAAAATTATAATATTAGATTCTCACAATCATTTGATAATAGAATTAGACATTTAAATAAAATTGCAAGGCAGTGCAAGTTCAGTTAATCTTTTGTCATTTCCAATATTTCCTGAAGGAACTTTCATCTGTAAGAGCTTTTGCTATCTGAAAATCCAAACCCATAATCCAACCCATTTCTTTCCAAACAATGAATACATTTGACATTAACTCATTAATGAATTCATTAATGCAGCACTCTTTCAAGGATTGCAAAACTTAAGTAACTTTTTTGCATAATTATTAAAAAATCTATGATAAATATGATTGTAGCTTCTGTGTAGTTGCAGAAAACCACTTTAAAAGGACAACAATCCTACCACTTCAAAGTTAGGCAAAACTGCTCATCCATGGCATTCCATTTTTTTATCTTTGTGGTGTCATGATGATACAAACTTCTATGCACTTGCGAATAATCAAACAATTTTCATTATAACTCTACCTGAAATTCAGCTGAGATAGGTAATTTCTGTGAAAAAATGTATCACAGAGGCTGGAGTACTAACTTAGAGTAGTAATATGCAACTGAAAATAGTTTCTTCAAATAAGAAGTACTTCATAGGTTTATTGACAAATCGTGTTGAGATCTTTGTTGATGATAACTCTTCACTCTTTGTTGGCTTCAGAAATAGATCTTGGGAAAAGGACCCTGCAGAGGGAGTCAGATCCCAACTGAGCATCTCAAGTAGTTCTAGAACCATGGAGATAAGATCTGTTCCTTGAAGGGCCAAACAAAGCTGTTCACAGTCAAGAGATCAAAATAAAGTAAGATTAAATGGTATTAAAATGCTCAGACTCTACTGACAAAAATATCTATGGATTTAGAATTTGAAGACATCATAGATAGTTTAACCTGCACAAAGAACTTGCACCCACTTAAGCAGTGATGTTGTAAAGCACTATTTCCACTATTTCCACTTCTACTATGTTTAAGCTGTGCAAAGATGCTTGAGGAAGACATTCCAAAACTTATTTTCTCCTGATCTTTCCTCCTTAAAAAGAATATGTACTCAAAAAAAAAAATTGTGGATAGAAGACATTTTCATATTAAAAAACTGGTATGAAATTTTTACTTGCCCTTCTGTTTTCAGCAGAATTCATAGAACTTGTGACACTAATGCCTTGAGAAACTGTTTTCACTTCAAGCTGGATTTTTCCAAACAATGGAAACATATCTCTGACACTGACTTGAAGCACAGATTCCCAAAGATATTTAGAATCTTAATGACCAAATCAAGGTAGGTACTTCAATACCATTAGCAATCTCTGATTCATAAGACTCTTTGCTTTAATGAAACCATAATTATTATAGCAGAAATGTTTATTTAAATGCACACAGACATTGCATTATAAATATTACATTCAGAGTAGCTGAATTCAGGTTTTTATAATGCCTGTAGTTAAATAATCTTTCTTCCTATTTTCCCTTTTACTTACCACAGAGATGTTAGAACCGGTATTTAATCTCTTTCTTCAAGGTTCTTAATTTTGTGAATGTAGGTAGTATTTCTCACAACAAATAGAAAAAATGAAAGATGAAAATGAAAGCTAAAACCATTTGATGTAAACTAGTTTAACTAATTTAGCCAGAATATCTAAAATAATTAAGACAAAATGAATGTTCTGTGTAAATAAAACAGCACTTAAAAATTAGGATATCTAAGGATTGGGATGTACTAAAGTAGGACATCTCAGCACATACACGTAAGTTTTATTGCAACTATATTGCAGGAGGATACTGATGCAAGTTTTTGGTCAACTACTTTCTGTGCAACACAGTGAAATTTAAAAGGAACTTGATCTTCATCTCCCACTTCTTGAAAATTTTAATGTAAATACTGACTGGTTGGTTGAGCTGGTGTCTCTGGACAATTACACAAGTCCTTTAATCATGAGACCTGGTAAGCAAGGAGTATATTAATATAACAGAGATAAGTTGAGTTTATTGAATGGTGTTCATTGGCAAATAGATACCAAGTATTGCTCTTTATCAGGAAATGTAGGATCTGAATATTGGTACTGACAGGTCTTGTAAAAAGCCCTCTTTTGGACATGGAGATAATACTGACATAGCTGTCAAATCTGAACTAGAGAAGACAGAGTGCATCTTGGATTAATGGCTAATGGCCACAACAATTAGGGAGAAGGAAAAATCTGAAAGAAAGTGGTGGCTGGCCAGAGAACCTTTCTTACCTGAACTTTTATCTTCCAGCAATATACTTGCTATATTTTCTCTTCATTCCTCTGCCAGACCCATGTGCAGAACCTATCACCTGGCTTTCTTATACTTCATGAGGCTCATTCAACAGGCCTGTCCAGGATGTTCCAGGGGCACATCCCTTTCCTACAGTGTGTCAGCTGCCCTAGTCAGCTTGACATCATCTTCAGGCTCGCTGACAGTGCACTTGATCACGGAATTGTAGAATGGTTTGGGTGGAAGCAACCTGGAGATCATGTTTTCAACCATACTGCCGGGGACACTTTTCACAAGAACAAATTTCTCAGAGCACCATCCAGTTTGGCCTTGAACACTTCCTGGGATGGGCCATTCACAGTTTTTCTGGATAAACTGTCCCAGTGCCTCACTACTTGCACAGCAAAGAACTTCATCCTGATATCTAATCTAAACCTACTCTTTTTTAGTCTTAATCCATTCTTCCTTGTCCTGTCACTACATGCTCTTGTAATATAGTCTGTCTTTCCTGGTGGTTTCCTTCAGATGCTAAAAGGCTGCAATTAGGTGACTTCAAAGTAGTTTTTTTTTTTCCCCAGGCAGAGTAAAACCAATTCTCTCACCCTTTCCTTGTGTAAGAAGTGCTCCATTTCTCTAAATCCTACTAAGTCTAAATCTGGATCCTGTTATCTATGCTATTGATGAAGAAATAAAACAGCAATTGTCGCACTCTTGAGAGATAGCAATTGTTACTGGTTTCCATTTGGAATTTGAGCCATTGACTTTATTTCTCAGAACGTGGTCATCCAGCCAGTTCCTAATTCATCTAACAATCCATCTGTCAAGCCCATATCCCTCCAAGATATGGCCAAATTCTTGTGGAGAGCCATAACCAAGGGCCTTGTGTAAGATGAAGTAAATGACAAATTCCTCTTCTCAACTGATGCAGTGACTCCACTGCAGAAGATCGCTGGGTTAGGTGGACATAATTTGCTGTTGTTGAAGTCCTGTTGGCAGTTCTTACTTTCCTCCCTGTCTTCCATATTCTTCAACATAACTCTCAGGAAGATCTGCTTTGTGATTTTACCAGAACATAACTGAGGCTGACTGGTCAGTAGCTTTCAGGGTCCTCTTTCTCAACTCCTTTAAAAAATGGAATGAGTGACTCTTTTGGTCACTGGGGACTTCTCCTGAGTGCCAAAACTTTTGAAGTATGACTGAGAGTGGCTTTGCAAGCACACTAGCCTATTAACAGGATTTCTGTCTATGCACCCATAAATTTTGCAGCAGTCTTATAGTAATGCAATTATATGTATAGCTTTCTTACCGTACTTAATTTACTTAGATTTATCAGGAGACCCAAAGGTGAAGTACATTTATACAGGCACACAGAAAGACACTAAGTGCATAAGCCTGTTTTTCATACGAAGCCAGGTAAAAAATGTATTGTAAGAAGTTCATGGTGAAAAAATGCAGTCTTCCTGAGACAAAAGTAATAGATTTCACTGGTCTATTTTTTCCCCCACTCCTTTTTACTTTGAAACAGAAACATACATTCTTTTTGACTTTTTCACCTTTCAGGCAAGTATGGACAGCTTTTATAGACCAGTATAATTTATCCAAATTCCATGTTAAACTTATGTGTAAAACTGTCAATAAGATCATTAAAATATTGACAAATGTTGTTCTTCCTGTTCCCCATTTAAACCAATGTTCTAGTATGAAATGAATTTTGAAAGAGCCAAATATGATCTGAATTATTTTCTCAATTAGGTGGAATTGGCTAACAATGATAGAGTATTAGATAATAGTTTTTGTTTCAAAAATATATGCTCAAATTGATCCAAAATATAAAGTATATTAAAATGTGGAAGGTTAATATATTTATACTGCATTTAGTTGGATTTACTTATCAGAGAAATTGCTTATGTGTCTTTTCTTTGCATTTGTGTAATTCATGTTTCATTTCACATGTGTATTCTTCAAAGCAGGTATCTACAATGCTGATAATGATTAGATGCCAATAGAAATTGAATGTTACCATGGTAAGGTGACAGAAGTTTCTGATGCGATTTTTTCCCAAACCATTCTGTCTATCTACTATATTGTAGAATTTGATGGACTTTAAAGATGTCCTTTTTTTCATTAACTTTTCAAGGATGAACCTGGCAGGCTTAAAACATACCTAGTTTGTTATGTTTTACATAATTTGTCGCTGCAAATGTGGAAGTACTTATTTACACTCTGATGAGGGCATCTGCCCAGCCTAGACACATTTGGGATTATGCTGCTCTCTTAAAAAATTGCTACACAAAGAGGCAATAGAAAGTCACTAGGAATGAATAACCTATCTGACAACTTGGCTGGTGCAAGATTTTGTAGGTGGAAATTTTGCCTCTGATATCTGCTTGCCAAAATGTCCATGGGTGACAGGCATGCCTACATTTTGTCAGTTTTGGCCTAATTTGAATGTTAAGTGCAGCAGAGTTTCTTCTCACTGACTTTTGTCTAGCACACCTTTCTGGAAATAGGACACAATTCATTGTTAAAAGTTCCCACATGAAATATGCTTGCACCCAAACTGAATGAGCCATCTGAGCAGGCTTTATGGCAAGAGCTTAGAGCTGATGTCACACTAATGGAAAATTCGCTTTGCTGCTAGTTTTCTGTTAGTTTTGAGATGGATTTTGTCAGTGATTTTTCTATTTGGCTTCAGTGCCAATCTACTTCAGTTGCTCCTCCTTGCCTGTGTCTGTGGCTCTTATTCTCCTATTCTTAAACACCTGGAAAACAATGGTGTTTAATTTGTTGACACAGGCCACTAATCCATCCTATTTCTATGAGCTATGTTATATTAATTACTAGGATGCCATTATATCAATCCTGTAATCATTGTCATACCTCCTATTGTTGTATACTTCAATAGTTTCTATGGCAGCCAATATTTCTTGCTCATTGATGCTATACTAGAATTATTTTTGACCTCAAATCCTTGGCATATTTGGCAGTATGCACTTAACAATAAGTCACTTATTTTTGAGCTGTAATAAGCTGTATATGAAGAGTGATTTTCTGTTTTGAAACATGCTTCTCAGTTTACTCCACTGGAGTACAAAAACTGTGGAGAGTGACTAATAATGTCATGATTGGTAATTTATGTAGTCAATTTTTAGTCTTTGGCTTTTCATAGTCAGGGTCTTCAGTAATCAAGCTGTGGCCTCAGTGATATATAATATATATTTAACTTCTTTTCTCCTCTGCTATTTATTTCCTGTCTTCATTTTCACCTCTTAGTATTTCTGTGTATATTTCTACTTCAAATACATGGTTGTAAATTTGTTCTGTTACAAACCCAGCAGGTCTGAGTACACCATCGTATCCCTTTGATGAAGCTCTTTGGGTGCTGTCACCCTTCTCTGTCTCCAGGCTTGCAAATTCTCGTGAGGCTTTATGTGGAAATTTAAAGGCCTTGCCAGAGATTGTCTGCCACTGCTTTCTAAACTCTCCCTGCATACAATATGATCTGAACACTTTAAATGCAGCAAACTAATTCATGTCAATGAGAAAAGATTAATATTTTAAGAGTACCTTCTCATAGGTAAAGTAGTCAATAGAATTGGAGTATGAAAACATTTACTTTCTGTTTTGACTAGCTTCTCTTGGAAGGAAAGGTTACTGCAGACTAAATTTGTGATTGGGACTTGCATTCAGTTAACTTTGCTTAATGCGCCTGTATAAATATTGATTCCTTCTTCCTGTTAATTATGCAAGCAGTGGATGACATAAATAATGGTTCTTGAAATAGGGATAACTGATAACTACAGCTCACACCTGTAGGAGTAGAGTTTTAAGTTAAATAAAAGCATGTACTGCAAATTAAACAACAAATTCTCACGGCAGTAGAAGTCTGGAGTTGCAAAAAGTTAACCCTTTATATATACATATAATCACAATATATATTTTAAATAAATGTATACTAATTAATCACAGTGTGAAAAGATTATTAAAATAGTTCACAAAATTCTGCATTTTAACAGTGAATGCTGCATATCAGTAGAAAGTTCACTCAGTCAAAGAATGAAATGTTAATGAATGTAGACTTAATCACAAAATGTGGACTGAATTTTAGGCACATTTCACAAAAACTGGCAGTGGAAAGATGAATACTTCAACAGGGTAAATTTGTCCAATCAAGCAGCATATTTGTCATACTAAGAAAAAAAGGGCTTGATCCCATCATCAGTGTGTTTGTAGTAAAATAAGAAAGCTTTTAATATAAAAAAAATGCAAAGTTGGTATTCTGAAATAGAAATCTGTTGCATGCCAGCATATGTCACGTCATTTTTCATTGCACATTTCCACAGCACAGGAGGTTAAGAAATGCTGATGATGTCCTACCAGTTTTTCTTTTTTCTTTCCTTCATCTGATTAAGGGTAATATTGACTTGACTTTAACTGTCACAAGAGTTGAAGAAAATAATTTTTAAATGTTTTTCATTCTGTGGTCTTAATGGGCTTTTCAACCTGTTACGTTCATTGCTTTTGATTGTAATATATAGTTCAGACAACACCAAATCATGACATACCAGATAACAAAATTTTGGCTTGATGGTTGAATTTTGCAGTGTTTTAGTACTTCTGCAATAACTTTGACAATGAAATAAAGGAGATAGCTGTTCTTATCCAATTGCCTCCTCTTCCTAAATACATGCTTTGGTTATCACAGTTGTTCTGCTTAGCACCTGACAACTGATTTTATAGATCAGACACCAAAAATCACCATGTAATGGAGAAAGTCAGGGAGAGGAGCTCTAATTAATGACAAATAGACAGAAAAGTCAGGATTTGCTGTAGATAAGAAGTGTCATGGTAAAAGTTTTGTTGCACTCCGAGGGAGATGAGTGGGAAGTTCACTAAGGCAAACAATTTTACATGTCTGTACTGCATGGGCAAAGAAGGCGCATGCTCCATCAAGGAAAGAGTAGGCTGGCAGTACCAGAGAATTCCCTCTTGTTGCAACCCACCCCCGAGGCTGAAGGTAACTCAGTCTCTTCTTTCCATATAAACAAACAAGTAAATAAATAAATAAACAAACAGTCATACACACGTGTGTGTGTGTGTGTGTGTGTGTGTGTGTGTGTGTGTGTGTGTGTGTGTGTAGGGTTAATTTTAGAACAATTTGGTTGTGATGGAAAGGATGTATGTAGTGGATGTAGAAATAAAGCAATATAAAAGCATAAAAAACGTTTAAGAAGAAGTATAAAAGAGAAAGAAAAAGAGAAAGAAAGAAAGAAAAAGAGAAAGAAAGAAAAAGAAAGAAAGACAGAAAGAAAGAAAGAAAGAAAGAAAGAAAGAAAGAAAGAAAGAAAGAAAGAAAGAAAGAAAGAAAGAGAAAAAGAAAGAAAGAAAAGAAAATAAAGAAAGGACCAAGACCTGATTGTCATAATTTTGATGTCCTCTATGTCAAAGTGATGGTTGCAGTCCCGATCCCCGGGAGGGGGCAAAGGAAGACCAAGAAACAGAGTTCAGTGGGTTAATGTACACTGAGTTCTATGTGAGGATTCCCAGGTACCTCCTCTGACAGGGGAGTTTCACACTGTTGCAATACTGTGGATCATGTGCAGTGGAAGGCACTCAGAAATTAGTCGGGGGGCACTTTGGGAGCTTTTGATGGTTTATGACCCCTCCTATGACATGACTGCTTCTCCTAGTAGAGCAAGGGAGAGAGAAGGGATGAAAACCCTCAGGCCCATGTGTGAACGTCCTGGTAGTTCCCTGGAGGAGAGTTTTCACACATGAGCCCGTTGTATAAAGTAAGAGATTGGCATGATAAAAAGCACCATCCCACCTTATGGGATCTGCTTCTTATCGACCTCTTCCCTTATCTGCCTCAAACCCAGCTTGTAGCCTCTGGGGATGAGTGCTCAACTCCTCTGCACCCATCTGCACACCCAGATGTGTACATCTTCAGCAAAGCCACCCCTGCTTTTGCAAAAGGCTGGCTGATTTAAGCCATTACTCATTAACATTTCAGTTCCCTAAACCTCTATAAAAATGGATACAATATAAATTTTCCTAACCCTTAGACAACTGATATCGCCAGTATAACTTAAGGAGAATAGGAATGGTGCATACACAGACAGGAAATAGTGTTAAATAAAAATAGGTGTCATGAAAAGTGAAAAAAATGCAGTTTGTGAAGTTTGAGTTTTAACTACTGGCCAGAGAATTGTTTTGCTTTCAAGGTGCTTCCAGGTAATTTCAGAAACAATAAGGTACCTACAACCTTCTGGAATATCCAGTTAGGCATTTTGTGCATCCTGAGGATCCCCTCTAGTGCATATTGCTGCCAAGTCTGCTTTGCCAAGAAAGTAGAGGATGCACAAAATTTTAAATTCTGTCACTCAAGCTCCAAATGCTTTCCTGTGCTAGTGGTCAGACATGCCAAGTGAATGAGTCAAAAACACTAAGATCATGTAGCCAGGTTTTTATAGTTTGTTTGGATCTCTTGGGTACCTAAAATTAGCATTTAAATTCTGTTTTAGACACATAAGCACATGGACTTATTTTAAATCCTGCTGTGTTCTCTTATGTTCATTTAAATTCTCTCTGTGTTAAACAGGCTTAAAATAATCTGTAACATGTACTTAGATAAGTAAGTACAAACTAATTTATGGGATTTAAAAAGAAATATATCACATGAATTCTTTTATTTGCTACTAATCTTCATAGTTGTTTTTGCATAGTGTTTTGCAGTTTTTATTCCCTCTCTTTTTGCTGTGTTCTGATTCTGGCTGGGATAGAGATAATTTTCTTCAGAGTTGCTAGTATAATTCTGTGTTTTGGATTTGTGATGGAAACACTGTTAATAATTCAGGGTTGTTTTGTTGTTTTTGAGTAATGCTTACACAGATCCAAGGCATTTTCTGCGTCTCAACCCACCCCACCCCACTGTTAAGCAGGATGGGGGTGCACAAGGGCGTGGGACGAGGCACAGCCAGGACACAGATCCCAACTGACCCAAAGGACAATTTTGGCCAGATGGTGTCATATTCAGCACATAAAGAGGGGGAAAGAAGAAGGGAGGAAGGGCTATTTAGAGTGAAGGCATTTTCCTTCAGCGTCAGCCTTATGTGTGAAGGCTGACTTTGACAGAGATGGCTGAATACCTCTCTGCCAAAGGGAAGCAGTGAATTGATTCCTTGTTTTGCTCTGCATAGCTTTTGCTTTCCCTATTAAACTGTATTTGTCTCAATCTTCAAGTTTTCTTGCTTCTGTGATTCTCTACTGTTTCCCCCTGGAGGGTAGTGACTGAGTGGCTGCACAGGATTTAGCTGACAATTGGGGAAAAATTTCAACAGCCTGAGTTAGGAAGGGTGTTATGACAGATAAACATTTCTTCCTTGGTAGTGTAGCACTTTGTTGATCCTGGGGAAGGGGATGGCATCTTTCTTCTGATCAAGGAAGTGTCAAATTTTGCAAACACTCAAACCCAGGACAGAAATCTGCCTCTTGCTGCTATTTGTCCCCTGTGTGATTTCAGGAATAACAGCAGAGAACTATAAGCTTACTGCAAATATTTTTATTATCTCTTTCAACTCTTCCCCCCTGCCCCACTGGGGCACGAGTGAGTGGCTGCACAGGGCTGACTTGATGGCTGGACTTAAACCACAACATGGTTGTATGGCAGTACTACACACACCATGAAGATGTCATTATATCAAAATACGATGTCACATCACCTCTGCAAACATCCACTCATTTCAATTCATGACTGCTTGTTCATGATCTTTGGAGATGTATCTAATATTCAATTTCCAGAATGCTAAAATACCCAAACAAAGCTAACATCAAGTTATTCCATCAAAAAGTGGAATTTGACAATGCAATACAAGATAACCATGCCTAGAACTTGACTGGTTAGTGGCTTTTGCTGAATTCACTCAGTGTGAAAGACTATTTTGCTTACAGTAGGTAATGAAGCTATCAGAACAGATATATGATAGCATATATATTTTTTTAATAGATCAAGGAGAATTTTGAAATTGTGTCACTAGTTGCAAACCAATGGAATGACAAATCCACCACACACATGCATTTCCTTTGTGTGCTTGTCTAATTTTTTAATCTTACATGACAGAACTTATTACTGATTAGTGCATGGAAGGTGGTCTAGCTTCTTACAACACTTGACAGAGAAGCCTTGCACATAGAGATGAAAACAAAAAAAAAATATTAATTTTAATTTATTAAAAATTAAATTTATCATTAATGATGATAATGTTATTGTTAATGGTGAGATTTATGCAGGTATACTTGCAATTGATCTTGACAGAACATTACAAAAAATCTTAATATTTCCACAGTTGAAAATAACAAAATCTTTAAGTGTACATAGATGGGTTTAATATAGTTATGAGACAATAAAATTACTATAGATGTTTCAGTGTTCTCTTTTTTTAAAATAAGTCTAGGAATTAAAACTTATGTTTTTTATCTTCTTTTTTTTAATGTTTTCCATTTGATGTCAGTTATATTGGGCTTGTGCCTGTACGTTTGGAGCTGATGAGGTATTTGAGAGGCTTTGGATAACCTTCTATTAAATTTTCTAACATCAAAGAGTTCTTTTACATTACACATTTGTCTCCACTTCCAGCATAATATGTCCTGTATCTCTTGAAAGATAATAGGCCATTTTGCATTTAGCACAAGTTTGGCTTCCTCAGATGTTTAAGGTTTATTTAGTCCTGTTTCAGTTTATGGCTTTTTTACCATTCCATCAGTCTGGTTTGTCTGAGACACTCATAAATTTTAGAGCTTTCCATTTGCTGAATTTAAATGTTTCCTCTTATTCTCATTATTGGAAAGTTCTGCAGGTATTGATGTGTAATAAAACCTGTGGATGTTGTAGCCTTCACCAATTATAGCACACTAGTCATCACAGCTTTCTCAAACTGATGCCATGTTAAATATACTTATCTCAAATGAAGACTGATAAAAAAGTACTAAGCGAGAACAGATAATGAATTCATTCTCCACATTTGAAATCCCAGACTTCTGAGTATTCAAGCCTGGAAATCAACAAATGGCTGTCCAGAATGTCAAGGCAGAAAGTTGACATGAATGTTAATATGCTTAGATGGTCTCCAGAGCGATTTGAAAGCTGTTTTCTTGACTGACTTTACTGTAGATAACATAAAATTATAGGGTTTTTTACATCATAATATTAAGCCTAAAGTTACAAAACAACAGCAAATACTGGGATCATTATGTGTAGATGAAAAAATTGAGCTTTATGGCTTATACTGAAAACAGGTTTTGTTAGTATTTCTGTATATAGGAAAGAGAAACTTTCCAGAAAATAACTGTCAAGAAAGTGAAGATCAGAAACAGAATTTTGGGATAGCTATTGTTAGCCAAACTGCCTAAACAGATATTTAAAGGCTAGTTTTCCTAAAGTGATTTAGGAAGTGTTATGCTAGTGCATGCCAGCATGAAGGACAACAAAAGAGCTGTATCATTTTTATAGAAAAGTGTTAAAATTCAGTCTCTTCAAAGAAGATGCAGTATATGCATATTATAATTTCTAGAATTCTTTTTTGAAGAAGGGCATATTTCTTGGAAGTGTTTGAGGTAGATTTTTCAGAAGAGCAAGGCCAGTGAATAGAGCTACTTTAGCCACTTATCTTGAAATTTGGAGAGCCCTGTTTTTCTTTCTAAAATGTTCCTGAGCATTCCATCCCTCTTTCTGGTTTTTCAGCTTTCACTGTGTTATCCCCTACTAAGACCTATAGCACATAATTAATTACTAAATAGATTGTGGTTTTATTGTTGTTGTTGTTTTGTTTTTCTTTAACTTGCAAAGCACCAGTTGTGCAAACTCAGAAACATCTATCTGCCATTGATTCCAGAAGCCAAAGATGGCTTCTGAAACGTATACACTGTTTTCCAGCTATTTTCCCTCAGCTATCCATGCTGGGAGTCAGTCAGGAATGGGGTAGGGCTCCTTGTCTTGTTAACTGGCTGTTTGTAAGAGGCCTCTGGGGAGTGGTGAACAGGAGTGGGCAAATGGGCACAGCATGTGTCTTGGGGCTCAGTGTGTCTCTTGGGGCGTGGCAGTTCACACAGGCAGGGCAAGCGGGCAGGGCTGCAGGGTTTTCCTTGCTAGTAAGACTTATTGTGTGTTGTCTTCAGTGTTTCTGTTGGCTGGTTGGTATTAGGGTTTCTGTTAATAATGGTTTTTACACCATTGTAAAACCGCTTGTGCAGTTAGTACAAGAGCATGTAACCAAGTGGAACCCTCGAAAAAGGATGTATCTGTACAGACTCATTCTTGCCCAGAGTGTTTGAATTTATCAGTGGTTTCTGTAGAAGATAGGAAATTTTTTTACAAATGCGTTAATGGCAAAAGGAAGGGTAGGTCCAGACTTTATTCCTTACTGGATGAGGGAGGTAAATAACTGCGGATGAGGAGAAGGCAGAAGTACTTAACACCTTATTTGTCTCAGTGTTTAGTGGGAAGACAGCTTGTCGTCAGGACGGCTGTCATCCTGGGATGGTAGATGGTGTCAGGGAGCAGAATGGCCCCCTGTTATCCAGGAGGAGGCAGTCAGAGAACTGCTAAGTAGCTTAAGTGTTTATAAATCTATGGACCCAGATAGGATCCACCCCAGGCTGATGAGGGAGCTGGCAGATGAGCTTGAAAAGCCTCTCTCCATCATTTACCAGCAGTCCTGGGACACTAGTGAGGTTCCAAATGACTGGAAGCTGGCCAGTGTGACCTTATCTCTCTCTACAACTTCCTGAAAGGTGTTTGTAGGCAGGTTGGGGTTGGTCTCTTTCTCCAGGCAGCAGCTGACAGAATGAGAGGATACAGTCTCAAGCTGCGACAGGGGAGATACAGGTTGGATATTAGGAAAAAGTTTTTTATTGACAGAGTGATACAGTACCGGAATGATCTGCCCAGGGAGGTGCTGGCATCACTGTCCCTGGATGTGTTTAGAAAAAGACTGAATGTGGCACTTGGTGCCATGGTCTAGTTGAGATGTTAGGGCATGGGTTGGACTTGATGATCTTGAAGGTCTCTTCCAACCTAGTAATTCTGTGAATTCTGTGAATTTCTGAGATCCTAAGGCAGGTCAAGCCATTTATTAGTTTCCTAAAATGACCCAGTGTTAAAACTTAAAATTATGGGTTTTTTTTCTCAAGATTCATGGGAGAAAAATTTCAAAATAACTCCACAGAAAATAATTTAATTTAAAAGTTTAATGAAATAATATTTAATTAATTAAAACTTTTTTTGCTAGAATGTATGTTCTGTTTTCTGTTTTTATAATGCATGTTTAGGAACTCCTGTAGTAAGTGCACTATCTATGTACTAATAGTACATAGAAACATGGAAAGATTAAAGGGTTAAATTCTTTTGTCCTTCTAAAGAAGGACAAAAATGCCAACAGGTTTCTACTTACTGAAATTATGTTAGAGGTCTCAGAAAATCTAGTGAAGGAAGATATTAAATAAATACCAGTCTGAGAAATATTCTGCACAGTTAAACTGAATATGTACCTTTGGAACCTCAGTCAGCCATGGAAACAGTGGAGACCTGAGAAAGTCTGTCATGGGGATGCTTGGAAGTGGAGGTGGGACAAAAATTAAATTTCTGAACTTTGAAAATAGCACAGTAGAATCCTGATATTAGCTCAGTGGGTCAGTGTCAATAACACCAGAGTTGTGGGTTCAATCCCCATGGGGGCCATTTGCTTAAGAATTGGACTCAGTGATGATTGTCCCTCCCATCTCAGAATATTCCCTGTGTTTGTGTCTTTGTTCCTAAACAAGCAGCCGGGGTAGAGGTAAAACAGACCAATAATTTCTGTGTATGTTTAATGCACTCCATAAATATGCTGTGTGCCTGTAGTCTGCAGGAACAGCAAAAGGGTACATGCCATTCACCTGTGACCTTCAGAGCAAACTGCAACAGAGACCTGGCAGGAGCTTTTCCTGTGAAGCATGTATATAATTTTTGAAAAAATGCATTTCTGAAAACATCTTAAGTTCTGTCTACTGTGCCATGGTATCATCAGTCATGCAAACTTGGGCTGGTTTGTGTTATGATAAGCAACTACATTGTCAAGACATATAAAAATATTTCCAATTTTAAATAAATTTTTGTTAATAATTTCTACAAATGATCATTATGAATTTTAATACTCTCATAAAGTTGTATGAGAGAACTGTTGTTAGCTACCTCTTATAAGATCTGTCATGATTTGGTAGGGTACCACTTTAATCTAACAGTTCTTCTACCATTCTGTTTGGGTGATAAAACAAAAAACAAATAAAAGTTCAAATAGTTTTTCTTGCATTTTATTTCACTAAAGCTTTAAAAAAAAGTGGCTGTAATTGATTCAATCTTAAAGTTATGTTGGAAGAAATGTGATATTTGGCTTCATGAATTACTCATACACAAATTCAAGTGAAATCAGAGCTCATGAATTACTTATAAAGGCTAGCTGAAAATCAGTAGGTTGCCTGTAATGCATACATATGCATTTTCTCCAAGTCTATAATATGCTGACATCATGATTATTTTTTTTTTGTGAGTAAGAGGTATGCCAGTTTGAAATTACAACATCACTTGTCCTTGGGGTTTATTTAAAAATGTCATTCAAATATTTTCATCTCTTTGAAATAAAAAAAATATATTGATAAATGCAGACAGATGATCAAGTAATTAGGAAAACATTGCCGAATATGGCTAATAGCTCAAAGTATCCTTGGAGATTCCAGTTATTATTGAGTTAAAAATACTTTGTGAAAAATATTCAATGCTAAGTAAAACTTGTGAAATGAGAGAGGCAAAATGTTAATATGAAGATCTAATGTAGTAAAATTAATTTCCAAATTAAGGACTAACCATCATCCATCTGCCAGAGGGATAAGCAGTTTTTGTATACAAAATCATTTGCAAATAAAGTTGGCCTAAAATAATGAGTTTATCTCCTTTTAGAAGAAAAAGGATAGTAATTGAATTTCAGTTCCTTTGTCAGTAGAAAACTGCTTTAATAATATTGTGAACCAAGAAAAATTTTCAGTCTCTTAAATAATCAATATTTATGCACCTAAATAGTCAGCTCTGTGGTGCAATATTTTGGGTATGCATTAAATCCTGAAACAGCCACTCTTAATAAATGATAACAGAATTCTGTCCCAGTGTAAGCTTTAAGCAAGAGCTGTAATACTGTCAAACCAGATGATCTTACAGAGATCTGTAACTACTCCCTTCTTTTTTATCCCAACAGAAGAAATTGAGAAATCTGGGCAACTGTGCAGATTTCTGCAACAGAAATTCCTGCAACTGCAACAGAAGCATCTGTGATGAGGATTCTTGGGCATGGTCCTACGCAGAGCAGAGGTGCAGAGCAGGTGAATCACTGTGACTTAGATTTTTGCTATTAGTGCTCCCTACATTGTTATCACTGACCACAGTTTATCTACTTAACATTTTAATGATAAATGCCTCTAACTGATCCTACATTGTCTTCAGCAGCTTGATGAGTCATGGTAAATAAGCAACCATGCAATAGTTTGTGAAAATGTTCCTTTATGTGTGTTTTTGTAGCATCCATTTGGAAACTTTAACGTAATTGTTCTATGGAGTTCAGTGCAAGCAGTAACATTACTTAGATATATACTGAATTGAAACCTAGGATCAGTAAGTAAGAATTAATGTGAATTGTCCTCCAGCAGAATCAGCCAAAAAGTTAGGTAGTATTTAGAGAAAGACCTGACTATCTTAGAGAATATGCAGAAGGGAAGCTGGGAAAATCAAATTCAGGTAATTACACAAGTGAAATTTATTTTCTTATTCTGTTGGATATTCTGGGTATTTGTTTTCACAAAACCAAAGAGCAAAAAATTTGATCCAGAACACTGTATATGAACAGTAAAATTCTGGTAAATACCTCTCTGCATTCTCAGGAATGTGTTTTTAGTTCCATTTACAAAAACATCTTAGTCATCAGCATGCAAATTTCTCCAATGTAGGGAGGACCATAAATGAGTTGTGTTTATTTCCATTGGAACAATGCAAGCAAGAATTTTCACAGAGAAAAAAGCAATTCTCAGAACTGCTAAAAGCTCATTGATCATGCAGCATTAGTAATAAATCTACAAAATAACCAACTGTGTAGGCTCTATTATCTTATATCTTGCAGCTGTCAATGTCATCAGAAAACACTTAGCAATTGGATGCAGCAATATTTTGCAGCATTATTATTCACTTCCCGCTTCAGAATACTGCATTCAGCTGTTCACACATTAACCCACAGCTGGTTTGCAGGAGATGTGCAAGTTTTTAAATTTAAGATAAATGAGTTAATAAAAAGTTTGACTACATTAAAAACAAACAAAAAAAAAAAGAAAAAAAAAAGAAAAAAACCTTCCCAGAAGACAAAAATGTTACGAAACAAAACAAATAACAACAAAAGACCCAACCAACCAACCAACCAAAAAAAAAATCCCTACCCAAAACCAAGAAAAAAAACCAAACAAAACCCCCCCCAAAAATAACAACACAAAAAAGAATGTCACTAGGCCACACAAACTGAGCATTTCATAAGGAGAGGAATTATGCGAAGTTGGTTTTAAACTCCTTCAACCATTATGTACACAAGTCACTGAGTCTGACTAATACATCTTACTCAAAAATATTTAAGGCTTTTATTCTTTGTATAGCCGATGGAAGTCCATTCTTTTGGATTTCTAGAACATCCAGGTAAAGTGATTTCAGTTTCTAGGAAAACAGGCATGCAAAATGCAGGTTAAGGAGGTGAATTAATTCTAAATTTATGGATGAAGAGGACAAGCTTGAAGTGGATCGTAATTGTGGACAAATAAGAACAGTACACAACAGGCCTGGAGTAGGGGAGTATAGCTGACAGGACCAAAGGGATTCCATGAGGACCTTAAATGAGGAGGGTAAACTTTATAATTGTTAATATGTAAAAGTTATACAAAGGTGAATGTGAGACAAGGTATTTTAAAAATTAGCACATTCTTGTGAACTCAATATTGATAAACATCCCCATTAGTTAGAAACATTCTAGCTTTTGAACTACTAGAGAAACCTATACATCCTGAGGAAAAAAAGAACATTTTATGACACTGAGAGTTTTGCTACCCAGGTAAATTATGCTGGAAGTGTTCTGATGTGTTTTCTTAACAAGAAATAAGAACCCTCCCTGCTAGAAAGCAAAAACACAAAGCTTTTAATTTATTTCCAAGGTTCTTTTATACCACATAGCATCTGGCAGGAATAAGTATAGGCAATGTTTAGCTGGGGTTTTTCTCAGAATTGACATGAGAAAGATGTATATTTAACATTTTTGTTGAGCAGATGTAAGAATATGTGTGAATGAGCGTTGTTAGTCACAATAAATGTCAACAACTACAAATCCTATTAAAGGAGTGAAAAACAGTTAATCCCCTCTTCCCAGTGATGATAGTGAGGTAAGAGCTTGGGCTGCTAGAACCCTAAACTCTTGTCTTTTCCTGTACGTGATTCAGGATTTCCTAGAAAAAAGATGGTGAATAGTCATCATTAAGATGTTACTCTTCTCTTATGGTTTGAAGTGCAAAAGATGTGAATACTGTGATACATAAAAATACCCAATTTTAAATGCTTGCTTTCTCTCTTCTCACTTCTCCTTAATGTTCAAATTAATGAGACATGGCTCAGAAGTATTTAAGATGCTCTTATTTTCCTTCTTTTGCTGACTACTTATATAACTAAATAACAACCACAAGCACCCCCTAAAATTGCAGGCAGCCTGGAGATAGAGATGGGGAAATTAGTTCTATTTTGTTCCTGTGCCATACATACTGTCTTTGTTATCATCAGTGCAGTTCCTGAGTTGGCAATCCTGCTACACGTTGCTGTTGTGTTTCATAAGGAAAGTTACAGAAAAAAACATTTTAAAATAGTGTATGAAAGGATTTGAATAACAACAGAAGAGGCTTGGGTTGATAGAAGCAACGTAAGTATGTTTCTAGGTGTTAACAAATGTAAACTTGTTTTTTTGGGGATGTAGAAGGATTTTTTCTTCCCAGAAAGAAATTAGAGAGTTTTAACTTTAAACAGACAGATAGTTGTCATCTGCTAATATTCCTGAGTGTATTTTTCAGTTACTTTGGCAATTAGGAGGGACTCAAGTTATAGATCACAGCAATTGTATATCAGTTGTTGAAAATCTCCTGAATGTTGCCTGGACCTCTTATACATAATATAAATCTACTAAAGATGAAATAAGTCCAGCTTGAACCAAAAGATAATATTTTAATTCTAATCACATCAAACAACACCCATTAGAAATTGCAAAAAAACCTCAAAGTCTGATTATTATTCTTGTGGATTTCAGCATAATTTCTTACCTAAGTATTTGCCACATGAAAACAAATATTTCCCATTGGTTTGAAATGTACCTATACCATTAATCCTTATATATATGTATATATGTGTGTGTGTATATATATTATATATATATATATATAAAAAATACATATATGTATAGATGTGTATATATATATAAACAACTTTTCTAATGAATGCTAAAAAGGTGAGATTTATACTACCACGTGGAATGCAATTAATCTATAAAATCCCTTCCAGGTAGTGTCTTGCCATATGTAAATTAAAATAAAACTAGGGCTATGCCAAGCAACACTGGTTTCCAGCAATCTAACCTTGTTAAGGATTTGGGCCATTTTGTGGCAAGTGGGGGACAGTTAAAACTCAGATAATTTTGGATAGGGTCATAAGAGATATCCTGAGCTAAATGTTAAATGTACATGTTAAAATGTACAAAGCTCTTTGCAGTCTCTGACTTCTTAGCTGCTTCCTTCCCAGACACTTCAGAGCAGTCAGAATTTTTTTCCCCATGTAGGCCTGACTCTGGGGGAATTGTGAATGATTGGCACAGAAAGAAAAAGAAAAATCAGAAAGGCCATTGAAATAATATTTGATGGCAGCATTGAAGAGCTGATACATGTTCTATGTCCTGATTCAATGTGCATGTGCACCACGGACTCAGTCTTGGGCAGCATCTAATAGATGGATGTCTTAAAGATGAGTATCACACACAACTAAGGGCAAGTCCTGCCTGAACAGCCTAATGGCATTCTACAGTGGAGGGGCAAGTGGACAGTGGAAGGGCTAGAGATGTTTTTGTAAAGCTTTAGACACTGTCCCCAAAACATCCTTCACTTCAGATTGGAGAGATGGATTTGATGAGTAACTTGTGGGTGGATAAAGAGTTGGTTGGATGGTCACATCCAGAGGGTGATGATGAATGGCTCATAGTCTCAAAAGACATCAGTAACAAGTGGTGCCTTCAGGGGTCCATATTGGGACTGCTGGTATTTAATATATTCATGACATTCGTGAAACATGATGTGCACTCTCAGCAAATCTGCAGATGATACCAAGCTGAGTGGAGCAGTGACACTCATGAAGGATGAGATGGAACAGGCTTGAGGAACGGGCCTGTGGAAATCTCATGTGGTTCAACAAGGCCAAGTGCAAGGTGCTGCCCCTGTGTTGGGACAGCCCCTGTTATCATTCCAGGCTGGAGGATGGAGGCATTGGGAGCAGCCCTGCTGGAAGGAGCTGGTGCTGGGGGGTGAGAGGTTGGACATGACCCAGCCATGAGTGCTCACAGCCCAGAAAGCCAAAGGTGTCCTGGGCTGCATCCAAAGCAGCGTGGGCAGCAGGGGAGGGAGGGGACTCTGCCCCTCTGCTCTGCTCTGGTGAGAGCCCAGAACCCTGGAATCCTGCATCCAGCTCTGGGGTCCCAGCACAGGAAGGCATGTCTTGAAGAGAGTCGAGGAGGCCACCAAAATGATCAGAGGGGTGGAGCACCTCTTCTACAAAGAAATTGGGCTGAGAGAATTAGTATTAGGCTTTGGGATCACCACATTTCAGCTTTCCAGTACCTGAAGGGAATCTATGAGAAAGATGGGGAGAGATTTTACCAAGGGCATGTAGTGACAATACAAGGGGGGATGGCTTTAAATTGAAAGACAGCAGATTTAGGTTACATTTTAGGAAGAAATTCTTTACTGTGAGGGTGGTGAGGCACTGGAACAGGTTTTCCAGGGAAGTTGTGTGTGACCTGTCCCTGGAAGTGTTCACGGCTGGGTTGCCTAGAGGTCTGAGCAGCCTGCTGTAGAAGGTGTCCCTGTCCTTGGCACACGAGTTGGAACCAGATGATCTTTAAGATCCTTTCCAACCCAAACCGTTCTAGGATTCAATGATATAAGATCACCTGCAATCCTGTAATGTAATTGTCACTAATTGCTGGAAGTTTCTGTATGGAGGTCATCTTCCAAACAAATATTATTTAATATTCACTCTTAAACTCTAAAAGTCCAAGGCAACACAAGAAGGGAGACTACTGGAAGATGAATTTAAATGTTGCTGCTCTTGTTTTACACATACAACCCTGCATTGCTCTTGAACTGCAACACATATGAAACATGGCACTCTTTGCTACTAAATTGAAGAGCCAAAGATACCTTATGGACTGGATTTGCATAAACATAAACAGACATTTAAGAAATTTCCTTAGGTGGATGTGAAATGACAAATCTCTTCTAACTAATTTGTGCAAGGAAACGTGTAAGAAGCTGTGAAATAAAAGGAAAGGTGTAATACCTCATTTCTCTTAACTGAATGTGTGGACAATAAGAAGCACTGGAAGTGGTGCAGGAAGTGTTTGTTGTGGGATATTTTCTAATTAGTCTGATTATTCTTCTCTTACCTAAAAAATATTGTGGGATTTACTTCTCAGAGGCTCTTACGCCCTTCAGCTTCACTTGCAAGCTGTTTCACATGGCAATTTCTCTGTGCAAAAAACCCATCTTGCACTTCCAGGAGAAAGAGATCCAGACCTCCTTGGTCTACTGTCCTTAGGCTGAACCTTACTGACCTCTGGAGGTGGAATCCAGTTTTCTAATCTCTCGGTCATTGTGGTTATTCTTTATGCAGCTTCTGTGACAGCTCATGATAATATAATATAATATGACCTGCAGCTATACTTGCTGTCTGTAAATCAGGCATGTTAGATGCCTGGTATTAACTCTGGTGTGTAAACAAAAATTCATTAGGGAAATGACTGTACATTTCAGGCATAAAAGACTATTGCACCTTCAAAGGTTATGTTAGGCAAATAATTTTCAGTTCACACATAAAATTCTGAGAAAAAAGGCGTTATTATTTAAATGCATTGTTTAAGTCACATTAAGAAACAATAAATCCAAATTCTCCTAGCATAAGTATGATGCAAAGACAGCATTTAGATCAGTTCTTACAGAAGAACGAAATACTAAAAAGATGATAAATACCCTGTGGTATTATTAATGGAGGTATTCAAATTGCAGAGGTCTGATATTAGAACTCTGGAACTGGATGGACAAAACAGAACACCAATTCTGCAAATAAATGTCTGCACTGTTTTAATATATAGAATAACTGTGATACCATTGACACTTTCTTTCTCATCAGCGGTTAAAAAGAGAAATGTGCAAATAAATGTGTAGCTTGAGAAAGCACAACACTGATGTTCAGAAAACTAATGAGAGTCTTACTTACTGATGTTCAGAAAACTAATGAGAGGCTGCTGGGCAAACCTGGCACTGGAAATTTGCAAAAAATTCCAAGTGACCCTTCAAATATACTCCCCAACCATGTTTCAAGTATTTAAATCAAGAGACACTTTAAAAATGTATTTTTAAAGTTCATTATTTAGGTAGCATTTACTGTTAGAATTATACAGAGAGAATACATTTCCCTATTAAAGCTAAAAATTATTGTATGGCTATGGAATAATTTTCTCATTTGAAACATTGGTTTCTGTTGTGTTTAG
This sequence comes from Cinclus cinclus, assembly GCF_963662255.1. Classification (NCBI taxonomy): domain Eukaryota; kingdom Metazoa; phylum Chordata; class Aves; order Passeriformes; family Cinclidae; genus Cinclus; species Cinclus cinclus. The sequence continues at coordinate 28,985,616 of NC_085084.1, read as the reverse complement.
TTGTAGCCCTGTATCATTCTGAGTTATATGGGCCTTAAACACTTTAGAATGACTGAAGTTGTTTTCTTTTGACACTCAGTTTGTCAAAGAGAGACTAGGAAATTAGGAGATAAAAAAATTATTGAAAATTTGGTATGAATAATTTAATTTTAAATAATTCCTCACCAAAGATAACTCAGGTGTATTTCTCACATATTTTTTTTTTTTTTTTAATTGGAAAAATATTCTTAGCTCAGAGGTCTGTGGGATTCCAATAACCAAGCACTGTTACACATCTGATTTACATTCTTTGGGATCAGATGGTTTAATATTCTGAGACTTTTTTGTCTAACGAGTAATTTGTAATCTTTTCATAATTTGTGAAGGTTAATTTCACATGCAACCAATTGGGTAAGGTGGCAGGGAAATTTGGATGAGGAATATTCCAAGAAGACAAAAGGAGCTGAACTTCTGTTTAAAGTAAAATCCTTGACTCCCTGAAGATCATAAAACCACTTGCACCTTTTGCATCAAAATCTCCAGCAGATTATTTTTTACTTTCTAAACCTTACTGGGATACTAAGGAGAAAAAATTTAAGGTAGTATTATGATCACAGATTCTAAATTAACCAATTCTTCTGGCTGGTTCAAAATACTGTATATGAAAGATAAATTAATCTAAATTAAGAAATTATGTAATTCAAAAGACAAACTTTTGCAACCTTTCCTCCTTACATCAGAAATGGTGCATGACAAGAACACAGACAAAGATCACATCAGGTGCCATGGTATAACAGTGGTGACAGGAACATGCTCTGGTGTGCTTCAGTAAAATAATTATTAGTAGATATATTTCAGGAATTTTTACTAGCATTGGTTGTTTCATGTGGGAGAAAGAATTAAAAAAACAAACCAAAAAAATCTTGTCTCACCCATGTGACTCCTCCAAAATATGATTTGTTTTAGTACCTTTTAATAGGACATGTTGTATATTTCAGACTTAGTTTATTGCTTACCAAACATTCTGTGAAAGTCACTCAGAGCACTACTGAAGAAGAGGTTTAAAAATATTTTTGTCATTTACTGATTAATCTGTTTTTAGTTGAAGAAATAATTTTCAGTTATGGTTTTTGGAGGAGACCTTCAGAAATACTTAACCATGTGACAGTTTTCCCCGCAGTTTTAATACAAATTTCATTCTACTTTGGAGAATGTAGTCTGTCTGAATGTACTCAAAATTAGTTCACCGGTTTGGTTTTCATGTTTTGATTTAGAAAATGAGAATGTGTGTCAGAGTAGATATTAAGAAGAAATTGCTTAGAAATCTTGCATTTTACTTCTTCAAAAGAAGGGTGTCCAAAAAGGTATGGAAGAGGTGCTCTTGGGGGTAAATTTTATGCCATTAAATCATCTCTTTATGTAAAGAAATTTCTATCTCTATTGTACGTCCAATGAAGAATTTGCATTAATAATAATTTATTAGAAAATTATAGCACCCAAGGTATCATGTTCCACTCTCAGCAAAATTAAATACTTTTCTTACAAAATTAAACTTTTTTTGCTTCAGACTTCATAAAAAATATTTCAATAAAAGCTGCAGTAGCAACAAAATCTAAAAATGGTATGATTTCATAAGGTTAATTTTAGTCAACCTAAACAATGTGGTTAATTTTTGAATACCTCCAATTCTGTTTTCTGACTTTTCTTAAAACACGAAACTTTTTTTGCACCTCCTTTCTCCACAGAGAAATGAATTTACAACCCTCCCCAGTAAATAACATTATTAACAACAAATTGACTTTAATGGAACCTCTTGAATATTCAAACTTCCTAGCTTCCAAATCTCTTGTCTAAGATATTTGGGGGATATCTAGAGAAAAAATGCATCAGGTAAAACTTCAGTTTTTGTCTGGTCTGAGTGGGGAGTGTATAGTGGACCATGAAAGTCTGATTTGAGCTAAAAAAAAAACCAGATGTGTTCCTAACAAATAATTTGTTTGTGTTTATTTAGCACCCTTGAGTAGAAGAAAATTTTCACTCAGGCAGGAGTTTGTATGTACAAAGCAACATTTGAAAATGAGATTTGACATCCAAAGTCACTTAGAAATTTCTAAGAAAATTGCTTCATACATCCTCTATCTGTGAACATGAATGAGAGTGTTAGGAGTAGGCTGAGTTACAATGCAGGTACTTACAGATCATAGCATGCCCAGAGCTCTTAGTCTTATTCAATCTTTCCTGTGAAACTACCTAGAGCTGTTGAAAAACAGCAAGGAAAGAGAGGGATACTACACTCGTGCAATTTTTCAATGGTGATGTAAACTTTTAAATTTTTATAATCAATTGTGTATGAAAGCATATATTTGTTTTAAATCAACACAAAAAGTGTTGCAGTAAATAGAGAAGCTGTGTTTGTCAGTGAGTATTTCTATGACATTTCAGAGAACAAAGAGGTATTATACACTATTTCACTTTGCATGTCACTGATTTTCTGTTTTACATTGCTTATAAACCTGGAATGTAGTTTTGACTAAGTACTTGATCTTGCAGAGCATAATGCAAATATATATATCTACAGAGAACAAACAGCAAATTGTTGGGAATTTTACGTCACAAGGGTTGACAAATAATGGCAGACATTTGCATTGTTAAAGCATATGCCAAACTCTAACTATATCAGAAATAACAAAAGAAATGCCAGGGAAAGAAAAAGACGGACAACACAAAATAATAAAATTAAGTATATGGGCCAAGGAATTAAAAAAAAAAAAGAAAAAAAAAGAAAAAAAACCACAAACAAGCAAACAAAAAAAAACCAACAAAAAACCCCCAAAACCAATCCGCCTTTTACTGCAGAATATTCTTGGACAAAGAGAAAATCTGCTGATTCCTGCTGCCAGAAGTTCCACAGCGATGTTGCACAGGATTTGATAGACCAGCATTTCTCATCCCATTGTTTTCTGGGTTGTCTTGGTTTGAAAGACTAAGGAAGTCTTCTAAGGAAGGCAGAAGCCTCCCTTGGAATGGAAATAAAAATCCCCTCCCTCCAAATTATTATAATTTTGAAATTAAGGGGCTCTCAGGCAGAGATATGAGGATAGGAATAACAGTTTTTTACTAGTGTGTGTAATGAAGCAAACAAACACCAACAGCTGCAGCAAGAGCCCCAACCAGAGCAGGAACCCAGGGACCCTTCTGGGCCGAGGGCGCTTTCCCCTGGGTGCAGTTCCGGGCACAGCCAGCAGGGGCGCTGCGGGCTCCCGGCGGGCACGGCGGGGCGATGATTCCTCCGCGCATGCAGGGGGCGCTGTGGGGCGGGCTCGGGGAGTGCACGGGAATGGCGGCTGGGCCCAGGTGGGAAAGGATGGAGGAGAGGATTTGGTTCATGAACCCTGGGGTGGCTGGGCCCAGGTGGGAAGGGATGGAGGAGAGGATTTGGTTCATGAACCCTGGGGCGGCTGGGCCCAGGTGGGAAAGGATGGAGGAGAGGATTTGGTTCATGAACCCTGGGGCGGCTGGGCCCAGGTGGGAAAGGATGGAGGAGAGGATTTGGTTCATGAACCCTGGGGCGGCTGGGCCCAGGTGGGAAGGGATGGAGGAGACGATTTGGTTCATGAACCCTGGGGCGGCTGGGCCCAGGTGGGAAAGAATGGAGGAGAGGATTTGGTTCATGAACCCTGGGGCGGCTGGGCCCAGGTGGGAAGGGATGGAGGAGAGGATTTGGTTCATGAACCCTGGGTCAGTGTCTGTCCCCGTGCCCAGACAGGAAGGGATGGAGGAGAGGCTTTACTTCACAAACCCTGGCACAGTCGATCCTGGTACCCCTGCAGGACTCTCAGGAGCAGTAAGCTGGAATGAGCAGAAATCCTGGGGTGTTAGACGAGATGTATCAGAAGCTCTGGAGCTGTGGCTGGAACTGCAGGAGCTCTCAGCAGGCAGAGCCTGCAGGGCTGCGGTCCAGTGAAAGCTCGGAGCAATGTTGAAGAAGCAGTGGGACTGGGACAGGGAGAGGAAAGATCAAAATCCCTACAGTAGAAGAAAGAAGGACCGAACTGGGCTCCGGCACTTTCCTCAAAAACAACAGCTCTGAGCATCCTCTTCCAAAGCCAAGCCAAAGAGCAAGAGTAGCAGCTGCCCCTTCATCTGCCCAGTTCTCAGGGTATCTCTGCCCTTCAGAGAGAAACTCAGATGCTGAGCTTAGCCACTTTGTTTTTCTGAAATAACCCAAACTTGGCAATTATGTGTCAAAAACACAGAAAACAAACACTGGGTCAAGTTCAATGCATAGGATATATGTATCGATAATTACTACCATATATGAAAAATTAAGAAACAATGACCTGGCAAATAAAATATTCTAGGGGAGATAGCACAGGTACTTGTGAGGTTGCATGAGTGTTTGACTTGTAAGAATTCAGGGAATAAATTTGATGCTGACATTTACATCGGGTTTTTCATAAACTGATTCCACTGCTTGCTGAAACAAAACTCATGTAAGATTGCATTTTTTCCAGGTTTCCTCTTGAATTTAAGCTGTGAATTCTGAAACTTCCTAAAGAAAAATTGGATTTTGTCTGTGTAATTTCCTCTAGGAATTCAAACCATGACCTGAGGCTGTTTCACTGAAGTGAAGAACCTCAGAGTATCTCTTTCACCTGTTTTCCCCTTATATTTGCACATGAAAAAAATTTATCCTGTTTTAAGGTGAATCCTATAGTTTTTCCAAAATTAATAAAGAAATTATTTTTTTTCTCTATGTGTGATCTTACTAAGATATTATTTGATTTCAAGATTGTATTCAGAATTCTTTGATGGGGAAATGCTATGTGTCCCTGAAGTTTCATTAGGTCCATGACTTAGAGCAAGCAGAGCTACTTTTGGGAATCTGTATTAACCATTCTAGCTATTTCTGACTTACACATATTGGTGATTCCTTATTACCCACAGGAAAATTTATGAATATATGAGTAAAGCTGCTGCTGTATTCTCAGATGTTTTCTATAAGTGCTTTTATCTTTTCATTTTGGCTCTGATATATCCATCTTGTCTAGTTGTATTCTATGTTAAAAGATGTCATTATGTGTTCAACACCCTATAATTAATAAACTATAATTTAAACCACTGTTTGAAACTTTAAGGTATGACAGTAGAGGCCAGAGCTTATATTCTTGGCAAATGTGAAGTTAAAATGTTAATAACATTAGGTTCAGGCATGACTCTAACCATGTTTTCAGTAAGACTTATACCTTGGGCAACAGAACCAACAGAAACTTAGAAATTCCTGATCTACCAGTGCTTTTTGCACTTTTTTTTTTACTTTTTCTCTGAACAAATAAATGCAAATAAATAGCTCATGCAGTTAAAAAAAAATATTTTCCAAACCCAGGGCTCATTTGTGACATTACTTTTTAGCTTTAAACAACAGATTCCATAGTCACAATTGCTGATTCAAGCTTTCTTTGTTAATTTTGGTAGACTAACTGCTTGTTCTAATAATCTTGACACTGACTCAATTCAGAACATTAACTTGGGCTTTTTCTTGCAGTAAAACCTTGTACTGTAGTCTTAATACTCTGAATGAAGTGTATTTCAGAGCAAGATGATCATAGCAGCTCAGTTACTTATTTGGTTTTTGCAACAGAAAAATATCTGTATTAATGATTCAAAACCCTCCATTGCATAGCTAGTCTTGGAAGGGAAAGCTGCTTATCTGCAGATTCTCTGCCAGACTCCTCTTTCCAGGCTGGGAAAAGCCCCCAAACTTTTATTTAAATATCTGTATGTGTTGAGTTTGATTTTTGTTTTTTAATTCTTTTGTGCTTGCCATTGTCCACAATGAAGCATGAAACTTTTATGACCATTATACATTTTGCTGATATTTCTTATATAAAATATTTGTTGTATCTTTCATATCTATTGTATTTTCACTATAATATTTAATATGAATGATTTTGACTCATTTGGGGAAGGTTTTATTATTCAGTGTTATTTTTATGTATATTCCAATTTTAGCCCTACCTTTTTTGGAGAGGTCTATGATCATTTTCCAGAATAAAGTTCCTGAGGATGTATCCATAACATATACATGTTATAACCATGGTAGATAAGAACAGCACAAGTAAATTTCTAACAGCAGAATTCACACTTATTCAGCAGTATTTGACAGATACATTCATCATGTCTTCTCCACACAAAAACAACAAAAAAAGGAAGTATGAGTGTTTGCCTGTGTTATAACCAAAAGGCTTTGTTCTTTCATGCTATTAACATTCTCCATATTCTTGAAAACAAATGAGATGTCAGCAGTCAGATAATCTTACATTTAGCAGTACTACAAACTTTTAAAGGTTTCACAGGGTAAGTCCTCAAAAAAAAAAAATTTATCTTAAAATAAGTTCAGAGAATCTTCAATTTGAAATATATGATTTCAGATAATATTTTACTTTTTGAAAAACTCATGTGTTTTTGGTGAAATCCATAATTTTCTATATTAGTTAAGTCAATTTATAATTATTTAATTTCTTAAATAATGCCATAATTTTTCCTAGACTTTTTATAATGTCAAACATATTGATTTTGTCTGTCTGCTAACTTGTTAAAGCATTAAACTTCTAGCTCGAGTTTTCCATTAGAAATTGGATTTTCCCCTCTCCCTGCCTCTCTTAATCTTGTGAAGAAAAGACACGTGTTACAACTATGGGGAGTTTTTTCATTCAGATTTGAGATATTAATGGAAATAATTTGAAAATACTAGACCAAAAGTAATGGGAATTACATAAACTGTGAAATTATTCTGATGCTTAATGAAAAAAATTTCAATGGAAAACTGATTATGGTCTTGATTACACATTAATTGGTAAAAATTAAATTTTTTTTTAATTTTGGAAAAAATTCTATACTTACTCCCTTTTTTATGATAGTCTACAACAATTAAACTGAAAAAAAATTACTTATAATGTCTGTAAAGACTGTTCCTGATAGCGTGTAATGGTAAGAGCATGCTCTTGCTTGTAAAAATCACATCCTATTTTATAAGTTTTCTCAGGGGTCTTCCTTTCTTCTACACAGCTGTTGCATGACACATGCCTTGGCTACTTTAGTTTCTTACACAGTGTATCAGTCCTTTTCCCTACTAGCTGTGCTTCAAAGATTTTAGATATTTCAGCTGGAACAATTTCTCCCTGTATTTTAAAACAGAGATTAAAAACCACAAGTGTTTCCACTCTGTTTAGGAATGCCTATTTGTCACCTTTATTCCCAAAACTCTGTGATGGCTGACTCTTTCATTTTATTCATCCCTTCAGGAGAAGAATCAGATCATAAACTGTCACAGTTATTTCAGACAGAATTTACTGGAGAATGTGGTTATATTATCAGAATTATATGAGAAGAAATAGAAAGATCTTTAGCATTAGCTAAATAAATGGTAAAATAGTCTTTATCTTCTCTGTCACAGAAGTTAGTTACTAGAAGAATATTATTCAAATACATAGTTAAAGCAACATACATATTTATGTCAATGTAATTTTGTCATCACAGACTCACTATAAAAGAACATGAGTAGGTGTTTATTCCAAGCACTTACTTACTTGCTATTTCTGCTCTGAACCCTGAACTTCCCCTATCAATTAATTTTTTATAAGTTTTCTCTGATACTGTGTGGTTCTTTTGATTTTTCTTTTCACACAATTAACATGGACGTGTAACCCAATATACTGGTTCAGTCTTTCATTTGTTTATGACATAAAAGAACTTGTGCTTTAAAGAACCAACAAGCCAAAACTTTTGAATGTATTATTTCAGTAAAGGATTTTGAGAGTGGGCCACTTCAGATTAAGATTTAGATCAAACTGCATTTCAGAAGAGCAGTTTTTCAATCAGAACATTAATTTTGTATGTGGGATATTTCACCTTATTTGATATTTTTGCAAGCAATGTAGAATCTAGGTAGTCAAACAGGGATGGAATTCATATTAATACACTCAACTGAAGTGCACAGCCATCTGAGTAACTAGTACTTAATCTCTGTAGAGCTGTCTCTTTGGTTTCCTCACAGATATTTCTAGAAAGGTCCTGCTTTTATTTTGCTTAGAATTCCTGTTTTCCTGGTCTGATGTGGCTTCTTGTGTTTGAGTGTCACTGGTTTTTGAGTTTAATAGATTTTAGACCACATCCCATAAAAGGAAAGAAAGGATTAATTGTTCGACTTTAAAAATAAATGAAACCAACTAACTGTTAGTTATTTAAGTAATTTAAATAGTGATAAAATGTATTTTTGCTCCTTTGAATATTAATTGAAAAACTGTCCTCATGTTCTACAGATTCATCTCTGTGCCTAAAAAGAAGGTGCTAAATATGTCCTTGGGAGACATGTTTTACTGAGAATATTTCATCTTAAAAAGACTACTGTACAAGCTACTTAAGTAGATACAATTTTAATGATTGCGTTGTTGTCCCTTCCCTCATGGGGGTCAACGACTCTTGCCAGTTTAGTGTTGCTGGAAAACTTACTATCGCTTCCAGTCCTGTGTCCAAGCCATTTATAAAGATGTTGAAGAGCATTGGGGGTGAGGATGGAGCCCTGTAAAACCTCACCAGTGACAGGTTCCTAGTCTGATGTCACCCTATTTACTGATGTCACCTTTTGTGCCTGACCTGTGAGCCAGCTGCTCACCCACCCCATGATGTGCTTGTCCAACTGTGACATGGATATTATATTCAGAAGGATCCTGGGAGGGACTATATCAAAAGCTTTGCTGCAACTGAGCAACAACTTCTCTTGATTATGAGGTGGATTACCTTCTCATAAAAGGAAATCAGATTTAACAAGCAAGATTCTAATTCCATCACAGATTTAGGTCTCCAGAGCTGGTCTCTGGCTATACAAAACCATCTTTGTATTCTTCCAGGCTTAACAAAATTAACTTCTATTTTTCTGATCTCTTCCCCATCCTCCTGGAGGCCAGTGCATGAGTGGCTGCATGATTTTTAGTTGACAACTGGAGTCAAAATATGACACCCTGGGTTAGGAGGAAGAGCTCAATGATAGGAGTATTTCTGCCTCTATACCATAGCATTTTGTTCTTTTTCTTCTGATCTAGGAAGTCTTGAAATTTCCAAACATTCAACCTTTTTGACATTTGCTTCTTACAGCTGACTGTCCCCTGTGCGATTTTAAGCATAAAAACAGTGAATCACAAGGTTCCTGTTAAGGTCTTTAATAAGTCTGATTCCAGTGTTGACAGAAGGCTAGGCCTAGCAGCAGATGATGAGAGAGCAGCCCGATAACGCTCTCAACTTTCTTTCAGAAAGTGCATTAGGTGAAAAGTTTATTGGATACATGTTTGTTAAAATTCTTGGTGACTTCATCTAAGATTTTATTTTTTACTTGTGTGCTAATCCAGTGGGACTAAAAATATGTGTGATGACCTAAATCAAAATTTATGAGAAAGCAACAGTTTGGAAAAGGTTTGAAAGGCAAATGGAAGAAATGTCCTCTGAAGTACAGAACAATGATAGAGTTTGGATTAATTTTGCCTACTTATTTTTTTTTAATTTTCATTTTTTTATGTGTGACATTTCTTGCATGTATTATTTTCCCTACTTATCACTCAGTTATTATCATTAACTGCTTATGAGGCTTTACGAAATAAAGGCTATGGCTAATGAAATACAGAGGTTTATGTATGGTTTTAAACACAAAAGTAACCCTATTGACTTCAAGAAGAATGAGTTATATTCAGTAAGACTTTAAATTTCAATTAGGAGTGCACTGCAGATAACAATTTTCTGCTAGTTACTATTTTTGTTTTTGTACATTTTCACACAGCCTTGAGTGCATAAACTTGGTTCTTGGTGTAGGATATGAAATTAGAAGACAGATTTTAGGAATACTTTTAATATAAAATCCACAGATCTACCGAAATTTTGTGGAATACAGTAGTACACTGGTATTAATTTTTATTTCAGTTTTAGTAGCTACTGTCCTCATTACTTTTTCTCTCCTAAGCCGATCTTTGTGACGTGTTTTTTCCTACTTCCTGTTTTTATTTCAAAAATTGAAATTTTGCCATACAATCCATAAAAATAAGGGGGTGCTGACCTAATTTTTGAAAAAAACAAAGGATAAAATTAGTCTGATTAGCCAAAAAAATTAAATAATAATTTTAAAACCCCATCCTATGTTGCACCATTTTAACTGTGTTTAAATGAAGTGGTTGCTACATCTCTAGGTATGTCCAGGAAAGAAAGGGGAAAAAATTTAACATAATTTCAAGCACTATGTGTTCATAGGGATTTATTTTACTCAGTGATGTTTTTACTGATTCATTTGTTTCAAAACAAAATGTATTACAAGGTACACTTTAGAAAGGATAACCTGACAAAATGCAGTAAACAATTTTGTCCCTTGTATATTTTTTCAACTGTAATGTCTCATTTAACCATAGAACTGAAATTAGTTAAATTGAGTGTGATTTGAAAAAAACAGTCAGATTTGGAAGAAATAGGTGGATCTCAATGCATGTATAAAACAAGAACTAAAGAATGAGTCTGGTGTCTTACAATCATTATGGAAATGATATATTAAGCTGTTAAGAAGGGGGAAAATTTTAAATGGCTTCAATAAATTATTGCTTCCCAGGGATCTTTCAAGCACACACAAAAAGGCATTTTCTCAATTTCTTTTGAATTGCTATGCCCAATGTTGAATATTTTGTGTGACTGCCATGAGGTAATACATACATGAACTCAGGTTATTCTACCCATATATTTAGGCTGAAGCCCCAAGTCCTCCAACCTCTCCTCAAAGGGCCACAGTACTGCTCTGCAGAGCTCACTCTGGTTTCTTGGTGTCTCTCTGGTACTGCTGGGCACAAAATTGCACCACTCCCTCTGGTCCAAAGAGAGTGGAAAGTCCTTTCCTGGTAGCCACCCCTGCTGCAACACCGCACCACTGGTGTGACATAGCTCCAGGAAATTCTGCTTGTGACTATGCAGCAGGTGGGCTATCTCATGGGCTAGAATAGAAAATACACCTCTGTCTCAAAATATGCCATGCTTTCCTTACAGAGAAGACAAACCTGACAATCGGTCATCTCATGCTTGAAAAACTTCTGTGAAGGACAACACCAGAATTTGTTTTCTGTAATTTGGACAGTTAAAGCTAAGTACATAACAGAGTGTAGGACCATAACTTTTAGAATAGACCTACATATTTTATACAGTTTTCTAGTAATATTACTGCTCGAGACTGAATGTTCTGTTTGCCAAACTTCATCCATCATCAGTAATGTTAGCTGGTTTTAGAAGTGTATGAAATCTAAGTAACATTGGTCTATGCTTGTGAAAAATTTAGTGCCTTGACTACTTGGCAATGCACAATCGCAACTTCTGTTGTATCCTGAGATTTCTAAAAGGCTTACAGATATTTATGACATCACCATGGGCAGAGATGGTGCCATATTCTTACACCTTGGCACAATCTGGTTTAAAGTCAAGTAGCCTGGGAATGGAATTCTACATAAATCTGACCAGCTTCCGAGTGATCCCTAACTCAGACTTCACGGTTTCTAGAAAGCAGGCATACTGTTTTCAGTGAACTAATTAGCCACCTCATTTTACTAAAATCTGCTCTGTACTCTGCTCTGTACTCTGCATGCCATCTGTTCACTTTAGTCCATAAAAAACAAACTTTAACTCAGCTCTATAATTATGTCACCAGTCATTTCAGTTTGTTTATAGCTGTCTTTTTTGAAAAAGTGCATCAAAATAAATATCTGCTTGTGCAAAGTGTCATATGGTGTCACTTGATGGTGTCACATGGAAGGCCCTACTTAATGGATATCCTTGACATACATTCTTCAAGACACAGTAATCTGTATTATCTATGTTAATTTTGAAATACACCTTGTAGCTGTTTCTCAGTGCCTCAGTACCAGGAATACTGATCTCATAGCATGAGGAGAGCAGGTTACTTGTATACTGTGCTAATTATAGGCCCAGTCAAGGAACCAAATAAAGATACAGTTCTACATTAAGTATCTCAATAATCATATTTAAAAAAAAAGGAAGCACAATAGGGTGTCTATTGAAACAGAAAATTCATAACCCTTTCTAACAGGAGACCCACCCCCCGCCCCCATCAGTCATCAGCCAACCAGTTATTGCTGTTTGCAAACATTCAAGGTCTTTTCTTTCCCCTCCTACATATTTTTGCTTCAAGGGTATTCTGAATTTTAGCAATTTGAAATGTTTCTCTAACAGTTATCTGATTTATTTTTTAAGTAAGAAGGGATATATGAATTTTCTCATTTGACAAGTTTGTTTAAGCAATTCTTTCAGCTTCCTGATATTCATATATTTGCTTTTATTGAAAGTAATCAGTAAACTTGACTTAGCTATGCAGGGGTTTTCTGTGCTAGACCACATTTCTCTAGATCATCCAGAAGATCTCTTGCCATGTGAAGTAATATATTACAGGATGCGCTCTTTCTTTAGCATCCTAGCACAAGTCATCAGAATCTATTATGAATTGAATTTCTCCTTATTAAACAAAATATCCGGGGGGAAAATGAAGGCAAATAAAACTTCAAAGGCATATGACCTGAATTATATACAATACTGAAATGACAATTCACTGCTAAGTGACATAAAAGAAGGGAAAAATTGCTTGTTTATCTAGGAAGTTGTTCTGGTACTTAGTTTGCATTCCTTTCAACATGAAACACCAATAGTAAGATTCTGGGCCATTTCAAAGGTGTAACACTTGTAAAGAGAGACTTCAGTTAAATGAACACTTCAAAAAGTGGTTAATTCTTTTATGACGGGAAGCTTGTCTTCTCATTTGTTTGATAGCCTCTGGGAACATGTTAGATTTAGACTAAGTAATACGACAACCATTTTATTACTATTTTAAAAACTATTGTTATGTATTCTTTTGCTACTCCTAGAACCATCTCTGCCCTTACAGAGAAATTAATTGCATAGTATTGTATTTCCAGCACTTACTATTCACAGTAGAATTGAGAGAGGCATTTTGTTCTTCAGTCTCAGTTTTATGCAGCAGAATGTGGGCTAGTAGACAAATAAAGTTACTCTTAAAATTTGTGTAATTTCCCTAGCTGTTTTCACAATTTGAAAGGCAAATAATTTTTTAAATTCATTCATTAATCTTTCATTTTATGGAATATCTCTGAAAAGATAGTCCCTCAACTTTTTCTGTTTTTTTATATAAAATATTCAAATATTTGTTTTAGGAATCTCATAAAGTAAATGACACTATGGTTTTTTATGCACACTCGAATTTAAAATTTCATTGCTTGGTGGAATTGATCACACATATTGGATAAGATTTCTCTTGTTATTTTGCATAATAAAGGAATCCTTGATGGAATTTGCCTGTGTAAAATTTGTCTGCTCCTAGTCATCTCTGACAATCTAGCATGAAAGTTTTACTGCAGTGTCTATCTTGGTTGGCAAAATTTATGCTAATTCAAAACACATAGTCAAACCTTGAGAGGTCCCACCCAAACCAAACCATTTTATGGTTTATAATTCTATGTCCTTTCCTTGGTGTTTGCAACTGAAGTTCAAGATGATCCAGCCTAGGACTCTCAAGGTGGTGGTTGCTGTCAATCTTGGGGCTTGTTAAGCCCGGTTCAGTGTTGTGTTAACCATTGCTGTATCACCTTTGATTCGAAACTGTCTAATGGTTGAACAGTTCAAAATGTGAGTGTTGAGTATCCAGTTCTATCTATCAAAAAAATCTTGGTGAAATAGAGTTAATACTCTGAGTATTTTAGTAAATTTCTCAACTGTTTTCCCCCCATTTGTTTATTTTTATAGTTAAAAAGATATTGCCTCAAATCTGTTTTGATTTCATGTAATCCTTTGTTGCATACAGCTTTTATTTTCATGGAGCTCATCCTCATTTACCTCCACTGATCCCAGCTGTGGCTCGCTGGTACCTTTTTCTTGCCTGCTTCTTGATTTCTAATTAATATTCTGGCTGAAGAAGAGGTTTTTCCTTTTGCTAGGACTCCTACCTTAAATCACAGTTGTGTGCATATGTGCACAACCATATGCATATACAGATGTATGCATGCACATATACAATACAAACCTAATACAAGACATGTATTAGAAATACTTTGTCCTTATTTTATTTTTTTTCATTTAAAACATTTTAATATTTATTTATTCCAGATAACTAAATTGATTAGTTATCTAATCAATTTAGTTATCTGGAAAAAATAAATATCAGTCCCTTGTTCTTATACAGGTAACTCTTACAGCATGTTTTTGACTTGCCTTTCTTCTCTGATATGATCTCAGGTAAAATCTCTCTTCAAAAGTTTTCACTACATTGCTAATAAAAACATGGGTAATATGTGAAGGAAAACAAAAATCTTTTAAAGAGATTAGTGAATAATAATTTTTACAAAGAGTGGTAAGTAAGACTTATTACTAGGCAACCCCAACAAACTCATAAAATTATGGAAAAAGAGACAGTGTTTAGCCTATACAGACAATTCAATAATTAGATTCAACTTAAAAAATGACACTTTACTGAGAAATTATTTCTAGCTGAGTAAACAGTGTTGTGCCAAGAAAGTATGCACAAATTCAAAGCAAAATGTTTCATAGTATTTTTCATAAGAAGAAGCTGCTTTCTTCTCTAAGTTTTAGTGATTTTTTTTCAGTATTTAATAAGGATCATTAGAACCATTTTTTTATTATGACATTAGGTGATATCATCTGGATTTTATTTGTTTTAATATTTTCTGTCATGTCACAGAGGAGTCTTTCTTTTCAAAGAATACTTTAGACAAAACCTTGGTAATGGTTCTAACCATTTTGAACCTTCTAACAAACATGTAACAAGTATAAAACAATGGTTAGCAATTTCATGTCCTGCCATCATGAAGTTCTGTAGAATCTAGAAGACTGAGTGCTAGGCAGAGATTTATCTCTGGACTATTTAGCTAACATTTGACATTTTAGGAATAATGATGGTAAAGAAGTTTGCTCTTTAACAATGATTTTGCTCTTATTTAGGGTTCATAAGAGCTTGCGCACCTTGAAAAAAGCTTAATTGCCTTTAAGTTTTTATTGAATTTGTAATTACCTCACTGAGTGTTATCTAGTGTTAGATAAGAGAAAAGGACAAGTGCCTTTGATCGCAGTGACACCTTTACATTAAAAGAACAGCTGATGAGGATTCCATACTTTAAAAAACCAGGCTGAATATAAATGAGCAATTGAATGTATTGCTTTAACGTGATTGTGGAGTGTCCTAAATTATTCAATTCTGATCACTGACTCTGTCATGCTCATCATGTTGTCAAGACCTCACTGAGTTTTCAAAGTTGCATCCATCAATATAACACAAATAAAACTGCTCTGGCAATGTAAGAGCAAATCAGACTTTACATGTCATCTAAGAGTGCTGCTGAGATTTATCAGAGCATGTCCCCATGAGACAGTTCTACATTAGTAAGATTTCCTGATTTCTCTCAGATCCAAAAAGCAAATACGTAAGGTTGAACAATCAGAAATTACTATCTACTTGAACAACAATTCTGTGGGTGGGGGAGTGAACATGTATTTAATATATCAGATTTAATTTCTCAACAAAGGGGATTGAAAACAGAGAAAGAAAACATACTATATGGTTCCAGTCACATCTGACACACTGTCAACTGTTTTCTGCTTTATCTTATTTAGAAATAAGGGAAAAAAATGCAAATAATTGTCCAAGACAGCCAAATGAAATTAATTATAATTTTATTGTGTCAATGTTTGTGTCTCATAGGCTTTGGTTTTCCTGATTTGAACAGTTATGAGAATATGGAGCTTTTATCACAGGACACTTTTCCAGAACACCAGTGAATTAGTAGAGAAGCTAGATAAGATAAACATAATCCAATTTATTTTTTGCTTAACAAAGCCAAAACATAATTTAAGTACTTCATACGGAAAGTTTTCACAAAGTATTTATTTCAGCCACTTACACTGAAAAGGTACTGAACATTTTGAATTTATTTTTCACTTTGTTGTGCTGAAAGATTGTGAAGTGCTGTGGAAAGTTGTGCTGTGGGAAGACAAAGCTCAGCATGGAGGAGCACCTGTGCTAGAATAGTTCACCAGGGTAAGCTGTGTGCACACATTAGGATGAAGAACACTGAGCTTGGTGCGCTGCCCTAAGAGAGGCATGAAACAGGGCATGAAGCAGCATAGAGGTGTTGCTGTCATGGTCTGTTTAAAACAATGTAGGTAAGAGAAATTAAGATGAAGGAATGACCCAAATGGTGACTGAAAGTCTGACTTGCATCATCGGCTTGACAATATGTTTTAATTTTCAAGCACCCACGTAGGCTAATGAAGTAAAACCTGTATATGTTTGACACGTATGGCTGAAGTCACTCAAACTCCTGACCATGAAATGACATGAACTTAAATCTTTTCCCCACTCTCAAAAAAAAAAAAAAATCATTATGAATATAACTGAAGAGAGGAGGAAGATCAGAGGAGATGCTGGGAAAGTCAAAGGGCTGTACCCATCTCCTCCCACAGGAACATCTATTCGGTAAACATTATTCTGAGAAAATACAATTGCTTATTCTTTCTGACATCAGTGGATTTATCAGTAGTGACTTCTGAACCTTATTCTGTCATAATAGTCAATAAATTGCACTACTTTTGAATCTTGAATCTTATTGAATGTTTCCAGGCTTGTAGTGTAACCCAAATTATTTCCACACCTGGGATTGCAAGCATGGCAAAAATTAAAGTGTAAGTTGTGCTGTTTGTGCATCTGGCATCTTTACAGACTTATACTGGAGAATTACCTACTCTAAAACACTACCTATGGATGATCTACTGAGACAAAAGGAAATATTTGTTTAAATTGCATGTGAAAGAATCTTATAAACACCAAGATTTGTTATTTTTCTTGGTTCCTCTATTTTGAATCAATTTCTACAGGAGTTATAACTCTTCAAGTAATTTCTATTACCTGACAAAAATCCTGTCTTTCTTTTTTGCTTCTCTTCATTTCTATCTCATTTGTCTCATCTTCTTCAGACAGTATGTCTACTAGTGAATATTTCAGCTTCCAATTCTGCTACTGTCCAGGTGGACATCATAATAGACTCACTTGTCCTACATTTTACTTCTACATTTCTTCACCTTTCTCTGTGTTCCTGAAGCCCTTCTCCTCAGTTTGTATTGCAATTAGGCTTTGATCCTGATCATGAAATAACCAGTTTATGCTGTTATAATTTTATGATTTTCATCTTGCTTGATCACAGAAAAGAAATGCATTTTTCATTACTGTTATGAAGATATGATACCAATTTCACTTGAGAAGGTGGTTTGTGATTTGGACATACTCTCTTAATTTCAGGTGGGATGAGTTAATTGTTTCTCGGCAGCTATTAAAGTGCTGTGTTTTGGAATCAGAATAGGGATGATATTGATAACAAACTGATGCCTTTTTTTTTTTTTTTTTTTTTAAGTTTTAACCTAAAACAAGGACTCTGTTTTTGTGAGGGAGTGTAGCAGGGACAGATGACACAAAGTGGCCAAAGGGACATTCCATACCATAGAATGGAATGGAATGGAATGGAATGGAATGGAATGGAATGGAATGGAATAGGAATGCCTATTATCTAAACTGGGGGAAGGTACCCAGAATGAGGGCCAATTTAGATATGTGGATTTCTCTGCAGGAGACAGTTTAAATAACTCTATTATCAGTTTTTAAAAAGTTAGTATTTTGTAGTACATATGATGACTTCTTATAATATTTTTTCCTAATGTAAGTTTTATTTGCAATTGGGTAACATTAAGGAACATTTACCACTTGCAGCATGGTTGTCTTTTGTGCAAAAACAATCTGCAAATTAGTGAGAATTTCCCAAGGAAATTAATATTGTTTCTAGATGTGTTCGCTTAAGTATGAAAGATGATTAGCTTAATGACTCAAGTGCTTGTAAAGAAGTTATTTTCTCACCCCTAAAATCCATTCCTAATTCACTTAGCTGATGATAACTGTATTTTGCTTTTTGAAAATCGCTTGAATAGTTTTACAATCTCACTCCATTTTGAAAGCAAGAATCAGCAACACATAAAAAGTCAGTTATTTAAAAACATACACTTGAAGTAAACTGTAAAGAGACCCTTTAAAATACATTTGATCTGAAGACAGACTTTGTTCGTTACAGGCCAGATCAATGGCTGAGGCTAATTGGATGAAGTTCAATAAGCCAAGTGCCAGGTCTGCATTTTGGTCACAACAACTCCAGGCAGCACTACAAGATGGGGGCAGAATGACTGGAAGGCTGCCCAGAGGAAAAGGACTTGAAAGTGCTGGCTGACAATTGGCTGAACAGGAGCCAGCTGTGCCCAGGGGCCAAGGATGCCAGTGGTGTGCTGGCTTGTATCAGCAAATGTGGCCAGTAGGGCCAGGGCAGTCAGTGATTGTCTCCCTATACTGGGCACTGGTGAGGTCACACCTTGAGTGCTGTGACAAGTTTTGGCCCCTAAATTCAGGAAGGACATAGAGGTGATAAAGCAAGTCCAGAGAAGGGCAATAGAGACTGGGAACAGTCTAGTGAGTAAGTCATATGAGGAGTGGATGAGAGGCTGGAGGTGTTTAGACTGGAGAAAAGAGGCTCAGAGATTACCTCACTGCTCTCTACAACTGTCTCAAAGCAAGCTGTAGAAAATTAGGGATAGACCTCCTTTCTCAGGAAGCTCATTGCAGGACAATAGGAAATGGCTTCAAGCTTGTTGTGGGTTGTTTTTATTCCCCATTTTTCCCCTCTGTGGAATTTTCCCCATTGTCATGCTAAGATACCTGTTGACTGGGCCCTGGTGACAAAGCGGGGGGAGGAGAGAGAAGAGAGAAACCCCTCGATATCCAAACATCCAGAAGAGCAGACAGAAGGCTCTGACTCGGCCCATTTCCCCCGCGGAGTTCAGACGAGAAGGACGATCGCCACCTCAGCCCCATTCCTGCCATCCCAGCGCCAGGATCCATCCTCACTGCTGTCAGACCCTGCCCTGCTGCCTTCTCGCTGTAACCTGCCACCATCCAGCACTCTGCTGAGCACCAGGACCCACACCGTGAGCGGAGAGCTCTCTCCATCTCTCTCTCTCTCCCCGTGGGACAGCGCTGCCATCACCCCCAGCCCTCCTGCAGCTCTGCGGGACCTGCCCGCCCCCAGCACTGGGAACTGCAGCTCAGGGAAAAGGTGCCTGCAGCCAGAAAGGGACTGGGACTGAGTTACTGTTGTGTTTGTGGCTAATTTCATAGCTGTTGTTTTTCTTGTTTGTCTTGTTAGATATACTAGTAAAGAACTGTTATTCCTACCCCCATATCTTTGCCTGAGAGCTCCCTTAATTCCAAAATTATAATAATATGTAGGGAGGAGGAATCACACTCTTCATTTCAAATGGGGGGGCGGGCTTCTGCCTTCCTTAGCAAACACCTGTCT
This sequence comes from Cinclus cinclus, assembly GCF_963662255.1. Lineage (NCBI taxonomy): Eukaryota > Metazoa > Chordata > Aves > Passeriformes > Cinclidae > Cinclus > Cinclus cinclus. The sequence continues at coordinate 28,966,135 of NC_085084.1, read as the reverse complement.
TTCAAACCAGGACAAAGCCGTGCTAGGGAGGTTCAGGCTGGACATCAGAAAGGGGCATTGGAACAGGCTGCCCAGGTAGGTGGTGGAGCCACTATCTCCAGAAACATCCCAGGAATTACTGGATGTAGCACTTATTTCCATGGTCTAATTGACAAGGTGGTTCAGTCAAAGGTTAGACTCAATCATCTTGGTGCTCTTTTCTGACCTTAATGGTTCTATAATTCTATAAATTCAATCTCACTAACTGATAAATTATTAAAATAACCTGATAGTTTCAGGTGTAATCCCACTGCGGTCAAAAATCAAAATTCTCATTTTCATCAAATGGGCATCTTCCTGAGGTCTAATATAAAACCAAAACTTCTGGTTGTAGAAGTTATGTCACCTGAGGCCCTGCCCTACCAAGTAGTTATATCCCTACAGTGTTTTAAATAAATATAATCTATGTAAATATCTATATATCTGTCATCTCCCAGAGCCTTGACTTCTTGGAAAGATGCCTACTGTCAAAAGATTAGTTGCAAAACAGTTCAAAACATATGAATGGTTATAAGATTGGGACTTCAGGTCATACACTGCAGTGCACTGTGCCAGAAAACAGATGCATACATTTTTGAATCTTTTATGGGAATTGCCCGGTGGACATGCAAGGCATACCTCTCAGTGTCTTGGTTAACTCAGTTAACCAAAGCTTTATCTTCCCCTCTGTTGTGGTTTAAGCTATGAACTAAGTACCACACAGATACTTGCTCACCTTCCCCTGGTGGATATGGGGAGACAGTCAGAGAAGTAAAAGTGAGAGAACTCATGGCTTGAATTAAAGACAGTATAGTAGGTAGAAGAAAAAGAAAAATAAGACAAAGAATTAATTAAATATTTCTTGTGGGCAGGCAGGTGTTCAGTCATCTCTAGGAAGTCTGGGCTCCACCATCTTTGTCATTTACTTGGGAAGACAAACACCATCACTCAGAACTTGTTACAATGCAAAAAGACTGTACTTATTTGTGTAGAACCACAAATGCTTGGTGTGGTTTACATTGAATTAAATAATTCAAGCATCATTTCATCATCTCGCCTATGAAGCTTCCTTCTCTTTTGTATTATTTTATTACAAACTTTCCAGATTCTGCAAAAATGAAACTATTTTACTTATTTTCTTATTTTTGTGTTGACCATTTTACATTAATAATAATACTTAAAACTACATGATATTATCCTGAGACATAATCATATTGACTGTGTCTGACAGCAGGACAGAACATTTTAGTTGCTAGTCATTTGAATTAGGAAAGAAATTTATACCGATATCTGACAGCAATTTTCCTTCTTGTTCTTTTGCTATAATGAAAATTACTTTTTGCTTTAAACATGGTGGGCATAACCAAGGTGATAACGGTTGGAGCAGTGAGAGTACAGGAAAAATATATTCCCTGTTGTGAAGTTAATGCCACCTTGTAGTTCAAAGTGAACGGGAAGGAAACATTATACAGTTTGTTTAGTCAGCTCTTAGCAAAGCTCTTAGCATAGGTCTGTGTAGCAAAAATCTTTTTGTGTATACAGACCATGCAAATGGACAAGATACAAAAAAACTGAAACATATTTGATTTTGCTGTGTGCACTGGACTTATGCAAGGTGGTTGGCACTAGCACTCATGAGACATTTGAGAAAAACTAGCAGAGATCAGCTATCTCCAGGCAAATGCAAACTGTGATATCATCTTGTAGACTTGTCATTAGGCAAGCACTGAGCAGTTTTCATCTGCAGCAAAAACATATCACAGGTATTAAAAGAAACAAAACAACCTAAAAACTACTCCTTGCAGAGGAAAGGAGTAGTTTGTACACAAAATGAGGCACAGGGTATTGCTTTTTCTTTGTCACTTTATCTAGTTTCAATTATGTTTCTATTTTCCAAATATACTCCCATTAGTTGTACTTCATTATAACTACTTTATAATAGTTTCCATGCTTCACTGTGTTTCTTTTAGGGAAAGTAGAAACAGCCTGTTTCAAACCTTGACTAAATTTTATTGTAGGGAGTCTTTGCAGCAGCTTCAGAGGTCGCTTAGGCTCAGTACCTTGGACATTTAAATGTGCTGTCTTTCATAGTAAAAATGGAAAGTGTTCATTTTAACCTATACTGAAATTATTTGGATCAGGTGTTTTTTTCTATTTTATCTTATTAAACTAAATACCAATTAGAGAAGTGCTGGAGAGAAAGCCTTGAAGGCCATTATTACTTGAAGTTCATTATTTCCTTAAGAGAATTAGTGGCTAAACTATGCTATGCTCTGCAAGAATTTTCCATTATTATTCTAGGATTTAGTCTATGCAGAGTATTTATTTATATTGGTGACATTCAGATTCTGAATTGTTGTGTTCCTTGTGATGAGCTATATTGTCCATCAGTCTTCAGTGATTGTTGAAAAACTAACCAAAACAAACAAAGAAAAAGCCCTAAATGTGTAGGATTTGCCTCCTGGCAGCCAAGTAAAAAACTCAACAACTGTTTCTAAAGAAGTACAAGTCATTGTTTCTATTGCTCAGAGACTCCTTTTACCCTTACAAAAATCAGGGCTTATTCTTCTTGCTCTATTGTCCATTCCAACCTACCTGAGCTTCAACATTTCACTGAAACTAGAGTGGATTAAGTGAAAAATATTTGTACAGCTCACAATGCAGAACAAAACATTTCTCATCCTGAAGTGTTGAAATTTTTGATTCTTTAGCCTAGGTGATCCTAGGAAAGAGAGTAGCTTTTGCTTGAAAACTTAGATGAACCTCTGAATTGGGTTACCAATTTTGTACTTGCAATGCAGTATAAGAAATGTTTCAAAACACATGCTGTTTTACCAGCAGCTCTGCCTGCTGGCTTTGGACAATGGGGTTGATAATTGTTTGAAGCCGTTCACTTTGCTCTTCGCAATAAAAAATCTTTAGCTTCCTGGGGTCCTCTAGCTTATGAAATACCTGCTTTGAACAATGAATGCCCTTTGAAACAGCAGTTTGTGATTTGTGTTGAGATGATTCTTGTTACACATTAGAACAGAATGCCTGAAAAGATCACATTGCTATGCTGGTCCTTAGCAGAGATCTGTGTCCTTATAGCCGATCAGCAACTCAGAGTAAGCTTTGAAAAGCAACACCCAAGCAAACAACAGTGTCCATATTCTCTGATGTTTTTGCTTTTCAGGTTCTCCATCAATGAAAACAGCACTACTTTTAAGTTAACTAGCTTGTTCTAGGAAAAGACCACAGAGAAAAAAAATCTGTTTTCTAAATTTCATTAGGGCTTTTTTTCCATCTGTGCTTTACATAGACTTTTTAAAGGTGATGCAGACCATAAAAGAAAGTAATTAAAAATACTAAATGTTAGAAAAGTTAATTTTACACTATATTATTGTTAAAAATACGGAAAATATTTATTGCTATTTTAGATATGAGATGCTCTCACTTTGCAGATGAAAACTTCTTCCTGATTTAGATCTATTTTGTCATATTTACTATAAGCATGCAAATTTTCTACAGACTGAGATTTTTAATTTCAACTCTTTTGAAAAAAGTGCATTATTTATTTTTTCTCGTGCCTGTCATGATTCTGCTTCACAAGTAACTCTGAGGCCTAATATTTACACTACTGCAATCTCCAAAGATTTAACATTTCTCAGTACTATTTATGACGACTTTGCAGTTGCTGAAGTACTTGTCCTCACAGAGAGTGAAAATCCCTTAATTTAAAACTGCCAGTAAGTGTTTAAACAGTGATACTTGAAATATTTCCATTTTATCCAAACACTGGTGAAAACAGAGGATTAATTAATTGGTAGAATGTAAATATTTTTTAATAGAATATGCATATATTCATATGTTTGGTGTTCAGTGCTGCTTTTAACCTGTTTCTCTAGTAGCTAACACTGTACTCTCCCCTGAAGAATCAAGAGATCTCACTTATTCAGATTTACCTCCTTTTTTGTGGTTCAAATGCACCAGATTTGAGTCTAAAAACTAGATTACAAATTCCCAGATTTTAAACTAGTGTCCTTGAGTCATAAGAAATCAATTATTTTTTATATTATGAAAAAAATATTTTCTGGCATATACTAATATGTATCACCCTGAAAACTGCTTCTAGATGGCTTCAATTCTCAGATATATTTTATAATATTATCATATCTCTGCTTTTCAAGCTGGGCAGAACACATGCAGCTTGAATCATTGTTTTACTCTTCTTGAGTCTAAAAAAAGAGGAGCCCACAAACTTGTTTTCACTTAGAAGATGTTCATGCAAAGAGCCCACCACCAAATGTTTGTGTTAACCAGATTACTGTGCAAAAATTTGGGAGGATCTCCACATAAGCCCATACAGTCTCTACTTCAGACCTGACCCTCAGATGAACACAGCATGCTCATTCTCCTACTTCATTTATCACCATTTTTGTCTGTATTTTCTCTAGACTGACTCTGGTCTCCTTGCTCCAGCTCCATGCATGGAGCCTTACCCCAGAGACTTTTCTGCCACACTTCTCTACTGCTCTGGATTTCACTAGACATATCTCACTATGCCTAGAGGAGATACTTGAATGTCCTCTGTGTACCAGCTGTACAGGAACACCCCAGAGAGGTATATCCATTGTGAACAAGCCTCCTTTCCAGTTCCATCAGAACAAGGATGAAGATGGAAATGAAAGCCAGTAGAGAATAATTAATGTAATATCTGGTTTGTGTGGGCATACTTTATTTACCACCAGGAGCAGATGTTTGATGCCTGACAATCGTGACTGTTCATGCTGAGCAGAGGCAGGAAGAAATTTTTTTATGCATCTTAACTGGTGATTACTCACCCTTGTAACAGATCCTGGCTAGAACACAGGCAAAGCACAACCAGTCGAGCTTCCTAGTGCTGGCTCTTTATCAGCCTCAGGTAGGAGCAGACGATCTGTAGTGTCTTGTGCCAGTGAGACAGTGGGAAGCAGGCACTGAAATGTTTCCAAAGTACAGTTTATCAGCCAAACAGGTCTCCTGTCCCTTTGCTGAGCTATTCCTGGCACTCTGGTGAGGTCTAGTTTGAGTCAGTGTACTGCTGTGCACTGTGTCATCTGTGGCTACTCAGAGCTGGAAGCCACTGGTTCTGTGGAGGGTTAAAAAATCTGCCCAAGCATTTATAATGCATGTAGCTGTTCTTTCCACTCATTTTTGGCAGTGAAGACCTTTGAACTGTTTTTGGTCATAACGGTTGTGATGTTAAAAAATTAAGTATTTCTACAGTTCAGATAAATACTATCATTTTAAGCGGAATGACCAAAAATGACATATAATAGCAGGTAGGATTCACAAGCATTTGAATATCCCATTTAAAATTCTACTGTATTAAAAGACATCAAAAGCTGAGACCAATTGCTTCTGACTGCTCCTTATATTATGATATGCTTTCCTGAAGTGGTTAATGAATCAGGTGTGTTTGGGTTTTTTTAAAAGTATCACATGAAGTATATTTATTCTAACACAATTAGATTTAGATACTTCTAGTATTGCCTTAATTCTACCCTTGATAAATTTATGTTCAAATTCTAATAACTGGGCTGAAATATAATCCATAAATTTCTGATCTGAAAAACATTATAAAAGAAGCATAAACAAGAAGATGTTTTGAAGTAAACCTTTCTGTTCTACCTCTTGCTATCGATGTACCAGAATTTGTAACATAATCAGCTATTTTAAATGGAATATTAAAAGTATGAAACTGTGTCTGGGTTTTCTACATGGAATTACATATTAAAAGATTTCACAAGATGCAAACTATGTTGTGAAAAAAAATAAGAAATTCTAATGCAGGAAGGTGATAAAGTCATATTTTAAATAATTAAAATTAAACAGGTTTTGTGGTGTTTGAAGGAGTTTTCCAGAAAACCTTCTCTCAAATTAGAATGTAGCATAGTTTACAATAACAATTATGTTTCATGCTTGTTACTTTAATTTGAAAGGATTGCAGAAGAGGGAGTTTTGGGATTTACTTAGACTGTTACTTTGAGAATTGGGAAAAAGTATTAATTCCGTCTTTCATAAGAAGATAAAATATAATAAACTTTCCTTATTTATCTAGTTTATTTTTGAAGTATTCCTTACACATTTGTGATGATCTTTTATTAATTTTCACACAGCAATAATAGAAATCTGAAAAGACAGAAGAAGACCTTTACATATTTCTTAAAATTTCCCATTACAAAGGTAATATTGGAGATACCGACTCACAGGCTGGTAACACTTGCTCTTAAGAGCAGCAGCATCCATAATTTTACACATGTAAAGGGACAGAATGCAAAAGAAAGATAATATAAATTGTTTGTTTCCTCCATGATCTGTGAAGTCTATGGTTTGTGGAAAATTTTTTAGGTGAGGCACTTCAATATACAGGTGAGATGCACCCACACTCCTGAACTAGCATGCCTTTCATGTACTTGTGCTGGCCCAATGAAATCAATCACGGGCAGATAATCCCACACAAGTAGATAATTGTCAATTCTTCACAACAGCATAGTAGAATCCCAAGTTTTCATTCTGGACTCTATATGTGCTCTCAATAAGAAAAGGAAGAGGGCAGGAAGAGGATGAAATTACCTTAGTTTTCAGGTATTACGGGGTACCTCAAAATGCAAAGTAAACATTTTATTTCTTTACATGGGCAAAGATAATGGCTTTGTGGGGAACCAAACACCTACACATAACATTTATTTAGAAAAATTTGTTTCTAGTTCTGCAAAATAGAGTCTAAGCAGTTTCATTTTACTTTGACTACTAAAGGTAGGTTCAGTTGCATTTTGTGAGCTATTAAAACTAAGAGAGGACAATAATGGAGGATGCATTCTAGTAAGGGTGGATGTGACTTGCACATTAGTATAATTGCTGTAATAAAAGTCACTAGTTTTCTTTTTGCAGACCTGGATACCTAGGATGCATGATTTTAAGGTAAAAGCACTGCGACCTTATTGGAGAAAATTTCCAGGCTTGTTTTTTGCTTTATCTTCGTTGAAAAATAATACATTTTTACACAGAGCCCTTGTTTAAAATCACATGGTAGCATCTTTGTATATACAGGACATACTGTTGACAGTGACAGCATCAAAATTTCACCCTGATATATTTTAATAATATATTATTCCTTGCTAATTTGTCACATCTCCCTTCCTTTTTATTTTTGGATTTCAAAACGCAGGACATGATATTATAAAATAAATTATATCCAGGCATCACTGGCAACTTAAGAAGACTTGTAACAACAGAAAGATTTGGAGTACAACCACTGAAGTCCTCCGGAGTAGTGAAATTTGTAAGCATACTTTATTCCATTTTAGCATACAGCCATAAAATATAGAAGATGACCCGCTTTTCTGCCATATTTTCAAATAGACATGCATTTCATACATTTATTCCAGTGATATATTTTTCTAGCAACAACATGAAAACAGCCATCCTTTTTCATACTGGTGTACAGGCCAAAGGAGTGAAAAGAAAATGACAATGCATTTAGAGATTGTTCTTCCAGCTGTGTGAAAAATGTAGTAGAGTCCACATTGGGCTTAAAGGTTTTGAAGAAGCTAATGCATAGTAAGCTACAGTATGAGTTTAGTAGATACAAACTCCTTCATAGCAACCACCTGTTTACATCTGATATTCAGCTACAAGTGCAGATGGCTCTCCCTTCTGTCATTTAAAAAGCAAGTGCAATTTTCCTTGCATTTGCAGGAAACAAAGAGGTATGAAACAAGGAACAGTTAACTGATGAAAAATTGTTTCTCTGTCCATATTTTGAATTCCATAAAAAGTTTTTGGGTTTGTTTTTGTTTCTGTTTTGCTAGCTGCAAAGAGAAAATTTACCACTTTCTTTCTGTCCTGGTCTAGCCAATTAAAGATACCTTTTCCAAGTGAAATTGTTATTTCTGTCAATGTTTTTCTACTGCAGCTATACTGTATACTGTGTTGTGTTCTGCCTAACTGTTGCCTTTTACCTGTTCTTCAAACAAAAAAAAAATTATTCTAGTATCAACACTGGTGAGTATCTGTAAGTTTGATCTGTGATCATCAGCTATGTCCTCACTAGAATAAGACATCAAAATTCAGATTATATTGCTCTTATTTTACAAGATTTGGTAGCTGTTCAAGGCTTTGAAAATATATTTCAAAAGCCAAATACAATATAAATTCATATGGTATTAATGCCCTCTAGTTAGTCAGTAAGAATTATCTGTAACTGAACACAGTACTATTCAAATCTTAATTATTCATCTTTCAGTCATAGAATTCCATTTCATAAGAATGTAATTTACATAATAAATGTACAAAGAGAATGCAAGTAGCAAGAATGTGCATACCTGAGTTTATAATATCCCTAATGCTCGCCAAAAAGCAAATTAATATTGAAATAATAGCTTCCAGCTATCATATGCTGAATGTTACAGACTATATTCAGGGAGTTAAATCTTAATTTTTTATGTCCCTTGAAAGAGAAGAGCAAGTACATCTGAGGGTAAGAATTAAGAAGAAAGGTACTTGAAAAACTATTCTAATGTAACAAGATCACCTGCTGCCATTTAGGGGTTTCATTTTTTTTCTTTAATGAAACAGCATTTTATAGAAGAAGGCTGAGTAAAACAGTATATAACTCTTTTATATATAGTGTTTAAGTATTCAAAGCTCTACCATTTCCAGCTTATTTTCCTTAACAAAAAAAACCCAAAAAAACAAAAAAACAACAACTTTTATTTATGAGTACTTTGCTTTCCATTTGACCATTTCAGTAATCAGTAATTCCCATTCCATTCCTTGCCCTGTAAATTCATCGCTATACAGTGTGGGCTTTACTCAGGTCCTCTCTGAGAGGAGCAAACAAGTCTAATGCCAACTAAAATACCAGAAAACAAAGGATGCAGCTGGAACTCTAGCATCAGTGTGGAAAGGAGTGGTACTATAAGACATCTTGTCATTTATTTATCTCTACAAACGGAAGAATGACCTTGAGAATTAAGGCATGAATTAAAAATGAAGGGAAGTAACATGAACTAGAAACAAAAATACTTTTTGGGGTGGGCATGCACAGAGAAAAGCTGCACTTGGTTGAGCTGTACACATCCTATCAAGGATGTGTTTTTGAACCACTGAGTCAACTTGAATCATCTCTCTAGTTAAATGTGCTTGAATATAGAACTATATGTGAAAATTAAACAGCTCTGTCACACTGAAATTTACACAGCCAATGATTTTCTGATCTGGGAAAGGAAACAGAATGGAAATGGAGAGGACTTAGTACTGAAAGACTCATGTTGTTCTTAGAAATACGGATTATGAATATCTTTGGCAGCAAAAATAAAACAGATTCATCTTGATTCAACTGTTCAGTGGAGCAGTGATTTCTTTCTCTTTTCTGAAGATTCCTGTATATTCTGTACCACATGTCTTCATCAGGAGGATTCCATTACTATGTATGTACTGAAATAATAGAAGAAACCTATTGAGAGGAGTGCAGAGGAGCAAATGTCCATTGCCAAAAGGTTTTTTTCCAAAAACTGTAAAAGTAACACTGAATTTTTGGCAGCAGCCAAAATTTACAATTCTTCCCTTTTAGAGGCTTCAATAAGAAAAATTACTGTTTTAGGGTTTTTTGTGTTTTTTTGTTTTTTGTTCTTTTTAGTTTTCTTAATTTAGAGAGCAATAGTGAAATTGGTTTAGTCTTAATTACACTTCACAAGTGCTAGCTGCAGAACATATAAAGCATTTTTTCTCATACAAAAACATATTGTTCCATGATGTGGATACTCTAAATCTGTATCCCTTTTGTTACCCACAGGTAGGGACCAAGGTCAATATATGATAACAGGTCAAGGTCAATATATAATGTATTACTGTATCTTGGCTCTCATTTCGTAAAAAATGGGTCTATGTTGGTATAACATCCTTGCTTCTAAAGATTTCTTAAGAAAAGCTATAAAAAGATCAATATTTATCATTTAATTATATCTTATTGGGGTTTTAAACTTTGTTACTGACTGTCAGATCTCATACTGGGAAGGCTGAGTCATGCATTTCTGTGCTTCACAGTCGTGTTCTAAGGATGTGAGTAGGATCATGGTATCAGTAAATGGAAAAGACCTCTTTTGTTTATTTGCTGATTTCCAAATGTGTAAAGGTCAGAGATCCACTTGATCTTGCAATGGAGCTAAGACTGTGCTGTGCCCAAGTAGACTTTGAAGTGGTTTGTGATGGATAGGGTAAAGGAACAAAGGTGTTTCAGATGAGGTACAGAAACTTGCCTTTTCAATTCCCCTACTATGGCAGACACCACAGGAAGGAAATAATAGGTGATATCCCATCTATGGCTGTTGGCTAAACCAACACAAGGACAATGATTAGATCTTAAAGTACAGGAATTGTGCCTGGGTTAAAAAAAAAAAAAAAAAAGAATGAAAGTGACTTCACACTTGTGAGACTTTGTGAGGGATCCTGGTGTGCTTGTAGAACTCCACTGCAAGAGTAATGAGAAACTGTGTTCAGCAGAGCAGCACCAGACTGGAAGAGATCTTTAGCAAGTGGTGTGCAAGAACAGTCTGGAATGTGCATCTGGGTATTGTGAGAATGAAAAAGCTGAGTACAGGGGAGTATGTCCACCTGCTCTACACAGATTTATGATGAGCAGTTATAGAGGAGATGAAAGCCATATTCTTGACAGGTACAGAACTAACACAGGAGACAAGTGACATAAAGTCCAGCAAAAGAAAATTGAACAAAACAGTTTTGTTTTGAGGAGGAGGAAGAATAGGGAGGAATATGTAGAGGAGCTGTTTAAGCACAGGTACAGATTACCAGAGGAAATATGGGAATTTCTGCCCCTGGAGATGTTTATTTCTCAACTGGGCAAGGTGATGAAAACAACCTGTTCTAACATGGAAGCTAATCCTAGGTAAGGATTGGACCAGATGGTTTCAAAGATCACTTCCAATCTGACCCATTCTCTGATTAACCAACCAAAGATATAATTTTGACCCTCTTAAAATACTGAAATTGTCCATATGGTTATATTAGTAAACTCACTTGCTGAGAAAGTAATTTTATGAAATACAGTTGTCCGAAAGTAAAATATCTGACAGACACTGAGAAACAGGTTTTAGGAAAGTATTATTTTTATGCAAAAATAAAAATTTTGAATGAGACATCCTCTGTTTGATGATATATTAAGTAAAATAAATCACACAGACTCACAAAATCATTTAGCTTGGAAAATACATCTGAGATCATCAGGCCCAACCTTTGACTGATCACCTTGTCAGCATGACCACAGAACTAAGTGCCATGCATCATCACTTCTTGAACACCCTCAGGGACAGTGACTCTACCACATCCATGGGCAGTCTATTCCAATGGTTAACCATTTCTGTGAAGAAATTCCTCCTGATGCCCAACCTGAACCTCCTCTGGTGCAGCTTGAGGCTGTGTCCTCTCAGCCTGTCATTGGTGGTTTGGCAGAAGACGCCAATCCTCTCTACACCCTCCTCTCAGGTAGTTGTAGAGTGATAAGGTCACCCTTGAGCTGCCTTTGCTTCAGGCTGAAGAACCCCAGTTCTCTCAGCTGCTCATGTTGTCACAAAGGAAAATGTAGTAACATATTGGCACAAAGAAAGTAATCATTGATTAAAATTTGTTCAGGCTGTCAGGATCTCATAAGCAGAGATATTTTCCATACTTCATTAGTCTGTGCACATTATCAACTACTCTGCTTCACTGAATGTGAGCCGATAGTTTTCAGGAGCAATGAAAACCTTTCTCCTGTTATATTATTAATGACACTACAACATTTTTATGGCTATATAGACAGATACAATTTCAGAAGCAGAGGTTAGATAAAGATGGAAAGGCTGGGATTTGTTTTGGTGACATCAGTTATTCTCCTAGGAAGATAAAATTCATATTTGTGTTTAGTAACCAGGAGAGGTTGCCTCTTTTTGGTCCTAGGCTTGTGCAACATTCATGCATACATACCTGTGTCTGCCTGGCTTCAGTACTGCCATTCCTGGTTTCCTGGCTGATTTACAGAGGATCATGCACTTGTAGAAAGGACAGCACTGGGGCACCTAACAGAATACTTTTCCCTCCTGAGGTTGGGGCCACTTATCAAACAGGAGTTTAACATGGTCAAGTGCTAGTGCTGTAGTAATGTCTTAAATAAACCTCAAGTTTAGTAGAGTGCGTGCCATAATGACCACAACACATCCCTTCTGCAATTCTTTAGAGTGTGCTTAAAGAGTTTATCCATCATGGAACTTCTGTTTCCTAGAACCTTAGTGCTGACTGGTCTTTACAACCTCTAAAAGACCCAAAAATGTCAGTGCCCTTACTAAATCCCAAGCCATCTCAATCCCAAGCCAAAGATTCAATTACATTTATTTTCCATGAAAGTATGACATTTTATATCATGTTTTGTGGCTAACAAAAAGCAGTTACATAAGTAATGTGAATTACTATATGTGGTTATAGAGGTGTAAAGCTGTGAGAAGATAAATGATCAGAACTTCATTGAAGGCAGAGGGACTGAGTGAAGACATCAGCATTCTGGAGCTCTTAGGAAGGACAGAAAGGGATTCTGAGTCTTTGCTTCTCTATTGTTTACCAGCTACTATTTACTAAGTGAGAGAAATTTAGAAATTATACAAAAGCTGTCATTAAAAAGTACATGCAGTATTGTTTTCTAAAATAGCTACAGCTATTATTCTACTGTATGATCAAATTTGAAAAAATGAAGTTGAAAGCTGTAGGTAATCTTTAAACTCTGCATTCTGTTTTTTGCTTTGTTTTAGTTTGTGTCTTTTTGTTAGTATTTTTTATTTAGATATATTTTCTTTCATACAGTATGATGAAGATAAGATGTTCTGGCATGGAACATGTTTCTAAAAAAGTAATGTTAAATACTCATTCAAAGTAATTTATGATTTTCATCAGGAAATATATAAACAATATATGGCTTTGACTTCAACGTTCAGACATTTGAATAACAAATTTATTTTAACAGTATCTTATGTATTTGAATTTTACTAAATGAAATAAAGCATATCTTTATTTTGTATGCAGCATTCTTTAACAGGAATTGGGGTTTTTTTCAGAAAAACATGGTGAAAGGACAAGTTCTCACAGTTTGATATTTGCAACTCTGTTATTTAGTGATGTCTGAATAAAACCTGGTTTAATTTCAAAGAAATAGCTTATTTTTGCATGTTTCGAAAGAGAACCGAACACTTAACAAAAATGCTGCTTTATATTCTAGTAAATTTTGAGTTTTCAGTCCTGCATAACTTTTATTCTGCACTTTACCTAGGGTTTGGTGTTTTTACTTTTGCCTGTGACAGACGCCAGAAAATATTGTAGCACAAAATGCCAAAAAAATTGCCACTGGGGAAAGTCTGAGGGGTTTTTGTACTTAAAGAAATACTGTTGTTAATAAACTAGTCAGCTACACTAAGATCCATGGATTGATGTGCAAATTGCTCTTTTAGTTGTGTTTTTCTTTTTTTTTTTCATAAAACCCTCCAAGTTCTTTTACTAAGGATTGTAACTGCAGAAAAGTTTCATAATATGATAGTTTTTTTAACATTAGTTTTCCAGAGAAATGAGGATTCTCAGTCACATCTTTTGAATGTTCACTACTTCCCTCTGTCTTTCTTCACCACCCCAATAGCTTTCAAATCCTCTTTCAGTAGATCAAGGGATAGATGTTCCAATCCTAGATATTCATGCAACTTGTGGAAGCCAACAAACAGATTTGGAGTGAAATCCAAATGTATGCCAAAGGAGACCACTGAGAGTTGAAACTTGACTATTTTCTGTATTTCTGGTGTTCGCTTTGTTTTGTTTCGTTTGCTTAGTTGTAACAGTCACTATGTTGCACTTAGAGAACAGATGAATCCTGAAAAAAGGCAGAGAATTATTGAAGGATTTTCTCCATAGCTCTAGTAATATCAGTGGTCAGGCTAGTTAGTTAGAAATAGCTTCATGTGATGAAGCTTTTATTATGCCATTAAGTTGCAGACACATTTTCTATGCCCATTCTCTGACCAAGGTAATGTGGTTCATTATGGAGACATGTGTCTTGGAACTTGATGTCACCACAGCTGGATTATTTATGTTTCTCAGAACGGTGTGCATAAAAAATTTAATAGCTTTGAAACAAGTTTTGTTTATTAGACTAGAAAGAATAAGCTCCATGGACACCTCTCTAAAGCTTTTATGTCTTGAATAAATAACAGTTACAAATAGCTGAGATTCTCTTGTCAGATATTAACTGATCCCTTTACGAGTGAATTCTTCAATATTTTTACATCATTTTAATCCCAGTCTACCTTTAATGTTGTTTCAGTATATATAAAAAAATCCTCACCCATGACGAACACTTCTGTTACTGAGCAACAGTTTTCATAGGAAAATGTTGGCTTTTGCTTCTGTTTTCACAGGTAAGAATTATAGGAAGGGGCCCAAAATTTATGAATCCTTTTTGATTATGAATGAAGATTTTGAAAGTTCTTTGCAGTGTATAACTGCATCCTTGAAGAAAGAAATTCGTTATTAGGATTTTATTATTATTTCTGATAAGTAATGTCAAAAGTTTGTTCTTTCAGCTCTGATGTTTTTGCTGGATATAGGAAGCCAAATGCTTGTTATTTTTAGAGGAAGTTGTTTAAGATGCTTTTCCTATAGTGGAAACAATATACACCAAGCTGTTGCTTGATGCATCAGCCATAAATCACTATTGTATTCTTACTCATTTCTACACCACCTTCCTGACATAATTTTTATGACACTGTATGTAGATAATTCTTACTTAATTTTAAAATGCCAATTAGATTAAGCAAGCTTTCATGATAATTTCCTTTATGTTGCATTTCCTTTATTTTGCAATTCAATATATTTTAATTATTGTGGAAAGTGAATGGGAGCTGTCAGGAATAAGTGGACTGTGCTGGTTCTAAGGTAGTTTTGTCTTTCAGGCTGGTGAATGAAGCAGACAGAAATACACTGTCTTTCAGAAATTTAAATAAGTAGGTTTTGCTGGTACTCATGCTATTTCACATCTGAAAGCTAAATATATATATATTTCTGTTGCAATTTATTTATGACAACAATTTTAACAGAAAATATCAAATGCCATAATATGGCATAATATACCATAATATGCCAAATATGCCATAGGAATACATAGTTACATTAATTTTTCATCTATTTTTCATGAAATCAGTGAAATCATTGGAAGAATCACATTGGATACTTCAAAGGAAAGTAAAACCTGTGCTTTAAAGTGCTACTGTAATGATTCAGCCAAAGGCTAGAAAGATGATTTAAACTTAGTCTAGTCTTGGTTTAAAACTGTCACAGTATTTCAGTAAAAGTGCATTCAGACAAGGCCAGTAATAATTTTTACTCATTAGTGCACAAGCCATAATAACACTTCCTTTTCGTATTTATGTGTGTGCCTGTGAACCTGTCTATGGCTTACTTACTGTGATTAAATGTACTCATATATGAGCAGCATAGCTTAGAACAGAACAGAGTATTTCAGGTGCCAGGGCCCCACAGATCACACCTTGTCCAACTGCGTGAGCACTTCTGGCTGTGCAGACATTAAAGCACATTCTAAAGGGCGCTGGCCAGATACATCTGGGCCATCAGCCTGTTCTAGTGTCTGACCACCCTCTCAGAAAAGATATGCTTCCCAATCTCTTTGTCTGAACCCTTCCAGCACAGCTTTGTGTCATTCCCATGTGTTCTGTACTGGATATCAAGGAAGAAACCTCAGCACCTCCCATCCACATCTGCTTCAGGAAGCTGCACAGAGCACCAAGGCCACTCCCCAGCCTCTTTATATTCAAATTCAATCAAACCAGAGTGAGTGAGTGAGTGAGTGAATGAATGAATGAAAAAATGTCACAGAAAATATTAAAAGAATACATCACAGGATTTTTTTTTAAAAAAAAGCAGACTTTTTTTAAATATATTTTTTTGCACATTTCTTCCTTTAGGAAATTCATGCTATTGATACTTCTGCGCACTGTTAATTTTTTTCCTCTCCTAAGGGCAGCATTTAAAAGCATCAGGAATAATAGATTGCAGGGCACTAGTAGCACTATATTTACATTATGCCTGGGTGGATGATAAATTATTCCATTGCAGTAATTTAACATTTTATTTCATTTTTCTTGATCTATTACTTATTGGCTTTCTGTCATCATAGACTAACATCGCTTTTCTTCCTTATCAGAACTCAGAACTGGACTGGGTTGACATGATTTGTTGCTGGAATCTATTCATATCAGCCAGGCTAACAAAAAAAACCTAAACCAAAACACCCCCCCCCCCCCCCACCAAACAAACAAACAACAAAAAAGAGGTATGTCTTCAGGACCAGCCTTTAATTTGCAGGAAAATTCTGATATGGGCACAGGCTTAGGTCTTATCACTAGGAGAAAAAGGAGAACAAAACATAAAAAAGTCAGTACACTTTTCTGTGTCTACAAAATACAGTGGAAATCCTCCCTTGAACAAGATGCATATATTCTTGGCTTTAAAGGGGAAGAGATGCTTTAGTTTCTCTGTTTAGAAGACAGTAGTTTAATGCATAATGTGGTTTAATGTATAACCTCTAGAGTGTCATGCATTAAATGAGAAACAGGTGTTGTTGTCACCTGTTTCAACAGCAATTCTCTGAGGAACTTTTCCTACCATGTAGCTGCTGGTAAGTTGTTATCGTTTGGGTTTGCCAATTCTAATATATTTACCTTTTGTTGTGAAATAGAATTAGGAGTAAAAGCAAAACAAGCTTAAAACTTAACAGGGGATAAAGAAAAACTTTATTAATAACACAAAGAAAAATAATAAATTCAGAATAGATCTTCAGACTACTCTGTCCTTCCCCTTTTCACACTATATCAACATACAGAGACACTCGAGTCAATTCCTTACCTAACCTTTTTCAGTTCACTTTAGGGAGAATTGTTTCTTCCTGTTCAGCTATAGGGATCTTTTTAAGAGAGGAAAAAAAACCCAAAACCACATTTCTCTCCTGACTTTTTTTTTTCTTTTTTTCCCACAAAAAGCAGCTGCCCGGGACCCACAATCATGAAACTCCACCCACCTTCACAGCCTTCCCAGAGCTGTGCTTGTGGGCTATGTTAAAGTCATGGGGTATTACTTTTAAGGATGAGCTACTCAAAGGCAAAAGTTCTCTTCAGCTCACTTCTCTCTGCTCATACTTTCTTAGATCCCCTTTTTACCTCGGGGCAAAGGATCTTACAAACACTTCACACCACAGCCCCCTCCGCCCCCAACCCCCATATCTTTCTCCGTGGTTTAAAGGATTTTTTTTTTAGTGTAGTACAGTTCACTTCTATAACTTACAAAAAGATTTTTCAGCCAACCTTCATGGCGTCTCCTCATTCTCCTTCCATCTAAAAACTTAGCTTGTGTTTCACTGACTTTGGTGCATCCTTTCTGTTCTTTTTCCTCTGACCCAAGGAAGGATGGAAAGTCTGCAAGTCTTATCTGAGCGTTGGTAAAAAAGTTAAAATCTCACCCAGAAGTTTCAGGGGCTGTGCCAGGCCATGCCGGAGCTGTGTCAGGATCTCAGGGTGCCCAGGCCACGCTGGAGGGGCAGGACGAGAACTGCAAAGTGCACGCAGAGGAGAAATGGGTGCCAAGGCCGTGTGTCCATGGCTTTCCCCCGGCGCTGCCCGCCCCCAGCTCCAGCCGCAGCCCGGGGGTTCTCCCTCTGCCCTGCCCAGCACACAAAGCCCTGGGGGCTCTCCCGAACCGGGCCCGGCTGCCTCCCCCCAGCCCGTGAGGGCGGCCGGGCGGGCTCGGCCACCCCAGGGCTGCTCCGAGCCGGGGCAGGGCAGGGCAGGGCCCCCCGAGCCGCGGACACACCGGGAAAAGGGCGAGGATCCCAGCAATGGGCTCGGCTTCTTTTGGTTATCGGGGCTCCTGGTTGGAAACGGGGCCCGGCAGCTCCCGAGCCCAGCCCTGCCTGGCCCCACATGAGAGGGGCCCGGGCCGGGTCGGTGTTACCTTGGGAGAGGATGGAAATAAATGAAAGAGATTTCCTGGCGTTTACTTGCTTCAAATGTGATTCACGGAGCGAACCGACTTTTCCAATTGGTTTCTCAGGCTGTCAACAACTAAACCAGGCTGTAATTGGTCCCATCAATCCACAGAGGAAGTTTTCATGGAGAAAAACTTCCTAGTGTGCCCTCCCCCCAGGTGCCTTCAATGCAAAATAAGCGCACAAGTGTGTTCCTGTCATGTTACCCGAAATATTTTACCTCTAAAGTACAAGACTATTAAATAGGTATCAATTGAAAGGTAGGTAATACTACAATTCAGAGACCATTTCTTTTCAAATAGTAAAAATTGTTTTTGCATAACTTAAATTGTAAGAAACATAATAGTGATTTTTATTTTAATGTTAAGTGAAGAAGGAACTAATTATTGAAGTTTTTACTATCAATTAACTCAGTTTTATAAACATGGCATGCAACTGAAAGGCCAGAATTGTAGCTGGTATTGTTGGAAACTTGGTGGAAGTTTATTGAGAGGCTGAGAAAACAATCAACTCCCAAGACTTCAAATGTACTTCTCAGCTACCAGACCAAACTTACCTGCTAACAACTACACTCCAAGAATTAAACAAATATACCGGTGAAGCCATGGGTTTATGAGACCTCTAGTCTTACACTTACTCCTGAGTTCCATTACATACAGTGTTTCTCAGTCTCCTGACCAAGATGTAGCTTCCTGAATTCATTAACAAGGGAGCACAAGAAAACTAAAAATTTCCCTTCAGCATGCTTTCCTCTGTTGGAGCTCCTGTCTAGACATATTATTTCCATGGAGGTAGGTATTCTGGTCAAGAAAAGTTGATCTTTTCACAGGTTAGACTACCTTACCAGTGCTGATCTGTTCATGCTTATTACCACTTTGCTGACTGTGTACCTGACTACATGTTGGAATTTTTGATTCCTCCTTATTGCAGACTGTTTAGTTTTTCTTTTTTTACGAAGTTACGTAAAAGAGGCAGATAATGAAAAAATATTTCACTTTTTAGCTGAATGTCCTGGTTTGAAAGACTTTTGCTAAGAAAGGCAGAAGCCTGCCTTTGAAAATGAAAAGTGTGATTCCCTGCTCCCTACCAATTATTATAATTTTGGAATTAAGGGAGCTCTCAGTCAAAGATGTGGGAATAGGAATAACAGTTCTTTACTAATATATCTAACAAGACAAACAACAACAACAAAAAAAACAGCTATGAAATTACCCACAAACAGAACAGTAACTCAGTCCCAGTGTTTTTTGGCTGCAGGCACCTTTTCCTGAGCTGCAGTTCCCAGTGCTGGGGGCGGGCAGGTCCCACAGAGCTGCAGGAGGGCTGGGGGTGATGGCAGCGCTGTCCCAGGGGGAGAGAGAGATGGAGAGAGAGCTCTCCGCTCACGGTGTGGGTCCTGGTGCTCAGCAGAGTGCTGGATGGTGGCAGGTTACAGCGAGAAGGCAGCAGGGCAGGGTCCCACAGCAGTGAGGATGGCTCCCGACGCTGGGATGGCAGGAATGGGGCTGAGGCGGCGATCGTCCTTCTCGTCCGAACTCCACGGGGGAAATGGGGCGAGGCAGAGCCTTCTGTCTGCTCTTCTGGATGTTTGGATATCGAGGGGTTTCCCTCTTCTCTCCCCCCCGCCTTGCCACCAGGTCCCAGTCAACAGGTATCTTAGCATGACAATGGGGAAAATTCCACAGAGGGGAAGAAGGGAAAGAACCAACCCCTAACACTGAAATTGGATAGTCTTGCAATGTGTATACGTGCAAATCAGGCAGAATTATTTGCATTTATCATTCAAATCAAACAGGTGAGGCAAAAAGGATGTTTTTCAAATACATTTATCATACAGACTTATTATTTGCTGTTTTGAGACAAACTCAAGACCTCTCCATTTCAAGTGTCCACTTTCCCATTTCCAAGCTGTCTGTAGTTAAAACATTCACTTAAAATGAATAAAGAATTCACTATCAAAAGCACTAAGGTATCCTAATGAGAACAAGCAGCATTCTGAGGGCAGGCTGTGGCAGTTAGCAGATAGATTATGAAAGTACTAAAAATTGTTTAGATCCAGAACCAAACCAGCTCCTTAATTTTAAAAAGGATTCACTCCATTAATATTATCAAACTTTTCTCTCTCTCAGGGAGTACACCTTTGTAAATATTTGATAGGTTTATACTCAGACCACCTTGTTTGTATTGTGTACACATAAGCATAAACCACCTTCTATGGGCAAGGAGATGGAAGTTCTTTGACCTCATGCTGCAATCTCTATGCAATTCAATTGCCTACTACCCTCTTTAATAGACTAAAAAGTATTCAACATAACTACCTTGAATGTAATTTCAGGGCACTGGTTCCTCCGATTCTCTTCAAAGGAAATAATCTGGCTTCACTCTCCTTTCACAGCACAACATGTGGTGTTAAAGATAAGCCATTCTACTCAAGATTCTACTCAAGATCAGCAGTTTAGATCTGTACTGGTGAGGCAGCTCCCTAAAGACAGATGTCAAATGTCATGTGCTTAACATGTACACACAGACATGAAGCTTTTGTTTTGTCCCCTGTTTTTCCCATATCTTTCCTATGTGGGTATTTTTGTGAGTGACAGGTGGGGAAGGAGAAGCATTTAACCATTCAGGGGAAGGCACTCCAGAAGCTTGTTCAGGATTGTGATTAGGCTGGTCAATATCTTGACAGTTCTGACTGCAAGGTCAGTGCTATCGCATGGGCAGTCTGTCATGCATAATGAACCTTAGCACAGCTGCATCACACAAAAGGCACCACCTGCACTGTCCTTCTGAAGAGAAAGATGGGATTCTTCTGTGAATCTCAGGATGGACAGGATTCTAAGTCAGAATCTGATACAACAGGCCAGTAGTTTGACTCAGAAAATATAAAGGGAAAGTCTGAACAGCACCAGATTGGAATGACAACTTTAGGACCATTTTCAATGTAATGTGTTTGTGCGACATTTAAGGCACTGTTAGAAAATGATGGGTTGCGTAAGGATTGTTGCAATCAATTTGTGAAGAAGCAAGATAATAAAACAAAACCCATGTATAACTAGAATATTAAATATTTTCATAATGAATTATTTATTAGGCACTATTTGAAAAGTATGCAATATGTAAAGAATACTATATGCACTGAAGTCACGCGATACAAAGAGATGGTTTGGAAAAAATTTAGTACTTTAAATAATTCTGCATATATTCACCTTTTTAATTTCTATTTTTCATTTCAAGGTTAATTATTCACAATATTCAAGGATGATCAAATCATCTAATGTAAGTTTTTCCTTAGTCAAAAATGTTTGGGAATTGAGAAAAAAAATATATTTGTTGATTTCAGCTTCATTTGTGCAAGTCCAGTTTCACTTTAAAAAATATCCCAAGAACATATTGAAATTTAGTTGAACTAAGAATAAAAACTCAGGGGGATACCTTAAAAACATGCAACTGGATATACTATCATTAAATTAATTTTAGTGTCACAGACTGATAAAAGGGCTAAATCTGCTGTTTTCTCCAAATTTGAGTTAAAAACTTGAGCATCTTTGCCTTGCTTTGGAACAGAAATATGTCGAAGTTTCATTCAGGTAAAAAAAATCTGAAATTACAACATCTCCAAGAGATCAATGTGGTCAGATCTAATAATTCCAATTATTTTTTACTGGTTTTAAATAATTTATGAACGAATATTTTTTTGCATTAATTAAGATCAGGTCATTCCTGTAATAATTTTTGCTATGCTTAGCTGAATGTTTTCCTCAATTTTAATGAAGAAACTGTCAATTTTGAAAGAAGTTAAAACAAATTATTGCAAAAATATTTTTCACACTTTTAAGAGCAGGCAGGAAAATTGATAGTGTATTCTATAATGGAGTTAAAGTAAACCAGCAGGTATTGCCAAAAGTCCTTGTTATTCCATGATAGATTAGGACTGATTACAATTTTTTAAATGAAGTTGACATGAAAGGCTTTTAAAAAGATAAAATACAAAAAGCTCTATCAGTATTGTTTCCTTTTTAGCTTCTTGCTTACTATTTTATTATTTAAAAAAAAAGAGGCATTTTTTTATTATCTTCTCTACTTTGGTTTGGCTAAATAAAATAAATCAGCATGGCAGAAATTTTCCTTTCGGGGAAAATTGGCTACGTATTCCTGTAGAGGCCTCTTAATACTATACAGCAATGTCTATTTATATGGCACTGCGATTGTCCATTTATTATTTCTCTATATTAAGTGGGGGGGTTTTTAGCCATATTAAGTGGGTTATTTTTAGCCACAGGTCACTTTCCGGACTGCTGACACTTGTCCTTTCAGAAGTCTTTCACATCTGCCTGACTCGGGGACAACAGGGCAGAAGTTGCACCAGCTTTGTCTCTCAGTGCCCTCAGGTGGGGATGTGGAGGTGGCTGTGTGTGTGCAGCCCATTTGGTGGGAAGGGAGGTGCTGTGAGCAGCACTGCCAGCCCCTGGGGATGCACACACCAGTGTAGCTGGCAGGGATGAGGTTAGTGGGAGAAATAGCTGACAAACCCCAAAGATTTGCTATTGGACTGGCATAAGGAATAGCAATAAACCCCAGGATCTCCAAATAGCAAGCATGGAAAAACATATGTGCTTTGGAGTTAGGACTGATGTGGGGAAAGACCATTATGTCTGTTCACAATATGTAGTGTGTGACAGGACACCCTCTGAGCAAGAGCCGCTCTCCCTTGGGCAGTTGACAATATCCAGGTGCTGAACAGACAGGTGGGGGGTGGCATCTGTGTCCAGACCAGCCATGGGGTAGTCCTTGCTTAGCAGAATTGCAGGCTGGTAGAAAGGCCACTGTCATCCTCGAGGACCATATGGGAACAGCTTGAGCCTTTAGTCAGAGGGCACAGCATGTTGCTAATTACTGTGTTAAAAAGAGACATTGGTTCACTATTTAAAAATAGAAGGCTAACTTTTCTTCCTTCTGACAACTTCAACAGGAACTTTGCTGGTAGATTTAATTAATGAAACAGATGAACCAAATGATCACGAAACATAGCCACTTAAAAAGTTTCTCTGAGTATTACTTTCAGGTCCTTGGATGTTATATTGTTCATATTTCAAACTCTGTAAATCAGTGATAAACATGTGAGTAAAATCCCTTAGTAACTTTTATCTTCTTAGTATCTCTAAAAATTAGTTACCTGTGTTAAAGTAATTATTCTCACTCTTCATTCTGGTTCATTTAGTTTCTAAGAAGCTATGCATTTTCTGCATAATGAGATGTCTTACTTCCTCCTTTCCAAAACAATAGCTTAGAAACTGGATTTTCTATTGATCATGTAAACATTTTAGACATTTTTTTTTCCTCAGCAAACAAATTAAAAATGCTCCTATTGCATCTTACATTCTTTATCTGAGTCATAGCTGGTCAGATACTGCTCCTTAAATTCAGAACACATATAGCTCTTTTACTTAAACTAGAATGATTTTGTTTTTCATTTTATCATTGAAGTATGGGGTGGGTAGAAACATATACTAGTATGAGGATTTGATTACAAAATCAAGCAAGTTAGTGAGATTTAACTGTTAAGTACTATGCCTTATGTAATAGAGCCAAAGAAACATTTGCTGAACATTAGGGGACAGAATACTTTTGTGATGTAAACTGGTGAGATCAATTAATTGAAATGCCAAGAAATGCCAGCTGACGAGCAGGCGTAGAAATCTCTCATGCCAAGTGCTAAAAATGGAAAATAAATGGACCTTTGATTAAAGAAAGCTTATACAATAGGAAGTAAATGCCTCATTTAGAACAGAAATAAAATAAAGAATATTTCCAAAGAATTTCTTAAGCTTCCCGTATATATATTCACAATTTGTAAAATTAGTTTTAGTAATGTTAATTTCACATTGTTTTCATCACCCTTAAGTACTCTACACTTTACCTACATAGCTGCAGTACTTAGCAAAGCTTCCTGCTGAAATTTTTTATTGTTAAAAATACATTTACTGTGAGATTCCAGATATATTTGAAGCTCTTCCATACAGCTAAGAGAGTCTCGGGTTTTATTGATCTATTATTCCATAGAAACATATTTTTCCAAAAATGCTATAAAATATTTCACTTTCTCTTTAATTTGTACTGTAAGAATGTGTTTTGAACCCTTCCAGTAACTGCAAGCCCTCTGAGGAGTTTTAGTTTTAACTAAAAACTTAAGTCTGGATTTTTAGCAATCTAGCAATCAGTTACAGCAAGGGGGTTCATGGAGCTGAGCCTTTCATGTTTGCACATGCTTAGTGAACACATGATATGATTAGTTCTTAACAGTGTGTTTTTGACATAAAATATGAATTATGTTTTAAAAATATTTTTATCAAAGCAATATATTAACTATTCTTGCTTAGCTGCATTGCTTGCTTCCTGAAGTCTTTGCTGGGTGCTCAGATGGTACATCCCTGTAACTACTACTACACTGGTGCCCATTAATTATTCCAGTCAATTTTAGTAAGAAATGTTTGTTAGGGAAAAAAAATAAAATCTAGCTAATACAAAAGAACCATCAGAATAGGTTGATCATGTTCTGCTTTTCTGAGAGTTGAGCAACAAAACTATATTTTTATGTGAATTGAAGTATAGACTTGTTATATTTGTAACAGCTGTGGAGCAAATTATGCAAAAATCTTTAAATCTTTTCAGCTGATTGTGATCTGCTTATGGTAAGTCTGATTATGATGCAGAGAAAATATATTTTCTGAGAATGTCATTCACTAGAATGACAGAAAATCCTTGCCTTACAAACACAGAATGATGTTCCCAAGAATCACAAGATCAATTAAAGATTACTTTATATTAGTAGGATATCTGTTCAGAAGGGTACTACAAGCCTTTCAGTCTGTAAGACTCACTTTTCAATGGTGTATGCAGTCTTTCATTATTGATAATTCTTCACTGGGCCTTTGAGGAATCATGCTTCAGCAATGTGTCTGTGAAGATGCCCCATATGTCTGACATCTTGCTGCAAAGGAAGAGGGACAAGAAAACAGTAATTAAAACTGTTATTAGTGTTAGTGGTGATGCTAACAAGATTTAGGCAGTGATCATACTGCAATACAAATATCTCTGTACCTCACAAAATCATAGGATGGATTGGTTTGGAAGGGACCTTAACATTCCTTTCCCACAGAATAGCCCACACTTCAAATCCAGTTTGGAGATGAGGATGCCATGTGGGATCGTGTTGAAGGCCTTACAGAAGTCTAAGGAGATGGCATCTGTCAACATGTTTAGCCCCTGAACACTGGAAAGCCACCAGGTTGGTCAGACAAAATTTGCTTTTACTGAGGCCACATGTCACACCTCTGTCATGCATGAGCCTTAACATTGCTGGCCCGAGGATCTGCCCTGTGTTCTTACCAGGCTCACTGGTCTGTCATTCCCTGGGTCTTCCTCTCTACCTTTTAAAAAATTGCAGTCGTGTAGTTGTGTTTCCTTTCAGTTTGTGTGTTTTTTTTTTTTTTCCCTAATTTCTGCTTGTGTGAACATTAGAAAATTTGGAAACAGATAATGAAGACATAAAAAATCAAAAATTCTGAAAAAAACCCATAAAAATATTGTCTTATTAGTGGACTGCTAAACTATGTTGTGAGCTCAGTGTAGCAGTAATTTTTTAATAAAAACTATCAAAATGTTAATGCTCTTCAACCTGCATTAAATTTTAATGTATTTGCATTTTTTTTAAATTATAAGGGTAACATCCAAAGCTTAATTAAATGTCTGAGTTATCAGAAATAAATAAGGAACACTAACATTAATTTTCATAATAATGGTTTGTCTTAAATTTTCCTGGGTGAAATAACAGTTATAAAAGGATAATAAGAACTTTAGTATCAAGTATTGTTTGGCTCCAAACACATTTTTCCTGCCTACTCCTACTGATATCATGGGATCAATTACACAAGGGGTCCAACATGGGTACAACCCATGCGTGATCAAAAAAATTGCATTATAACACAAGTTTTAACATGTCTGCAGTCTCAGAGTGTTAGCATTAGCAGCATAAATTCTTACACACTTTTGGCACTTAGGATGACAAGGAGAAAATGATGACTGATGACCTATTATTTCTTTCATAAATTCATCACTTTGAAAATCCAAAAAATGTGAATTATCTTCAGAAATATTTCCTAATAAACTTTTAATTTTTTTCCCCACAGGTGCTAAATGAATACTTCTAACTTGGTCTTTTTCTCTCTCAGTGGATTGACTTTAGATGTAAAGCTGTTTTGCTAGAAGACTATTTTTATTATGAAAATTAGTTCATTGTATAGATTAATAAATATTTGCCAGAGATCAGAGTGCTTAATCTTTTATTTAAGAAACTTAATATTCCAGCATAATTATTTTTCTTTTTTTAGTACTGTTTTTTATAATACTTTTTTTAATACCAAAATACTCCATCTTCAATGTTTGTCCAGAACAGGAAAAGAAATAGCTCAGCTTGAAGAGGAAGCAATCAATCTCTCTTAAAGTGAATTTGAACTTTTCCTTCCTAAAATGTACCATTATTTTATCTCTCTGTCAGACACTTGCAAAGTTTACTGTTTCTCTGAATAACTTGCACTCTATGACTCAAAGTGTCACTTTTGAGAAACCATGTATCTAATAAAATACTGCTTCTGCAGAGGCAGCTAGCTGTGCTAATACAAAGTTCTGCATGAAGACAAAAATATGAAGAAAAAAATAAGGTCAGGGCTTTTTCAGTGTTTACAACTTTCTCCCTGTTAATTTTTCTGAGAAAGTAGCAAATGTCTTTTGAAGGATCTAGCTCCTGTTGCTTTTTAAAACAAGGCTCTAGCTATGAAAATGCTTATAATTCAGGATATGACACTTACAAATTGTCACTCTAAAGCATCCTCTTACAGTGTTTCAGTATAGGTCTTTGGGTCACTCACAACTCCTGGACACTATTTTTTGTGTCACCACTCATTATGGCACTTCATGATATGACTGTTGCTGCTGCTTCCTCCTGCTGCTTCAGAGCTTAATCTGATTTTTATTCCTCTGTGACTCTTTTGCTTTTTCTTTGATTAGTTTTAATCTTGTTAGGCTTTAGCTTTCCTCTCTCCACTCTGAGATAAATAAAACCTATCACATATTTTGTGCAAAAGAGATAAAGAGCATGTGTAAAGATATGATGAATAAAGATACCAGTATCTTGTGACTTCTTTATATAAAAGATAGAACAAAAATGGTATTTTAGAGCCACTCCAAGATACAAACTAATTAGTTTAATGCAGGTTATGATTGTCAAATTTCTCTTTACAAAAAAGATTGGACAGCTTCCATTAGCAATGATTTTAAATGCCCCATTTTGGATGGGATCTTCCAAAGACCAAGGCAAAATTGTTACCTCAAACAACTGGCCGTTTTTCTAGTTATTCAGATATATAACTGTGAATAAGTCTGAATGTTTTTTATCATTTTCCAGATGAATCACCAAAAAACAAAAACAAAACAAAACAAAAAAACCCCCAAACAACTAAAAAACAAAACAAAACAAAACAAAAAACACAGAAAAAACCACCATGCAAATTTTGCTTCAGTATTACAGTCACATGAAAATATTACTTTGGTAGCAGAAATCAGTATAAAACCAAAGACAATGTTGTGAAGTGGGTATTCAGAACAATGTTGCCTTATTAAGATTCTGCTTATTTGCAAAGATAACACATAGTTAGGCTACTTTGCATGAAAAAAAAGCAAGTCAGATGGTGTTTTATCAAAATAATAAAATGAATATTTACTTAGCAACACTGAACTGTATGACAAATACTATACTTGTAAGAATTGTGAGGAAGAACACTCCTAAGAAACACTGTTCACTACTACATATTTCTCAGTTCTGGGAAATTCTGCTTATGCTGTATAACATTAAGGATTTATTTTGTGACTTATTTCACAATAATAACTTCTTCAAATAAACATTCAGATTTGTACCACACAGGAAAACAGGACTTTCTTTTTATCAATCAATCAATCAATCAATCAATCAACAACCACCCTACCAACCAATCATTCAAAGCCCCTCTCCCACACGCCCACAAAAAAAAAAAAAAAAAAAAAAAAAAAAAAAAAAAAAAAAAAAAAGCCCAGGAAAAACCAGCTGAGAACCCATTGCATTAAAAAGCTATTTCATGGTAGAACTCCTACAACAAATGCTCACCCTTCAGTGAGACAGTAAAGGTGGATGGAAATGTGCCTTATGACTGAGTGAAAACAGACACAAAAGTGGTGACAGCCATAAAATGCAGAGAAGAAAAGCAGACCCACACTGCTCAAAGACAGCTTGGCTGTGGTGTGATTGGCTTTCTTCTGCTACACTTTTCTCCTAGATGGTAGACAATTCTGTCTCCAAAATCTCTTCTAATGTGCCTTCTAGAGCTTATTTTATAATAAAAACAACAGGAAAAATATTATTTTAAAAGACATTTACTTTGGTGTAAATTAGATGGCTTGACAATTGAATTTTATTCTACTGCTGACTCATTATATCAATTCTAACCCATTTAACATATCCGCTGTTTCTTACATCCATCTATCTATCTATCTATCTATCTATCTATCTATCTATCTATCTATCTATCTATATCTATCTGTCTGTCTGTCTGTCTGTCTATCTATCTATAAATTAGATCAGGTAATTTATTGAAGGATTGGCAAGTCTCCTGAAAGATACACATTGCTAGCTCAGCTATATTGGCTCTGTACAACAGAAGTAGAATGGATGAAGTCTTTGAGCTCTTTTCTACCTTTCTTGGTAAAAAAAGAGAGTGATTGTACTTTTTGCTATACTGTAGTGAGTACTAATGCAGTTCACAATGTGGTATTTAATAAGCAGGCTGCACAGCCGCATTAAATCACCACTGGCAGAACAACAGAAATATTTTTTCTGTATTTGTAAATACAATTACTGTTTGAATACCTCACATTTCCTTTCAAACACTCATTCACCAATGTCTAATAGACATTGGCATAGTTCAGTATTAAATTATTAATTGTTTTGACTTTACATAGGAAGACACATTACTTAAGCACATTCACTACAGCATAAAATGAAAAATTTATACTTCTTTTACAATTTTAATGTGAAGTTTAAGTTAAGCTATCACTTAAATCTCTACTGTTCTACAGTATGACTTAAGAAGTCTGAATATTCAGCAGTATAAGCACACATTAGGTGAGGAATTAACACATTTGGAGGTTAACTCTACTCAATAAAGGGAACACACTGGTATTTTATCACCCATCTTCTGGACTCCAGTCTTTTGCAGAATTTTTGAGAGGTCAAAAAATGCATAGACCTTGTTTCCACTAGAATAGCAGTGAAGTCAGGGCTCCTGTATATCTCTTAGAATCTAGATTTACTGTTCTGCACTTTTTCTTCAAGATAACCTCTCAGTAAGTGAAAAGTCCAAACGAAGTCAGTTAAAGAGACCCCACCTGGAGCACTGCATCCAGCTCTGGGGGCCCTGGCACAGGAGCCCTGTTGGAGTGAGTCTAGAAGAAGCCACCAAGATGATCAGAGGGATGGAGCACCTCTCCTTTGTTAAAAGGAGGAGAGAATTGGGATTGTTTAGCCTGGAGAAGAACAGGCTTTGGGGTGACCTAATTGCAGCCTTCCATCTCCTGAAGGGAGCCAAAAAGATGGAGAGGCACTATTTACAAAGGTGTGTAGTAACAGGACAAGGGGAAGTGGATTCAAACTGAAAGAGAGTGAGATTAGATTACATATTAGGAAAAAACTCTTTACTGTGAGGACGGTGAGCATGGGAAAAACTGTGGATGCCCCACCCCTGAAACTTTTCAAGGCAAGGTTTGGTGTGATTTTGAGCGACCTGGTCTAGTAAAAGATGTCCCTGTCCATGGCAGGGGAGTTGGAACTTGATGATCCTTAAGATCTCTTCCAACCCAAACCATTTTGATTCTATCATTCTATGAAATATATTTTAACATTTCTCTTTGCCAAATTCCATATCAAAACCAACAAATTAGCAGAAAAGCAACCCTAAATGGATCTGTTATTTTAGTTTCTGCCATGGGAAAAGTACAATTACTTTTACATGCTCTGTAGGACAGATATGAGTGTGGATAACTGATAGAATATTGCATTATGTAATTGTTAAAAGTGCTTCCCCAAAATCTATTGTAAAATCATCATCATAAAAAAGGACTACTATAAGTTGAATGAGAGAAATATAAAGAAGCTTGAATTTGCAGTAAAAAAGTGGAAGTAATGCTATTATCTACAAAAATAAATACTTTTCTTTTGGTGGTAAATAGCCTTGCCTGATTTAAGTGAGTGAATACTCAGATAAAAATAGAGCCAAAGACTGTTGAAATTCCTTAGTTTGAATTATATATGTAGTAAATCTCAAGTAATAAAATATTTCTGCAATATTTGAAAAACAGATAATGGGTAGCTATTAGGTAGCAACTTTTAAAATTTTATTTTGACACTCTCTTTTGGTTGTTGATTTCAAAACCCTTACTTTTAAAAATGTACTTTGCTGTACTTTGCAGTTTAAAACAACCCCTGGAAGTTCAAAATTTGTTTATTTTCTTTCCACATGTAAGAAAAAACGTTTTGTTTCCTTTTTTCCCTAATCATAAGACATCAAAAAGATGTCTTTTTTCCCCCTACAACATTGAACCAAAGAAATAATTCTGCATGATATCCAATTTGCTTTTAAGAAATAGAGACATGTAAAATATATTTTATTTCTAATAAACTCTTTAAAAGCAAAATAAGGCACGTGGAAATGTCTGTTCCCTATTTCTGCCTTGTGATTAATCTGTTTAAATCTTACTTTGTGAAATTCATATTCTTCTTAAAAGTCTAGAAGAGTAGTCCTTCTCAAATTAGAAGAAAATATGGAGGATTTCAAAATGATTTATGAAGCCATGCTTACCAAAAGTTTATTTATTGTGCCACAGCTCAGATTAATCATTATACAATGAACCTGTGCATCTCCTTCATTAAATGCCAGACTGTAAGTCTCAGACTGAGAGTTTTCAAATCCTCCTTCAAACACTGTCTGCTTCTGCAGAAATCTGCATGCTGGTTTACTCTGTGAAGGTGACACTTTAGATTAGTTTATGTGGTTCTAAAAGCATCTACAGATCACACAGGATGATCAGAACCTTCCTTTCAGCAAACAATTACCAATTCACTGCTCACTGTTAGTCTATATAGTAACTGCCACAAATTGTTTCCATAAAGTTTTTATTTAGTTTCCACCTCAATCACGTCTAACTTTTATGTCCTTTGGAAGAGTGAAGATTTTCTCAATTTTTCAGCCAAGGAGTTGAGTTACAAAGTAAGTGGCTCAGCCTCTACTATAAGGTAAACCAGTCTTTGTGTAATTTTGGTCACTAAGATAGACAGGTATTTGTCAGAGTTGTTAGAAATCTTTCTGCACTTGATCCCTGGGAGGGTAAATCAGACATTTCAGAGTTTCCTCGCTTATTAGGAAAATGTTAGAATACCTCAGAACAGATGAAAATCTGACCTAAAAAGCAATGGAAAAGGGGAAACACATTCTTTTATAGAAGTCCTGGGCCATGCTGCTTTAGCCATTGATCATCACTTAAGCTGAATTAGGTTTACAAAGTAAGCAAGGTTTTAACAAATAGTCTCAAGGATATCCTTAAGGACAAACAAAAGGAAGCAGTTTATAATTTCCTCCTTGAGGCACTAGACAGTTTACTGACTTTACTCCAATCTTGAAAATTTTTATGTTTTATTTCTAAGACTGCAAAATCTTGTCCATGTAAATCAACAGCAATACCAAAAAGTAGGCATTGGTCTCAGGGGCTCATTGATAAACTAATACTTTTACCTCTTTTTGCAAATGGAAAAAACGTTCAACAAGTTTTGACATGACTGGGGCATTGAAAACTGGTTTTCAGGTGTTTAGCAAGCTGCTCTTTCACTCCCTCTCCTCTGCAGGACATAGTTAGAAAGTGTAATGAAAAGACGTGTGGATCAGGATATGGACTGGAAGATTGCTTATGAATTGCTGCCACAGGCAAAACATGCTTCACCTGGGTAAAATTAATTCAATTTATTGCTAATTAATAGAGCAGAATAGCAAGTAATAAGAACAAAACTTAGTAAGCTTGTACTGTGTATAAGATTAATCTTAATGCTGAACAGTCTTGTATGAAAAGCTAGAACAAGAGAAATCTGGAAGATTATCTCAACATAAACAGTTGCCTATTTTACAGATTTTCAGTTAGGCAACATTTATGTAGTTCATGAATGTAAATTTTTCCTGTATGTTCTACTTAACAGACATCTGCTCAGGTTTGTAGGATTTTAGTGTCATAATTAAATGTTGAGATAATATTTCAGGCTACATAAGTGTAAACTTCTCGGAGCTTGAAAAACACATTTAAATAGGTGTTTAACATCTTGAAACATTGACCACTTGTTTCAAGAGCTCTGTAGATTTATCTTCAGGAGAAAGGTTTATTCCCAGGGCAAGGCAGGTTTGACAGAATTTGAAGTACATGTGCAGAACCTAGACTGATTGCTGTAATATTTCACAGCAATCAAACTTTTTGCTCTTGTGACAGAAATGATCCTTTGGCAGCAAGTCACTGAGCAAATAACTGAAAAAGAGTATTTGTTTTAACGACAAGACTTAATTGTGGTAAAGTAAATGATAAACCAAGAGTTTTAAGTTTAAAGTCCTTGTTAGTAACTCTGTTAGAGAGCTTGCAAACTGTCAAATCAATAAAATGAAAACCACTCAGCAATTGCAATGATATAAAACTTAAGACATTTGTAAGTATTAATGCAGCGTTAGCAATTGTTAGATGTTTAATCCTTGACACAAAGTACCTGACAGAACTGTAAAGAATACTTAATAGTTTCTTGCTGTTAATGAATTGTCAAATTAGCTATTTTATTAGTGTCTAATTCCCTAATGCTGTACACAGGTATCTTAACATGCACTAATGCTATGTTCACACAAGTGCTTTTTGTAACTAAATGCATCCTAATTCACAGTCTTCATGAGCCTTGTACAGATTCAGTAAAATACAGCAGCATAAAAGAGAGCAAAAATAAACTATAACAAAATGAGTGGGCTTTTACAATGATTTTAGCCTCAAGTCTGTTCTGCCCAAAATAATCTAAATAAATTTTATTTATAGTTGATTTTAAGTAGATTTAGATTTAGCCAAATAGTAGTCATATGGACGAGAGATGGTAACACAAATTAGTGATGCACAAGTACCCCAAAAATTTAAAGCCAGAATTAGCTCAATATAAACAACAGTAGAAAAAAACATACAAGAGCAACAACAAAAAACCCAACAACAAAACAAACAAACAAGCCCCCTCCCCCCAAGAAACCTCAACATTACCCTGAAATACAGCTAAGCAAATGCCACTGGATATTCTCAGTTTGCCTCCAAATGATAAAGAATTTTTGAACAGTTCTGTTTGGCTATGTTGGTTTACTGCTCTGTTTTTCTTGTCAGAATAGCAGAGCTGTAACTTAGTACTGTATCACTAAAGTTGATAATTAAAGAAATCGCCAAGATACCAGCTTGTTCTGTGTGATATATTAGGTAGGAAGAAATAATATCTCTTTCAACATACCACTGGTCTAACTGGAAAAAGCAATTCATAGCCTTTTCTAGAATCACTTTCAAACCTGTTAAAAGAAGGGTTTTTTTGGGGGTAGGGTTTTCTTTTGATTATTGGTTTTTGTATTTTGAGGTGACAATGGTATTTGATATTAGAAAGAAGAATTATTCATGTCAGTGGTAGCTGAGATTAATTTTTTCACAAAAGCTCCTCTGGAGGCAGTTACAAAAATTTTGAAAGCATGGCCTCATCAGTATGCCATGGTGGTGTGGCTCAGGATGCATGCTAATTTAAAAATCAACATTATCTCAGGCTGTACTAATGAAGGCGGCAACAGGGTGGGAAGAATAAGCCTACTTAATATCTAGCTTTCACTGGCTTAACTGCAATAAATATTTTTACAGTGTACATGCCAGCATCATTTAAAGAATAAATCATTTTGCACAATACCTGAAATGAAAGACCTTAACCCCCAGTTTTAGTTCTATATAAGCAACATCCCTGAATATTCTATATAATTAGGAGACACCAGATGGAGGTTAATACAGGGGTAGTATTGCTAATCTTAATAATATTTTTGTTTATCTCTCCTTGTATCCATAAACCAAATATTTGATTCAAGTGGATTCATATTCTTGGAAAATCAGAATCAGTTTTATACTCCCTATGCTTCTTTAGGATATGGAACTTCAAAATTTTCAAAGTGTGTGCAGTAGCCTTTTTATGATAGTCAACTCTGTAGACTGAAAACACTGAAACAACAGTGAAATGGCAGGATCACAAAAATTGAGAAGAAATAAAAGTAGGGTTTTAACTTGGTTTTTCTGCCTCTGTTAATATGCTGACTATAATTAACTGCTGAATATTTGTATATATGGAATGTTACAACCACTTCACAAGTTAATATTCAGTCACCTGTTTCTTACTAGTTCTAATGGAAATGCCATAACTGAATATTTATGCATGGTTATAAATGTAAACCACTTTATAATGTAGGATTTAAATAACAACACATAGAATATATCCTCCTATCTGGACAACCCAAAGCCTCTTATAAGTTCTGGGGAATTATTTATAAGAAATGAGGAGCAGCTTAAATCATCCTCAGACCTCCCAGAAACCCTCTGAGGACATGAAGGGAAGAACCTGAAATTACTTTCTCAGAAGAAAACAAAATTTTCTCCATCTTTCTTTCACTTTTTCTATTAAATTAAAGAAAAATCTGTTTTCATTTTTAGGCAAGAGAAAATATAAGAACATCCCCAAATATATTAAAAATAATTTAAAACTAAAAGTTAGTACTCATCCTCCTAATACTAGAGGTGGTTTATTTTAAAAACTTAGTTTTAATTTTTTTACTTATAATTGAATGAAAAAACAGCTAGAAAAAAGCTACTTTTAGCGGAATAATTTTTAATTCTAATTGTAATTTTATTTTTTATTTCAATCATATGTATCTTGTGCTTCAATAAAATTAAACCAGTAGAAGTAACATGAAAGTTAAACATTCAAATGTTACTCAGTCATATAATTCATCTTCTTTACAAACACTGCAAACAAAACAAGCCTTTTGATTAAGACCACTTCAAATTACAGAAACTTAACATTCAAACTTCGTATAGCCCATTATAGAAAGCTGGTGCTGCTGATTGTCTGGCCTATTCCCTAATTAAAGATTGCACTCCCCTCTTCTAACACAAGGATTGCAGCAGCAACAATTATGATGCTTAAAGACTGGCCTGCAAAGACCTGAAAAGTCTGTCTGTCCAATAACATAGTTTGATATAATACTAATACTAATACTAATACTAATACTAATACTAATACTAATACTAATACTAATACTAATACTAATACATATTAACACTACTACTACTAATAATAATATTTTTTCAACATCTGTGTACTGTTTATTATTTCAGTCAGTTTATGAAATAATTACTTTCCTAGCTGCATCTGCTCACCTTGAAACCCAAATAGCAACAGTTCTTATCTTTCAGTTAAGATACCATTAAAATTTTCACAGGAAGAAAAAAAATACAACTCTGAAACATCTTGTTCTGTCACTTTTTGCCACATGAAATGTTGAAGTTGAGCATTTACCAATTTTATTAAGACTATTTTCTTTTACTAACCACATTTTTCCATGTAGTTTAATTTGAATAGTTGACTAATTATTTGTTTAGAGAAATAATGAGCAAACCACAGAAAAATTGTCTGTATTACATAACTTAAGGGTACAAAAAACATCTGAATATTTGAAACCAACTAATTTCAGAATTTTTAAGTCTCAGCATGGTTATTTCATTTTATTCCTTTAATATTAATTTTGGCCTGTCAGTGCACGTGGGAGAGTTTACTGTATTTTCTGTTTTGTAGTGTTTGTACAAGAAAAGTTATGAGAAGAAAAAAGCATCTATCCAAATGTTATCCAAATGCACAGGGAAGATAAATAAATATGTAGGGTTTTTTAAATAACCTAGTTATAGCATGATGGATTACATATTAAATTGATACCAAAATATTAGAATAAGTTATTTTAGAAATACTTACTTGTACAGGTTAAAAAGTACTTACTGGGCATCTTTGGAAAAATTAGTAGCTAATGGATTGTAACTTAGACTTAAAAAAGAGACTAGGACTCTGAGAGTCCTGAGACTCGCCCATCTGCTCAGAGTCTAGCTTTGTATTTTTTAATACTTAAGTGAATTGGAAATAGAGTGACTCTGTCTGGAGGTCTTTGTTGAAGTAAATTAAGCTGATTCTCTCTTCTCTTCTGTATTTGTTACCATTCTGTTGGGTCTTTGCAAAGACAGAAAAATATTTCCATCTGGGACCCAGATTCTGTGTATTAAAATTATTGCCCTTTGATTAAGAGATCTGAGCGGAAAGAAACTGTTGTTTTCTACTGTTATGAAATGCTGTCTCTACTCCATTTCTTGAGATCACTTCATATTACAGTATTAATCATCAATGTTGAGAAAAACTGGCAAATTTTTACTATTTGTATTTAAAAATATTTCAAGATCTTTCAAGATCTGTGGTAGTATTTTTGACAATAATAACATGAAATTTTAAAAAATTTACAGAAACTGTGTATGGTAAGAACCATTTATATTTGTATACCACTTGCAAATATATGTCCTTTATAAAAGAGGGATAAAGGAATGCAACAGGTTGCCAAAACTTACTGGTAACAGTAAAGGATACTGAAAAGAAAATATAATAAGCTTTATTCCTAATGTCATGCAGAAGGCAGGTCGTCAGATCATGTTCTTTGAGATGTGCTAACAACCTGGTGATAAACACTATCTTGGGGCTCCAGGAATTTATCAACTAATACAAGACAAGACTATTAATATAATCTGTATGGAGGTTTAGCACAGAAAAGGAGAAATAAGAAAAACTATTACTAGAAATGTGTAGTGAAGCTGGCTAATTATACTGATGTTTTAGCTGTTGCTGTTGATGCTGTTGCCTACATGAGTTATTTTGTTTTTAATAGTTCTTTACAAAGAAAAAGACTGTATTTTTCTTCACATTAATAGTTACACCAGCATACTCAAATACTCCTATGATGTAAATAAATCATCAACAAGATATAATAAATGAATAATATAATATAATATAATATAATATAATATAATATAATATAATATAATGTAATATAACATAACATAACATAATATAACATAATATAACATAATATACAATATAATAAGGATATAATAAATGAACTATTTGGTACACATGGTAGCTGAGGCAGTGACAATACATGATGCCTGCTTAAGGGGGAAGATACGGTTGATTTTGTCTTTGTGTAACCTGTTAAAAAAGTATTTTCTGGACTTAGAGGAGGAACAAATGGACATTTGAACTCATCAAAACAATTAGTGATACATTTTGAAATATAAAGATTAGTCTTTTGTAACAGTATTATGAATTAATTTAAAAAACTTTATATGGCGGGACAAGCTAATTCCAAAATGATTAACACAACTGACAGTTCTAATTTTGAAGTATTAAATGTCAAAACACTGAGGCCTAGAATGCTTGATAAAAATAATCTTATATACCTTCTGACAGTTGTATTGCACATTACTGCTTTAGACAATATATTGGTGCTCTATCATAATGACAGTCAGAATTCTATTAAAAGTTTGAGAAAGGGTTATTGTTGATGAAGTGGAAGGATTATTCTGATATAACTTGCTTTTACTTTGTCTCAAATGCAAGTTCAATACATAGCTCTTTATAGATAATCAGTGTTTAGATCAGCACAAATATAAATCTGATTTTTAAGATTAACATCTGAAGAATCATTGATTCTGATTCAAACATGAGAGCTTCAGAACATTTGAAAGGGAGAATTGTTTAAGCCATAATCACATAATTTTTCTGAGGTTAAGGCAGTTTGAATGAGCATTTAAAAAATGTTTAGGGTTTACTCTGCACAGAGAGGAAAGAATAAGGCTAGATATTATGTGCATGGCTGGTTAGTTATGTGTTTGCCTCCACCTGTTTTATGTTTTTGTGCTGTGCTAGAGAAGGATGCAAGGGAGCAGACAGGCATAGAGATAAGTCTATTGACCCTATTTCTCTAGTAAGTACAAATAGTCTAAAGCTGTATTTGTGGTGTTGAAAGCAACTTCAAAAACAAAGAAGATGAAATGAATTTCAAGATTGTCACCAGGATTTGGACTGGATGATGCTGTCTTGTAAGAGATGTGTTTGACTGACTGAAGAACAAACACCTTTGGTCTAAGGCAGTGAAAACCAGATTATGTAGGCACTCCTCAGGGATTGTAAAGGATTATGGTAATAGAAATGAATCAATTTTTCCTTATCCATATGTTAGAATTTAAAAGTTAAAAGTTAGTTATGGGTACCTATGCTCATCATCTTAATTTTTGTAAATTCACGTAGGCATTATGCAAAATATAGGTGCATTGTTTTATGAAAAATAATAATTTAAAAATATGGAAAAATTTCCCACTGTTTCCAGACTGATTAAATCCCATGCTTTTGAGCCATTCTCAGGCATTACAGCATGGGAAAAATTCGTTTGGTAAGAGATCTTATTTTTTCTCAATGTTCTTTAGCGCTTAAAATTAATAGCATACTAACTCAGAGTTTGTGGATCTGTCACTTAATTTACCTTTCCTTTTACAATCCAGACAAAATTATTAGATCAAATGGGCTGATTATCTATCCCTGCTGTCAAAACAAGCAAGCAAGCAAACAAATGAG
The DNA here is from genome assembly GCF_963662255.1 of Cinclus cinclus. NCBI lineage: Eukaryota > Metazoa > Chordata > Aves > Passeriformes > Cinclidae > Cinclus > Cinclus cinclus. The sequence goes on along the minus strand of NC_085084.1, from coordinate 28,927,130 downwards.
CAAACTCATACCGATAATGAAATAAATATCCTGCCAGCTCCCTTCCACACCAAACCCATTAGAAACAAGCCAAACAAATAAATCTCCAAGATGCATTTCATATTTTAGGAGACATTTTACCAAATTACATTATTTTTCTTAAGTATCATACCATAAGATAGGATTAGTTAAAATAGAAGATGAATCCCATTATTCAAGATGCAACAGGTAACAAAGAGCCTTGCAAAACAAAATAATGCAATTAAAACAACTTTAACTACAGCATGCACAGTTTTGTCTTTCATACTGAAATAAGCATTTATCATGTTGAGTAATAGTAGTGAAAATGTAACAGCATTTACCCATTATACAAAAATAATATATCTCACTGATCATTAATTTGGAAAATATATCAGTGAAGCAAATATCTTTTATTCATATCACATCACAGAAGAATTTTGGGCTTTCCCCTACAAAAACAAATTTTGTCAGTTTGTAGATAGGAAGTAGGACTAAAATATTCTAAGGAAGTTACAGGAGATCTTAAAATTATGAGGAAGAATTTTAAAGTCTAATTTTCATAATCCACAATGTAAAAAATAATGTGAAAAGAAAATATAGATGGTGTCTCGCTTTGAAAATCCAGGCCAAAACATAGTCACTATCTCTTTTAACTGCCATGTACAAAATCAGTTTTAACTTTCACTCAGCAGCTGTCACTCAGCATTGTGTGTGAATCCTAATGATCTTTTCTGGCCTGTATTACTTATTGTCTCTTGATAAATCCCACTAAGTTTTTCTAATATACTATAAGCTGTTGTCCACCTGTATTTACCTGTGATCAGTGTTGTTGTTTTGCATCCCCATGCCCTTGTGTGACTGGTGGCTTAATCGTTCACACTGTTTATAAGGAAAATAGAGTGACTGCAAATATTCTTTCATCGGTACCATGATCTATATTGCAAATCTCCTCTGTCAATACAAATAAAACTATCAGAAACCTGGGATAAAAGTTAGCAGGCAACACCGAAATTGGCAGTTCCATGGTTTCACATTGTCTGCAGATTATATCTGTATACATACTTGATTTTTACCCAGAACATTTGTAAAAGTGTAATAAACAGGTAGAAAGATCTTCCAGTAAGTTGGATAACTTTAAGTTTCAAGCCTTTGTCTTTTTAAACAAAGTTTTTATATTGGAAAACTCAATATTGTATTTAAAACAACCCAGTGGATAGATTATGTCCAGACAGAATATTTAGTTAGAATAAAACAGCTGGCCAATTAGGCTGTATATACTTATATGCACTAACAGCAAATTATAGTCCTTCCTCTGAATAATGTAAAATTTTAAATCTTGACTTTATATCTAAGTTCTTCACACAGGATATCACACAGTAGGGACTAGCCCAAAGCTGAAAAAAATGCTTTCAAAAACTAGTATATGGGTTGCTCAAAACTTCAGATAAGCTCTCTGAAACAAATTATTAACATGTTTAAACCAAATAAACACAAAAATATAGCTGTTAAGCAGACAAAACCAAACTCTTCATTAGAATTTATGCTGAAACTACTGTGAATCTTATTATCCAGTGTATCGTTAGTCATAAAACCAGGTAAAATAATTTTCCCATGTTTTGCAGGAAGTCAGTGAGCAGAATTACTTCTGCAGATACCTGAGGTTCCCAAATATGGACTCTCCCACTTTTTAGGATTTAAGTAGGACATACCAGGTCTTCCCTGACCATTAGTGAACATTCTGCAGACTATCATTTGTGAGACAGGAGCACCTTAAAAAATATCCTTGGACACTGAGTTGCTCTAAATGAAGGGGGGGGGGGGACAATGAATAACCAATTCTGTAACAGTAAAGTAAATTTCTAAAGGAAAACTGCTGATTTTTAACAAAATGGGTACATCTTTCCACTGTGGCTTGGTTTCAATACAGATTTCTGAAGGGCAAAATGACAGCTTTTGAACAAACATAAAGTATCCATATGCATCTCTGGGTACTTCTTCATCGAGAGAAAAATAAAGAACTTGGGTATTTGAGAGGTCTAGAGAATAAAACATGTAATACATCACTGCATATTACTTATTCAGAATAGTCTTGGGTGTGTGGGTCTGTTTTAGGTGCCCGAAGATAGCAAATGTAACTTTGCTTTCAGCTAAAGTACTCATAACTCTTGTGATATGAATATTTATTGAAAGGATGTTTATGAATGCTATTTATAAAGCTTTGACATATAAAAAAAGTGTACCTATTCTGATATGATCTATGGAGAAAAAGGTAGCAGATACCTAGAACTTCCATATGTCTGAGGACTGTGTAAAGCTGTTTAACAAAACTATGTTGAAGTATGTATTTCAATTTCACATGTTGGAAACTTGCAGAATAGAAAGCTGGAATAAACAGATGGCAAGATAAAACAAACAAATCCACCACCATAAAACCTCCCGCCACAAATTACCTCTTCTGGGAGATCTTGGAGACACATTATGGAGAGCTTTGATATCTTCTAATTTCTGTTAAATATTTATATATTTGTTTTGTTTCTAAAAATCTCAGATATTTGCAGTTCTTTTTCCAACTCTTCAGCACAGCAGTGCTGTCACAGCAGTCAAAATTGATTATTTGTCAAAACAACATGTAATACAGGACTACTCCAATGGTCTCATACCTAGAGAGTCATAATTTAACTATGTTCATAAATCTAGTTGGTGAGCAGTATCTTGCTTTAAAATCTAGTTTGGAAAGAGCTTTGATACTTGTTTTTTCATTATGTTAGTACTGTGCAAAGTCTGACTACTGTTATATATAAAAGCGTGCCATATATGGGCAAATACCAGTTCTAGGAACTGAAGTGACACAGATGAAAATTCAGTTGTCACCCATTTCTTGGGCTAGATTACTCTATTTGCATAAATTGATTAGGGTCAACCAGAAGCAACCATTCAGTTTATCTTTTGAATTGTCATTGAAAGGAAGACTTTAGAAATTTGTTTTATGAAAGTTTTGCAATAACATTTGCAAAGATATCTGATAGATGTTTATATTCAAAATAATATTTGGATATCCTGCTAATTGTAACTAAAATAGTTTTAAATTTTATAATTTTTTGGCAAAGTGAATATACATTAATTCTGAACCTTCTTCCTAGGCAATCCAAATCTCAAAGAGAAAGTTCACAAGTATTTAATACAAATAGTTTAAGAAGTATATTAGCTGTGCTGTGCTGCTAATATAATATCTGCAGCTCCTAATATAATATCTTCAGCTCCATAAACTGTGGTACTTAAATGTCTCGAGGTTTAACTGCTTTCCCTCAAGTTCAGGTAAACTCAAAGACAAATCCAAGGGAGGCTATGTCAGAAGCCTCTAGTGGAAGTATACCTTCAGAAATTATTTTCCTGTGAATTCCTTGTAGATCTTTCTGTTCCTTTCTAAAAGGGCAGTAGATCTGCCCATACACCTGTTCTCAGAACAAGTGTTTATGTACCTGTGAAAGATTTCAACGTTTACTTGCAGCCTGCAGTCTCTTAGAGAGCACAGCACTATGGTATTGCATAAGGCTGTGCTCCTCCAGCTGAGAGAGGGCTGCAACCAGAGAAAGGTGGGATACATTCCCTGATCATTTTGAGCATCTGTTACTCTCAGGACGTTTAACCCTGGAACAGCTAGAAAAATGTCTGTATGGATTCTAATATATCTAACAAGTAAAACATCAACTGTGATTACAAGGCAATTTCACTTTAAAAGTTCAAAAGGAGAATTATTTTACAATTAATTATTGTGTATTTTAATAAATTATTTGTAATAAATTCTTTCACTTGAACATTATGTTAATAAAAGAGGAGAAGAGTTTTTGCAGAATCTTGTCAGTATTAAAAGCAGCAATTTTCTACAGGATTAGGTAGCTAGGGATGAATTTGAACAAGCAGCTTGAGATCTCACTACCTGCAGGCCACAGAACACAATTTAATCAGTAGAGATTTTTTTGTTTATTCTGTAAATAGCACTTTAACATTAATTGTGTTGCAATTACCTTTTGTATTTTGCATTTTTTAATCTTGCATTTCAAAATATATATATCTATAGGCTTTGAAGATAATTTTTTACTTCTCGTAAAAATTAGCCTTCTAGTAGCAAACTTATACCAAATGAGAATATGATTGTTTTACTGATGTGTATTATTAGACCAATACTGAAAAATAGCTACTCAATAGTGCAAAAAGTATTAAATGTTTATGGCAAAGAAAATCCAATATATCTGGTGATATGTGTGTGAAAGATGAATGATTCTATGTCCTGTAGGTGCTGTGGTTTGTTGAATCATACCTCTACACTAAACAAGGACATTTTCTCTGGACATCATTAAATACATGGTTTTGTAAATATTTACAGAGAGGTGAGCCTGTCTAAAAAACTCATCTTTGGAAAGATAGGCTAATTCATAATGAAGAACAGATATCTGAACTATTGCTCCCCACAAAATTTTACCACATCTCAAGAAGTAAATTTTTTCTCAAAGGAACAAAAATTGAATTACTTTGAGATTTACTTTAGGAGGCACCACAAATTTGAGAGGGGAAAAAAGGCTTCAGGTAAGTACTTGTTATCATCAGTTGGAATTAGAATCAGGAAGAATAAACATTGCTATTCATTCTTTTGAAGGCCTCAATTTTTTATCTACTTTATAAAATACTAGAAAATTAGGTATTTTGAAATATTTCTATGTAAAGTAATGGTTTTATATGTAAAATGGACAGGGGATAGAAGAGAAGTTATGAAGGTTTAAATTTCAAGGAGGTTCAATTAGGCAGTTTAGGTTAACTAAGCCAGTTTATTCAGCTGTAATGCAGAATGTGGACGCTGAAAGACTAAACTCTAGGAAAAGTATTTTGGTAAAGAGTCAGTTTTTCACTTTCCTTTCAGGTATGTGCTCTGAAGCAAGAACAATTTTCAGGTTTGATTTATGGAGTCCTGTCCTAATGTAGTGTTTGAAGAATAAACATGAAAATTATAATGCAAGTAAAAGACTTGAAGTCCACACACCTAAGCCTTGGATAACTCAGTTATTTTTAAAAATAGAAATTACAGTAAACCCTGACAGATAAGTGAATTCACCATTAATGGGTTCATAAATATTAGATTATATCATGCCTAAGCACATCACAGAAAGTCTTCTTGCAGTCATGGATAACATACATTCCTGAGAGGCAGTAGTTCATTCAAGCGTCTGTGAGCAAGGCAGTATTTTTAACCTATCTCCTGCAACCCATATAATCTTATTTAGCAGAAAGGCTGTTGGGCTCAGTACTTATTCCCATTGTGGCTTTCCAAAGCTCAACACAGCAGACATTCAGAGAGGAAGATTAATAGCCTGTGAGCTTGAGACAGACATGGGAAATAACTATTTTATGGTGCTCAAAAAACTTGGCAGACCTGGTAGGCAGCTAATTCTTTGGTGCTGTCAAGTCAAACTGATTGGGGATTCTACTGGACAAAAACAGTTTTTAGGATGCAGACCTGGGTGGTGCCATCTACCTGCTTGTTTAGAACCATAAAGATTTCACACATTCTTTTTCACTCTAACTAATTTTTAAAATGTGAAATAATATTGGACAATTAAACTCGTATAACAAAGACTGTAGATTTTAATCAGAATGATAGAAATTTAGCAAAATTTTTAGCAAAATAATTTAGCAAAATTCTTTGTTAATGCTTCAGATGAGAGATCAATACCCATAATCCTACTCACTGTGTCTCATAAGTGTGTCTTGTTCAGTCCTGTCTGAGAAACTGGCAGAAGCTCTGTTATTGTACATACTGAGAGAAAATAAGTACTAAAATTACTTATCCATAAGTTTAATAGAGGTAGAAAATATCAGATATAGATAGCGATGGTAAAATCCTCTATCAACTTTTTCTCAAAGGCTCAATGATTGGTCTCCTTGAATATGGAAAAAATATAGTTTGTGAAAGGCATTGTCCTGGTTTGAAAGACAGGTGTTTGCTAAGGAAAGCAGAAGCTTCCCTTTGGACTGAAAAAAAAATGTGATCCTTCCTTCCTTCCTTCCAATTATTAAAATTTTGGAATTAAGAGAGCTCTCAGGCAAAGATATGGGGGTAAGAATAACAGTTCTTTACTAGTATATCTAACAAGACAAACAAGAACAACAACAGCTATGAAATTAGTCACAAACAGAACAGTAGCTCAGTCCCAGTGTTTTTTGGCTGCAGGCACCTTTTCCTGAGCTGCAGTTCCCGGTGCTGGGGGCAGGCAGGTCCCGCAGAGCTGCAGGAGGGCTGGGGGTGATGGCAGTGCTGTCCCAGGGGGGGAGAGAGATGGAGAGAGAGCCCTCCGCTCACGGTGTGGGTCCCAATGCTCAGCAGAGTGCTGGATGGTGGCAGGTTACAGTGAGAAGGCAGCAGGGCAGGGTCTGACAGCAGTGAGGATGGCTCCCGATGCTGGGATGGCAGGGTTAGGGCTGCGGCGGCGATCATCCTTCTCATCCGAACTCCGTGGGGGAAAATGGGGCGAGGCCCAGCCTTCTACTTCCTCTTCTGGCTGTTTGAATCTCTCGGGGCTTACCTCTTCTCTCTCTCTCTTCCCCCCACCTTTGTCACCAGGGCCCAATCAACAGGTATCTTAGCATGACAATGGAAAATTCCACAGAGGGAAAAGGGAGAGAACCAACCGCCAACATTATCCACCCTGAATTTTCCCCTACCATCATGCCAAATCAAATTAAAATCTTCAAATTATAGACATCCATTCAGTTACAGATACAGGCACAGTATCATAGGTAGTTCACCCTAAAACAAGGTCTCCTTGGGGTATGCATCAGGTCTTTCCATCCCTTTGCATGATCCACCAGGTACAACCTGGCCCTTGAGCAAAAACCACCCCCCGAATTGGATTGTCTTTGCTGGAGGCAGAGTTCACCCAAACAGTTTTTCCTAGCATACCTCTCATATGCACCACTGGAACGTTGTCCCCATCTGGTGTTCTCAAGGGCTCAGACTGGGCAGGGCCTGCTCGATTAGTGGAACCTCGGGTGTTCACTAACCATGTGGCCTTTGGTAGATTAATCTCCCAGTTTTTGAAAGTCCCCCCACCCAGTGCCTTCAAGGTGGTTTTAAGCAGCCCATTGCACCGTTCCACTTTCCCAGCTGCTGGTGCGTGATAAGGAATGTGGTACACCCACTCGATGCCGTGTTCTCTGGCCCAGGTGCTTATGAGGCTATTCTTGAAATGAGTCCCATTGTCTGACTCAATTCTCTCAGGGGTACCATGTCTCTAAAGGACTTGCTTTTCCAGGCCCAGGATGGTGTTGCGGGCAGTGGCATGAGGCACAGGGTAGGTCTCCAACCATCCAGTGGTGGCTTCCACCATGGTCAGCACGTAGCGCTTGCCTTGGCGTGTCTGAGGCAGTGTGATGTAGTCAATCTGCCAGGCCTCCCCATACTTATATTTGGACCACCGCCCCCCATACCAGAGGGGCTTCACTCGCTTGGCTTGCTTGATGGCAGCACACGTCTCACAGTCATGGATAACCTGGGAAATACTGTCCATAGTGAGATCCACCCCTTGGTCTCATGCCCACTTATAGGTAGCATCTCTGCCTTGGTGACGTGAGGCATCGTGGGCCCATCGAGCCAGGAACAATTCTCCCTTGTGTTGCCAGTCTAAGTCTATCTGTGACACTTCTATCCTTGCAGCCTGATCTACTTGCTCATTGTGTTGGTGCTCCTCATTAGCCCAACTCTTGGGGACATGGGCATCTACATGACGGGCCTTTACGGGGAGCTTCTCTACCCGAGTGGCAATGTCTTTCCACTCATCAGCAGCCCAGATTGGTTTTCCCCTACGTTGCCAGTTAGCTTTTTTCCATCTTTCCAGCCAGCCCCACAGAGCATTGGCTACCATCCATGAATCAGTGTAAAGGTAAAGCTTTGGCCACTTCTCTCTTTCAGCCATGTCCAGGGCCAGCTGAACAGCTTTGAGTTCAGCAAGTTGACTTGATCCGCCTTCTCCTTCAGTAGCTTGTGCAACTTGTCGTGTGGGGCTCCATACGGCTGCTTTCCACTTCCGGTTCATCCCCACGATGCGACAGGAACCGTCAGTGAAAAGAGCATAGTGAGTTTTGTCTGCTGGCAATTGGTTGTATGGCAGGGTTTCATCAACCCGGGTCACTTGTTCTTGCTCCTCTTCATCGGCAAGACCAAAATTTTCACCTTCTGGCCAGTTTGTAATTATTTCCAAAATCCCAGGGCGATTTGGTTTTCCGATACAGGCGCACTGTGTGATGAGGGCAATCCACTTGCTTCATGTGGCATCTGTGGCGTAGAGGGGACCTTCCCTTTAAACATCCACCCCAACACTGGTAGTCGGGGTGCCAGGAGGAGCTGTGCTTCTGTGCCAATCACCTCTGAGGCAGCTTGAACTCCTTCATAAGCAGCCAAGATCTCCTTCTCTGTTGGGGTGTAGTTGGCTTCAGACCCTCTGTAACTTCGGCTCCAGAATCCCAGAGGTCGGCCTCGGGTCTCACCAGGTACCTTCTGCCAAAGGCTCCAGGACAAGCCCTTGTTCCCGGCTGCAGAGTAGAGCACATTCTTCACTTCTGGTCCTATCCTGACTGGGCCCAGGGCTACAGCATGAGCGATCTCCTGCTTGATCTGGGCAAAGGCTTCCTGCTGCTCAGGGCCCCAGTGGAATTCGTTCTTCTTCCAGGTGACCAGGTAGAGAGGGCTCACGATCTGGCTGTACTCAGGAATGTGCATTCTCCAAAAGCCTATGGCACCTAGGAAAGCTTGTGTTTCCTTCTTGTTGGTTGGTGGAGACATCGCGGTGATCTTATTGATGACCTCAGTGGGGATTTGGCGCCACCCGTCTTGCCACTTTACTCCCAGGAACTGGATCTCTCGGGCAGGACCTTTGACTTTGCTCCTCTTGATGGCAAAACCGGCTCCCAGCAGAATCTGGATGATCTTTTCTCCATTCTCAAATACTTCCATTGCTGTGTTCCCCCACACAATGATGTCATCGATGTATTGCAGATGTTTTGGAGCTTCACCCTTTTCCAGTGCAGCCTGGATCAGTCCATGGCAGATGGTGGGGCTGTGTTTCCACCCCTGGGGCAGTCGGTTCCAGGTGTACTGCACGCCCCTCCAGGTGAAAGCAAACTGAGGCGTGCACTCTGCTGCCAGAGGAATGGAGAAAAATGCATTGGCAATGTCAATGGTGGCGTACCACTTTGCTGCCTTGGACTCCAGCTCGTACTGGAGTTCCAGCATGTCCGGCACGGCAGCGCTCAGCGGTGGAGTCACTTCATTCAATGCACGATAGTCCACAGTCAATCTCCATTCTCCATCAGACTTGCGCACAGGCCAGATGGGGCTGTTGAAGGGTGAGTGGGTTTTGCTGACCACCCCTTGGCCCTCCAGCTCACGGATCATCTTGTGGATGGGGATCACGGCATCTCGATTTGTCCTGTACTGCCGGTGGTGCACTGTGGAGGTGGCAATTGGCACTTGCTGCTCCTTCACCTTCAGGAGTCCCACTACAGATGGGTTCTCTGACAGTCCAAGCAAGGTGTTCAATTGCTTAATGTTTTCTGCCTCTACAGCAGCTATTCCAAAAGCCCACCTGAGTCCCTTTGGGTCTTTGGAATAGCCATTCCTGAGGAAGTCTATGCCTAGAATACACGGTGCCTCTGGGCCAGTCACAATTGGATGCTTCTGCCACTCCTTCCCAGTCAGGCTCACCTCAGCCTCCAGCAAAGTCAATTCCTGTGATCCCCCTGTCACCCCAGCAATAGAAACAGGCTCTTCCCCCACATGTTCTGATGGTATTAGGGTGCACTGTGAACCAGTATCAACTAATGCCCTATGTTTTTGTGGCTCTGATTTGCCAGGCCATCGGATCCTCACCGTCCAAAAGACCCGGTTTTCCCGTGCCTCTCCCTGGCTAGAGGCAGGGCCCCTCTAGCACTGGTTATTATTTCCTTCCTGGGCATACATGTTGGAGGTTCCCTCAAGGGGATCTGACAAATCATCCTCCCTTTTGTAATACCCTGCATCTTGGTTATGGGAAGTTGAGGCTACCTTCACTTTAGTGGAGCTCCCTTGGTTAGTGTTTCCCTCCTTGAGTTGACGCACCCGTGCTGCCAGGGCAGAAGTGGGTTTCCCATCCCACCTCCTCATGTCTTCCCCATGGTCATGCAGAGAGAACCACAGGTCAGCTCGTGGGGTGTACCCTCTATCCCTAGCTGGGGGACGTTGGGCTCTAACTCTGGCATCTGTGACTCGCACTGGTGCTTCACTGACCTTCCTCATCTCCTCCCTCATCTCTCTCATCTCCTCTTTGAGTTCCCTAATCACAGCAGAGACCTGAAACTACATGGGGACATTCATCATACTCTCAAAATTTCTGAGCTTATTGGCAACAGAACCCACTGTCTTGTGGTTGGTGTCAGCATTAATGGCTGCAATGAATGTGGTGTATTGAGATGGCCCCAGGTGTGCCAGATTCCACAACATCTGCCCTGTGCACCTGACCTTGTCGGGGTCATTGTCATGTTGTCCACCCCTCCCAAAGAGTACCTCCAGTATTGCTACTTCTCTCAGCTGTTGGATCCCCTCCTCAGCGGTCTTCCAGCGCATTCTATGGTGGTGCTCCTGCATTCTCTGCATTTGGCCCATCTCCTTCACTAGAAACCCCACCCACTCTGGATGGTTCCTTTCTGAGGTGAGCTCTGGGGCAGAATCAGGCTCAGGGGTAACATCCTTAACCTCTGGGGCAGAATCCTTAGTCTCTAGGGCAGAATCCTTAGTCTCTGGGGCAGGGTCAGGGGCAGGGTCAGGCTCTGGGGCAGAATCCTTAGTCTCTGGGGCAGAGCCAGGCTCTGGGGCAGGGCCAGGCTCTGGGGCAGGATCCCTATTCCTTGGGGGACGTATCAGGGTTGTCATCCAAGTCAATCTCCCCTCATCTCGGAATGTTAAATAGAACAGGTTTACAAGGCCTGTTAATAATGTCAGCCACTGTATGATATCATTACTGCTTAGAAGAGATTTGAACCCCTCAAAAGCTGGTGGAGCAGACCCAAAAAACTGTGTAAGGGGTTGGGACAAAATTTTCCCTGGTGTCATATCCTCACAGTATGTACCATTATTAAAGTAACCCCAAAAACATACAGTTAGAGTGTGATAGCCCTGAATCCATGTGCCCACCTTCCAGAGGAAGTTAAAAATCCATGAATTTCTCACGTTATCAGCCCACAAAAGGAACTGGATAATAGTTACAGCAGCCTGAGTTATAGGACCCATGTTCAAGTAAGGGATTGCAAATGGGAGAGACAAAGCTGTGGCCACATGGAGCCCAAACCACGGTAAGCTGGACAACATGATGCCACCTAACACAAAACGGAGGTAACTCAAGAACTGTTATTCCTTTTTCATCCTTTTCTCTCAATGCCCTCGGGCCCCACATTGGGTGGCCAAAATCTGTCCTGGTTTGAAAGACAGGTGTTTGCTAAGGAAAGCAGAAGCTTCCCCTTGGACTGAAAAAAAATGTGTTCCTTCCTTCCTTCCTTCCAATTATTAAAATTTTGGAATTAAGAGAGCTCTCAGGCAAAGATATGGGGGTAAGAATAACAGTTCTTTACTAGTATATCTAACACGACAAACAAGAACAACAATAGCTATGAAATTAGCCACAAACAGAACGGTAACTCAGTCCCAGTCCCTTTCTGGCTGCAGGCACCTTTTCCCTGAGCTGCAGTTCCCGGTGCTGGGGGCAGGCAGGTCCCGCAGAGCTGCAGGAGGGCTGGGGGTGATGGCAGCGCTGTTCCAGGGGGAGAGAGAGATGGAGAGAGAGCCCTCCGCTCATGGTGTGGGTCCCAGTGCTCAGCAGAGTGCTGGATGGTGGCAGGTTACAGTGAGAAGGCAGCAGGGCAGGGTCTGGCAGCAGTGAGGATGGCTCCCAGCGCTGGGATGGCAGGAATGGCACTCAGGCACCGATCGTCCTTCTCGTCCGAACTCTGCGGGGGAAAATGGGGTGAGCCAGAGCCTTCTGTCTGCTCTTCTGGATGTTTGGATATCGAGGGGTTTCCCTCTTCTCTCTCTCTCCTCCCCCCGCTTTGTCACCAGGGCCCAGTCAACAGGTATCTTAGCATGACAATGGGCAAAATTCCACAGAGGGAAAAGGGAGAGAACCAACCCCCAACATTCATATATTGCCAGCCAGCCTTTGAGACCTGAAGAGCTGCCAAAGTTGTTACAGGCATTTTTAGTCTCATGAAAATAGTGACAAATTTCTTGATAGTGTAGGAGTTTTCATCTGAACAAGGTGACACCTTACACTGTGGCCCAATACTTCAGATGTTATCCTCTGCCATTGGACATAAGGATCAGTCAGCCATCTATTTGATACTGACAACTTTGCAATGTTAAAAATAATTTGAAGGGCTAAAATAAAATTCCAAATATATGTCTGAGATCACTAGATATTCACCTTCTTAATATGCTTAAAAAACCACAGCCTAAGAAGGAGTCTGAAAACTGACAGGAAATCACAGGTATCATTTACATACAAGACACAGCCTGGGAGATCTCTTCTCAGTAATAATAGATTAAGAGCAAAGGAGATATTTTTCATTAGAAGATAATGGATGTTAATTTCCTGGTTTTGTTTTGTTTTTTTTTTTTTTTTTTTTGCAGGAGTCAGTTGCAAACTGAAAGTTCTAAAGTAGGTCCTATTGATTCCTTGTCTTTATGAGGGCTTCACAATAGCAGTCAGGGTCAGTGGCAGGCAATTATGTCTAGGCTTAATTCCTTAATCTGTTGTATCCGTGTGGTCTAAATTAATGAGAAAGATGAATGGTGTAAATCACCAGTGTTCTTTCAAGTGTTTCATTTCACTGCTTGTGGTGTGAAGAAATTTGAAACTTCAGGGTTTATGGTTATGCTTCTTAGAGACCACATAACAAATCCTGCTGTTTTTCATGATTATATATATTTGATTTCAGTTTTTTTGAGTTTTACTGAATGCTGTGGGGCAGCCTGCAATCGGCAACCATTTAGTTCTAATCTTCAAGGGTTATTTTCTGCTTGAATTTTTTATTATATGTTTATATTCCCATTCTAAATGTCTTGCTGAAATTTCTGTCTGGGTCAGGCCTCTGAAACTAATACAGCTGCTGAGGTCACATGTTTGCCAAGTCTGTTTCTAACTGCAGTTTCTGTGCAGTAAGTCAAGACGTCTTTGCTACAGCTGCTATACACAGGCAGAGTCTAGTACCAAATGAGCATGATCTGAAATAAAGCTGAAAGGCAGTCAAAATGTGTTAGTATTGCACTATTTATCCAACAGTGTTTTTACTCTTTCCTCACATCTATGAAGTTGAAGCACAGTTTGGAAGACAACTACCCAAGGAAAGGAGTGCCATAACCAGTGGTTAAAACTTTATATGAAAGGTACAATAAAATAAATATATTGCAACCATAGATTTTCTCATGTTCAGGTAGAGCTGCACCCTACAATCTGCATAAAATAACTTTGTAGAGTCTATATCAGTAATGACAATACAAGGACATTTTTCTGCAGTATCCTCAAAGGCAGAAACATAACTACTTTGCTTTTCATTCTACACTTGTTAAATGCCCTTCTATAAGCTCAGAAATCCAGCACATCACTTTCTAGAAAAATCAATGAAGAAATTCCTGATCATTTTGCAAATCAAGCTAAGTCAAATATTTTTCTTTTGTAGTTTGTCTCCTAGATCATTGTACCTGTGGACCTTCTGCCCATCAGCACACTCACTAAGAGATGGAGAAGCAGCAGACAGAAGTGCAGAATTTTGAAACCAAAATAAAGCAAGGGAAAAAGAATGTACTTCTTTATCTTTCTTCTAGCACACAATATAAAATATTTATGGTACTAGAATGTATTTACCACGTATCTGCTACTCACTGCATTGGTTTGAAATTTAGTATACCAGCACACTTTGCAGGCTCACTCTGATTTTTAGTCAGTGAGATCTCTACCATTACTTCATGGAATACATACATGTGAAACATTCTGAGGGGTTTACTGAATTTAGTGTAAGTATTTAAGTCTTGTACTCCATGCCTATGTATTTAATCACATACATTGCTATATTAATTCCTTATTGGGAAAAAAATTATCGCTGTTACACACATCACACAAATTTAGTCACACAAAATTAATTCATGAAAACACAGCAGCCAACTGGAGTAGTTGTGTTTTCTAAATGTAAAAATGAAGGTATAAAACAAATCCTTTGCTCCTAGATATTCATAATACTTAGATTATGCAACTACTGATTTTTTTTGAGAGGAGCTAAGACTGTAAATATCAAGACACTGGGGTTTGGTCTTTGTATTTCAAAGGAATACTCAATTTACAATAACAGATATTTTCATTAGCACAACAACACCTGTATTTAAGGATAAGTTTTACAAGACAATCCAGTTTTTCTCCCAATAAAACAAAACTCCTTATTGATTATTTCAATTTAAATAGCATTTAGTGAGGTTGCCAAACAAATCGTAAGAACAGTAATCAATCTGAAGTGTTTGCTTAGATAATACTAATTTATGACATAAATTTAACAATATAATTTGAGTATGTTTTGACTGTTAAATTTCCCAGAGATTAAATTTGTCTGAGTTTTTAAGAAATAAATTGTGCAATAAACCTATAATGAGACTAGATTAACTGCTAAATCACAGTTCTGATAGTAACAGGACTCCTGAAAAATCTCCTGATTGTTCCATGTTAATGGCCCTAAATAAACAACAAGAGATCAGGTTAAAATGACGCAATAAATGAGATCCAAAGACTTAGAATATGGATGTAGATGTCTACACCTCTTTTTTCTGGTGTTCTGTGTCCACTAGCATTTCAACTTAGTAAACTCCTTTTTGGATGTGAAAATGCCTGTGAATATTCAGTTCTTTTCATACCAAGACTTCTCCCCAGAATCCTTCAACTTGGTGACACAGCATCTGAAGGTCTCAGTTTGATAAATCAGTTTGCAATTAATTTAGTTCATGCCAGCACAATGAGGACCCTGTAAATATTTACAGATTTCTGAGGATTAAATAACAGCAACTTACTATAGTAAGTAGTGATAGGTATGTTCTTTTGTATCATATCATGGTGTATATGTAAGTAAACAAACATGTTTGTCTAGCAGTGGTTTCTGCTTGTAGTAACTGGGCAGGCTATTTGCAAAACATCCACAGAATTCAGGAACTAACAGTTGAGACAAAATTATTTGCAGCACCAGTGTGACTATAGAAGATATCATAGAGAACATAACCACATTTGCAGGAGCACTGGAGGCATCAGTACCTGGTTTGGATAAGACAGCCCAAATATTTAATTATGTTGGCATAATGGAAATTCCATATCACGTGGACTTTACAAATGCCTAATTGGCATCGACATGAACTATATGCCAAAGAATTATTTAGTCACACTCTAGTCTAGGATGAATTATGATTTGATACAAAAAACTGTACATTCCACTTCTTGTGTACTTCAGTTTCAAGGTTGACCATCAAGGTTTTAGATATTAATATGAAATACAGAATATTACAAGTGAGATATGGTTTCCAATTTAGTGTAAAATTTATAGGTACATCAAGAAATACAAATCATAGAATGATAGAATGTTTTGGGAAAGAAAAGAGATTAAAAATAGTTTAGTTCTAACTAGTGTGGCATGGACAGGGGCATCTTCCAGAAAACCAGGTTAATCAAAATATCCATAGAACCTTGCCTTGAAAAAATCTAGAGATAGGGCATCCACAAATTCCCTAGGTAACCTGTTTCAGTGCCTCACCATTCTCACAGTAAAGAATATTTTTATGAGATCTAATCTAACTCTACCCTCTGAGATGCTGAAAGAATTGACAGTGTTATCAATTTAAAGATATGTGTTCTCAGTAAGACATGGAAAGTGTTAATTATCATAAATTCTATCTATGATAGAAAAGGGGGATATTGTATTTTTAAATTAGAAAACATTTCATCATGTTTCACAATAACAAAAATGGAACTAATTTAAAAAGGTACCTAAAATTAATTTTCTTAACTTAAAATCAAATCAAAGTGACCCAGAATTTATTTTGAGAAAACTTGCATTTTGTGACCACTGTGGTAAAACGCATTGAAAGAGCAACTTGATTTGAAGCTGTGATAAAGTTCCCTGCAGTGCTTCTACATTTATATTCATGAAGATGCCATTAAGAATCAAAATTTATTCAAAATGCCAGCAGTCCTTTAAGAATGTCTCATGCTAAACATGCAATAATTAAGAAGCTCTCAGCTTGCCCACAAAGATTTTTCATTAATTTAGGAAATATTTGCAGGCCTTTTCCAGGGATACCAAATGCAATCAAATAAAGAAAACAGTTTACTGAAAACTACATTCATGGTGAATTAGACTGATATTTACAGACCAGTTTGAATGCAGGTAACTACAATTTAAGGTTGTTAGAGACATCTCAGAGACATATCACTTGTATGTACTACATTACTTAAGTATTGTTTACAATCCCAAAATTCTGTGAGGAACTGAACAGTAAGTAGAACAAAATTAAGGGGAAAGTGGGAAACTTCAGGGTCACTAATGACACCGTTAGTTTTGGATAATGCTTCGTTTTGCTTTCTCCACCCTAGAGGAATTCCTACCCTCTCTGGGTACACTGTTGCATGTTCTTTTACTTCCCCATTTTCCCAGCTTCTGTTGTTTCTTCAGTTATCACTCTGTAGTAGATTTACTGTTTAAACTTCCCAGTGCAGTATAGTCCACATAAATCTCTGTGGAACAGCCTGAAATATCTCTGTACCAAGCCATTAGTTTAACTGCCAGCAAACTGGCATAAGTGATGACTGCAGGTGGAATATATTACAAACTTATCTAGCCCAAAGGAGTAGCCATCTCATCCCCAAGCATTCATTTTAGATTTTTCTAGAAAAAGAAGGGAACCTTGGAGGGAACAGCAACTTGCTCAGACTTACCCTGCCCAAGCACAAGGTTTGCACCAGGAGATCTGGGAGGTCCCTGCCAACCTCAGCCATTCTGTCTCTGTAACACAGGAATTTTGTGGTACAGTGGTGGATCAGCTTATGAATTTAGGTGCCTCATTAAATATCATTTCAGAAATGTTATTAAAAACAGAAAAGCCAGGCTAAAGGATAGAGTATTTTAAGTAACAATTGTGAAAATCTGTATTGTTTTTTAACTAGCTCCTGATAGATGAATGGAAATAATTTTTTTTTTCCTCTGGAAAGGAGAATACTGGACTTTTTACTTGGTAGGCTTGGTTTTTTTGTTTTTTGTTTCCTTTCAATGCAAGGAATTCTCCATTTCTTTTCACAGGACTCCTTCATATCTTATTAATAATAAATATGATGTATTAAATGATTAGAAAATATTTTTAGAGCCATAGACAACTCATTCTTAACTATTTTTTTTCCAATTTTGATACATTTATGAAGGGAACTTATGGCATCACAGGAAATCTACCCACTGGGATTTTAATATATTTATTAAATAGGGCATTTAAGGTGCAATAATTAAAATTAATCTTGTTTCTTTGTTTGGGTTTTTTTCAGTTGCTGGGTGGTTGTGAGACATATCCAAAACCGTGCTCTGTAGAAGAAATTAAACAAAACACATAAAATAAGAGATGCAGCACATTGAGCATAATGAGACCTTCCTGCAATCAATCTCTTCTATTGTTTACCACTCTATTGTCACTGAAGTTGATGCAAAGACACCAGACTCTGTGCAGTGGCATCTAAAGATTTTCTAACTTGAAGGTCATAACCACGGAGAAATTGTCAGATTTATTTCTGCAACAGAACTCTCTACTTCTAAGACATTGTTTTGAGGCAAAACTGAACCTATCATCTTTTCCAAAAACTTTTTCCCCTATTGGCTTATATACTTAAAATCTCTGTTGCTGTTATTTTGTAGAAACCTCTTTTCATCTGTTACTTAGAACATCTGTAAAGAGGGATCCACAGATATTTTAGTAAAGTATAATATATTGGTTTAGCATCATAATTTTATTCACTGCATGAGCTTGAATGTGTATCTTGTATTAGTATCTCGATTTAAAAGCAAAAGCAGAGCTCTTACAAAAAACTTAAATAAATCCCTGAAATGTCTGTTCTCCACAGAGGCCATCATGTTCAATTTAAATTTCAAACCCCTGTACATTGTAGTCAGATTTATATGTGCAAAATAAACATAACATTTGCATAAAAATAAATATTTGATAATTAGTTTTTAGCATTTGCAAAAGGGAAAACATATTTTTTAATTCATTAAATATTGTAAGATAATTTCCCAAAGAAAGTCCTTACTTGCTAAATACAGGCAGAAAAAAACTGAGTAAACTCAAGCTCACTTTTCTACTGGTTAAAGAAGCAATTTTTTTGACAAGTTAAGAAGGCTTGTGTCAGAGTATGAAAATGTCTTTGTTAGGGAGACTCACAAGCCTAATGAGAAAATAACTGTATGGGACATGAGAACTGGCACCTAAAACACTGTTTAGGATTTCTTTTATGCAGTGCAGATAAATTAATGATTAGAGAACTTTCTTGGAAGTGCTTGGAAGTGTTAAGATAAATAAAAATCTGACTCTCATTAATTTTCTTTCCAGCTTCTGCTATAACTGCAAGACATTTATCACAACATTTCTCTCTCTCTCTCACTCTCTTGCTCTCTCTCTCTCTCTCTCTCTCTCTCTCCCCCTCCTTCCATCTTTTTTTTGTGCTTCTCTTACAGCACACCTGGGAGATAGTACATACCAACAGATCTCTCACTTGTAGAAATGTTTGGTTCCCTGCTCTTCACTTCCTTACTTATTGAACAAAGATTTCCAAACCACAATCATAAATTACCCATTGAAAATAAATCAGAAAAGTTATAAACTGCTATGAACAGATGTTTAAAAGGCATGGCTACAAGTTTCATGTGCAATTCAGATGGAGTAAATAATTTGGGGCTTCTGCATCCTTTTCCACTTTGATGAGCTTGCCTTCTCATATCCTGATTGAAAACGAATGAGTAGCACATTCAAATTATGTGTCAGGCCAATCACTTATACAAAATGCCTGCTTCATGCAAAAAATATTAGAATGGTAACTATTTAAATAAATATTTAAATAGTAAATATTTATAGAGGTCAGTTTTTGAAGAGTGAAAATGATCCAAAGTGTTTACATCTGGCTATAAACATCGGGTTGCACCTTTACAAGTTAGGTTCCAATATACCTATTAAAAAAGAACATCATAAAGTAAATGTGTCATCAATCCCTCTAATGTATTGAGGTACACCATGTAAATACTTCCATAGAAGTTTGGCATATTCTTGACTCTGAACACATGCTTATACAGCAAATTATACAAATTTTGAACAATGGGTCATTGAGACAAGTTTTCAAGAAAATTCAGCAGGAGTAAATACTATGATACAAAAAATCTTAAGGTGTCTTTAATGAAATGGCCTCATAAACTGTGGAGCAGAAATCTTGCTGACTTTGGAGTTTAGAGGTCTGAATTTGTCTGTGAGAAATGCATTTTTAAGCAAGTGTCATAGCAAGGGGATCTTCAAAGACTGCTGCTAATGAAAGCTAAAATCCTTACTCTCTTCAAAATAATAGAATAACCCATGGATTTCCTTTTTTTTTCTTTTTGACAGAAAAGTCATCTTCATATATACTGAAAGAGTAATTATTAATTTAACTCACATAACTTTTCTGTCAACAGCAAGATCCATTTATTAATTTTCATTCTTTTTCTTTACCCTAAATACTGCTTATCTTTTAAAAGTTGGCACTATTTAATAATGCTGTTTAGGATTTATAAGTCCTCTAAAAAATCTAGTGAGTTTAATGTGCCTGTGTATGTGCAAGACCACTAAATGTCTTAACTAGTATCTGGAAGCAGATATTTTTTCACCCTACCACTGCCTTATTATCCTGACAAAAACACTAACAAAAAACCCCAAACCAACAAATAAAAAAACAAAAAGAGAAACCCGAAACAAAAACCCCACCAAAAAAAACCCAAAAAACCAAACCAAACCAAAACCAAAAAAACTACAAGGAAAAAAAAAAAAAGAAAAAAACCCCCACAAACACAGAAGTTGTTCATAGACTCCTTCACTTTTGTTCTTAATACTGTGGTGAAGTGAAAGTATTTTTTGAAGTTTGCCTTTGCCTATGGAAGATTTTTGTTATTACACTCCATGTCAGTACAAAGGAAGTTTCTTCTGACATTTCACTGTGCCATTGAATGTTTTTTATAAGGTGCTAAAGATTTAATGATCTTTGGATACAGATTTCTGAATAGTTAATGCAAGACTGCACTTTCTGAAAATGTTTTTACTCAGAGGTTTGTCAAATGAAGAGTGCCTCAAGCAATTTTCTCTGTAAGTCTTCACATACAAAAAAAATATTGCTCAATTTCCTCTTCACTGCCTTATCAATCAATTCGTAGATTTGGAAAAGTGTTTATGTTCTTTGTTTTCCAGTTTTCAATAATATGTGCTGAGGAGTAGATGGTAATGGAGGATCTATCAAAACCTTGCACATCTTACAGATATCAAAGCCTAAGTGGGTATTTTACCAGTTGGGGCCATTGCTGAATCAGATGGGTGTCCTGGTGATGGAAGTAAGAGGGAAGGCAGAATCAATGAATGCCTTCTCTGTCTCAGTCTTCACTACTGGCCCTCCAGAGTCTCAGACTTCTGAGAGAGGAAGGTTGGAGAAAGGAAAATGTGCATTGGCTCACAGAAGGTTGTGTGAGAGAATGGTTAGATGGATTTAACATTCATAAATCCATGGCACCTAATGGGATGCACTCACAGCTGCTGAGGGAGTGGGCAGATATTTTTGCTAGGCCACTCTCTGTCACCTTTGAGAAATCATGGAGAACGGGAGAGGTTCCTGATGAATGTAGAACAGCCAGTGTTGCTCACCTTCAAAAAGGGAATGGAGGACTCGGGAAACACCAGGAAACATCCAGCACCACCTCCATCCCTGGAAAGGTGATGTGAGAGGTCATTCTGGATGTCACCACCAAGCATGGGAAAGAAAAGAAGATCAGGAGTAGTCAGCTTCACCAGGATTCACAAGGGGGAAAACATGCTTGACCAATCTGATATCTGTGACAGCATGGCAGGATGGGGTAATGACGGGAGAGCAGTGGATGTTGTTTGCCTTGGCTTCAGGCTTTTGACATTCTCTCCCATACCATCCCTATAGGTAGCTCAGGCAGTGTCAGTTAAATGAATGGACAGTGAGGTGAATCAAGACCTCAGAGGATCATGATCAGCAGAGTAGGATCCAGTACAGGTGGAGGCCTGTAATCACTGGCATCCCCACAGATCAATACTGGGTCCAGTTCTATTCAGCTCGTTTATGAACAACCTGGACAAAGATATAGAAATCCTGAGCAAGTTTGCTGATATGAAAATAGGGGGGATGGCTAATACACCTGAAAGCTGTGCTGACATTCAGCAGGACCCTGATAGGCTGTGATAGGCTGCTGATTTGGGCAGAGAGAAAATGTATCAGGTTCAGCAAGGGCAAGCGTAGGGAGCTGCAGCTGGGGAGGAATAACCTCAAGTATCAGCACAGTCTGGCCTACTGGAGAGCAGCTCTGCAGAGAAAGACTTTGGATTTGGTGAATGGCAAATTGATCATGAGCCAGCAATGCCCTTGGAGCCAGGAGTGCCAAAGGGATACAGAGGTTCATCAGGAAGAGCATGGCCAAAAGGTTGAGGGAAGAGTTCCTGTCATTTTACTGCATCCTAATGTGGCCACATCTGGAGTGCTGTGGTCACTCTGGTCTCCACAGTTCCAGAAAGACAATGAGAAGGTCTGGTGGAGTCCACAAAGATAATTTGCGTTCAGGAGCATCTCTCTTACGAGGGTCCACTTAGTCTGGAGAATAGAAGACAAGACTGAGAAGGGATCGTATCAATGCATAGAAATATCTCAAAGGCAGGTGCCAAGAGGAGTGTGCCAGACCCTTTTCAGTGGTACTGAGACAGGACACAGAGCAACGGCCATAAATTAAATGTGAGAAAACATACCTGAGGAAGAACTTCTTTATACGTGGCAGTGGCAGAGCACTGGCACAGGCTGCGCAGGGAGGCGTTGAAATCTCCCTCTCTGGAGATGCTCAAAGCCTACCTGGACATGTTCCTGTGTCATCTGCTCTAGGTGACCCTGCATTGGCAAGGAGGTTGGACTGGATCATCTTTTGAGGTCCCTTCCAATCCCAACCATTCTATGACTCTGTGAAATACTGGCAGCCAATAGCTCACAGGTCTTTCATTAATCCAAATTTCCACATTTTCCTTTGTGCACAAGAATGGTTAGCTGTCATGGCTTGGCGACACAGACCAACTTCTGCTGAAACAGAAACATTGTGTTGCCCCCTGAAAATACCCATTTCCCACCCATCCTAAGCTACACGGCCTTTATAATGCAGAACATTTCCATTTCCATCTGATATTCAACTTAATTTATTGTTTGTTTATTTTTATTTGGGTTTTTGATTTGTTTGCTGGGTATGGTTTGGTTTGGTTTGGTTTTCTTTTGTCTGTGAAAAGCTAAAAGGAAAAACACATGTTCTTAATTATTTTAATTTTGCAATAGCTCTGACCTGAACATTTCAAAAGGAAAGAAAAAGAGGACACTTTGAAAAAAACATTACAAATCTTAGTAAACTAAATCACACATGGTCATCTTGGGACACTCCAGAATTATTTTGATCTGTCAAAGGAAATAATGACCTTTACAATGTTAATAATAAAATAAGCAGTGGAATGTTCCTGAATAGTAATGTCATTCTGAGACAATAGTTAAAAAACCCAAAAAAATATAATATCATGGGTTTGGGAAAAGATCATACATTATTTGACTTGTACCACAATGTAATGAACAAAAAGGCTTGAGGAACAGGCTGTTTAAAAATGTAAAGCAATTAAGAAAGAAACAATTAAAAAAGAAGTCTTAGAAATGCAATAAAAGAATCACACCATCTGTGTAATTCTAGCACGGAAGGAACAGCCAATAAATCAGTCATTGGGAAAAAGGAAATGACTCAACCTTTTGAGAAAATCCAGTGGACAAAAGAGGCATACTTAGGTCAATATGGTGAATCTTGTCCTATTATCTAGCTTGTGTCAATAATATTTAATATGTTCTAACAGCCATTTTTGAAAACTGGTTATGAGAAGCTAGTTTATAATTTGCCAAGAAACAAATATACTAAGAAAATTGTTTTCTCTTTGGTTGCCTTGTTAGTGTCATATGCTTAAATGATGCCTTTTCAAAACAGGTTTTCCCTGACACACTGACACAGAAGATTCCTGATGTTTTGTCAGATTTTACTTAATAAAAAGAGCACAACATTTTACCAGAGATAAAAAAAAAAATCATACAGCAAAAGAGTAATTAAAAAGAGAAGAGCATTGTGGCCAAGGATGATAGAAATTATGATTATAAGGGCATATCTAATATCGGATGGTAAAACTTACAATGAAGTCTTCAGGATTTTGGAGAAGAAATGCCTCTTGATACTCTAGCAGAATTAAGTTTCTCATACTCACATAGACACAAGATGTTACTGTATTTACAAAAGCAAAAAACCCCTGTCCTGGTTTGAAGGACAGGTGTTTGCCAAGGAAAGCAGAAGCTTCCCCTTGGACTGAAAGAAAATGTGATTCTTCCGATTATTATAATTTTGGAATTAAGAGAGCTCTCAGGCAAAGATATGGGGGTAGGAATAACAGTTCTTTACTAGTATATCTAACAAGACAAACAAGAACAACAACAGCTATGAAATTACCCACAAACAGAACAGTAACTCAGTCCCAGTGTTTTTTGGCTGCAGGCACCTTTTCCCTGAGCTGCAGTTCCCGGTGCTGGGGGCGGGCAGGTCCCACAGAGCTGCAGGAGGGCTGGGGGTGATGGCAGAGCTGTCCCAGGGGGAGAGAGAGAGATGGAGAGAGAGCTCTCCGCTCACGGTGTCGGTCCCAGTGCTCAGTAGAGTGCTGGATGGTGGTAGTTCACAGCGAGAAGACAGCCGGGCAGGGTCCGATGATGGTTTCCCGACGCTGGGATGGCGGAGATGGAGGAGAGGCGGCGATCGTCCTTCTCGTCCGAACTCCGCGGGGGAAATGGGCCGAGGCCCAGCCTTCCGCTTCCTCTTCTGGCTGTTTGAATCTCACGGGGTTTGCTTCTTCCCTCCCGTCCCCTCCCCCTTGTCACCAGGGCCCAGTCAACAGGTATCTTAGCATGACAATGGGGAAAATTCCACAGAGGGAAAAGGGAAAGAAAGAACTAACCCTCAACAACCCCCATGCTTATTAATTTTTGATCCCAGAGTTTCAGGTTACAAGGAAATTAATTTTCAGAAGACAGTGACACTGAAACTTAAGGCTGTACAATTCAAATGAGTAATATTTTAATGCCTTACACAAAACTGAAACCTCCCCAATGCATTAGAAGCATCAGATTTTGACCTTTCTTTATATGAATCTCTATGGCAATTACAAATTAGGAAAGCTGATTTTTAACCAGCTTTTTTGACACATATGTAAACAGCATTTGCTTGCAAGACACATAGGGACGCTAAACTTGAGTGAAAACTCTCAAGGTTCTCTCTCCAGTTTTGTTCTGTACATTCAAAACCGCAGAATGGAACCGAGAGAACAGGAGATACAACAAGGACAGTGCACAATGTACTTAGAAGGCCTAAAAGGAACGATGCAGTTCCTTTTAGGAAAAAAGAGCCACACCAATGAGAAGAGGAGTTGCCTCACTCCGGTGGTTTTGGATACAGCATTCCGAAGAAAGGACTGTTCTGACATGTCAGCTGTGAAGCACAGTTATGGTACAGCTATGAAGTTTTGGTACTGTTATGCTGGTTTATTCTAGCTAAGGCGATCCTTTGGTGTCCTCTTAGCAGAGATTCTCTACTTGGAAAAGAGAATACCATGGTAAGAATAGCTCTTAACACCATGAGCAAACATTTATTCGAAATTAATTATATTCTTAAATGAAACACCAGCACATGCATCAAATGAAGGCCCTCCCTCCAACAGAATTCTGCTGTTCTTATAGACTGAATGAGCAACTCTATGTTATATACTAGTCCTTCCTCAATACATAAGGAATCCATGTTATCGTCCTATATTTTTAAAAGTTCTAACAGCTGCCTTAACTAATTTGATAGTGACTAAAAGAAAAGAGACATTTTTGAGGTTAATAAGCAAATTTGGGAACCCTTCATAAGCCCGAATAGTTTTGCAAACTAAATGTCATTCACTGAAGAAAGAAATTACCATATCAAACAATTTCTTAGGACCTCAGATCAGGAAATAAACTGCAAAGGGTGGCAGGGTATGATAGTGGGCCATACGACATAATTTTCAACAAAATCCTGCTGCTATTTCTTAAATAACAAGTTTCTGGAAGTGAATGCTCAGTTAGAAATCATGTATTATTAGAAATTTAATCATATTGATACATGGAAGTTTCACTGTATTAGTATCAAAGCGTCAACCCCCTCAAATTCATCAGCATGTATTAATGACATAGATGGCAAATTCTACCATCAGAAGCTGAATTGCCAATAGTTCAGTTTTCCATATACAGGGTGAATTACTTTTTCATCTAAAGGGACCCTAATCAGCAAATCTTTATTTTACACAAATGCTGTCTGCTAAAATCTTTTAAATTTTACAGTGTTTTATTCAAACAAGAACTATGTTTTAACAAACTGTCAAAAAGCTGAATTACTTTTAAATTTCTGAAATAACATTTTTCATACATATACACTATTGTTATTAGATCCTGCTTACTGTGATGATTCTGTCATTTCTCTTAACTTGACCTGCACTCTGATATCAGAAAGAGCTTGTCGTATTTTATTGAACAGATGTGGTGAAAATAATACACTAAAATATCAGAAGAAAGTGTAAAGCAAGAAAAGAACAAGAATAAATATGATTAATGTTGCTTAATTTATGAATAGGAAATTAAATAACTGGAACATAGCAATTACCTTTAAAAATGGCTCTGTCTCTATGTGCAGCTAAGAACAGTCAAGAGATTTCACTAGGATTACTTCCTACATTTTTGTGTCTGAGTAGCACATACAGGGTTCACAAAGAAACAAAGAGACTTTTAAAATATCCCAACATTATTTTATCTTGCTAGAGTCAAAATCAATATTCCCTAATATTTGAAGCGAGCACCTATCTTGTAATATTTCACTTCTTTGAAAATGTTTTGTTATGTCCAATTAAAACATTTTAAACATGTTATGTTTAATGTATGTAAAAGACCTACAAGAATTAAAATCTCCTTAAAACATAAATGTTTTTAAAATAAATAAAAATAAAACTGTTTTGAAACTCAAATTTTCTTAGTGCTATTCACCAGTAAGCTCAGTAAAATGTCATTAAGTAAACAATCAAACATGCAGCTTTCTGTTTTTTCATTGCACACCTTGGATCTAAGCAATTTATAAGAAGATATTGTTTTAACTGTAAAGGTATGGCTTTAAATACAAAATTAATTTAATTTTCTTAATAAAAAAGCTGACTTTAACTAAAATTACCTTTCAGTCTTTACTCATTTTGCTTTGAAATTTAGATTAATTTTTCCAGTACTTACAGTGACAAGGGAATACATAAAATATATCAGGTTTATTGCTACTTGGTAGGATTAGTTTCAGTGAAACATGGTGTTTGTCATACAGAGTTCTTGTTCAGTTACCAATGGTCTATGTCTTATTCAGGTCTTTACAATGTACTAGTGTAACAGCAATAAAAAAAAATATTGACAAGGTATATCTCTCATAAAACCCTTGCTTCAGAAGTACTGAAAATTGAAAGTCAAGTCCTCACAGTAACTGGATAATGGCACAGTAATTTGGTAATTAAGTAATTTTCTTTCTGTACAAACATGATGTAATTAAAGTTTTTGAAACCTTGTAGATCTCCAATAGAGTAGCAGAGGAATTAATTTAATTTTTCTATTTTTCTATTACTAGGAAAACCAAATATGACACAAAAAAGCAACAGTGAGTGGACTAGAAAGTTATAATATACTAAAAATATATTTGATCACACCTATGATGCTTTCACAGTCAAATTAGTCATTTTGTAATAGCATACAATAAGTGCTTCAACATATATATTATAAATTTAGAATGCACATTGATTTGTGCTCAAAAGTGAGAATTAATGAAAATTTGAAGAAAAACAGGAAAATAAATAAATTCTTTGCAATGCACAAACAAAAAGAAATTATTTTTTTTCAGTAGACAAAACAGTAAAGAAATGACATTTTAAATTCCACAAATAACTGAAAGCCTACCATTTGAAGAAAGAAACAAAAATATTATTTATGAGAATAGGAAAATGCTAATTTTTAGGAAGTCTAAGTCTCAGCTAGGACCAAAACTGGCCAAGGATTTCAAGGAAAATCTCCTTAACTATGTAAGCAATAGGCAGAAGCACAGGAAAATCACTGGCTCAATACAAAAGAGCTCTGGCAAAATATTCACTGGGAATGCCGACCAAGCAGAGGTTCTCAGTACCTTCTTTGTCTGTTTTCACTGGCATAGCTGTGTCCACATCACAGGATTAAGTAAGTGCAGTAATTCTGTGTTGACCCAGCAGCAGTGGCAGAAGGGCTGGTCTGCAGGTGCTTTCATGGGCCTGGCTGTATCCACTCCAGTGTGCTAAGGCAATGGGCTGAATTTGTCACCAGGCCACTGTCTTGATATCTGCAAAGTTGTGGAAGTCAGGGACCATTTGGGTGGAGACTGGAAGAGGATAAATATTACCTCCCGAAAAGGGCACAGAATAGAACTTAGAAAGCTAGAGACCCATTGGTCTTACCTCATTATTTTGGGAAAATAATGGAGAGAGTCCTCTTAAAAAGTATTGCAAGTCAAATAAAACAGGTGATTAGGAAAAGCTAAGGCAGTTTTACCAAAGGAAAGTAATTCCAGACTGACCTGGTCACACTGCAGAACACCGTAACACATTCTGTTGGCATGGGAAGGGTGGTGAGCACTGTTTGCCTGGCTTTCATCAAAGTGTTCAGCACCATTTCCCACAGCCTCCTGTGGGCAAAGCTGCAAAATGTGGACTGGGTATGTCTGTGAGATGGGTGGGAAACTGGCTAACTGAGCATTCTATCATTCTCTTCTATCATCTCTGTGGGTCAGAGTATGGGGACTGAGTATGCATTTGGCCCGTGAATTGGCATACAGCACAGTACCATAATATCTTTTAGTTCTGTCCCAAAAAACAGAATTATCTCTCTATCCTGTAAAATAGCTTTTTTAAAGGAATGCAAATGCAATTTCCTTGCTTATTGTGGGCTATATTATCTAGAAATAAAGGAAATATTGCAAACCAGTTTGCACTAGATAATACTTCTCACCGCTTTTTTCACTCCAGCCATGCTCTGCATTCCTTTTTTTTTTTTTTTTTTTAATTCCCCATTCAACAAATATGCAAAGGGAAAATTTGAAGATTGTGTTATTGATTGGAGACAGATTGCCTCTTTCCAGTAAATTCTCAAATCTCATTTAAAAGGGTTTTGCACATTTAGGTCAGCCTGATTTGGAGATGTTTTACATATATGCTGAAGAAAGAAGTCAGTTGCAACTAACTAATTCATACTATTTCCATGTGGAAGGACAAAAAGCATTTCTTTGTTCTTCATCAAAATAAAATGACTTAAAGTCAAAACAGCTTTGGATTGGAATTATATAACAGTATATAGGTGTTTCCAAATTTTTAGTGTTGTACACCATTTGAAGTGACAAAAGAATTATTGCCAAAATTCTAGATCATTACCATGTCAGAATCCTTAGAATGACAAAAAAATTACTCTCTTCATCAACTTGAAAATCTTTGAAGATGCTATTATTGCCAAGAACATAATGAAACTTAAAATAAGTATTAAAATCACAACTTTTTAAATCAAAATGTAAAGCCAGTATTAAAAATCAGTATTTTTTTCTATCTCGCTAATTTTTCCCAAACATCAATAACATTCATAAGAAATTAAAACAACAAATAAAACTATATACAGAACAATTGACTCAAACAGGGCATGAATTAAGTAACCCTATGGATTTTCTTCTGAACTGAATGAAATGCTACATGAAGCAAACAGTGTTTGTTCTTTAATTAAATGTCCTGCATGTTTGGAGCACATAAATAATTTATTCAGATAAGTCCTTAGGTCCTGCACTTTAACCTGTACAGCTATAATGAAAAGACACAACCTCCCCCACACACAGTTGTATGTGCAGTGCAAACCCCATGTCCCCATTTCACAGCACTGGGAAAGAGAGCATAAACCTCCTGTTATTAATTACTTGGACACTGCTGATCAGGACCTGATGTATGTCCTGTTTGTGAATACAAATGATTCAATCTGATAAAGCTTTCTTCAAAGTAGAGAATCTTCTGAGTAGAGATGAGAAAAATCCCTTATTCCTTACTCATGTCTTTCTTCCAACATTTTGATAATGCGTTTTCCAGATTGAGAGTTTTTTTTCATTTTTCAAGGAAAGAATTTTTATTTTGTTTGTTTTGTTTCAAGAGACAGAAATGTTTCTGTGTTGAAACAAGTCACCTTTGATCTGCAGTCAAACACACACCCACACTCACTCACATCCTGAACCTGTTTTCTGAGCTTATCTGAGCAGTCAGTAAAAATAAAAATATAAACTTCCAAAAATCAGCATTTTAATTTCAACAAAGGGCTAAGATGTGTTCTGTTGTGGACCCCAGGGTATCCCCTGGTTTTCTCCCCCAAAGATTGTCCCAGCAGTGTCCCCGGCCAAAACCCTGCCATTTCCATGCAATTTTCATCTTCCTTTCTATGTATGTTTTATTCTTATAAAATAGTATTTTTATATTGTTTTGCAAAATTCAATGCAAAATATCAAAGCAGAATATGTTAATAAGTTATAATAATAAGTTATTACTCTGATTTTTTTTCAGAACAGATAAAAAGCAAATCTTAATCTTAAAAATCGTTTTCACAGGAAAGTGTAAAGGAGTATTGACCTATCTTCTACATTCATTATTCTAATGATTTCATTTAAAAAGTACCAAAAAGAAAGGTTTTTTCCAAAACTATGAGTCTGTATTCATTTTAAGAGATTAAATTAGCACTCAGTTGTAGAAAAGATAACTGTATAATTTCTGTTACATTGTATGGAGCTTCAAAACAGGGTGGATTATTTATTTTACTATTTTGAAATGCACACATAATATTTTTCTAGTTTGAACCCCAAAAACTCAGTAAAGAATTTATATTTTTGAGTCATAATATATATTAAATAATCCAAGATTAAAAAATAATGCTAACTTAACTGACTTAAGCAACAGAAGATTTCAGTGTCTCACTGCTCAAGTTTTAATAGCTAATAAAATTAAATCAGCATTTATCTGATTTTTATCTGCATACAGATAAATTGTGTATAATTGGTGCTAAAGCAGCAAAACTGAAGATGCTAATGGATGCTAATTTCATCTTTCAGTTTATATCTTGCATTTTATAGAGACCAGTGAACCATCACAAGCAACACCATCACATTAATCTGACTCAACCAAGTTTGGAAGCATTTGTAGTAACTTTAGTCTAGAGCATAATTTTACACAATCTTCCTTTGTGTGACAAGGAAAAGAAAACAGATCAAAATCGTGTGTTGAAGCATATAAAGAAGGAGCAGGTAAAATATACAGATAAAACCTATCTCTTTTTTTAAGATGTATATAAAACCATAAAAAATATAGAAGGATATTGAAAAAGGGGACACCGTTTCACAGAAAAGAGCTATGTGCTCATACCTACCATGTTCTTTCCCATTCCCCTGAATGTAAAAAAAAAAATGTATTATTGTCCTTTTAGTAAAGTTAATAATCCTCCATAATGGGCTAAATGTAAATGAAACAAACAAAAAAAAAAATCCCTGAGAGCCTAAACTGAAAAAAAAAACCCCAAACAAACCCACTTATTCAAACATAATCTGTGAGATCAGAGCATAAAGCAGTGATAGAAGCAGGGTCAGTCATTAAATATTCCTTTCATTTTCTAAGAAAGATGAAATAAATATCTTAGACATATGACTGACTGTCATTTTTCAATAAAATGTCTTTCAGCATTACTGCTGGCAAAACTACCTCCTACTTTTTTATGGAAAGAACACATTAACTTCATTTTGGTTAGTGTCTTATAAAATGGAAGGACTATAGCTCTCCCTTGCCTTTTGTTATTTATTTCAATTTCAGTAATAACACAAAGGAAAGGGACCCAATTAAATTGCAGATCATGAAACAAGATAATGAAATCAGATGTCAAGCAGCTGTCAATTCAAAATGCTTGAGGTTATTTAAAGAAAACTTCACAAAGGGTAAAATGTGATTTATATATTTATTTATATATTCAGCAAACCCCAGAAATCTTAATCCTGAAGCACAAATTTGTAACCCACTGCTGAGAAGCAAACTGCAACCCTGCTTTCATTTGGACACCATTCAATTTATTTTTGTCTTCCCTCCCAGTTATTCTGTATTGGTAGATATTGCCGTCTTGGTAGCATATTAAACCAACAATTGTGAAAGTGCTGGAATGGAAGGAGTTTCCATGGAAACAGTAGTTAAAATTGGGTAGTAAAATACGCTAGTATAAAACTTCATCTTTCCACAGCTCCTAGTAGAAATTAATAAATAAATAAATAGCCAAAATTTTATAAAATATAATATAGTTGTATTTGTGACCATGTAGGTCTCCAGCACCATCTGTATTACATCAGATGTCACACTGAGATGATAATTTTGGACAAAACAGCACAACCTGGGGTCTTTTTTGCTCTTGTTCTCCCCTTAACCAAATAATTACAACTACCAAAGCATGCATTTCAGATAGAATCAACAGAAGAAACAAAAATAAAATTTTCCTCAAATCCAAGCAAATAGTATATTGCAATTCATCTATCAAGTCTCCCTTTGGGAAGTGGGAATAGTGAGATAGAGGTACAAAGCATAAGAAGAAAAAACCCTCCAAAAAACTAAAAGACTTGAAAGAAAGAATCATATTCACACAAATTATATTAAAACAAAGAAAAAAATGGATTAGCACTTCTAAAGACACAAGACATCTAAGAATAAATCCATGCTATCAAAGGAAACCTAACTAAAGTATAGATGTCCTACATGACAGCTGACACAGTGCAGTAAAATGAAAAGCTGAGGGCTTGACAAATTGAAAAAAATCCCCCAACATAAAGCTTTCATTGGCCAATCTAGGTGATCCAGGAAAGTAATTCCGTAAATTAATCCTATGGTTTTCTTTATGTATGTAGTTTTATGGTTCACGTAATCTTTTCCTGACATTTTCACAAACTACTTTTCCAACTTAATAGAAAGTCAATAAGCTACCATTATTCTCTCTAGATGGGAATGGAAACACAATGGGATTAAGTGCCCAAGAAAATATTAAATTTCATAGTTAAATTAATGGGTCAGACAAATCCTTTCAAGTCCAGCATTTAGGTCCATGCTTTTTGAATAAAGCAAGAGTAAACTTAGGAAACCCAACAATACAT
Source organism: Cinclus cinclus (assembly GCF_963662255.1). Classification (NCBI taxonomy): domain Eukaryota; kingdom Metazoa; phylum Chordata; class Aves; order Passeriformes; family Cinclidae; genus Cinclus; species Cinclus cinclus. The sequence continues at coordinate 28,894,436 of NC_085084.1, read as the reverse complement.
TGGCTCTTCTGCCCACTGTTGTAAAACCCAGATATTAGAAAATAACTCTATTCCTGCAGTCATTTACTGTCAGTCTTGAAGGCTACTAGGAATGACAGATTTCTCCTTGTTACACCAAAGTACTAAAGAACAGCTAAATTCAAGTCACTGACATTTATGGGACAGTCCTAGGCTAAGTCATAATGTAAGTTAAGAGTGGTTTAGATACAATTTCCTTTACCTTTTTTATTTCCAGGATTTCATCTTTGGGAAGAATAAAGAAGCCCAGAAAGGCTTTCTGTCTTTTTCGTACATTGCAAAATGTGGAATACAAAAATCTTTAAGGCACCACTCTTTGAAAGACAGCTGTTATTAGGCAGGAGTAGCTCCCAGTTCTCAACTGATTAACACTTTCTGTATTTCTTTGTAAAGCTTTAAGAATAAGGCTGTATATTCACTGAGTTTTATTGTTGTCATAAATACTACTGGGAATAAAAATAAATCTAAAACATTTATTTTTTTATTTTCTCCCTATATTGTTGATGAACTTCAGTTGCAGGATTTGTTAATGAAAACATGATTAATCTCAAGAAGGGATCTGCACTTTATGCCATAAGGTTTCCCTTACAACGAAGACACAGGCTGGTTTAAGATTATTTTACAAATTAATTTCCATAAAGGTACTAGAAGTCAACAGATACTGTCTGAAGGACCCTAAAGTAGAAAAGAGAAGAATCACTAAACCATTATAAAATTGCCTCTATCACTAAGTTAGCTCTAAGACCATTCTCTTGCTCCTTTTTCTGAGGATGTCATCTGTTTTCTCTATATACATATTAATAATGTATTCCTTCTCATTCCTATCACAGCTCAATGATTGCCACTCAAAAACCTGCAAGTAGAAGAGATTTCAACTACTCAAAAGTAGGAAGGAGTGGAGAAGTGGGGGCAACACTGCATTGAAACAAGTCTGTTTCTCATTTTGAGACAGGACAGGAAACTGTTCCAAACTACTCACTCATTCATACCCCCTACTTGTAATAGTGCAGTGATATGGTCTCTAACCCACTGCCCCTCACCAGTCATTACCTTCAAAGCTGAACAGAAGCAACAAACCCAGTTTGAACTCTACATGGCTTCTGTCTCAGCTACCAACCTGGCAGGGATGCTTATCTAGCATCACCAGACAGTAATGTTGATTACAATTCTCTGACCTACTGTCACCCACAGGATATCTCTGTGAGATATTCAGTCAGCTGATGATGGTTGTCCTTAGGGGCAGCTCACACTTGCACTAGACTGACCTGTTTAGTGACTAGAGCAGCCACATCTTTGTCACCTATATCCATTCTCTTAATCTTCAAGAGATGGGGGAGAGAGAAGGGAAGGGCAGGTTCTCAACTGAGTTTATGTAGCAGGCTTTTGCTATGAGGTGGATGGGCAGGAAGGTTTGCAGGGATAACCTATGTGAGTAGACACCAGGAGCTGCCCCTGTGTTGAACAAACCCAGCACTGTCGGGCTCCAAAAGGTGGCCCATGCTGGCCAAACACAACCCCATCAGCAGTGCTGGTGGTGGCTCTGGGTTAACACATGTAAGAAAGGATAAAAAGTGTGCAGCAGCTGTGAGAGAAAGAAGTGAGGAAAACATGAGGGAAACATCCTTCAGGCACCAGGATCATGATGAAGGAGCAAGTACTCCAGGTGCAGAGCTGAGATTGGAGAAGCAGGCGTAGTGAAGCAGGTTGTCCCACTGAGCCCATTAAGGACCACACTGGAGCAGATGTCCACCCTGCAGCCCATGAAGCAAATTCAAATCTCAATGTGTTCTGCAAAACTATAATATCATAAAGCGATTTTTCTGAAATTAACTCTACGGTAATTGTACAAAATTTAACCCAAGGTTTAAGGAATATCTAATAGAAATTTAAATTCAAATTTCTAGTCTCAGAAGGCGGAGAGACCTGCTTGATGTGACAGTTTCTAAAAGATCAGACTAGAGGAGTAAATAACCTTTCTCAAGTAAAATCATAATGTAGAAGAAATGTAATGAGTGAGGAAGTATATTTTGACAGACAGACACTGAAATCAAAGGCAAAGGAAAGTCCTCTATGGTGGTACTCCTGACACATCATTCATATGTAAAATAAAGCAGCATTTCATAATGCTTTTGAATTATTCAGGTCAAAAATGCTCTGAAAAAATTATTTTTGAACTCTAGAATGTACTGAAGATATGTGTTTCAATAGCCTTCAAGGGAGATTAACTTCATAAAAACTGCCTTGTTACCTACTGGCTTATATTGCATGCTCTTTGTGCAAGTTTCTTCAGTGCATATATCTGCTATAATTAATGTCTCAGTAACATGTGTTTACTATCAACATGCAAAAGTTCACAGAAAATTTATATTTATGCCAGTGTTTAGAATTTTACTCCCGAAGCACAAGTCTTTTGCAGTCCCATATCACATGCCTTGCAAGATTAGTAACTTAAGACTTCTGAGTGTTAGATCTCACTATGATCTGTAAATTAGAACTTTAACACTGTAAGGTATTATGTTTTGGCTTGTGTTTTTTAAACATAACTTGATTTTTTTTTTAATAAAATATGCTATGAAACAAGCATAAGAAAAAGTTACACTTTTCTCTTCTGAAATATAATTCTCTCTACACTTTTAAAAAAAATTATGGGACCAAAGTTGTAAGTTTTTATTTTCTGCATTTTCAAATTTATGCTAACAACATGGCAATTTTCTGTTAGAAATAATATAACTAGTCAGGGGAAATTTTCAGTGAATGCTTAGAATGAGAAATACTGTGACATATTCAGTCCCCTCACCTCATAATTTTTCTAGTAGAAAAATACCATTTTATTACTACTAATTAAAATTAATGTAAACATATTTTTCCTGCAGTTTCCACCATTTATGGTTTTTTTTTGATTTCTGGTTTACTGTGTTGCTTGCTATGTAGAAAATTTCAGAATATTTTCAGGGCCCAGAAGCAATTTCAGAGCACCAGGTAATATGTTCTCAGCAAGTCACCTGTCAGAATTTACATGCTTCAACATTTGAAGGTTCTCTGAAGAACCACTCCAGGCAAGTCTATAACAAAAGAATCAACATCTACTTTAAACTTGAGCAAAACAGAATGCTTTGTTACCTTATATTAGCTTGTACACACTGAATAATGAGCTAATACTTTCTTAAGTCTCTTGTTCCTTTTGCACACTTCGAATTCACAAAAACCAATAAGGGTGCAATATCGTACCCATACCAAGCTAATAAAAATATTTTGGCAATTTATTCTGAAGAAAAAGGATTATGGATGGATTTTGTTTAGTTCTAAAACAAAGAAAAGAAAGAAAATCAAAAGTGGAAATATAAAGTTACCAGCCTTTTTTCCTCATTTTTAAAATTTTTTAGTGTTGATATTTTAATACTCTCCAAAAAACATTTTGCTTATTTTCTGTAGTGGTTCTGTAAGGTTTAATAGAGACCTCATTCTGCAATTTCTCTCCCTGAGAGAAGTGCTCACTGTATTATTACCAAATCTCAGCATATGTCTCTCCACAGACTGTGGAGCAGTGACATTTCCATTTCAACAGCTTTCCTTTAAAAAGAAATTTTGAAAAGTGTAACAGAAAAACATGAAGCAGATTCATAAATGACTCTTTAGTTTGGCTGCTCATTAGGATTTCAATGAATAATACAGTATTTCAGTGCTGTTGCTGGTCTCACCAATCCTATATTTTAAGTGGTTTGTAATTTTTCATATTTTTTCAGGATATACTGGAAGTGCCAAACCTTTGTCAAGCCACTTAAAAAGCACAGCATGATGTTCTACTGAAAATAGAGGATTAATTTTCCTAGGATGTGCAAATATTTTTTAGTTTGCTAAACAAAATATTTTATTTATTCTAGATCAATAGCACAGACAAAAAACGGTGCAACCCCAGTTGTAAACTCAAATATTGTCTGTGAAAAGGATTTTTTATTTATTTTCAGTAGTAGAAGTATGGGGTTTTGCCTACAATTTAGGGCATGGAATTTACAGATTTAGAATTATACACAATTATTGACATCAGCACATAGCTAAACGACAAATAATACAACATATTTAAAGTAATTTATCACTACCTTACCCATAAAAGCATGAGAGTCAAAAGAAAACAATAAACTGTATGACCAGCAATAAATTGCAATAATTTATTAATACAATAAATTGTATCACCAACTCCCTAATCTCCTTTTCATTACTGAGGGAATACTAGCAATCTCTTCAATTTACAGTGTATTAGGAAAAAAATACATATGTCCATAAACAGATGGCAAGAGCAAGTTGAGATCTTACTAACTGTATTCTGTTCTTTGCTGTAATGTCAATGGCTTATGACAGTGCTATAAAGCCACTATTAGTTGGAGGTAAAATTCTAATTGCAACTGCTCAGTAGCAATAATTTGTGAGGGAGGGATGATCTGGTGCAGAAGTCACGAAGGCCCAGACACAGGAAACAGTGGGAGAACTTTACGTTAATTTTTCTCTGCAGTGTAGCTTTGCTGAGATGACTCTGCAACATTTGTTTTGAATAAAGAAGAATCTACTGATAGAAATTCACCCACTGGAATTTATTTAACAGGGTAGTATAAAAAAATATGCCAATCCTGTTAACTATGTGCAACTGTTTATCAGACTCAATACTTGTACAAAAATCAGACTTTCTTGGTGATTCCTATATGTAATGATTCTGGTAATTAATTTTAGGGTGGTCCTATTAAAAATGTTTATTACCTTCCTGAAATAATCTTAAGTCAGAATCGACGTGTTTTGTGATTTCATCATACAGTGGAACATCAGCATTATGGAGTTTTGACATTTCTGTTGAGGAATGCTGTTTGGATAAAAGTCTGCAGACTTTAAATCAACAGGATAGTGAGAGAAAGGGTTTAGGCAGTTTGTGTGTTTGTATACTGGCATACCATTTATGTCTTTTAAGAATAAGAAAAAGTAAGAAGTACCTTATGACTATACTGAAGACAGAGTAGCACTGAAATTGGTTTTCCAAAAATGCCACACATATGTCTTTGGAGGTCTTCCTAGCTTCAGCTACATAAAAAGGTATAAATTACCTACTCAAATATTGGCAATCTTGTTTGAAGTTTGGGGTGGGAGAGGGTGATCTCCAGAAGACCCTTCCAAGTGGTATTTTTACAGTTCTAAGGAAAAAGCAGCAGGGTTTTTCTGAGAAGCATTTATTGGTTGCAAGCCTTAATAGAAGATAATGCACCATGAAATCATAGAAGTGACATAAAAATATGTTAATGTTGAAATACACTGCAAAGAGAACATATTAGGTTGATTTATTTTAGAACTCAGTAATATCAGGCCATTTATCATGTAAGCAAGCAAATGGAGAATAAGCTTGATGCATTCCAAATACAACAGAATTTCTAAACCTCATCACAGTAAATTCACAGATTGCTTCCTTAAATATAGTAGATGCTCAAGGATTATTGCGATATAATCTCATATATGAATAATTAGCTGCATTCACTCATGCCCTCCAACAAACTCAAATACTTCTCTGTAAAAATACTATGCACGTTTCACATACACATATATTCTGCAAATATATGTTCATAATGAATCAAGATACTGCTCAAAATACTTTAAACTGAAAAAAAATTAAATGATCTTATCTGTCAAATAAAAAAATACTAATCAGACATCATGGAAGACAATATAAAATTTTTCCACCAATAGTTTGCAGTGCCAAGTTGACTTTTAACAATAGCGCCTTATTACAGGGATCAAGTAATATGGTTGCCTCCTATAGATTCCTAGTAAATATATTTCCATCACAAGCATCTTGAACAACACCCTCAAGTTATTTTTCTTTACAGTGAAATAAAAGTAGTGGTTTTGTAGTAGTTTTGTTGGAAATGGAGTTAAATACATTCATAGTAGCTCATATAGTTCCATGTTTGGATATCTGCTGAAAAGAGTATTGATAGGGATGGTTTCATTATTGCTGGGCAGTGCTTGCAGAGCATCCAGACCTTTTCTGCTTCTCACGTTTTCAGCATATGCACATACTACCACACCAGTGAGGAGATGGTGCACACAAGAGACTGGGAGGGACACAGCTGAACAAGTGACCCCAAATGACCAAAGGACATGACCCCATGTAAAACTGCTGAAAATCAAGACCCTGTGAGCAAAAGGAGGGAGGAGGTATGGAATTATGATGCTCCTCTTCCCCAGTTCCTTTTCAAAGTGATGGAGCTTGTCTTTCCTGGAGGTCAATGAACACCTGCCTATCTATGGGAAGTAGTCAATTAATTTATTAGTTTGTTTAGCTTGTGCATGCACCTTTTGCTTTACTTGTAGAACTTCTCACTTTTACCATTCAAACAGCTTCTTTCAGCCTGTTGAGGGGAGTGAGTGAGTGGCTTTGTTGAACTGAGTTGATAGCTTGGGTTAAACCACAAAAAATTTGATCTGCAAAGACCTTTGGTAAAACATCAATCACTAAATGTCCTGTAAAGATTAGAAGAAATCAGATGGGGAAAAGCAGCCCATTTTTCTTCTCTCAGCTTGTCATCTCTGCCCAAATTTATAGTAACATAGAAAGGGGTGACATTCAGAAGATATGGATTCTGTTCTGATGCAACATTTTAAATGTTTACTTCTACTTCAATGGCTACTTCAATCTTTTTGTCTCTAATGAGCATACCAAAGGGTAGTAAGTTCAAAATTAGGACAACTATTAGGACAGCAATGTCTTCAATGTCTTCAGCGTCTATTTATTCAGCCTTTGTTGTCTTTTTTATCCTTTTTACTCATCTTTGAAACTCTGATGCAATGGATGAAGGAACGACAAACATTTATAGCTGAAGAGACCTTGAGCAGTGAGGACTACTATGGCTCCTTGGAAGAGGGATGAAGACACAGAGTGCTATAATAACACTTTAGTTCTTAGCTCCTATCACACATCAAACATATCTGCTTGCTCAGCCCTGAACCTTCATGCTGACAATGGGAAAAGTTCAAAAAGGAGAATTCTTTGGGGAAGAAAAGACTCACAGTAGCCAGAAGATATTCACCATTCAGCCAAATGACACACTCAGCCAAATTATCATCTCTTGTAAGTAAATACTGAATTTCTTATTTTCACTTCTGCTTTATCGTGCTATCAGATGCTAACACTTGGAGCAAAATGCCTCATTAGCATACTATAATTTAAAGGCTATTACAAGAGAAAAACTGTTTAGAGTCTTACTATGACTTTGAAGCTGATAATAAATATTTTAATTTAAAACAAGTCATCCTAGAAAAGGTATAGTTATAAAATAACATTATTGGCTTTGTTGCCAAACAGAATACAAGGCAACGTGGAAAGTAAAAAAGTGTATTTTGAGTGTCTTTGTCAGTTTGTGTGTGTCATGCTGGTCTTTAATTAATTAAATGCTGTTTCTTCTAGAGGACTTCTGCCTAACTTTCAAATAACTGCCTTAACCTGACAGATTTTAAAATGCACACTTTTGCTTCAGACCTTGAAATCCATTGGGAATTCACAAATCTTAATTTTTTAGCCTTTCATAGAATTCTGTAAAACTCATCACTTGTACTTTTTAAATGAATTTGGGGCAACCATTCAGTTTAGACTATGCCTGTATATAGATGGACAACAGCTCTGGAAAATACTGATGCACATAGAAGCTTTAGGTCTGCATTAGTATCTGCCATCTCTCCAGCAGAGCAGATTTAGCTGCTTATAAATAATATTTACTCCCTTGCCCTCATACTAAAATTCCTCTCACACCTGCCTTTTCCTAAGGCAGTAGTGCTTGAAAATATAGGGTAACAACCCCTCCTTTAAAGCTCTCAGACTGTTCCTAAACAGCAGTCCTATGAATCCTCTGCTAAGCAAAATTAACCTGACATGCACATTATTCTGAAAATGCTTTTTCTTTTTTTTCATTCTTTTCTTTCCTTGTCAAAATGCTTCTGAAGGTAATTGCACAGGGCTTGCAAAAATCTTTACAATGCTGTCATAAAATATTTTTTTTTCCTTTTCATTGTTTACGAACTGAGTAGCCTAATCTCAGTTTTAGCACATAGGAGTAATATGTTCCTTGCCATTTTTAGTGAATAGCACTTTTACTATAGTAGTTTTTTTATTTCAATTTATTTATATTTTACTAAAATGAAAAAGGTATTCTTCATATAATTTAAGTAAAAGAAGACATCACTTATTTTTTTACCAGGACCTTTCTTGCTTGGAGCAGTACAGTGCTAAAGTGATGAAAAATTTTAGTTTTTTCTGAAATTCATAAGCTAGCAGGTCTTGCTTTAGAAATCACTAAAAACTGGAAAAAAAAAAGCTGAAATTTCCATGGGATATATTTAGATCTTCACTAGGCTATCTCTATATTCTCAAATTAACAAAGGACTAAAGCAGACCTTTTACTAACCAGGTGTCTTCATTTGTGTATGAATATTTCTGTCTCAATATGATAGGGGAATGACATAAATGTAATGAGAGGATGGGAAATGTATTAAAATTGAACAATGTGGCACATTTTGCTTTTTTCAGGTATAGTACTGGATGTGATAATAATTGTTGTATTATCCTCTCTTCCTATACATGATCAGAGCTGAACCCAAAATTATTATTATTTTTTGAAATTGAAGTTTAAGGATAAAAATATATGCTTTAAATGCAATATTAATAACTGTAAAATTGTAGAGTGAAATTACTTCCTATGTTGTGTTAAAGAGGGTATTGTGTGACACAGGATTGGAGTAAGGTTGGAGAAAATGGCATGGAAATTTTGGAAAACTTTTATTTTTGTGATCTTTTCACCACATCTAGAAATTATGAACAAATATTCTGCTGGAATAGACTTTCTGTAGCTAGTAAATTTATTTATACACCCTCAAATAAAAGTTGCATTTATAAAAATGGAAGGATTATTTTGGCAGCAAAATATTTCAGAAGAGAATTTATCTTTTTTTTTTTTAAATGGAAGAGTAGCTTGTCATAAGTCAGATCTTTGCATTACCCAGAGTTGTGGTAATACTGATAAAGGATTATAACATGTGAAAGAATCTTTTAAGTAAATCAGACGTAATATAGTTTTAACTTATCTTTTGAGATATTCCTCACAAATGAATTAAGTGGATGAGTGCCTGTCATGTAGAAAGGCATTTATAAATTCATTCAGATTAATAAATTATATATTTTAATCCTACATCATTTTGTGGTTGAAACATCAGAAGATATAAAGATGGGATATCAAAACATTAACTATATTTAAATTTAATTCCTTATGAAAGATCCTGAAAAGAAAAAGAAATCTATATTTAGAGATTAAATGCTTTTGGACACTGTTGTTACTGATCATTTATGTATGACAGGAGAGGAATCTTTACAGCTGAAAGAACTGCAGCAAAGTTTCCAAGCCATCAAGTTTTATTAAATGCAACCCCCAAAACCAAAGTCCATCAGTGTTTTCATATAGGACAACATAACATCTTTCTCTGAAAACATCACAAAGCATCCAACAATGAATATGATTTAAGAAATCATGGGAAAAATTGTGTGTACTTGTCATAAAATTAGAATTCAATCACAAGAAAATCTGCAGAGTGATAAATTTCATTAGAAATGGAGAAGCAAAGCCTATCTTTAACCCTTATGTGTTTATCAAAAACATCTTTACATACTTAAAACACTTTAAAAGTATAAAAGAAAGCATAAACCATTGAGGAAAATAGTAGATCAGCAGGTCTCATGCAAATACAACCAGGCAAATATATAATTGAAATAATGCTAGTTCCTGGGTTGTGGGCTAAGAATTGCTACTCCAGAAGAATATAAGGAGCCTGAAATGAAGGACGAAATGTCTGAAATGTCTAGATTCATTATGACTCGGAAAGTTTTGTTCTTCACTGAGATAAATTACTCCTGATTCTGCTGTGTTCAAAAAAAGTTATGTCAAGAAATTACAAGTGAGGTGGTTCTGGTAGATGTCTTGAAATAACAGAAATAGCCAGGGATGACAAGGAGTTGTTCCATTATTAAGCTGTGAAATTGCTTGAAAATTGCTTGAAATCTAGCCCATGATACACCAGGGGAAAATCAGGCTTATTGGTATTTTACCTTAGCTGAAATTTGCAAGTTAAAAAGACACCTTTAGGAACCTTAGAATGTTTTCAGGGTTACAACATGTTAGAACATGAGATAACTGTACAACCATGTCCCATTCCTTCCTCTTTCATCCTTCAGTTCTGTCCAACCTATTTCTGAGGTAAAAAGTGTCTCTGACTGTAATTTTACTGAGGCTATCCTTTACCCATGGCAACAGCAGTGACATCTTAAACCAGAACCCTTATCCTGGCATCTGACTATGAATGTGAAAGCTACACCAGTGAGAGCTTGGAATAGATGAAAAAAGGACGTTCAAGATTTTGCATCTGAAGTCCCATCATTAAGATCACATATCCTTTACACTTCTGTAAGTGTACAAATAAGACAAACAAAATTAGATTACTCAAATTAATATTCTTATAATTCATGTACATCATGCAATCGTAGAAACCACACCAAACAGAGATTTGTGTCTTCTATTTTTTAAACCAAACCAATGAAATGCTATCCTGTATAATTTTGAAAGTCAGGAAAATATAGGTTGCCAAATAACACTGATGTTTCTAGCGTTTGAGCTTTTCAGTGTTTATTTTCAAGTTCATGGCAATTAATTATAATATATACTCAGAACTTTCTACACAAAACCAGTGTTTTGATTAGCTGGTCCATGGTTTGTAGCAATAGATTTCTTAAATTTTGTTTTAAATCTTGAGAGATTTAAACAGATTTTTTTTCTTTGTCTGTTGGATCGCCTATAGTAAAAACATTCAACGTTTTGTCATCCAACACAATGAACATTCACTTCAAGATTTTTTTCATTCTTGTGTAATACCACAACATTAGTTAAGAATTAATTTTGTTTTCTCAGCTGTTACTTTTCTACTAGATGAAAAATCCTTATGATAATTCTTTTTTATGTAATAGACATAAATTCAGAAAAATAATATTTCCTTGAAAACTCATTATATAATTTATGTTACCTACACTGTTCTTTTAAAAAGCCACTTCTACTAAATAACTTGGAAGAAATCACTATTAAAAAATATAGAAGTATCATTAGCCTGAGGGAAATTTTAGTTGTTTGGTTGTCATACCTTTACACTTGCAGAAAGAAAAGAGTATATTCCTAATGAAAAATTTCTGCCAATCTTATAAAAGTCAACTTTCTAGAGCATGGTAGATTATCTGGTTATTATATATTGTATTTATATATTATCTTTTTTTATCACCTTATGCTTTTATCTTATGTTTATCTTTTCTTAAGCTCACTTCACATTTGATTTGGTTTTACTTTCATGATGAGGACTACATCTTACCCCACCTCCTGTTGTTCCCAAGCTTACCTGCTCTCTCACTGAAGAGGATAAAAAAATTACAAAGAACAGAAAATGAAACACTTAACATGGATAGTAAACTTCACTGCTAAACCCCAAATAACTCCACAAGTAGAGAAGCTAAGTGTGTCCATCTACAGAGCTGTCTCTCCCTCATTTTCCCAATGCATTAATTTCTCCCTTTTCTCAGGAAAACTCTTTACCAGCCTTTTGCACACCTCCTCACACCCTGGCTGCCCGTCTGTCTCCTTTTTTTTTTTTTTTTTGGATGAGTAAGTGGCAGTTTGTTTGTTTGTTCTATGACTGGTTTGAATTAATCTGTTTGCCAACTACTGCATGTGGCAACTGCCTTTTACAGGTGATGGCACAAGAGCCAGTCTTGATGGGAGCAATTTTTTGAGGTTTTAAAATTAATCTTTTGAGTTCCATCAGAGAGGAAAATCTTAATAATTTCCTTTCAGTGAGACTTTTAGATTCTGTTGCCAAGAGGACAAGAGAGTATGATTGAGGAAACCATGCTGCTTTAAGTGGACAGGTTAAGAAGAGATGTTCAGCAAGGAAAAATTTTTTATTTTGCCAGTGAAAAGTAAATTAGTAACAACAGTTTTGTTTTGATTGGGGGTCGTTTGTTTGGGTTTTTTATTTTGTTTCTGGTTTTTTTGTGATTTTTGTTTGTATTGTTGCTGGGTTTTTATTATTTGTTTGTTTAGTTTTTTTAAAATTAAATTTAAATTACTTTGATGTTAAAGAGAGTTGCAGAAAGAATGAACCGATGAGGGAATTGGAGACCTTCTAGGTACCAAATAAAAGATAAAGCTTTCTAAATAGTAAAAAATGGAAAGTTTTTTGCTAAACAGTATCAAGCGTTCAATAAAAATTAGATGCTACAATGATAGAAACAAAAAATTTAATTTATTTGAGAAAGAAAAGACCTAACACAAAGTAAAATGAAGAAGAAAATAGAAGGCAAAAAACACCTAATATGGCAGCAATTGAGGTACAGGTCAGCTGATCCAGAAACACCTTCTAAATCTTTGGAACACTGACAGCCATTTACAAATCATTGTGGAAGAAAGTGACACTGAATAAATTAAAGCTCTTCTAAGCAGGACAGCCAAGGTAAAAATTCATTATTGAACAAAATGTGTGGCTTAGATGCATTTTCATCTTGTAGGTTGCTGTAAATTAGGCATAACATAACAAAATAAAGGGGCTATGAATAAACGCTATAGTTACCAGACACTCAATAGCAGACAAAACCTAAGCTTGAATTGCAGGAAGCTGAAAAGGATTGGAGATGAAATATATCAAAGATACTTCAGAATTTCTCCCAACTACCTGAAACAAGTACCAGCAGAAACAGCTGCCTGACCATTTTATCCAGAAGGGATTACTTTGGGCAGCATCAGATGGACAGGAAGAGGCAGAAATATAACTACTTATGATTTTTTTAACAAACTCAAGTTCTTTATTGGAGAAAAATAGATTAAAATTAATTTTCTATTGGTTAGATGCAAAGACATTTGTTAGATACCAGACATACAGATCATTATTTGTGCGGAAAGCAAAATCAGATGGAGAGACTCACTGAATCAACCTAAAGCCAAATCTCTAAGGATTCTTACTATTATACTGTTGTCACCAAGGAAATCAATCACATCCTGTTAGACAGATTTCATTCCCCTTGGGAGAGGTAACCTATTGCAAAAGAACTCAGTAAATGATTTATTTCATTATTAAAAAAAAAATGTTCTCCTTCCTCAGATAAAATAGATGAATAAGTAAGACTTGTTTTACATATCCAAGTTTAGATGAGTAAGGGTTTCAGGGCCAGGTTTCAGGAAAATCAGTTGGCAGATATTAGACAATTATTGAAAAGTGAAGTAGATTCTATTCCATCATGTGGAAGAGTGAGCAATATAAGAGATGTACAGTCTTAAATGCAGAGAATGTAGGACAGTGGCACAGAAGGAAGGAAGCCATCCCTAGACTCATTCATGGAAAAAGAAATCCTTACTAGAACATACTGAATCCCATGGACAGGAATGGTGGATATTAGCAGGTACAAGAGACATTATTTCATGCAAGAAAAATTTGCCATTTTTAAAAGCGTTTCAACCATAAGTTCAAATTACCCACAAAAATTTTCAAGGGAAGGTATGTATTCCCACACATTTTGTCTCCTAGCAGCTTCTTCCAAAAAGTATTTTTTAGGCTGTCTATAAATATAGCAGTAGCCTGTAACCTGATGTCAGCAGACTCCTAGAAGTCTGCAGGGTACTTCCAGTTGTAAGTTGTTCTTGGCAAAGTCTTGAAAAAAACAGCCACATCCTTCTTTGGCATACTAACTTCTGCTGGTGTGGGTAGTGGATGTTAGTCAACTGATACATAAGTTTTTTGGCCTTAGGTTGGTTTTCTTTAGTTTTTTTGTTTTTTTTTTTTTTTTTTTTTGCTTTGATTTCTATCGCTTCTGATTTTTCATTGCAAGTTTTTACAGATGTAAAGCCTTACATGAAATATTTTCTAAGCTGCTGGTTCTGTATCTTTTGCCAACATCATAGAAAAAAATACGTTTCTGGGGGCAAGTGTTCCTCTGAAATATTTTCTACAGCAATGTGAATTACTCAGATTTCATGGTAGAGTTGAATCTTTTGGCATCAATTACAGTATAGTACATAATTGAGAAGTTTATAGTTTTATTATATTAGCTTAACAATAGGTAACTGTTCCAGAATAATTACAGAGAAAAAGCAAATACAATTGATACACTGAATTAGAGAAAAAGCAGACTAATATGCTGTTATATTAACATTTATTGGAAAAAGAAAAGCAAATGTCAAACCTCAAGCTAGAAATTATTGGAAAAGTGAATGCCTTCCAGAATTCAAGAAATATTTGGAAAACGCTCTCATCACAGAGTGTGATTCTCGGAGCTGTTCTGTGTGGGGCCAGGAGCTGGACTCTGGGTGATCCTTGTGAGTCCCTTCCAGTTCAGGATATTCTGTGGTTCTATGATTCTGTAGGCATGTAGCCAGGTAGACTGCTTGGACAGGGTTTGTTAAAGCACTTAGTCAGTTTTGGTGCTGTCACTTCTGAACGCTAATTTGGCATTGCCCATCCTTGGCTGGTAAAGTTCTGGGAGTAACAAGGTTAACAGTGCTATTTCATGTGGCCAAATATGGTTTCACCTCAGTACAGTGAAGTCAGTTACTCTGGGTTGAACAATTTCAGTTCCTACCATACAGACCATAACAGGCCTGTAACATGTCATGTTGCTATCCTCTTAACATATTAAGTTTCACACTGCTTAGATTGCTGAAAAATAAATTGGAAATCACGTAGCCTTTCCAGTTAATAAAGTTCCAGGTAATTTTTTAGGATGCAGTTTAGAAGAGAAATCATGGATATGAGTGGGACTTCAAGGATTACCCAATTACCCCACACCATTGAAAGAATCCATGTATGACACATTCAAAAAGGATAATAATCTGTAGTATAAATTGAATGAAGTCTGATGGATTTTGCCATTCAGCAGGTGATGCCTTCAAAAGAGGCAGTATTTCTAGCTGTATGATTCCTCCTCTAAAATGGAGGATGTTTTGGGCAGAAGGCATGAGAAAACTCTGGGATAAGTGCAAGCACTGAAAACATAGGGAACACTTTCTTTCAACATCACCATTAGATCAACAAAAATGGCTGTGTTATCCTTTTCTTTCTTTACCAAGATGGTAGCAGATGTTCACACAAAGATGCAATATGCAACATTTCTATGTGGCCATAGTATAATAGCCAGGTTGAATGAAAAGCCAGGTTGAATGAAATTATTTCTTATTCTTTTAATGTTTCCCAGTCACCCTTTGATTATCAGAAAATGGAGATGACTTTCCATTTCTTTGTATCTTATGAAACATTTAGGTCCTCATTTTCTTGGTAGAGCTGTACTGAATTTTCAATGTTAAGAATTCATGTCACAGTTGTAAACATGCACGAGCCAGAAAGGGAACTTTTAACTCACAGTAAGGACCATTAGAACACTTAAAGTATCATATTGCTGGTGTTTATACTCAACATCATCAAGTAGAAAAATCTAAACCATGAAAATAAAATTGAACTCCTTTAAAGGAAATTACAGGTGATTGTGCTTAGACAGTCTCTACAAGTATTGCTGGGTATTTTCAGTGACAAGAACATGATCAATCCAATAGTTTACTCAGTTGTACTGAAAAAAACCTTTATTTGCTACAGAAGG
Organism: Cinclus cinclus; assembly: GCF_963662255.1. NCBI lineage: Eukaryota > Metazoa > Chordata > Aves > Passeriformes > Cinclidae > Cinclus > Cinclus cinclus. Next base: position 28,878,721 of record NC_085084.1, on the reverse strand, counting down.
GTAAGGCTATCCTCTCAAGACAGATCCTGCTTCTTGTGCTTTGCTGTTGGATATGAACCTCCACATTCTTATATTTTTTCATAGCTCTCTTTTCCTTAGTCATTGAATTATAATGGCACAAATACATTAACAAAAAGCATTATAGTAATAAAATATCTACTCTTTGTGCAGACTGAATGTTGCAGTTGTTATAGGCTCTGTAATTTAATTACTCAAATGCTTTGTGATTATTCCTTAGGCATCAGCCACCCTTTTTTTTTTTTTCTGTTTTCCCTGCAGATAATCCAGCTGGTGTGTATAAGTAGAATGTATCAGCAATAAAAAAATGAGAAAGGAAATTACAGTATTTATGCTAAGTATGGGTATAGTAAATCCATCTCCCACCTTCCTTTCATTTCAAACTTCATTTCCCTCTTTCTTCTTCTGCATTACACAAAACACTCTCTCCTGCTTGTAATCTCTAACTCCTGGCAAACTCATCCACCCAATTCTCATGTGGCAGACTACAAAATTCAAGAAGACTTTTTTTCCTCTCCATAACATTTTAGAATGACTACATACAATAGAAGGGCAGTAACTTCTACAGTAAAATAGGAAAACTTGTAATAAACAGGAGGTAGTTTGACCATACACAATTGAACATTTTTCACTAGTGCAGTAAAATCTAACACCCAGTATCGGAAGACATAAGGCATAAAAAAATAAACAATTGCAAAAGGATATGTTTTAGAAATTACATTAAATGTCTGTTTAAAAATTGAATTTCTGCACAGGTTACTCTCTTTGAAATATTTTTTTTCCCCCTTTAAAATCTGATGACTTTCACAGACCTAACAATTTAACTGTGTGCTAGTGTAGAACAATAACAGTTTTGGTTAATGAATGTATTGAGTGCTCAGAGGAAGAATGGAACATTGTCCATATAATTGTGCACTGTATCTTGGAAAAGGTTCATTAGCCTTTAAATTAACACTTCTTTTGAAACCACGTAGTCAGTTTATTCTGTGTACATGACTTAATTTGTGGACCTCAAATAAGAAATTAAGATTTCTCTGTCATTAAATAGAATCAATACTACTTTAAAAAAATAAATCTTTGTCAAACTGTTTCTTTCTGGTTCTAGTGTACCACACAACTATTGAAATGAAATTAATTTATCTGAAAATGTCCCTTATAAGAATTCAAATAGTTCCACTGTATCAACCCATGATAAAGAACTCTAGACTAAGACTATTTGGGAAAAAAAATCTAAAACATGAGGAGAGGGGGAGGGAGGGACAATCTGTATCTTAAAAATATTAACACTCCATCTACCTCTTCTATGGCTCTGGAGAGACTCAGAAAGGCATAGCTGTGACAGTATCCTACCTGTGCCTGGATTAAACTTTTCCTCCTTGCCAACAAGATATGCATACCCCAGCAAAAGTAAAAGAAATAGACATATTAATAGATGCTACAAAGGAACCTGCAGGGATGGTACCTCTTAGCACAAGCTAAATATATACCCAAAAATATGCAGTCAAATATCCAGTTTGGAGTTTTTACATCTGATGTTTGGCGCTTGAAAAATTTCTTTGAATGTTAAACAATAAAAACCCTCCCTATTTTCTATTTTTATTATGTTAAAGAAATAACATTCTTATAGATGCATGCTATCTGCAAGAGATGCTTTAGTTTTGCTTTTGAAGATATTCCACAAAAAAAAATGTGGAGAGCACAAAGAAAATGTTTTACTACAAGAAAGCCTGTTTCTTGTAACCTCTGATGCATACAAATCTCTACTATTCTCTTAAAAAGTGAAAAAAGTCAGAAACATTCTGCAATTTCATGCATTCACAGTTTTGACTTCCTGAAAGCCCTAGTGCCATGTATGAGCAAATATCAGAGCATTTTAGCACTGATAACAAAAACAGGGAGGGTTTTCTTAACGAATTAAAAACTTACAAAAAGAAATGATCAGAGTTGCAATAATAATAATGTTAGCCAAATTCACTGGCATTTCAGTGATTAAGGGAACACTGTGGCAACCATAGCCACATTTATTCGTTCAAGCTCAAGCTGAAGATACCTGCACTACATTTTTCAGTGAGTACCAGAATATTCAGCAGATATTTCAGAATATTTTCCCAGGAAAAAAATTATTTGAAATATTTGCAAAAGACTGAAAATTTTATTCTATAAGTTATTGAAACAGGAAACAAATGAACCACATTATCCTTATGTCTGCTTTCAGTTGACTTAACACATTAAAATTATGTATGTAATTGCATTGAATATTCATATTCATATGTTTATATTGAAATATAAACACTTAACATGTTTATAAGGTGATTTTGCCCTTATGATTTGGGGAAAAGAAAAACCAAACAAAAATTAAGCAATCAGAAAAAAAATAACCAATAAAGCAAATGGAAGAAAAGAAAGAAACAACCAAACCCCCCACTCTCAAATTGCAAATAACAAGCACTTTTGCAGAATCAATATGCTCCATGAACGAATCAAAAGTAGCAAAGAAAGCTCCATTTTGTGAAACAATTGCCTGCTCTAAACAGGTCAGGCAGATATGGTCACAAGTCCCAGCAACTGCTCCCTATCACTTGAATGTAGAACATAATATTCTCAATCTAGACATAAATGATGGCTGACTTTGGAACTATAGCTATCAAACTAGACTTTCATATATCTGCAGTACTTATCAGTGCCACTGGAAAAATTCAGTGTCTGTGGCAATCCGTGTTGAATGCTGGCAGTTATTTGTAGGGTAAATGCTTAGGTGTAAAGGTACCAGTGGACCCCCTTAGCTGAAGCAAGGCTAGGTTCTTATTCTGCATTTTAAAATTTTTTACTTGGTGAAAGGGAGAGTTTTCCACACACTTTTCAACTATTATCAATTAGAAGATTGAAGTGTAATTATGTTGTTCCTTTCTCATTCCTTTTCCTTTGTTTTCAGTATGCTACATTTACTGGCAAGCATAAAATAGGCAGGAAAAGTAATTTTCTATTTAATAAGAATGAAGAGTTGAGGAGAGGCTATGATGACAATGAAGTACTCAAGCAACAAGCTTTTCAGAAAGCCAATTACTATGATAGATAACCTTGATATTTAATTATGGAATAATACCTAAATACATTTCTCACTGTAGTTCACTCTCCGCCCCAATGAGGAGATTTCTGAACACTATTAATCCCAAAATCATGGCATTAGATAGCTCTACTAATTATCACTTAAGCAAAATCAGCTAGGCGAGAGCAAACCTGCATTTTGTCAAGGGATTTGCTTGAATCATGTTAGTCTGAACATGTGGCTTTCTGTTCTGTATTTAAGATTATTGCTCATAACCAGTTTGCCCTGCTGGACTGCAATTTAGAATTTACTGTATGCCCTCAAGAAAAGATTTATATTTTCTAAGGATCGCTGCTGTTGTTGTTAAGTCACAGCCGACAAGAACAGGATTGTAGTATGTCTTAAATAGACATGATGATTTGTGTTGACATTATTCTGTAGTTATAAAATACATATGTATTACCAAATTTTATTGTTATGAAAACAAAGGCCAACCACAACAGACACTAAACTGGATATAGAAAAGTCCAAAGTTTCAAGATATAACAGTACTTGCACAAAACTATTTGGTAGAATTTAACTTTAGTTCATTTTTCTTCAAGTTGGTTGTATTACCATCTTAGACCAAATAAATTTATCTCCTAGACAAGAAAAAAGGTTAGTAGTTTATCTCAATATATTTTAAATATTTGCTTGTAAATGAAAGCTATAGGTTTTATAGTCAGATCTGTAGAAACAAAAGTAGTGAGAGATGTCTCCCTGTACTATTCATCCAACTTCACTTACTTTTTCTCTACTCTTTATGTGTCAATGTAGTGCTAATGAAACTCAGAAATTAAGAGGTTCAGGTAAATACAACCAGCACATGATTCAGAAGTTTTGACAGAATATACTAAACATGAAACTGAACAAGTGACTTTATATTAAAAATCTCCTTAAATATATCATCTTCAGTATTGCTTCTTAAGAAAGAGAAAATTCTCTCAGTAATGGCTCTTGCACAGATTCTTTCCTTCGGAATGAGGTATGAAATGAAGCTTGAAGGAACCCCAGCTACTCATTGCCTAAGAATGATATGAAAATGGCATTCTGCCTCTGAATGAAAAAGTAAACTTGGCACTTAGAGAACACAGAAGTGTGCAAGCATTAATTCTCATAATTGCCTTACCTTATTAATTCCATGAATATTTTTTGAGAGAGCTAAGATACAATATCCAGATATCCTTCATTGCATTAATTTATGAATGTTTATAAATTTTCCTGTCTGTTTCTATTACTGTTTTACAGGCCTTTAAAGCTGAACTTATTTCACACAAAGATAATTAATTCATAGAAATTCTCTTCAATTTAATTTGAGAGTTGTTTATGAGAAAATATATTTCAGAGATACCATTTTTTGACTTATTAGTTGCTTAATGATGATTTATAAAATAAGAAATGAAAGCAAGCTTCAGGAAGCAGTGAGGAGTCAGCATGTTGCGATAATAGGACAGTGTTTTTTAAACTCTATCTCCTCCTTTACTCCATGTTTAGGACTTTTGGTCTACCTCTTTATTCCTTCACCCCTCCCTCCTCCATCTCCTACCCCATTTGTTCTTGCTTGTTTTGTGATTTGTTACTGAAAGTTAAATAAATTTATATTACCAAGACAGGGACATTTCTCTGGGCCTGAAGTGTAAGCACTGGTAAAAAATCTGAAGTGTGAAGGGAGAAAAAAGTTTCTTCCAGATTATTGTACCAGTCAGAAAACAATGGATCCACATACATTTTTACAATTTTTTAATCCACTTTACCTTTGAGAGCTGTGCCAATCTTCAGCATTTACAGAGATCCAGGCTAATTACACTATAAAGGAATTTGGATATCTAGCAATGAATTAGACTTGAATTTTTCAGGAATGCAAAACATGACTTTAATGGTTTTGGACAGATGGATAGCCTCAGATAAAAGAAAAGAAATGATAAAGGAGTGAATAAACAAAGCAGGAACAATTTCCTCTCTTTTATGTGCCAGTGCTCTTGCCCATTTAGACTTTGGCTTTCCAGAATTATAACCAAGGGTAGCTGAAAATGTTGTGCTGACATCCATTAATTCTGGAAAGAATTCCAGTGTGATTTTTCTCCTTTCTGCAAACCAATGAGGAATTTACCAAGTATTAGGAAGTAATACATCCAACCAAAATTGAATAACAAATAGATATAAACATTCATTACTGTAATAGAAGATTTACAGTGATGATTTTTTATTTAAATATTCTAATTGATCTTAAATAAAGGTAAACGCTGATAAAATAATTCTTGCATGGTTTCAATGTGTTTCTGCACATGGAATACAAAAATAAATTTAAAAATAACCAGAGAATTTCTGTTTGCATATAGTACCCAAGCACTAGAGGCATTCTTGGCATTAGAAAAAAAAATGAAAAGGGATGTAGTGAAAAAAGGGTTCTACTCTACATGTATGCACAAAAATGTCACAGTACATTCACAGAAAATATATGGAAATCCCATCTGAATCAGGTTTTTACAGGCAGGTGTTTGAAACCATGGTGTCAGAAAGTTTATTGAGCCTGAAAAGACAGCAAGAGTATCAACTGTACCCTATTTGAAAGAATGCATAAATACACACTAATATGTGATAATATGCTCAGAGGCCAACCTTAGGATAATCATATATTAGTTAGTAATGGCTCATATCATGAAAACATAATCACTAATTTCAGCTGCTTTGTGTCTATGACAATAAGTAGAATTAATAGTGACTTAGAAGAATAAAACACATTTATGAGAAGATCAGGAAATGCCATAAGTTTTACATCACCATCATCATAAGTTTTATAAATTTACATATCATAAGTTTTAAATCATACATTTACTTTGAAAGAATGAGCCACATATAAGTAGCAATGCAAAAAATATCCCAACAAAACAGCAAGACATGTTTAACACAATATAGTGACAGCTTATGCATTCATTGAGAGAGAAAATTATTCTCATCTTTCAGCTCAAAAAGTTACTCAATCATAGTGTTCAAAAAGAGAGGGCTTGCAACAAGCTCAAAGTGAAAGCAGAGTTTTATTATCACTTTACGGTGCTGAGTAAGTGATTGCACAGGAGGAAACCACAAGAGGAGGTAACAGTGTGAGAAATGATGAATGCTAAGCTGTTTTGTAATTAGAATAAAAACATTTACAGAAACAAATTCTGGTCAGGTCTGTCTCTGGGACTTGGACATTTACTTTTATGTAGTCACTTTATTGTTTGTTTGTTTGTTTGGGGGTTTTGGGGTGAGGGTTTTTTTGTTGGTTTTTTGTTGTTGTTTTGTTTAGGTTTCTTTGTATGCTGTTTGTTAGTGTGTTTTTTATTGATTGTAGTTTCACAATCCAAGTAATGGAAAGATTCCAAGGCATCAAACAGATAAGCGAGCTGTTAATGTCTGGAGTTACACTTCCCATTTTTACAAGAAGATAGAATACCCTAGAATTTCTAAGTACAGAAAATTCAAAACTCAGTAACATAATCAAAAAATGTTGGGAAAAAAATCTAAAAATACTCAAGCTAATTAGAATCACAAAAGTAGCTTTCTATTCTTAAAAATGGTAAATGTTCAGGTACAATGGAAAAATAGTTCTTTAAACATGTCAGAATACTGTACAGTTTTTTTAAAAATTTCATTTATCAATTTATTTTTAAAGAGGATGATGATATTACATTATGAGAGAATGGAAACATAATGATATTAAAAACTACATAAATCAGTTTTCTCCCCCTTCAGTCTAGCTTTTAAAGTAAGTTTTTAACTAAGAAAACTATAATACCCTGAAGAAGTGCTAGCATTTTCCCCTCATTTAGGAAGTTTAACATTGCAAGTAACTCTGTGGCAGCTAGTCTGACAATTCCTATGGAGCCTGTGCAGAAAGGTAGAGGAAAGAAAGATGACAGAATCTTGTCTTTGGATCCAACTTATGACTTCACAGCATAAGAAGATTTAAAAGTTAAGCTAGAAAAAAGTTTGCCATGCAAATGTGATACTACCCACTGGGATAAGAAATGCAAACACTCAAATTAATTTACCTAGCACTTTTTCAGTGTATCTCTGTAAAAGCCCATGTGCCGGTTTCAGCTGGAGTAGAGTTAATTTCCTTCACAGTGGCTGTTACGGGGCTGTGTTTTGGATTTGTGCTGAACACAAATAGGGTTGATAATACAGAGATGTTTTTGTTTTTGCTGAGCAGGGCTCACACAGAACCAAGGCCTTTTCTTCTCTTGTATTTCCTCGCTGTTGAGGGAGCTGTGTGTACCTGGGAGGTTGGGAGGAGACAGGGCTGGGACAGGTGGCCCCAGTTGACCCAAGGGAATATTCCAGACCATCTGACATCCTGTTCTGTACATAAAGTAGTGACTCAATTCCTTCTTTTGCTTTGCCTCTGTGTGCAGCCTACTTTCCCTATTAAGCTGTCTATCTCAACCCACACTTTTTCTGGCTTTTACCCTTTCAATTTTCTCCCTGATCCTACTGAGGGGGAGTGAACAAGCTTCTGTGTGGGGCTTGGCTGCTGGCTGGGGTTAAACCATAACACCTAGCTTCACAGAAATTGCTAGTATGCAAACTGTCCGATAGCTGAGGGGATTTCAGTATTTGGAAAATAGGCTCTCATGTAATTGTAAGGTGAAATAACACTTGGGTAATTTGAAGGCCTCATCAGTGTGTGAGTGTGACAGATATAACCAAATCAGTGCTCACCAATAGTGCTTCAGAGCATGAGAAAACAGGCAGCTATTTCTGCAAGAGAAACATCTCTATTTGCTCCTTGAAGCAATGATACACTGGTTTCCTATTATAATTTAAATATCCATTTTAAGTTTTACTTCTGCTCTTTCTAATACAATTTCCCTGCTGCAACAGTTACATTGGTCAGATGTTTCAAAAGAAGATGAGTGTAAGTTACTGACTGCAATTAGAAATAACCATCCCACACAGAAAATTAGTTTCTATGCCTGTGAAAGGTGGTTTTAGTCACAGACACATAGCATATGCAAAAAGAAAAGGCAGAAAAGCAGACAAACTCATACAGAATATCAGAATAAATATTTCCTAGGAGAATGCTCACTTTACTTGATGGGTCAGTTCACTTTAAGCCAACACAAAATATCTTCCTTGAAATATTCCTGCGCATTCCCATGTTGTTATGTTTGCCAGCAATAGGATTCATGCATCCAACAAAGAGATAGAGTTGAGAATTAATCTGACTGAAAGGTCTTGGTATTTTTCTTTCATCAGCTTAGCTTATGACCAAATCAATTTCCTATCAAGGTCATCCAGCAGCTGCATGAGCTGCTTTTAATGCAATGTACAATTATGCTGGCATAAAGCAACTGCAGAGCCTGGAGGACTAATCCCTCTTTAAAACTGAAGAAAAGCAGCACCAATGAAGAGCTGACAACTCTCTGTCGACTATGATACTGGAAAATTGCACAAGCTCCTAAAATGTATGCCCTCTTAGAGACTGCATGAATGAGTCTTTCTTTCTGTATCTATACATCTCTCCCTCTTTTTTGAACTCCAAGTGGTTGACTTTAAAAGAAGTAAGCACTGATCACGCCACCATTCTATTGAAAAGTGCATTTCCACTTAACAAAGAAAAATAAATGCCTTCCACTTTATCTGTGAGGGATCTTACTTTTAATTACAAAAATTAGCGAACAACGCAAAGTTTAGAGCTGTTCATTAGCCTGTCAATAATGAAATTTTAATTGTGTTATGAGGATGACTTTAAAAGATACCTGTTTCTTCTCTACCCCTAAAAAGTTCTGTCAAAAAGCTCTGGCACGGATTTTCCCAGTTTATCTTGTATTTAGAAGGTTAAGTTAAGCAGATTTAATTTTTTTTCCTCTAAAAAAAATATGTAACAATTTCTCAATCTGCTGTCCACGCTAGAAAGTTGTAGGCCAAGGAAGGAAGGAAGATTGGGAGAATCATCTTTGTTTATAAAGTAAAGAAAGACTTTCCAGTGTGGTGATTTTCCTTTTCTGCTCTACTCTCTTGAGACCCCACTTTTAATAACACACCCAGGCCTGGGGACCCGTACATGAGAAGGACTTGGACCTAGTGAAGTAAGTACAGAGAAGGCCACAGAGATGCTTGGAGGCCTGGAACATATCTCCTATGACAAAAGGCTGAGAGAGATGGGGCTGTTGGAGATGAGAAGATAGTTGACGGAGAGCAGAAGGCTTCAGGGAAACCTTAGAGCAGCTCTCCAGTACCCAAAGGGGGCTGCAAGAAAGCTGGAAAGGGACGTTCTACAAGGGCACGTGGTGACGGAATAAGGGGAAATAGCTTCAAACTGAAATAGAGTAGGCTGAAATTAAATATAAGAGAGAAACTTTTGACTGTGAGGGTGGTGGGGCAGGTTACCCAGAGAGCTTGTGGATGGCTCACCCCTGCAAGTGTCCAAGGCCAGGCAGGATGTCAGTCTGAGGAACCTGGTCTTGTAAAAGGTGTCCCTGTCCGTGGCCAGTGAGTTGGAACCAGATGATCTTTAAGATTCCTTCCAATCCAAAACATTCTATTATTCACTCAGTTTAAGACACTTAACAGAGTGGAAAAAGTTTAACTGAGTCTTAGCTGGTTACTTATTACCTTATGCAGAACTTTGAGAATGTGCAGGAAGTGAATAGTTACTGATTCACTGCAGAAAGGCCCACGTTAGCTGTTTTCAGAAACAGTTGGAGAAAAAACAGCAGTTGAATAAATGCAAAGAAAAAAATCAGTGTTTCTATCTGAAGTTATTTGGGATATGCATATTCCCTTATATGGTATGTTATCCCTTAAAATTACACATTACACGCTCACTTATTTGTGAAAATAACTGGCATATTTCAGGATTCGTAGTTAGATATCTATTTCCATTGATGCTTTCAGTTAAATAGCACCTTGTTCCATAGATAGTTCTACCACAGGAAGTCAGATTACCCATTTAGTAGTAAAACAGGAGTTAGGGGAGTGGAATGTCTCATTTATCAGCCATGAAAATTTCTCATTATTTTCTTTCATATTGATTTAATTTTGTAATTCTATGTACACAATTAAAAGGCAAGCAGAAAGTATATATTTCTTTTGAATACATCATAAGTATTGCAGTTTAAGACCTATATTTGTGTACGATTTTTTACATAGAAGTATATAGACAGTCTCTACTATTCTCTACAGAATAAGAACAGTACTAACAAAAATCCATTCCACTAGAAAAATCCCTGAAAGACTTGAAGATTTTAACTTATCCCTAAAAGAATATGAAATTCAGCTTAAATACTTAGCTCATAAAGCATTTATATTTTGAAACAATTTTGTGAAAAACAAAGCATCATGCCATAATTTTTCAGAAGTTTCCCTATTAGGGGTCATAGACAAGAGCAACAGCATGATTGGGCAAGTCATCCATCACACAACTAAAATAACCTGAAAGTAATAACTTTCAGATGCACATGAAGGCCATTATACAGCTATGACAAATTGTGAAACTACCCCCAAATACATTGAGTAGCTCCTCTATAAGCACGATCTTTCAGGAAATAAGTATTCTGACATTAGATCATCTGAAGTAACAACCATTATTAACAAAATTCTGCTTTCTAAAAAATTCATTAATTTACATGAAAGCTTTAAGGTACAAAGAAGCTTTCCTAGTATTTTGTTCTGATATAAACTGGTTTACATTTGCATCAAAAAATAAAAAGTTATTGTATTTTGAAAAATAAAATAAAATTTTTCAAAGTTTAAAAATTTTTTAAAGACATCCAAAGTCCTTAAATTTTCTTTACAACATAATGATTTTTATTGTGCCTTGTATTAGAATGTCAGACTGACTTTTTTTTTCAAATCATGTCTATCACTGAAGCAACACCAATGAATAAATAATGGTAATTTCTCACTGAGAAGCACAAGATATATAAATTAAAAAGAATAATGCAAACTTTTCTTCATATATACAAACAGCAGTAGGAGTTCTGTGTAATTTATAGCAAGACCACTTGTAAAGTAGGCATGCTGCTGTTGACTCTCAGCAAGTGTATGAGCAATTACATATATATTTTGAACATCACTCTGACACTGTGAAACAGTACTCTAGGGATATATGCACTCTTTTCAAACGCAGCTTTAGAAATTCCATCACTAATTATAGCTTGATATGCAACCACTTATGAAGACATGGCATCAAAAAAGTTTGCAGTAACTCTGCAAAAGGAAAATGTACACACAATTAAGAGGAAAGTACTGTCTTCACTGTTAGCTAATTCAACAATATGATTTGAGGTGCTAAATATTTCACTTACAACTCCCTGGAACTGGATCCACTATAAAACCCAACTTTTTAATATTCTGTTTGGCCTCCAAGTTTCATCTGTTTTGTTCCACAAATCTACCTTTTCCTGTTCCCATTAAAAGCACTGTCATTCAACAGTAATCTACATTTCATTTTTCTCTTTAGAAAAATTGGTTTGGGAAGTTTGACAATTATTTCTTCGTATACACTAAACTCATAGTTTTATGATAAATGTTTTGTAATCACAATGGTTGCCATTATTCTTAAAATTATAAAAACAAATTGAGAAATGTCAGAGAAATGTCAATCCTCGTTTAGATTTTTTCAACCCTTTTTTTAAAATGAAAAAAATGAAGAGCACCCTTTTTTAGTACAATACACTGATACCTATGTAACATATTAATCACATATTTTTAAAAGAGAACACACATCTTTATTTCTGTGCCCTCTAATAGAGCTGACAACTTGGTGTTTATTTAATATATTTTGATGTGTCATTGTGATGACTGTAGAGAGAACAGAGCTTGTGATAAATAATGAAATTTACCAAGGAAAAAAAAATAAAGAAATTAAAAGAAATTAAAAACTCAGAAGAAACACATGAAGTTGATGTAAACTGCTGTAAAGCTACAAATCAAGCTACCTGAAAAATAAAAACAGAAATAAATAGCCTTTTCTGCAATTATTACCACAGAAGAATCCCTTCAGTACTTGAAAATTTACTTTGCCTGTGGTTTATTTTCACATACATCCCTACTGTAGACTGTCAGAGTAGGATTAGATAATACTTGTACCTCCAAAGACCACAGAATGAACAGTTTATTAATTTAGATATAATGGATGGTTGCTTAGAATTGCATATTGTACACAAGAAATGGTATGAAAATTCTTCTATTCCATAGATGAAGGGAATGAATATATATTGAAATAATTACAAAAATGACAGCAAAAACTAATATAGGATAACAGAAAGCAAACTCAGATACCACAAAAAATTACTTTGACTGCAAGAATTAGACACATATCAGACATAAAATTTTAAATTTTTTTTAAAAATTTTTAATGTTTCTGGAAATTTAATGACATTGCAGGCCTATAAAATCATTAAGAGCCTTCATACTTCTACATTCACAGATTCTCCAAACCCATGGCCTTGTTGGTAGTGTGTTGTACATCTTATATTTCATGTATTGATTTATGTGTCAAGGCTCTTGATTTCCTGATTGCAGAGAATATGACAGGCAGAAAGCAGCCAGTCATTCTTTTAAAAGCCCATAGGGTTTTTGAAGATTATTTACTCAATAAAATTTTCTTGTAAGAGTAGTTAAATAATATGCACATTCTTTTAAAATATTGGTGGGTTTTAAAGAAGAAGAAGAAGAAGAAGAAGAAGAAGAAGAAGAAGAGCTAAAAATTATCACTTTTTGACTAGTTTAAAATTGAAATTAATTAAGTAAATTTTTTTCAGGAGTATAAAACCCAGGGAATAAGGAAAAGAAAGGAGCGTTTTATTCTCAAGATGGCCTGTCTAATAATCACAAAAACTGGGAGATTTGCAAAGTCATCAGACTCTGAGTGAGAAAAGTTAGGTCTCTTACTGAAAGCAGGCAACAGCTCATGGCTTAATACTAACTGGAAAGGGTGGT